>NC_141136.1:160987773-162187773 GCF_053477565.2 Lygodium microphyllum | reverse complement strand
GTATACCCCTGTAATAATGTACCAGAGTAGTACTCTGATTTGCTCCTGGCTAGTTATCATAACTGCCCAAATTGTTTTTGAGGGGAAAAAACCTTCGAGTGGGGATGGAATGTAAGAGAGGGGGATTTAATAATGGGGAAATACTAGCTACACTGGTTGGTATATAAGGTGTTACGGACTTGATTTTTGACCATCAGATTATAATACAAGTCTCCTTTCATCTTCATCTCTCTCTCTCCCAGCTTCATGGCTTGTTTCTCTCTCTCTCTCTATCTTTCTCTCTCCTTTCCTAGTATTTCTCTCTCCTTGTCACTCTCTTTTTCCCTCTTCCTCTCCTGTCCTCTTCATGACACTTCCATGGCAATATTATTTCATGCCTAGCTACCTTAGCTATGGCTTCCTTGCAAACATGGTGTATTTCTTGTATTTCTTGCAAGTATGGTGTATTTCATGGATTTCCAGTTATTTGGTTTGTTGTGAGAACTAGCTATTTTACACAATCTAAGAAGAATCACTTTGAAACCAATCAAAGGTAAGAGTGAAGTGATATTATAGTTGGTTTAAATAGTGTGCGAAATGAGGGGGAGCTAAGCATCAATCCCTTTGTTGAAGCCTAGTCATACATTGACCCCCTAAAATAGTGTTTTCAAGTGTTTTAACCATTTTTCTAGGTGGTTATATTTTTTCAATCTATCTCAATAGGTTCACCCTTTCATAAAATGCACCCATTAAGTGTAGCATTATCTTGCTTTTAACTCACAAATAAGGTATTATTTAGTTTTCTAATTAATTCATATAACATTGTGTGACACATAAAACAACTTTCTTAATTATCAATTACTTTATTCTTTTGCACAATTTAGAAACATACATGAAAGCCATTGAAAAAATTCATTTGAAAATATATTGTGTTGCTTTTCTACCATGGTATCCATGGGATAGATAATCAATAAGTGGACACCCCAATCTTTTGGGCTAATTCACCATGGCCCTTATCTAGATTGACTCCTTTGATTCCCATACATTAAGCTCATGAGGCTTCACCTCCATCGAGGGGATCGACAATGGGGTTTGTCACACTATGAGAGTTCCATTGGGCTCACATTGCTATAGAAGCAACCCTCACCATGCAGGGAATGACCTCTCCCCCCACGTGTTAGTTAGAGCACTAGTTAGATTTGGCTCTTGGTGAGAGAGCCCTTGCAAACACCCAATGATAGAGGTACAATCTCGAGGATTACGATGTCTAGCTAGCAATGCGGAGGATATACAATAGTGTATCTCAAACATAATCAAGTTAAGTAGCCTAATTTATTCTAGAAGACATTATTTCCAACAAGTAAATCCAATCAATCTTTCAACCAACTTTCTTATCAATGTTTTGCATTAACCTCTCCCATGTTTTCTAGGGAATATCACACAACAATCATCCTTATGAACAACATTCAACACTAAACATGAGTATAAAGGATGTGCCTAACTCCCTCTTTAAGGATTCCTTTCATTATTACAAGTAAGTCCATTCTTTCAAAAGAAACCATTCTACTTCATGGTAGAATGTATCTCAAGTATTCAATCATGTCCATACAAAATATGCACTTGCATTTCTTGGCATATAGCTAGTTCTCATGAAAGGTTTGTAGTGTAATCTTCATGATCTTTTAGGGATTTGAAATATACCTCAAATATACTTGCACGCCATTAAAGAACACTAGCACAAAATCATTTAGGTATGGCTAAAAGATATCCCACATCAATTGATCGAATGTTACTAAGGCATTGATAAGTCCAAATGACATGATCAAGAATTTGTAGTGTCTATCTCTAGTGCTAAAGGTAGTTTTCGAGATATCTTGATCTTTAATTCAACTTTGATAATATCCATATCTTAAGTTTATCTTTGAAAAGACTTTGGGTCCATGTAGTTGGTCTAAGAGTTTGTCAATCCTAGGTAAATACTTATTCTTGACTGTCGCTTGGTTTAGTCCTTGAAAATCGATATAGAGTTCAAGGGATTCATATTTTTTCTTTTTGGGAAAAAAAATCTCTCCAAGGAGAATTATTCCGATAGATAAGCTTATCTAAGCTATTCCACACACACACACACACACACACACACACACACACACACACACACACACACACACACACACACACACACACACACACACACACACACACACACACACACACACACACACACACACACACACACACACACACACACACACACACACACACACACACACACACACACACACACACACACACACACACACACACACACACACACACACACACACACACACACACACACACACACACACACACACACACACACACACACACACACACACACACACACACACACACACACACACACACAAGGTCATCGCTACCTCTCTATAGGCATGGGCACAATAGCATACGATACCTCACAAGAACATACAATAGCACCAAGCAGATATCACAATAGAGCACATTTAGCACTTAGCATACGAAGAGGACACTTAGCACACATATCGCGGCCTTAGTCTAGGTAACATCTTGTTTTCCATGGTAACAATAACAGTGCCAACTACCATGAATGTCTGGATCATCGCCATGAAGATGAATCTTCACTCGACAACTATTCGCATGATGGGGATGATTGGCACTAGGTAGCTGAATGATTGATGATGGTGGTAGACTGACTATGGCCTCTTTCTTGAATAGCCCATGATGAATCGGAGCTTCGAGTGGCTACTTCCCTAGAACGCCATCACCGAGGCCATTCTCCTCCGCCTCCCAATCTTTTCCATTAACCTGCCTTTACATGGAAATATGCTCATCCTTTGCTCTTCTTTTCCATTAACCTGCCTTTACATGGACTTAATCCCTATTATTGCACCTTCATACCATATGCCCTTTCCATGAAGATGCATTCATCCTTTGCTCTTGTCTTTTCAAAAAAAAAAAACTTAATACCCTAAGGTAATATGCCCTATTAATTCTCTACCACTCCATGAATCTATTAATATTTACTTATCCACTTGTTATAGAATCCGAGATACATGCTCAACTTTCTTATATACTTAATATATATATGGCAAATATTATGTTGGCATAGAGGGAGAATATATTAGAGAAAAGAAAGATGTAGAGAGAGAGGTACAGAAATCAGCAACACACTAGGGTCTGGAAGATGGGCCAGTCCCCCCCTTTGTGGAGTTATATTATTGACAAGGAGCAAGCTCCTCCGTTACACATAAGCCAGTTCTTACTTGTAGATCTTGGAAACAAGATCACGGTTCCTTGCACGGTATACAACTGGCTAACACTCACACAACTTGGAAGTTGGCACCTTTTGATCCTTCTTGAGTCTCCTTCTCTCCTACACAATATGTGTAGGGCTCTCCTCTTGGCGCTTGATTTTAGCAGAGCTTCCGCAACACTTGTACCTTCTCTTCTCCTCTTGGAACTTGATTTCAGTAGGTCTCACGCAACACTTCCACCTTCTTTTCTCCTCTTGGAACTTGATTTCAGTAGAGCTTCTGCAGCACTTGATTTCAGCAGGGCTTCCGCAACACTTGATTTCAGCAGGGCTCCCGCAGCCCTTGCACCTTCTCTTTTTCTCTTGGAGCTTGATTTTAGTAGAGCTTCTGCAACAGCACTTGATTTTAGCAGTAGGGCTTTTGCAACACTTGCACCTTCTCTTCTCCTCTTGAATACATGCAAAGTGATGCTTCATTTACCTCTCTCTTACACCCAAGGAGAGCTTCCTCTTTTATAGGCTTTCAAGAGCTTCTCTTCTTGGAGAGAGAGTTGAGTTGATCTTCATGCAAGATGTGGTTGTTCTACTCTGCAACACTAATTTTTAGATATCTCTTTGTGCGTTGTTTGGATGAAAAAACGTCCGACACAAAAGTTGTAGATCTCGCTGTTTTCGATAACCCAAGCGACCCATTTTTAGAGATCGTTTTTCTATCGCGAGATATTTTAAAAATGGATTTTCCAAAAAAATAGCTTTTTAAACTGTACTCTTAACTTGTGGTCCATGCAACCACCTTGAGTCATAGATAAGGAGAGTTCATTAGATTGCCTTGGGCCTCAACCTTAAGACTGAATTCCACACAAAAGCTTGTGTCATTTTAGACCTAGAAAGAGAAAATCACTTCTCTCCTCACTTCCAGAGGATCACGTCTCTCGTCTTTCTTAGTGAGAGAATTCCCTCTCTCGTTTTTCTTAATGAAAGAAAAGACCTTAAAACTTGACTCGTAGGGGAGAGGATGACCCCAAATGAATGCAATACTCATTACACACAAGTGTAATGAAAGCAATCAACCATGGAATGAAATCTAACTGAAATTGAAAATTAACTAAGCTACAACAAAGAATTAACAAATCTATTGCACCAAGACATCCTCATCATGTATTAATGGTTGGGGATTCAAGAATACATGACGGCCATGGCTGAGTGCTTCATAGGCTAGAAAGAAGCTAACTCCAAGAAAATGGTAAAGCCAAGATTATTGAATGATCAAAAGATGTCTTGCCTTTGGCCTTTAGTCCCTTTTATTCTAATCCTCTTCCAAACTTAAGGGCTGTTCACACATGTACACATAGGCTAAAGCTAAATTTACAAAGGCTGGAATTAATCCAAGGTGCAAATATTAATGTTGTATTTTTCCTTCATGACAAACCATCCCTTCCTGAAGATGGTTTTGTCCTCAAAACCAAGAAGTAATGGCCTATATCCAAGTCAAGAATGATAATAATCATGCCCATTCATCTTCCAAATGATAAGAAAGCACTGTCCATGAAAAGAAGACCTTTTGCATACCAAACTGTGAGAAAACTGGCTGTTGTCCAAACAGGGCTGATTCACTAAAACTGCCATAACTTTTGATATATTGGTCCAAATAAGGCGTACGAGGTGTGGAAACGAAGTATACACTCCCAAGCATCACCCCATAACATCAGAATCAAATTTTGATGAAGTCAGGACAGTTTTATTGTCTGCAGAAATTTCATACAGCAAGTTGTCTCTGCACAGTCACTGCATACTGCATCATATATCATCCTGTAATAGCCAAGGAAAGTTACTGACATAAGTGGATGGTTGCCAAGAAGACTCTTCAATGGGCAAATTCTTCCACTTAATAAGATACTCAATGAGAGTACGATTTCTGAGAACTTTCTCTCTCTTTCCAATAATGCTTTCAGGTTCATATATGATCAGTCCTGCCTCATCCAATGGTGGTAACTCTTCCAATACTTGTACATCGGGCCCAACATACTTCTTCAGCTGTGAAATATGGAATACATCATGTATTCTAGTGGAGGATGGTAGCTGAAGTTTATAAGCAAGCTCTCCAATTTTGTCCAGAATCAAATATGGTCCATAAAACCTATGAGCAAGCTTGTTATTCCCACCCTTTAGTGAAGCATAATGCGTCTTGGGCACTTTGAGAAATACCCAATCTCCAACCTTGAAGTCTAAATGTCTTCTTTTCTCATCAGCATAGACCTTCATTACGTCTTGTGCTTTCCTTATGCTGTCCTTGCATTGCCTCATGAGCAACTCCATTCTTTCCAACTCTTCCTTTGCTTGTGGGTTGATGTCTTCATGAAATAAAACTGATGGAAGTTGAACTTTATACCCATAAAGAGCTTCAAACGGAGACATCCCAATGCTCATGTGATGCGTGTTATTATAGCAAAATTCAGCAAGGTGGATCCAACGATCCCATGAAGCTTGTGTGTCATGACAATAATGCCTAAGGTACACTTCCACCCAATTATTGACTCTCTCCGTTTGCCCATCAGTCTGAGGGTGATAGGCCGTGCTAGGAGTGAGGAAAGTACCCATAGAAGAGAATAGACTTTTCCAAAAGTTGCCCATAAACTTCGAATCACGGTCTGATACTATTCTCATAGGCATACCATGTAGTTTGAACACACCTTCCATAAATTGCTCGGCGACTTGTCTTGCTGAATATTGGACTTTAGTTGGGATAAAGTGGGCTGATTTGGTCAATCTATCAACTACCACATAGATACTATTCCATCCATGACTGGTAGTAGGCAATCCCGTTATGAAATCCATGGAAATATCTGTCCATTTGCCCGTAGGTATAGGTAAAGGCTGAAGTAAGCCAGCTGGTAATAGAGTGGAATCCTTATTTTGCTGACACTCCAAGCACTGAGATACATACTCTTTAACATCTTTCCATAGACCTTTCCAATAAAAACTTTGATGAACTCTATCAAACGTCTTGAAAAGGCCCAAGTGACCAGCCATTGGCGATGAATGCATCTCTTGAAGCACCTTTAGCTTGAATTCACTGCTGGGAATCAAGTACACTTTACCCTTAAACCATAAGAGGCCATTATGCACTTTAAAATTAGGAAATTCAGCATCACACCCTTGCTGTAATTTCTGTAAAATATTGGCAGCATGCTCATCAAGCATATATTCCTCTTGAATGTCTTCAATCCACTCCTTATAGATGGTGGACACAGTAGATAGACTGCATGCCCACATTCTTGATAACGCATCAACTACCACATTATCCTTGCCAGCCATGTATGATATTTCAAAATCATATGATTGCAAAGTAGCCAACCATCTCTTTTGCTTGGGAGAAAGATTGGGCTGCGAGAGAAAATATCTCAAGACCCTATGATCGCTTTTGACTTTGAAGTGTGTCCCATAGAGGTAGTGGTGCCATTTCTTGATTGCATGTAAAATAGCAAGCATCTCCTGCTCATAAACATGCATCTCTCTCTCTTTGTCATCAAATTTTCTGCTCTCAAATGCAATGACACCATGCTCCTATACCAAAATTGCTCCCAAACCTCTACCACTGGCATCTGCATAAATGGTAAAAGTCTTGGAGAAGTCAGGGCAAACTAGTATGGGTGCTGAAACAAGCAATTCTTTCAGCTCATTAAAGCTCTTGTCAGCGATCTCATCCCAAAAGAAGGCCTCTTTTTTCAGCCGATCGGTAAGAGGAGCTGCAACATGAGCATAGTTTTTCATAAATCGTCGGTAAAAGGATGAGAAACCAAGGAACCCTCTTAATGAAGTGGCATTGGTTGGTGTAGGCCATTCTTTGACGCACTGAACCTTCTTAGGATCCACTTTGATTCCATCTTCTCCCACTATATGACCCAAGTACTCCACTTCCTTTGTCATAAAAGAGCATTTAGTGGCCTTGGCAAACAGTTTGTGTATCCTCAATATGTCAAAGACCTCTTTTACATGCTGCAAATGGTCTTCTTTATTCTTGCTATAGATCAAAATGTCATCAAAGAATACCAAAACTGTTTTAAAGAGCAATGGCTGAAGTATCTTATTCATGAGAGACTGGAATGTGGCTGGAGCATTTGATAACCCAAAAGGCATAACCATAAACTGATAAAGACCCCTCTCTGTCCTGAAGGCTGTTTTGAATTCATCCCCTTCCTTCATGCGTATTTGATGATATCCCGATCTCAAGTCAATTTTTGAAAACACCTTGGCATCCTTCAATTCATCTAAGAGATCATCTATTCTAGGTATGGGATACCTATTCTTGATAGTGACCTTGTTGAGATCGCGGTAATCAATGCACATTCGAAAGGAGCCATCTTTCTTCTTCACAAGAAGGACTGGAGAAGCAAAAGGTGATTGGCTTGCCTTAATGAGACCCATTTCTAAAAGCTCTTTGACTTGGCATTCTACCTCTTCTCTTTCCACTTTGGAGAGGCGATATGGTGGTTTGTTGATGGGCTTTGTATTGGGCAGCAAGTCAATGGGATGATCCACTTCTCTTTTGGGAGGAAGAGAGGTAGGTGGCTGGAAAATATCATCATATTCTTTCAGCAATTTACAAAGACATGGGTCCATATTGTTGGTAGAAGAAGAGGGCTGATCCTCTTCAATCTTGGAAAGAAGAATGGTGAACATACATGCCTTTGCATTTATCTCTTTCTTAACCTTCTTGGGACTGATCATCTCCATTTTTTTCTTTTCAGCTCCATGTAGTGTTACTTGTTGTCCACACCATTTAAACTCCATTTCCATGTTGTTGAGATCCATGGTAAATCTGCCCAAAGATTTCAGCCAGTTGCAGCCAAGTATTATATCAATGGGACCCATTTCTAATGCAATTAGGCTCACTGATGTAGTGCACAATGGGGAAAGGGTGATAGGTACATTTGGACAGCATTGATTGCTCATCTCAAAATTTCCATTTGCCACTTGGATTTTGAGTGATGTAGGCATTTCATGCGTATTCAATTTCAGCACATTGAGTGACTTAGCATTAATGAAGCTATGTGTACTTCCCGTATCTATGAGTATATGAGCGGTCCTTCCTTTGATTTGACCTTTAAGGCGTAGGGTATTATCCCCTCTTGAACCACTCCATGCATCACTTGATATGGCACATAGCGATGGATGTAAATCAGTCCATGAATCATCCAAATAATGACCACCCGGGTCGAAAGGAAACCCATCCATTGGATCATAGAACTCATCATGGCCATTCTCTTCATTTTCATGCGCCTCTTCTTGAGTTGTTGTGACATCAAGCTGAGCCAAGCTTCCTTCAATAGATTCAACATCGGAATCATCCTCGATGATCATGCTAATCTTCATATTTTTGGCCTTGCATTTGGACTTATGATCGGGTGACCATTTTTCTCCACATTTGTAGCATAGACCTTTAGCATACATATCTTTGAGCTTGTCATTCGATACATGTTTGCCTTGAGTAGGGACTGAAGTTTTGGCATTTATATCAGTCCTCTTTCCATCAAATCTATTTTCAGCATTAGGTCTGAAATTACTGCTTTGTTTTGACCCAAACACAGTAGGAAAAGTGGGTATCTTGCTGTAGGTGTTACTGAAAGTATTTGATGGCTTCCCAATATGCTGAAAATCAGTTTTAGCATGCCCATAATGGCCTGATGTCCTTGAGAACTGCGTAGGCTGAAAAGAATGCCCTGTTTTTGGCTGAAAACCCTTGTATTTCTGCCCATAACGTTCAGCCAATTGAATGGCAGCTTGTAGGGATGTAGGATTCATGGCTCCAACTTCAGAAGAAAGAATAGGTTCCAAACCAAATATGTATTTATTCAACTTGGCACTATCGGATACCCCATGAACATACATCGAGAGGTTCAAAAACTGATTTGAATACTCTCTAACCGAGAGACCACGTTGCTCAAGTGCATACCACTTTTTCTCTAACCACTCTTTTTCAATAGGGGAAACAAAGACTTCAATCATAGCATTTTTCAATGCATCCCAAGACAAGAAGTCATGTCCCATCCTCGCCATATATCTCCACCAAGTGTGAGCATAGCCTTCTAGATGAAGGGCTGCAAATTTTACTTTGGCATTCTCGGGCCTTGGGTAAAGGGAAAAATACATCTCTAACTTGTCAAACCACTCCTCCAACTCCGTGGGTGAAGGGTTCTCTCCCTTGAAGTTTGAGATAATTATTTTCTCCTTGTACTCTCTCTCGTATTGAGGAAGTTGTCCATTAGGGTGCTGCTGTCCACTATGGTTTTGTGGCCCAAAAGAATTGCCAAAAGGTCCTTGCCTAGGATATTCATTATTTCCATGCCCTTGTGCATAAGGAGTTTGCTGTCCATAATGCATACCATGACTTTGTGGCTGGAAACAATGTCCTTGAGTATGAAAGTATGTGTTGCTCACATTGGGAGGTTGTCCATGCATCGGTGAATTGAAAGGTGGTTGCTGCCCATTATTTTGCTGATTCCAACCATGATTTGACATGGGACTTGGCCTATTGGCTTGCACTTGAGAAGAGAAATTATGTTGTGGCTGTCCAAAAGCATTTGGGGCTGAATTCACATGTCCATGTGGCTGCCCATAAGAGTTTGGGGCTGAATTAATATGGACTTGCTCATAGCCACCAACATTTGCTTGAGGGTAAAATTGCTTGTAGAAAGAGTTGCACCCATGGATGTCTTCATCATGCTTTGAGTTTGTTTGCACTCTTTCTTGAAGATCCTGCCCATGTGGCTGAAAGTGACCCTTTTGTTGATGGAATTGTGGCTGAAGTGAAGTGGGATGAGCAAAATCCTTAGCTTTAGATGATTCTCCAACTTCAAATTGACCTACCACCTTAGGAGTAAGTGGTTTAGGTGGTTCTTCAGCCCTATGCGGGTGTGGGATATTAAGACCAGCTGTAGGCAACATTTTCTCACCAAGAAGTGCTACAAGCTTGTCAATACCCAACCTCATACCCTCGAAACCTGATTTCATATCCTTTATGTCATTTGACAATTGTTGAAAACTGTTTGAATTCATTGAGATATGAGACGTCTCTAAGGGTTGATTGGTAGGGGAGTGAGTGGAGCTTGCATCGACCTCATCGTTCTCATAATGCATTCGGTAAATGACATCTTGAGAAGTGTCATGATGTTCACCCCTTTCCTGTTGATGTTCATCCCTTTCCTGCTGATATTCCTTCAATTCTTCATTGATAGTATCCAAAACAGGGTCTCTCTTCTTATTTCTAGCCATGGGTTGATTTCTGTCCTGAATTTCCTGTAGTAGAAAAACTTGATTATCTTTACTTCTAGAGCTCCAAATTACGAGGTCTCTGGCTCTGTTCAAAGCTTGAAGAGCCCTCTATCCAATGATCTATCAAGTGCAGAAAATGGATGAGTACAGAAATTTCTGTAAGGGATTTTCTGTTGCTGTCTGAAAATTCCTGCAGGCAGTGAATACCCTGTTCTAGTCAATTAATGGCTTGTACCATCAATACCAAGCATGTACCAACTTCATAACCCTGTAGGAGATCTCATACGTCTGCCCATATTGAAAATGACATCTGTGACCAGTAAAATGGCTGTCTAACTCAATGTAGACTGCAATCTTTAATGAGGGTATGTATACATACTCTGTTCCAAACTTTAATGCTGAACCATAGTGTCTTTACCATAGGATGCATACATTTTACGGTAGCCATATGTCTTCATACATTTGCCATACCATACATTTGCCAATATCACAAGAACTCACTGTCCATAACTCATGCTGTAGGTTGATTTCAAGTGCCTTTGAGATTTGTACCTGCACCTAAACTTGAAAATACGTGGGATCCGAGACCCGAGGGGTTTGCAAAGTTCCCTCTCGGGCCGGGTTGCGCTCCCCTTCAAGGTCCTCGTCGGTAGGGGAGGGTCACCTCTCTTTTGTCCTACCGACTCGCCCGGCATCCACTTTTCCTCGTGGGCAAGTACATGGCAAGTGAATTCTAGCTCTAAAAATCAGTATGATATGCATGGAATAGGAAGGAAATACAATTGCCTTTCATTTGCCTTTTTTATGATATGCAGGATTGGAATTAAAAGGGCCGAAATGTAAATGAGAAATGGGGAGGTATTTACCTCAGCAGTGACTCACTGCTTACAAAGCTTTTCTCACTTACCAATTGGGTAATGATTTTCTTATGATCAAGAGGCAAAATAGGCAATCAATTTCATGTCAGGGTTAGGCAATAAAGATTGAGTAATGAAGCTCAAGAAATTACTGATTTCAGTGAATGAAGGTAGATGGGTAATGCTCATTCATTATGGAAGAGTTTGAGACAATTAGAGATGGCCATTTCAGTAAATTGAAGAGGTTTAGTAAAGACAATGACTGAGATAACCTATAGGCTTCATGTAATGCATTAGGCTATGAATGAAAGCTTCATTTAATCCTCTTATTTCTCTTCAGCAATTGGAAATGAGATCAGCAATAATTGGATGTAAAGAGAAATTAAGAGTGATTAGAGTACCTCATTTAATTGATTGGAGAAGAGCATTGTTGATGGAATGACCTTCAATCCATAATGCTTGACGTAGGTGAGCTGAGCTTGATAATCCAGCTAAAATCAGTCCAAGAGATCTTCAATATTCAAGGGTAATCCCTTCCTTGATAAGCTTCAGCTTCATGAATTCCATGAAAGCTCCATGACCCCATGAATGCTCCAAATGAGGGTTGATGAAGACCGATTGCCTTCTCTACTTGAAGTAGGTTGCAATAGGTAATAGAGAGGGCTTCAATGTGTCCAAGAGATCCCGAAATTTGAGAGGGAATGCCAAAATTTAATGGCATAAAAGCTTCATGCTGTCCATTGAATACCTAGACCTCCATTGGCTTCAATCTCTTCAATGTCGGTCCAATGTTGATGGATTCTTGAGGGGAAATGGTTGAGGAAGCTTCAGAGATGCTTTGCCCACAAAAGCCCCATGAATTTCTTTAAAAATTTCAGGAATCTTTAATGCTGTCCTAGACTGTTACACATAGAGTTTGCAATCTCCATATCCAAGCTCCAACAAAGCTTCAAGCTTCAAGATCAATCAATGTTGGTACTAGGATGTATGTAGAAGCCCCCTGGCGGCGCAAACAGCGTGAGTACATACTCACGTACTAGAAATTAGCAATGGTGCTAAGTAGCTACATAAGCTACTCCTCTTGAAGCTCTAGAGGCAGGGAAAGAGGTCATCCAACACATTCTCATGATAGAAGTGAGAAGGAGAAGATCTGATGTGGTCTTGGCCATGGATTCTTGTGGAAAGCTTGAAGAAATGAGGAAAGGGAAGAAGAAACCCTTCCTTCTCAAAAGTAACCACAGTTAAAATGTCCTGTTACCATTTGTTTGTACACTTACCCCAAATTTTGGCTCAATCTTGATCACGTCCTGCTATTTTGGTTGGAGCCTTCCATTTCTTCCATTGGTAATGCCAAGAATCACCATCTTCATCCTTGTTTGTAGCAGACCTTCACATGTAACTCCGGTTTGAAATCTTCATGTCCTGTCAAGTCCTGTCACTCAAATTCCTAACTATGGTTTGCTCTCTCTAGCCTAGGAAACTGAATCTAGTACTTGAAAATGACTTCTGCAAGGATCTAAGCTACAGCTCTGATACCAATGTAATGAAAGCAATCAACCATGGAATGAAATCTAACTGAAATTGAAAATTAACTAAGCTACAACAAAGAATTAACAAATCTATTGCACCAAGACATCCTCATCATGTATTAATGGTTGGGGATTCAAGAATACATGACGGCCATGGCTGAGTGCTTCA
The DNA here is from genome assembly GCF_053477565.2 of Lygodium microphyllum. NCBI lineage: Eukaryota > Viridiplantae > Streptophyta > Polypodiopsida > Schizaeales > Lygodiaceae > Lygodium > Lygodium microphyllum. The sequence continues at coordinate 162,174,693 of NC_141136.1, read as the reverse complement.
TAGGCTAGAAAGAAGCTAACTCCAAGAAAATGGTAAAGCCAAGATTATTGAATGATCAAAAGATGTCTTGCCTTTGGCCTTTAGTCCCTTTTATTCTAACCCTCTTCCAAACTTAAGGGCTGTTCACACATGTACACATAGGCTAAAGCTAAATTTACAAAGGCTGGAATTAATCCAAGGTGCAAATATTAATGTTGTATTTTTCCTTCATGACAACAAGTAAACATTCCCAAGCGTCCTTGGATGCACACATAAATAGATATACACAATGCTAATGCACTTCCTCTTCTTAGAACTCAATCCATCTTCATTTATGTGTAACTCCATGGTTCTTGTGTACACTCTTACACTTGGCAGACACTTCTTTCCCCCTTTCATAACTTGTACTACCTGTACCTGATATCCCCGTCACAGTGCTCTGATCACCCCATTAAGTGATGCACTAGGAATACTGGTCTCTAAATGGTTTCATGGCCATGCTAGATCATCATCAACACTTAAAGAAAAGTGAGTCATTAATTTATTGATATGAATTTATTAAATAGAGAATGCGTAATAAGAAATCAATTTAGTGACACCACTACTCTAACAACTTATACAATCAACTCCCTTGGTAATCATCCTCCTTAGTTTACATTTACAAATAGAACTTAAAACTGAAAAAGCCACCAGTGCCAATGATTAATTCTATGAGATCCAAATAAGTTTTTTAAGGTTTTCTCTCACAAAGCCATGGCAACTCCCATATTACAAGCTTATTTGTAAGAGGCATTTAAAATCAGTTCATATTTAGAGACGAAAGACAATTGTTATGCACCATGAAAAATTTACACGTCTAAAAGACAATAGGCTATTGAATTTTTTGTGATGAGCTCACTGGTAACACAATCTTGAAACTTATAGTCACCTAAGTTTTAAGCCACTTGGTAAATCAGAGGGACACTCTTACTTAAGATTAACTTTGTGAGTTGAAAATCAAGCAAACGGTCATACTTCTTATCTTATTTAGTTAGAGTGTCTTCCTAAGGTGCAAAGCTTGGTTAAATCAATTGTGCTCTGATATCACATTTGAGGTACCCCCCTTCATAGTTCCTAGAGGGGTCCATTGAGTTCCTTGTTTAAAAACCATAGTTTCCATGCACAACACTATCTTGTCCCCCTTTGAGAACATTGGACTTAGTTGGACAAGGGAGTTCTAAACTTTGCAAGGGAAACATTTGACAGTCAACCTACATCAATCTAATACCCACCTAATAAGGGTCACGTTGCATCTAATCAAAGTTAACACTACACTTGGTTCATTGAGAGTGGAAATCTTTTAAGCTTCTATAGTCTCAAGGATTAGTACTTTACCATACAAATTTTCTAAAATAATACTTTATCCTACTAGAGGTGGTCACCTTCTCTATGTTTAGAAAGCTACTGAACTTATCAAATTCATTTGTCCATAGAGACCAATTCTTGGGATTGAACTCACCCACTTTTCATGCACTCACATAATGTTTTCTTTAGTTTTTAAAGTAGTTTATGCTACCATTTCATGAGACATATAAAAAATTTATTTTCTTCTATTACACAAGGCTTCTTGGCACATTTCTTTAAGCACATAATAAAAAATTTAAAAAGCTATAAATCTTTGTGAATTTAATATATTGGAATATCTCACTCTTGCAAGAGTGGCCAAAAAAAGGCTAGGCTATATGTGATCACAATCTCTTTAATAGTTGCAAGAGATTTATGAGCTTAGAGCCTCACTAAGCTCCCTTACTCATGAACTATGCCACATTACAAGGGTATTACCATGCAATCCTTTGCCATACAAGGCTCTTGAGTAGTCTCTTATTTATGCTTAGACCTTATGGGATAGAGAAACTCATCTTGCAAGATGAGTATCTAGGGTGAATTTTGAGGCCAAATAGGTCATGAGAGAATTTGATTGATTTCTTCATCACATAAAGAAAAAGAAGAAGGTAATCTTATTGATTGCTTATTTTTCTCTAGTTTAGGGCATGCATTAATATTAAATAATGAAAACATTTCTCTTTTCTCTCTCTCTCTTTTCTTTTCTTTCTTTTTAGTATTTCATTCCCAAAATGTTTGACAAGGACCTTGAAAACAACATTCCACTTGAAAATTTTGATTGTGATCTTAAAGTGACCATTTTTTGATAGTGGACTACAACCAAAACAGTGAGTCAAGGTGAGCCCTTTACAAACTTCAAGTTCTCTTTGTACTCTTACTTTGCTGGGATTGAAAGAGGGGGGCATAGATAGTGTGGAAAAGCTAAAGTATAAGTCAACTATGTGCAATATAGCCTCATTCCACAATACATGGGGAGGTAAGAGTCATTCATCAAGAACTCCATCCGTGAACCTTCTTTCACCCACTCGTCTATCAACAAACTATAGTCATTTAAATAGTATATGCCACCATACTATTTTTATGTTTACAAACAACTTAATTAATCTACTACATAATTAGTCTATTACATAGGTTTCATTATAGGATTCCGCTAAGCTCGAATGCCAAAAAATCAATGCATAAAATTCTTTCACTAACATAAAAATGAATAATGCCATTCGCAAAATGATTTATTTGTATCTAGGATCCAAACTTCTAATCCTTGAATATATATGCCCTTAGGGACTACAGATCTTGTCCTTAGCAACTACCAAGAGGATGAGCTAAGCAATAACCCTATTTAGACCCAATATTTGACCTTCTAACTCCTCCAAAGGGTGTTGCACACTAGGATGGGAAAACTTCACCACCTAACTTGTGCCCTCAATGCTAGGTAGATTTTAATCAACAGAACTCACTCCTAGTGTTGATTGCATAACCCATCATCAATAGCATTCCTAAATCAAGACTAGAGGGACACCTCAAGTACATCATAACCCATCCATATTTACAGTGTTATATGTAACTTTACATTGACAAGATGGAATAGTTAGTATGAATCAAAATTAGAAAAAAAACCCATCATATGTAAGCATGCTTCCAAACCTTTTCATAATATGTTTTAAAATCTCATGAAACCATACAATTCCAAGCGAAAAATGCCTTAAGTTAATAAACATTACTTAACAACCAATGCAAACTAGAGACATGCCAATTAAATTTGGTGGTACACGAATTAAGTAGTCTAAAGGAAAAATATTGGTAGCCTCCATGCATTGTCTCCACCTCATTGCTCATGGCTCTAGAAATGGTGGCATGTGCAAAAGTTATATTCAAATGGCAATGTGGGGCCATGCGATGCAAGCCTTACTCATTTCGGTAGAGTTTTGGCGTGAGAGGTGATGGGAATGACAACATAAGAGGTTGGTGGCTACTCGGATGCAGTGATTGCTAGAATACCTCACCTCGTCCTTACAACACAACCTCCTCCTTGTTGCAAAACCTCAAGCACAAAACTCCTCTTACTCTTATGCTCTCTTGCTTTGAGGTTAGAATTACATCTTGTGAGGGTTGTTGATAATAGCATCTCAATAATATAGTTTTTTCAAGAGAGAGTATGTGGTTACTGACTTCATTTTTGTTTCAAGAAAATTTTCAATAAAGTCTTTTCTATTTTTGATGACTTCATTTAAGGGAAAAGATGGGGTATTTTGAAAGTAGCTACCTTTTCCATCGCTCTCATTATGGTTTAGCCTTCTCATTTAATTCAATTAAATTGATCAAATTGATGGTTAATTGCATGGGAGAAAAGTATGGTGGCAACTGTGACCCTCCCTAATTAATTGTAGCTCCTTTTTCCAATTATTGGTGAAAATATAAGTTTTAGCTATTAAGCTTAAAGGGAGATTCATGTATATCTTCTACAACTTGACTCGTTTATGTGATTGATAACTACTATACCTAATGAAGGGAGTGAGTTCGAAGTGAAAGCACATGAGTGGAAGTGAGAGCTATGGTGAGAGAGAGAGAGAGAGAGAGAGAGAGAGAGAGAGAGAGAGAGAGAGAGAGAGAGAGAGAGAGAGAGAGAGAGAGAGAGAGAGAGAGAGAGAGAGAGAGAGAGAGAGAGAGAGAGAGAGAGAGAGAGAGAGAGAGAGAGAGAGAGAGAGAGAGAGAGAGAGAGTGTGTGTGTGTGTGTGTGTGTGTGTGTGGGGGGGGGGGAGAGGGGGACTCGAACAATCACAATATGTGATCGGATTTTTCTTTATGTCACTGAAAGAATAAAGAGTGAAGTGCTAGTGATGATGGGCACCTGCCACTTGCAGTGTACATGCATGCATGTATTGTGAGTGTAGTAATACATGGGTAGCTAAAGATATGCACCTTTACCCCCAACAATCTCCCACTTAAAGGGAAATGTGTCCCTAGTGAGAAGAGAAGAAGAAAAAAGTGACAAAGTACAAATGTCCATAAGTACAACAGGATGAGGAAAGACATCATCTCATCCAACGCCCATCAACTTCCTAGGGAAGGCAAAATCTGCCGCTGAAAGACTTTTCATGAGTAGATTTGCACGATTTTGGTTAGTTGAGATTTTGACAGGGTCAACAGATTTGTCCTTAACAACCTCTCTAATGAAGTGGTAAGGCATCTCAACGTGTTTCATCTTTGCATGGGAGATTGGATTCTTGGCTAACTGGATAACACTCATATAATCTAAATATAGTATAGGGACCACATTAATAATACTAAGGTCTACCACTTGACAACCTGATTAGAGAGTCTCCTTGCAAGCCTCAGTGGTTGCAACATACTCAGCCTCGATAGTAGAGAGGGCCATGCATTTCTACACCTTAAACATCCAAGAAATAGTACCTCTAGCAAAGGTGAAGATATAGCAGGAGATGGACTTCCTACTGTGTGCATGTCCTGCATAGTCAAAGTCAGTGTACCCCACAACTCTTGTATCCTGGCCTCCATAACATATACACATAGTTGTTGTGCCCTTCAAGTACCTCATAATACCTTTGACAACATCCCAATGCTATATATCAGGTGTAGCCATAAAGCATGCCACAACTCCCACTGTAAATGCTATGTTGGGATGAGTGGCTAGTATGGCATACATCAAATTGCCCATGGCGGATGCATAAGGGATCTCAGTCATCTCGGTCTTCTGGTCAGTCAGCAAATCGGCCTGAGTAACCTTCACATGAGAAGGTAGAGGACAACCAATAGACTTACCATCCTGCATATGAAACTGCTTAAGGACTTTTTGCATATACTCCTTCTATGTGATAGATAAAGGAGCCCCTTAGAGCGATCGTGCATGATGCACATCCCAAGAATGTGTTAGGCATGTCCCATGTCCTTCATCTCAAAGCTCTTCTTGAGTTGAGTTTTCAAGGCATCCAACTCATTAGGAGGTCTCCCAAAAATAAGCATATTTCCACATAGAGTACCAAAATCATAATGCTGCCATCACGAGCCTTATTATATATAAACATGGATCCATACCGCTATGGCTATATCCATGTGCATGCATAAAAGCATCAAATTTGTGGTATCATTTTTTAGGTGCTTGCTTAAGGCCATAAATACACTTTCTCAACTTACACACTAGGCATTCCCTACCCTTTTTCTTAAAAGCCCTTAGGCTGTTGCATATAAATCCCATCATGCAAGTCCCTATGTAAAACAGACATCTTTACATCCATCTGATAAAGGTTCAAATCTAGCTGAGCAACCAATGCGAGTACCAAGCATAGGGTTGTCATTTTGACCGCAAGAGAGAAGACTTCAACAAAGTTGACACCATTTTCTTGCTTGAAACCCTTAGGTACCAATCTGGACTTAAGTAGCTTTGGGCATCCATGGATACTTTTTAGCTTGTATACCCACCTATATGGCAATGTCTTCTTGTCACTAGGCAAAGGAATCAAATCTGGTGCACAGATTGGATGTCGTAAGCATGCGTAGTGAGCGTCAGAAGGTCCCCAAGAACAAAAGAACTCTACTTTTTGCACAAAACTCAATGTAGAAGACTTGCACGACATGAACAAGAGACCAATTGGGTGCAATCTCCCCCCATGCCTTGTGTGAGCGCTCCACAAAGCATGTATTTTATGTATTAATCATCTTCAATCTCAAATAGTAGCCCAAATTACAAAATAGCACGCTTTTGGCTTTTGAGTTTGCTTTAGTGCCAAATAGAAATAAAGCTAATGGGCGGGCACCTAAGAAGTCAGGCATACCCAATACAATGTCCAAATACAAATATCTAAATCATGCACCCATGCGCATACAAAAATAATAAATAAATATCCAACGCCTTAATAAATAGGCGCGACAAAATATAGGTGCCATGCCTAATGTATGCACCCATCAAAATATAGATGATAACTCGAATACACGCTATCCTCCAATGCTTTCCACCACCACTGCTGCTATCTCTACACATCAATTGAAGCATTCACAATCGTTAGTAAAATAATACAATTAAACTGACAAAAGTGAATACCTAGCAGTCTTTAGCTACATAAATAAATCAATTGGTTAGAAATCAATCCTAACCTTAATTTATCATAAGCGCACACTCTAAACTCATAAATGTTTATTAATTTAATATATGTTTTGCGGAATCATCTGCTATGGAATCACCCATGTACACACTAAATTAACAAAACACCCGAAAAGGATATGTGTCCCCATCGACTTCTCGCACAAAGAATCCACTTTGTGTATGAGCCCCGGTAATCAAAGTTTACGGAATCCACCGTAAAACCTCACGAAATCCACCGTGTAATATGCCTCCTGGCATCATACCCCTGGGGTGGGATAGCAATTGTCCTCAATTGCTATTAGCTCAATGTGGAGCTAATAGAGTGGGGAAAGCATTTAAGTCTCTAGCATGCATCCATTGGGCCTCTTCAACATGATGGTTTTTAAACTTAACCAAATATCTAGAAAATCTACGGCCAGTTCTAGTGGTCATAAAATTAGTATCTATAATAGCTTTACGTTCAAGGATTTCAGTATCTTCATCTAACAAAGGTGGGTTTTCATAAATAGGATGTATAGGTAATTGGCCTCTAAAGGGTTGTAATAAACTAATATGAAAGGTGTTGTGAAATTTTCAATGTGGTGGTAGTTCTAGTTTAAATGCATTATCATTGATTTTATGAATGATCTTGAATGGTCCATAGAATCTAGGTGCTAATTTCACAACTGGGTGTTTATCTACACTTTGTAATCTACGTTTTTCTATTCTTAACCAAACATAGTCATCAACTTTAATATTCATGGCCTGTCTTTTCTTATTGGCTTGTTTTGTATATGATTGCTGGACTTTGGCAATTATATCTTTAACTTCATAAAAAATAGTAGCATGCATGTTAGCAATATCATCAGCAGTATGAATTTTATTTGATAAAGATGCAACAGGTGTAGACAATCTATAACCATAAATAACTTCAAATGGTACTTTCTTTGTAGCTGTGTGTGTTGTATTGTTATATGCAAACTAAAGTAAATGTAAATATGTATCCCATGTATGTGGTTTTGAAATAGTGTAAGCACGTAAAAGATCTAAAATAGTACTGTTAGTAGCTTTTGTTTGACCATTTGTTTCAGGATGAAATGCAGATGAAAAATCAATCTTTGTTCCTAAGTTAGCAAATAAAGTAATCCAAAAATTATTACAAAATCTAGAATCATGGTAAAAAATAATAACTTTTGGTAAACCATGATTAGTAAAAACAGTTTTCAAAAACAATTGAGCTACTTGAGATGCAATTAATGTTTTCTTGTATGGAATGAAATATGCTTGTTTGCTAAACCTGTCTACAATAGTCCAAATCATATCATGATTAGCTTTAGTGTTAGGTAAACCAGTAATAAAATCCATAGAAATCTGTTCCCATGGTCGTGATGGAATAGATAAGGGCATTAGTAAACCATATTGTTTTCCATGATGTCTCTTAACTCCTTAACAAACTAAACATTCAGAAAAAAAAGTTAGATATATCAGTGTCCATATGTGGCCAATAAAAATCTTTAGTCAATGTATGCAAAGTAGATATAATACCTCTATGACCTTGATATGGAGGACAATGAATCTCATTAAAAACAAAATATCTAAATGGAATTGTAACACATAATCTCTTTTCATAAAACATGAATCCATTATTGTAAGACAGTGAATCAATAGGAATTCACTTATTTGCAACTAATTTATTCCAATCAGCTTGAAAAGTAATATCCTGATGATAAGTATCTTTCATAGGGGTTAAAGCATCGACTACTACATTCTCTTTTCCTGGTTGATATTGGATAAGGTGATGAAAACTCTGAATGAAAGCTGTCCATTTTATATGTTGGTCAAATATTTGGGGTTGACTAAGGAGATGTCTAATGCTTTGTTGGTCAGTTTTAATCATAAACTCAGAACCCATTAAGTAATGTTTCCATTGTCATAAGGCTTATACAACAGCTAATAATTCTTTATCACATGTAGAATATTTAAGTTCAGATGGTTTCAGTTTACAACTAGAATAGGCTATGGGATAATTATATTGCATAAGTACGGCTGCTATTCCAGATCCGTTAGCATCAGTAACTAATAAAAAGAATAGTCTATTGAAATTAGGTAGTTGTAATACAAGAGCATGGGCTAATGCATGTTTCAATAAATCAAAAGATTTTTGTTGATTATCAGTCCAGTTATACACAATACCCTTCTTTAAAAGTTTAGTCAAAGGCAAGGCAAGTAATGAAAAATTTCGCACAAACTTTCTATAAAAACTAGCAAGACCCAGAAAAGAACGTAACTCATGCACATTTTTGGGTATAGGCCGATTCAATATTGCTTCTATCTTTTTAGGGTCAACCTTAATACCTTCTGATGAAACAATGTGACCTAGATATTCAATTTCTGTTTGAAAGAATTCACTCTTTTATGGATTAGCATACAATTGATTATCTTTTAACAACTTGAAAACTAAAGACAAATGTCCATAATGCTCTTTCTCATTTTTAATGAATACCAATATATCATCAAAGAATACTATAACACAATGCTGATATTTCAAAAATATGTGATTCATCATTCGACTAAATGTAGCAGGTGCATTAGTCAATCCAAAAGGCATCACTAGAAATTCATAATGTCGAAATTGTATTATAAATGCAATTTTGAATATATCAGATTTATCCAATCTCACTTGATGATAACCAGATTTAAGATCTATCTTACTGAATATAGCAGAACCTTGTAGTTTATCCATAAGATTATCTACCCTAGGAATCAGATATCTATTCTTAACAGTAATTTTATTCCGAGAATGATAATCAATGCACATGCGATAAGTATTATTAGTCTTCTTTACTAACAAAACAGGTGCGCCAAATGGAGAACTACTAGGTCTAATTAATCCTCTATTAAGCAAATTTTCTACTTGATTTTGAATTTCTTTCTGTTCAATTTGGTTATGCCTATATGGTGCTTTACATGGTGGTTGTGTACCAAGAATTAAATCTATTTTGTGATTTTCAGGACGTGAAGGTGGTAGTCCAAGTGGTAAATCATCAGTAAAACAATCTTTAAATTGTGCAAGAAATTGTTTATGCCTAGGATGCATATGTTTTTCTTTAGCTTGAAGTTCATTCATCCAAATTAAATAAAATTTACTACTTTTACGTAATGCACGTTTAGCTTGAGTATGAGTAAGTAGTGGAAAATTATTAGATGTGTGCATACCATGCAATGTAATTTGTTTTTCTTGAAAATAAATTTTAATTGAATGAGTGGAATAATCTGTGTCAGGATTATACTGATGACGCCAAGGCATACCTAGGATAATATCACTAGACTGCAAAGGTACAACTAAAAAATTCCTATATTCACCAATTTTAATTTCTAAATTATGCACCTCTTGTGTTCCATTATATCTTGTGCCTAGGAATGCTGCTTTAATGCGATAATGTGTAGAAACAGTTTGTAAATTCAATTCTTTCACTAACTTTGCAGAAATAAAGTCATGTGTGCTACCATCATCATGCAAAATAATCTTTTTTTTTTCCATGCACTAAACATTTCATTGTTAACAAAGAATGTGGAGTTGGCATACCTGGTAAAGTATCTGAAGGAGTAGCAATGTTGTCCTCATCTTTCGTAAAATCAGGCATTTTCTCACGTTATTCTTCTTCCATTGTTCCAAGATAATTGATATGAACAGGTGGCTTCTTCGATTGGCAATTGGCTGCTAGATGTCCAGGTTGATGGCATTTGTAACACACTATAAGTTTGGCTTTAGATACATTGTTGGCAATGGCAGAAAGTCTAGGAATATTAGGATTTGGCTGTGATGATGGCTTAGGGTTTGGATTGGTATTTGATGGCAGAGCAGGTGGTCGTGTCCAAGATTTACGGAATGATGATGGAAGAAAACGACTTTGATTGAATCTTCTAAAATTTGAATCCATTGAAAGTACGAAATTTAAAATTTCTTTTACTTATCTTTGTTTCTTTGCGGATGGATTGAGCTTTGAGTGTCGCATCGATGGTACGTCGGATAAGATCTTTGGGTTATGGTCCATCTTTGTCGGTGGTAGATCGTTGCAAATTGGCCAATTGAACTTGCAAAGCTTGTCGGGATCTTCGTTCTTCATCAAGCTGCATCATAATCAAATCCCATTTTTGTTCCATCGTAGGATCGGGAAGATCGCCTTCAGCCATTAAATCGTCCATATTTTGTTCCGTCATCCTATAAAAATCCAAATGACCTCACACTCTCAAAATCTGATTAGCGGGATGAGCGTAGCTCAAAGTCGGGTATAGAAGGCTTATAGTTTTTGCTTGGCTTTTACGGTCTTTGTCTTTTGCGGTTGCAGGATTTGTAGTCTTCTTAGAAATTGCGTATGACCTTTTGCGTGTGCTGAAACTAGTTCAGCAAGTCTGCGTATGTGAACAGAGTCTTCAAGGGAGCAATTTTGTGGTTCTGTGCTTCTGTGCAGGAACAGCCTTTATGGGAGTAATTGAGATAAGTCTGTTTTGATCCTCTGTGACTTACAGGACTTGTAGCATAAAACAACTTGCAGAATTTGGTAGACTAGGAAGATTTATGACTTGTAGCCTAGGTGACTAAGCTTATGAGTTGCCTGTCGTTGAATTTTTAGGGGGGTCCATTTTTTCTGTCGAATTTGATGCTGAAGTGCCGCTGCTGCCGTCGATTTTCAATTTTAATAAGCTAAGCTTTTTAAAGCTTAGTTCTAAGCTTTGACTTTAAGCTTAAACTTTTTTTAAGATATGGAAGCTTACTGTATTCTCTGTTACAAAACAACTTGGAGAGGGAGATGTAGGAGTGGTCCTCCGCCTCCTCAGGCTAGTCCTTCGCGATCAGAGGCTGTAGACATATGTTCTTGACCGCCACGAATCCACCCGTATCGACCATTCGCGATGAAACTCACTGTAGAGCTTGATCATTCTAGGAGCTCTGCCTTTGCGCAAGATGGATAGCGATTGGAAGCTCTTAATCTCAGCTTCACTCTGATACCACTGGTGCACAGATCAGATGCCGTAAGCGTGCGTAGTGAGCGTCATAAGGTCCCCAAGAACAAAAGAACTCTACTTTTTGCACAAAACTCAATGTAGAAGACTTGCACGACATGAACAAGAGACCAATTGGGTGCAATCTCCCCCCATGCCTTGTGTGAGCGCTCCACAAAGCATGTATTTTATGTATTAATCATCTTCAAGCTCAAATAATAGCCCAAATTACAAAATAGCACGCTTTTGGCTTTTGAGTTTGCTTTAGTGCCAAATAGAAATAAAGCTAATGGGCGGGTTCCCAAGAAGTCAGGCATACCCAATACAATGTCCAAATACAAATATCTAAATCATGCACCCATGCGCATACAAAAATAATAAATAAATATCCAACACCTTAATAAATAGGCGCGACAAAATATAGGCGCCATGCCTAATGTATGCGTCCATTAAAATATAGATGATAACTCGAATATATGCTATCCTCCAATGCTTTCCACCGCCACTGGTTCTATCTCTACAAATCAACTGAAGCATTCACAATCGTTAGTAAAATAATACAATTAAACTGACAAAAGTGAATACCTAGCAGTCTTCAGCTACATAAATAAATCAATTGGTTAGAAATCAATCCTAACCTTAATTTATCATGAGTGCGCACTCTAAACTCATAAACGTTTATTAATTTAATATGTATTTTGCGGAATCACCTGCTATGGAATCGCCCATGTTCACACTAAATTAACAAAACACCTAAAAAGGATAGGCATCCCCATCGACTTCTCGCACAAAGAATCCACTTTGTGTATGAGCCCCGGTAATCAAAATTTACGGAATCCACCGTAAAACCTCATGGAATCCACAGTGTAATATGCCTCCTGGCATCAAAATCAAACCTCCTTTGCAACTTCGCAATCAATAGTAGTGCAAGGGGACATATTTATCAAGTATATAATAGTAGTAACTACCTCAGCCCAAAAGTGTTGTGGTAAGCCTACCTAGCTAAGCATACTAGAGACTCTCTCTTGAATCATTATGTTCATGCATTTAGCAATACCATTTTAGGGAGGGGTGTAGGGGGTAGTCAATTGATGCTTAATACCCCGCTTATCACAAAACTGCTCAAAAGATTTTGAGACATACTCACTCCCATTATTTGACCTTAGGTATTTCAGCAGTTACCCAAACTGGTTCTCAACAAGAGCAAGCCAACACTAAAAGGTAGACAAGACATCCGATTTTTGCTTAATAGGATAAGCCCAAACCTTATGTGAGTAATCATAAATGAATATGACAAATTACTCCATACCACCTAGTGACTGACAGGGTATGCGACCACATACATGTGAATGAACAAGAGCCAAAGGCTCACCCACGTGCTTCATGCTAGACTTCTTATGCGTACTACTTGTTTGGTTGCCATATAAACAATGATCACAAGACTCAAAGCACTCATAGTCTATGGACAGAAGATACTGCAAATGTAAGCATTTTCATTCCTTTCAAAGATATGTGCCCAAGGCAATGATGCCAAAGAGGTACATGTGAAAATGCACTAGAAAAAAAACAACACTGAGCCAACTGAGTATAATAACTACCAAATGAAAAGAAGATGCTAAAAGGTAAGGAAAAAGTGCCCTATTAAGCTTCCACCTCCTGGGCAAGAAGTTGCAAATCCGTGGTGATTCCAAGTTGATGAAGCATGGGCTTTGACACATTTATATGAGCTTGCACTTCTTTTAGCTCTTCAATATCAAGCGGACCTTATGGCATTGCTCAAACGTGGTAATGTCATCCTTAATTCTCTTAGCTACGACACAACCTTTAATCCTCAACAAGCTTTTCTTCTTTCATTGGAGAGTTGCCCTAAGCTCATGTAACTTGCTCAATTTTTGCATACAATTTATCTCAAAATCTTATTAGCAATGCCCTACAAAATTAGAAATGTAATTTGCTTTAGAGAATGCCCAAACTTCACACCATTATTCTCTTTAGTGCATATGTTAAGTGCATTCTGTGTGTAGTTGGCCTTTTTGTTAGACCTAGGTAGGTCACCTTGAAATATGCCATTTTTCCTTCTTGAATTATCTAACTTTCTTTCCAGCCCTCAAGGCTTGCTTTTGCACATATTTAGCATATTTTCCCTGCACTTTGCTCGTGCAATCTCATGTGTTGATAGGGCATTTTTTTTAGTACTACATCGCTCCAATGCATAGTACCTTGAAAACTTTGTCATAACCTCCCCACATGATAGGGGGTTTGGTACACTTTGTACACTCTTTGTACAAAAGTAGTTTTAGTCCTCAAAAAATCCAGACCATATATGGTTCATTGGCATTCTTTTGATGTCGCAACTGTTATGGGCATAGGAAGTGCTCTTCCAGAGAGACGATATTGCTCTCACAACTTACAAGAGAAGAACTTGAAAGAGAAATTGAACTATAATTTGATTGCAAGATAACTCAATAAAACTTGGTAACAAGAGAACGCTTGATTACAAGACAAGACTCAATACCAAGGAAGACTAGAACAAGACAAGAATTGGAAGAGGACTTACCTCGCAAGAGCTTCACAACTATATTTGTAAGATGAAAGGGCTTATAGCCCATGACCCCTATTTATACACTATCACTTAGGGAGGTTATGGGAAACACACCTTGTTTATCGAAGGATGCCATATGGCATGACATACATGTCAACACATGGCATAACATGCATACTGACATATGGCATATTGACATAAGCAATTATGTAAATAGCTTCTAAAATGTTTGACCAAAATTTTCCACAAAGTTCATGGAACTTGTCCAAGCTTGCATATGAACCAAGGGCTGTCCTAACTTCTAGCATTGAGTTCCACAAGGGACAATGGTGTGTTTTTGAATATGTCTTGGTTTACTTGGGCATTGAAGATAAAATTTGCAAACCTTAATATGAGCTCATTGAATATGCAAAGCTAGTTCCCATGTTCATTCACTTGCTTCATTGCCCTTCCAATGGACAAGATAATGTAACTTGCCTCTTGAAATTTTCAAGTCTAGGATTTTGTCTACTTCATATTCTTGGGGATCTTCAATTATGATTGGAGGTGATGGATTTAGTATTCTTCCAAGGATACTCAATGTATGACATGGCTTCAAGACTAAAGCATGGAATACATGATGGATTTTCATGGATTAGGGAAGCCAGAGATGATAGGTGACTGGATTCACATAGCCAAGAACATTGAAGGACCCAAGTCATTGATAATCCAGTTTCTAGGAGGGGCGAGAAGAATGTAGATCACATCAAAGAAGCCAAACTTGATCTCTAATTTTGTATGATGGATGTTGAATGCAAATCTTAGTTGCATTTCTCTTATAATTCTCTTAAGCTTGTTTGATCTATGCTTGCAATTCTTTATGAATATCAAAGAGGTATTGAGGTAAGTTTATAGCACCTGGATTCTTCCCTTATGATCTTACATAGTGTTTATCCTTGGGTGTTGACCATAATTAGCAAAGAATGGTATGAATTGAGTGGAGGCATGGGAGGAATTATTGTATGCAACCTCAACAAGGGATAATAGATCCACCCAATTGTCTTGAGGATAGTTGATTATGTATCTATGGTATTACTCTAAGACTTGATTCACTTTGTTGGTTTGTCCATCACTCTATGGGTGATTGGTTGAATACAGATTCAATTGTACTCGTGGAAGTTTAAAAGGGCTTCTCTAAAACCCACATATAGACTAGGGACAATGATAATAGACAATATCATAAGGTAATCTATGGTGCCAATATTCTTGTTCCAAGAAGAGCCTTGCTCTTCCTTCTCCATTGATACTCTTGGTTGTTGGGATAAAGTGTAACATTTTTGTGAATTGATCAACTACCACAAAGATAGAATCATACCCTCTGGAAGAAGGCAATTCAATGGTGAAATCCATGGATAAGGATGACCATGGCTTACTTGAAATAGGTAATGAGTGAAGTCCATGAGGTTGATGATGAGGGACTTTATCTCAATTGCATATGTCACAAGAATGCATAAAGTTCTTGACTAGTTTTCATGTTTGTGGCCATAAGAAATCCCTTTGGCATCTTATTTCAAGATGATGAGACCTTTGACTGTGAGATATGATATAGCCTGAGTAATGGAAGTATCCATGGATGCATTATATATAATTGCATGCTTTGGGAGGTTATGCCTCTATTTATATTCGTACAACCTTATCTTTCTCATGCTAGCCATGGACTTGATGGACCCTCTTGAAGTGTCACAAGTAAACTCGGTACATGACATCTTCCTCAGCTGTTATGGCATTTTATATACTCAGAGCTCACTTGCTAAACTTCAAAAAAATTTGCACAAGTCCCTCTGCGACAGTAATCCTTGCTCAAATTTTTGGGAATAGAAAAGAGTAGGCCTTGGAGTTTACAGCACGTCCGAGTGGCTAGCGGAGATGTTGAGGGAATAGGGCAAGAGGAGAGAAGGGCAGGCCGATTTTGGAGTAGGGTTAAGAGCCAACAGTCACGCCCTCTCATGGTGGCGCGCTCGACTGTTGATGACGAAGGGGCAGAAGAGAAGAGTCGAGCCTGGATTGTCGCCTTCGAACGGCCACTCCCATAAGATCAGATCAGAAGAACAACAGTGACAATGGTAGTACTGGCACACGGATAGATAATAGTTACTGTAAGCGAGCTGACAGGGAAACTCGGAGTAATAATATCACACCACATCATTACGTTGTACATTATTAAAGCATGGGAAACCAGAAGGACGTCGTAGCCCACCACGTGTGCTCCTCCGACCCCCGCTTCGACGTCACCTGCCTGGCCGACGTCGACTCGATGATGGCGGCCCTGGGCTTCCCCAGAATGGAAAGGTTCGAGACCTCCGAGGGCAGCTGGAAGAGGTTCCTGCCGGCGGCGCCACATGCCGTAAAGGAATTAAGTGGTCGCGGTCGTCCCAATCAGGATGGCGGGGCCGTTGGCCGCCCCCTGGGCCGGCCTTTCCAGGAACGGAAACCCGTCAGCGAGTACGCCTACGACCTGAAGCTGCCCATCCACCTGCACGTCCTTCCGGAAGGCGAGCGCCACTTCCGCGGCTTCGTCGAAGCCGTCAAATTTTTCACCGGCAAGAACGCCTTCCATGTCAAGAAGATCGAGTGAGTATATTCCACTGTACAGGCACGGGCACGAACGAGAGAGAGAGAGAGAGAGAGAGAGAGAGAGAGAGAGAGAGAGGTGAGCGTCTTCCGAATCTAATAACCAACTGAGACATCGTAGAGAATCAGAAGACAATCTAGAGAGAGAGAGAGAGAGAGAGAGAGAGAGAGAGAGAGAGGAGAATCAATTGAATGATAGTTTTTGGGCTGCACTTCATGAGAGCTTCTAATCAAAATGCATCCTTTATTTAACAATTCAGCATGTCATGCATCTTTTCCTAGTATTTCCATGAAAGTTTTCAACTCTATACAATCTTGTGGGATTCTGAGCACCCTTGTCACTCTTTATTGATGGTTACTCCTTTTGTACTACAGTTGTGCAACAGAGTTTTGCAAGTACCATGCTAGTTGCAAGGAGCTCTATGGAATCCAAAATGCTCCATTTGGCGTTAACCAATATTAAGAACGAAGGAATCTCTTTGTAAGGAAGACAAACACATCGAAAGAGCTTGCTTGCATCTTCATTTCATTCACACAAATATTGATGATTTTTTTTGACATTCTTAAGGATCAACTTGCAAGTCCTCTTTGATTTATTTCAACTTCATAACACATATGAGATTAAGAGTGCATTTACATGGCTAGACTCTATGTTGAAGCGAAGCTTTGATGGGACCATATAAGTCCTTGTGAGATTCAAACTAATAGTACTAGATTGACTAGTACTAAAACACATATATGACACTTCTAATAATCACCTCTTATAATCGAAGTGAGTTCCAAAAGCCATGGTGTCATCAAAATACCAAAGAGAGTCAATACTTGAAGTACTAAAACTCATATATGACACTCCTAATAAACACCTCTTATAATCAAAGTGAGTTCCAAAAGTCATGGTGTCATCAGAAATACTACAGAGAGTCAATGCTTGAAGCAAAACTAACAAAATTTGAATCATAGACAAGGGAACGCTAAAACATGTGTTAATAACAACTTTCACATGAGAAGCTCTTTACTCTATTTATTGTATTACTTGTCATAATACTATTTCTAGAGGCTACATCAAACATCTTATTCAATTTATAGAGAAGAACCATACTATCATAGAATAAATGATAAAAGAAGACAAATTTTGAAGAATATTGTGCGCCACTTCTTTTTGAGGTGAAATCATGAGCATCTTAAATGTATTCTTTTCTCTAGATAAGCCATTATATGAAGGCATGGAAGGGGACTTATGTGCAAAGGCTCCTATCATAAACACACAAAAATTGGCAATTTAACATTTGATTCTACTACTAATGCCTGCTCTTATAATAGTGTATATAAATCAAGAAAAATATATATTCCCAAGCTTCTAGCAAGATAAACACTACTAGTGTACCCTATCATGCATTGGTGGGATGAAGATTCTTGACTTTACCTTATTAGCTAATACCATATGAAGTGCTAAATCCTTGCATCAAAGAGTTTAGATTACTAAAAATATATTATGCTATCATGCCAATCTCACACACACACACACACACACACACACACACACACACACACACACACACACACACACACACACACACACACACACACACACACACACACACACACACACACACACACACACACACACACACACACACACACACACACACACACACACACACACACACACACACACACACACACACACACACACACACACACACACACACACACACACACACACACACACACACACACACACACACACACACACACACACACACACACACACACACACACACACACACACACACACACACACACACACACACACACACACACACACACACACACACACACACACACACACACACACACACACACACACACACACACACACACACACACACACACACACACACACACACACACACACACACACACACACACACACACACACACACACACACACACACACACACACACACACACACACACACACACACACACACACACACACACACACACACACACACACAACTTTGAGAAACTATGTCTATCTTAACATTACATATTGAAAAATGCAAATATGATACTTTTGCCATTGAGACATCATCCAAGCATGATAATTTTGCACAACACATGAATTACAAGCTCATTACATGGATAATGGAAATCACAATTCAAAATTTGGTGAGGTGTACCAAGAAAATACTTAGTAATATATCTCCAAAAGAACATTTATGTGTGTGCATGATTTTGTGTTTGTGTTAAAACAAAGTTGAGACAACACCAAGCAAGACAATATTTTGAGAGACAAAACATTTGAATAAAAGTTTGTGATACAAGAGTATACTTGATTTTTGGTGACAATTACAAGGGTATATGCAACTAAGTCCAAATGAAGGACCCTAGCAAATAAAAAGACTAAAGCAACAATGTAAAGAATCTAGTATGTATGAAGATATGGAGAGGTTGCTCTTTATACCCACAAGTCAAGCTAGACAAATGAGTAGTAAGGATTAATGCAAACTATCCCATGTTTCAGGCATTAGTAGAGCAACGTGGTTGTTGGGATATCCCTTTGACCCTCCAAAAAAATACAAAATACCTTAGTCATGTTGCATGGGTCATATGCATGGGCAGTACCATTGTTCCAATTTTGTAGCATGAATGAGTGACAAGTGTTTGCCAAGTTATCTCCAAGGTTCCCAGATATAGTCACGTGTAAGAAGATTAGAGACATCATGCTTAACAATAGTAGCTAGAGTGCTAAAAGGAGATATGAGTAGGGAAATTAGAGCCTTTGAATCTTCTAGGATGGAGTGAAGTAATTCATCCATTATAAAGAGTGAATGAGAATGGATTAAGCATTATATAATATGGAGCTACATCCATTCAAAGCTTTAAAGGTCTCTTCTCATTATATAGTTAATAGTGTAATAAACAACTCCCCATCTTGATGTCAAGGAAATCAAACATCCTTTATGCTCTCTCCTTAGCATGGAGCAAGCAGGGGCTGAACGAGCCTTCCGAGCAAGATGAAAACCTGGGTAATGGAGGTTGTGAGTACACTCACAGATCCAAGAAACCACAAAGAAGCACTTGAAACCCTTCTCTCTTACATCCTTTATTCTAACTATGAATAGACCAGCACACAAAAGATATGGCATGAATTGCATCCTCACACACTCTCTCTAAAAATCAAACATTATGCACATGGAAAGAGAGCAAGAGTTGTGCAGAAACAAGAGAGGAGAAGAAAGAATCGTTGAATTGAGAAGATAAAGGAGAGAGGAAGTTGAACCACCTCCTCCAACTACTTTCTCATGACCATTCACATCCTGTTTTTAAATTCATGATGTAAAATGATAAAATACATAGTTATTTTTCTAAGGTTCATAGCCATAAATGTATTAGGCCAAGTACAATTGAATTTTACATGTCCAAAAGATCTCGCAATGTGCACTACATTTGACAATACATAACATGGTTTTTGATAAATTTTGTATGAAATAAAGGGTTCATTAAGTGTGATATTGTATCACAAGATATTTGATCACTTCAAAAAGAGAATAATATGACTAGTAACGCTCTAGTGATACCACAACTTGATCACTTCAAGCAAGGCATTATGTAGTATTCTTGCAAACAAGAGCATGAGATACTTAGAATTTTGAGTTTTGACTATTAGAGTAGTCCCCAAATCAGTAAATCACTATGTTCCTAGGACCATGAGAGTGATGTTCCACATTGGCAATCTTATCACCACTTAGTTGGACAAAGAAAAAGAGGTGAGTTAGGTACTTGATGTCTCAACAGTAGTGTATCATTGTAGCAACCCATTCTATCAACACTAAACTGTAGGTAGCCCCCCTTCTAATAGAAAATAAAACATGGGGAGAACTTTAACTATGTAGACACTTGTAGTAGTCAGTATCTCCAGAGGGGGGGGGGGGGGGGGAGTGTGTAGTAGCGGTAGTAGGAGAATAGGACCATGCTATAAAGCTTCTTAAAGTTGAATACATTAGACCAGTGGAGTGGCAACCTTATTGATGTTTGAGCTCCTTTGTCACCTTCAACTAGAGCATGAGAGACATGTCTAGCATTACACAAGGTGTACAAAATATGAAGTGCAAAATTGGAGCAGCAAAAGGGCATGAAGATAAGAAACGAGATTAAAGTAACAAATCAATCATGAAGACTCCTACAGGGCTGATTTAACAGGCCCTCCATAACTTGACATTGCATTGGGTTTTGGTGCTAGGGGAGATAGTTTTTAGGTCTAAATTTGGAGTGTCATTTTATGCTAAGTGCAATCATCCATTATCCCTTGCATGCCTTAAGGTTATCAAATAAAGGTGCTAAATAAAGGCTTTAATTTGAAGTGGTACACCTACTTTTGGATAGCCCCATTGTTACTTATGTTGGAGAAGAGTTGGCATCTAGTATCAATGCCATTATTGTGTGGGGGTTGGGTAATTGTTAGAAAAACACCTAGGTTGGTAGGATGACATTCATTAAGGGAGAGAATTTAGGGGCCATTCAATATGGTATAAGAGAGGTCGACGTTTTTTTGGGTCACACTTAATAAGCATCATATTTGCTTGTCCCATATGAGGAGTGTCTTGTAAGAGGGAGCATTTATGAGGGAGTTAATACTCCAATATCAAATTCATGGCAATACAATGTATACTTAGCATGGTTTCATCATATTAAGCATTGCTAATATTCCTACTCTTGGGAATTGCAAATTTAATGTAAGTAATTGCTCTAAGACCATGTGTTTTGGAATCCTTTCCATTGCAAATTGAAGCATGATGTTCTTTCTCGCTATTTATAGCATGCACTGCCATTATGTACCTTTGTTAAAAGTGTGCTCTCTCATGTGTAATACATGAGTATGAGTTGGAAAGGTGTTGTTAGTCCATTTTCCAAGAGGAATAGGCAAAGGTTGAAGCACACCACTAGCCAAAAGAGTTTAATACTTGTTTTCTTGACAAGACAAACACTGGGAAATATAGTCTTTAACATCCTTTCAAATCCCTTTTCAATAGATTCTCTTGTGGATCTTGTCAAAGGTTTTTAATAATCCAAGATGTCTCATCAATGGCGAAGAATATCTCTTATAGGATTTGATACTTGAAATTTTTTTGAAGTGTCAAATACATCCTCCCTTTGAATCAAAGAAGTATATTTTGCCACTTGAAATCAAGGAATTCATCTCCGTCACCTTGTTGTGATTTCCTCATCATGGTGGCAAGCTTGATCTTCCAACAAAACTCCTTTTGAATGTCTTATGTCTAATCTTTGTGTATGGTAGAGAAGATAGGAACATGCCCATGTTTGTGATAGCGCATTAGCCACAACATTGTCCTTACCCGCCACATGCAAAATCTCAAAGTCATAACTTTGTAGTGTGGCTTGCGTAAGTCCAAGAATGCAAAGGTTAGCATGATAATCGTTCATGATTTAGATGATGAGGAGGTTCATGAAGAGAACTTGCTAGTGATGAGCCACATGAATTTGAGGATGACAATCATGATGAAGAGTTCTTTGATCATATGGTGGGTGGATTTTCCTTTGACCCTGGTGGATTTCATTTGGATGATTCATTGAAGGATTTATGTTCTTCCATGTTATGCATGAACTCTAATGATGCTTGGATGGGTTGTAAAGAAGAAACCACACTTGTGCTCAAAGAGACCATTAAATGAAAGGTTGCTCATATTCTCATTGATATGGGCAACTCTCATACCTTCATTGATGCCAAATCTTTAGATGGGAAAAGTTCTTTCCACAAATCATGGATTTAGTATTAAGGGTATAAGTGGCAAATGGGGCTCATGAGATTAATGAAGAGATATCCCTATATACTCCCATAGAAATTTCACCATCTTGCACCACTATGGTTGATCTTATAGCTCTAGAGATGGATCCAATTGATATAGTTCTTGGTTTCTTTTCACTCAAGAGACTAGGGAAGTTTTCCATGGTTTTAGATTGTATGTAAATGGACTTCACTTGGAATGGGTAGCAAATGAAATAGTTCTTAATGGCATAGAGAGTAAACAAGTTGAATTGATTAGCATAAAGAAGCTCAAGAAGGAAATCAATCTAATGTCTTGCATATTTACTCTTCTACCTTCTAAGGTCGATGAAAATCAACAATATTCTTCTTCAAAAGAGAAAGACCCATGTTTATGTAAGACTTTGAAGAATATAATGTCATTTTCTAGCCACTTTCTTCATTTTGTGATTAAAATATAAGCAAACCATTTGATAGACTTGGCACCGAACACCAATCCCATTAATAAGCCACCTTCTATATTTTCAAAGTATGAGCATGAAGAAGTAGAAAGATAAGTCAAAGAGCTTTTGCAAATGGGTTTCATTTAGCATGATCAATCACCTTTCACTTCTCCTATATTTCTACTGATCTTTTTGGATGTGCATTAATTACATAGATTTCAATAAGAGTGATATGAAAAATAGATATCCAATTCTTTGAGTTAATGATATTTTTGATGAAATAATGCCAAGGAACTTATGAAGATTGATGTAAGATTAACCTATCATTAAATATGCATGAAGGAGGGGGATGAGTTCAAAACAAGCTCTTGGATTGAAAGAGTTCTCTACCACTTTAGGGTTATGCTGTCCCACCACATATCAAGTACTGATGAATAAAGTGCTATAATAGCCTCTCTGTTTTAAAATGATTATAGTATTTTTTAAATGACATTCTCATCTATAGCAAGAATAGGGAATATCATTGACAACATGTGAGAGAGGTATTTGACACATTGAGAAAGCTATCAAGAATTGTGTGGTGGGGGGACTTGCTTGAGTTGGTATGCCAAACACACACCATATACACAAGAGGAAGCTCACTCAAGAACACAAGAAGAGTGATGGAAGCCAAAATGTTTTCTTACTAGTTTTTTCTTCTTCTTTCTCACACAATAAAATTTACACAAAGTATAGATAAGATGCAACATAAAGAAAAGTGGCCTACTAATTCAAATACTGCATAACTAACTATACTAATCAATTGATGCTATATCTATGCCAGCTATAGGTAGGTGCAACAAACTAAATATAATGAGTGATAATTCAGTGGCAATGTGAGGATCATAATGACCACCGATGTGCTAAGTGTAGATGTGTGGACCCATCTAGCTAGGCGGTCCATTATCAATGTCCGCACATGTTGAGCTTGCCATCTCAACACTTTCCCTCAAGCTCAATTGTATCTCTGCAACTCCAAGTAAGCTTCAAAACTTTCAAATATTCTTTGTACCCAATGCCTTTGCAAAAATGTTAGCTAATTGATCTTGTATGCTGACATATACCAAGTCAATCTTTCTTGCAAGTGCCTTCTCTCTCAGAAAGTGGTAATGCATCTCAATGTGTTTTGTCCTAGCATGGAACACTGTGTTCCTAGCTAGCTGTATGCTATTCATGTTATCACAGTGAACTGGACCATCTCCCTACACATCCAAATTACCCAATAACTTTTGTAGCCATACCACCTCACATGTTGGCACAACAGCACCTTTATACTCAGCCTTTATACTCGGTGAAGCAACTATAGGTTGCTTTTTTGCTGCTCAAACTGTTGCACTTCCAAGGGAAAACATGAATATGTTGGTAGATCATCTGTCAAGACATGCTACCATCCAAATTTGCATTTGTGCATCCAAATACTTGTTATTGTTACCAGTCTTATAAAAAAATCCATAATGTAAAGTGAACTTCACATACCTCAATATGTATCTAACTACATCCAAGTGAGGCTTTCTAGGCATCTACATAAACTAACCGATAAGGCCAATGACATAACTCAAGTCTGGCCTTGTGATATTCATGTAAATCAAATGACATTAGCAAAAGGAAGATGAAGAGAGAAATCAATGCAACGTCTTGTATTTTCAGACCTTTTCTCTTAAAGGTGGATGAGAATTAACAATATTTTGTACCTAAAGAGAGTGATCCATATCGCTGTAAAATTTTGGAAGATGTTAAAGATATATTTCAAGTCCCTATATCATTACCACCTAAGAGAGAAGTAGACTATCCTATTGATTTGGCACCTAACACAAAACCTATCAATAAACCCCCTTATAGGTTGTCAAAATATGAAAGAGAAGAAGCAGAGAAACAGGTTAAAAACTTGTTGGAAATGGGGTTTATTCAGCCTAGTTAGTCACCCTTTTCTTCTCTCATACTACTTGTTAAGAAGAAAGATGGATCCGATATGATGTGCATTGATTATAGGGACCTCAATAAGAGTAGTATTAAGAACATGTACCCCATCCCTCACATTGATGATTTGTTGGATGAACTCAAGGATACAGAGGTGTTTACCATATGTACATACTACTTTCCATGCTCTTATGAATAAGGCTATATAGCAATTCTTATATAGATTTATCTTAGTATTCTTTGATGATATTCTCGTATATAGCAAGAGTAAGGAGGATCATTTACAACATGCCAGTGCAGTCCTTCTTACATTGAGACAACCTAAGCTTTTTGCAAAGAAAAGCAAGCGTGCTTTAATGGCCAATGAGGTAAAATATTTGGATCGTATTATTGTGGGTGAGAAAGGCATTAGGATGGATCCAAAGAAGGTACAATGCATCAAATATTGGCCCATACCACAAAATTCTACTTCATTGAGAGGATTTCTAGGACTATTCTCTCTCTATTGGAGATTCATCATCAACAATTATGCCCATGTGGCAGCTCCTCTCACTAGTAGATTGAAGAAATATGCTTTCTTTTGGGATGCTATGGCTATAAGAGCTTTGATAAGCTGAAAAGTTTCCTTATATTAACACCTAATTTAGTTTTTCTAGACATTTTCAAAGAATTTACCATCTATGTTTATGCTATGGTCATGGTATTGGGGCTGTTCTATGCCAAAGAACATGGTATTATTGCCTATGAAAGTAGGAAGTTGGATGACAAAGAAAGGGAAATCCACATCTATGAGCAAAAAATATTAGCAATACTTCATGCCATTATGAAGTGGCATCACTACATCTATAGTAGCCATTTGAAAGTCAAAAGTGATCATTGAGTGTTGAAGTATTTTCTTTCACAGCCTAACCTAACTCCTAAGCAAAGAAGGTGGTTAACTATATTACAAGGCTATGACTTTGAGATATTTTATATGGTAGGCAAGGATAATATAATGTGACAAATACATTATCTAGGATGTGGGCATGTTTTGTTTCTACTATTTTTACTCTCTACAAAGATTGGATCCAAGACATATTAGAAGTATATTTGTTAGATGAGCAAACGGCCAACAACATGAATAATTTATAGCAAGGCAATGAATCTGAGTTTCCCAATTTCAAGCGGTAGAATGAACTTCTTCTATTTAAAGGTAGAGTATATTTGACTCCTTAGACATCTTTTAAGAAAAGAATCTTATATAGGAGATGCATTCTCCTCCTTTGGTAGGGTATATTAGTTTGTTTAAAACCTTTGATATGATCCATAAATGCTTTTATTGGAAGGGACTTTGGAAAAATGTCAAAGAATATGTGACATAATGTTTGCCATGCCAACAAAATAAAGATTCCAATTTTTTGCCTAGTGGTCTACTTCAGCCACCCATTACCCATTCCACATGGTAAATGAACTGACATCACCATGGACTTGATTACAAGATTGCCTACCACTAAGCATGGTTGGAATAGTATTTTTATTGTGGTTGATCATCTTACCAAATCAATCCACTTTATATCCACCAAAGTTCACTATTTAGCCGAACAAGTGGTAGATCAATTCATGGAAGGAGTTTTCAAACTCCATGGTTTACCTATGAAGATTATTTCTAATATAGATACAAAATTCATGGGGAATTTTTGAACAATAATTTCTACTTCTATGGGAATAAAATTAACTCTAAGTACAGCTTACCACACCCACAGACAGATGGCCAAATTGAAAGAGCCAACAACAAGTGGTTGGAAGTCTACTTGTGTTAAACCTAGCTTAAGACAGAAGAAGCAGGTAGAAGAACAAGCAAAGGCACAAAGATGGCCTCTAAGCCTCTAAAATTAAGTTTAAGGCAAAAACTCATTTTTTAATGAAAGGCACCCCCCCAAAATTTTTGTAAAAGAGTGCCAAGGTCCCTCCTGTGCAAGTTGTAAAAGGGTAGACGACCATAAACTAAAGAAATAGGCCAAGTATAAGGGAATCTGAAAAAGGACATTGCCACCACAATGGTTGGTCATATAAAAAAGGGGATGGGTGCCCATGGGATTTTGGGGCATGAATATTAAAGTTCAAAAATTGAATGAGAGCTCATTCTTTGGTGTGTGGCAACAAGAGACTCTTCTTCTTCTCTTCTCCTCTCCTCTTGCTTGCTTGTGTGTTCTTGAGAGAGGGAGTGTGAGAGTGTGAGGGAATGAGTGTTTGAGGGTGAGGAATCAAGGAGGTGAAGCTCTCCACCATCTCCTCTCTTCTTCTTCTCTTCTCTTCTCTTCTCTTGTCTCGCGTGCGATTATGGAGGATGGAGCTTGGAGGTGGAGGCTTCAGGATGCTTGAGCTTGCATCAAGAATCGTGGAGCTATCGATGTGCTTGAGGGAGGAGGAAACTTGTTCGAGCATCAAGGTAAGCTCACTACACTCGTAGTGAGAGACATCACGTCAGCTATGTAAGAGGTAGCCATTAGTGCTCGCTTGAAATGCTTGAACTAATAAGCGGTCTGTGGGTCCTGGCAATTAAGCATGAGCTTCCAACATTTTGATTCCGTTGCCGGGACCAACAGATTCAAGCATAAGCCCTTGCGCACTTCAAATTGAGCATCGAAGTAAGGGTTTCATCCCTGAACTGGAGCTTGAGATAGCTAGGAAGTTTGGGGTTTTTGATCTTCACAACAAGTAAGTATTTTGGTTATTTTGATGGTTGGATGAATAGGAGAGTAGGAGAAATTAGTTCAGTACTTTGCTTTCGATTCTTGTTGCATTTAGAGTATGTTTAGGTTAAGAGATTGGTTGGAAAAGTGTAGGGTTTGCTATTGTAAAACAAGCCCAAACAAGGCACAAATAAAGAAAAACGGGAAGAAAGAGTACTCAAGGGGATTAAGGTTGATGAGTGAGGGAGCAGGAGTGGTAAGAACTTTGCTAGAAAGGGGTTTAATAGCTAAGAGGCCAAGGAAGAGCTCATTTGAAACCCTCATTTAGAGAGAGAGAGAGAGAGAGAGAGCCCCATTGTGTGGATCCACTTCGATCTTGCCGCCAACAAGTTTGCTGTCCATCACAAGTACACCCACACCTTCTCCTTCACGCATAGATAGGATCTCAAAGTGCTTGGTAGGTGTGAAGCTCAGAATCAATCGACGCCACAAATTTTTCGTCATCTTGAAAAAATGCGCCGTGTTTGGCCCATCCCAGTCACTCGGCACTGGGTCGAGTCCCAGAATCGGCGCTTGGTCCACTTGTCCTCGATCGTTTTGGGCTTGGTTCGAGTCATCCTGGTACATTTGGACACATAGTCACTCGGCCCACTCAGAATCGGCTCATCCGAGTCATCCGCTTGGCTAGACTAGGTACTTGGCCCTCAACCATTCAGCCCATCCGAACCCCATTTTCAACCTCAACCTACTCGGCTCTCGGTCATTCGGCCCAGTTTCACTCGGCCCTTGGCCGCTCAACCCATCCGAGTCAGCCACTTAGCCCCTGCAATCTAGATCTATTGGGTTGAGTTTGATTTTTTCCAAAATTTTTAAAATTTATATGAGACCCATCTAGATACCGGCCGCATGAACCTCCGAAGGCCACATAGACACTTGAAACAAGTTTTTGACACAAAGAATAGAGGAATCAGTGAAACACAGATGTAAAGGCAACGCTAGTCAGCTATCTAGCGACCCATCCTGTTAGTAGTATCAAGCAGAGTCGTAGATCCCAAACGAATCTTGATTCAGTGGGAGGCATAGCAAAAATCCTATAAATCGGCGCGAGGACGGGCCTAAAACTGAATGTACAAGCCTATCAGGCCAAACCCATAAGTGAGAGTGCAAGAGTCGCTTAAACACTTTGTTTTCTCACTCGCTCTAATTTCCAGCACTCGAAACACACTTAAGAAAAGCTAAAAGTCTGTACGTGAACAATGCATGGAAAAGAAGACACACACACACACACACACACACACAGTGAGGGTAACTTGAGGATTGTTTGTAACTAACAAGGAACTCACTCAGACATAAAAACTTGAAGAAACCCACCATTAAGAGAAGATTCCAAGACTTAGAGACGGACGATCGAATCCCCGAAAAGTAGAACCAAGTGAAGGACACAACTGAAAAGTCAGATGCAGTAGGGACCAACAATATTAGGGAAGTGGATCTACCCGACCTCATCAACCTATTTGATAACTTGGTAGAACAGGAAGTCTTAGACATGGAAGAGGGTAGCTCAGGCCATAAAAGCAACAAAGAACTTGAACTAGGAGGCTTTCCTGAGGCGATCCAACAATTAGTGAGCAAATATGATACTCAAACCCGGTTGGAACACAGCAGACCTATAGAGGATATCATAGCAGATCTTGAGGAGGAGAGGAAGCTAGCATGTAAGGCTCTGCAAGGCATAGTCACATACAACCAAGATCAAAAAACTAGGAGCTTACGATAGAGCATGGAAATGTGAGAGATCCAGAGAGTGCTAGGCAAGCAGAAATCAGACAGCGAGCGAGAGAGCGCTAGAAGGAGACCTCACCCTGAGCGAGCTTCTAACAAAGTGGCTACCAGATAACACAACAGTGGAGTAGAGTGTTGTAGCGTTAGCAACATTGCTACTGGTAGGGTTAGGAGTCAACCAAGGCTTCACATAGAATACGACACTGGGGGATGTGTAATTGAACGAATACAAGTTGACTCGAGACCACGCAATTAGAACACCTTGAGGGAAGGGAGAGGAGTCATGCGCATGGACTGTGACGAACCTGGTTGGAGCACATAGACACAATGGACTATGAGCAGGTAGGCCTAACCCAACCAAGCAACATGCCATTGCTAAGAATGGACTCACCTTCCTAGCTACGACCACCAGGAGAGACTCCCTCTCCTAGTGAAGATCGAGAGTTTGATTTTAAGTCAGAAGTTAGTTCATAGAGTGATCTTGAGATACCTTGACCTCCCAAGACTAGACGCACCAAGGGAGACCTACTCGTCCACTTAACACGCCAATGGTTAAGGGACGAATGATGGAAGCTACCTAAGGACCTGCAGCAGGCAGAAGATCAGCAGAAACCGCAAGACCTAGCAAAGCGATTCACAAAATTCAAAAGGGGAGATAGGGTACTGATCTTGCTAGGAGCCAAATAATAGGGGCAAGCAAGTGAACCAATCAAAGGACCCGCCATGGTCAAGGGGGTCAATTTAGCCAGAGAAGGGGAGACATCCCAGCCTACCAATGACTTGACTGAGGAAGAGGAAAAAAGTCTCACTGCTCTCTTACAAGAGTATATAGATGTCTTTGCTTGGTCCCTGGAAGACCTCAAAGGGGTAGACTCGAGTGTGGTGACTCACAACATACCCATGACACCTGACACAATGCGCCGGTCAAGCAACAACCATATCCCATGAATCCAAGGAATGCCCACATCGTCAAGGAAGAAATCGACAAGCTAATGATAGCTGGATTCATTTATGAAATTGAGCACACGGACTGGGTTTCACCCATAGTCATCATATTGAAGAAGAACGAAAAGATTAGAGTGTGTGTCAATTATAAGAAAGTAAATGTTCCTATGAAGAGAGATAACTATCCATTGTCGTACACTGAGTACATGCTTGCGAGAGTGGCTAGCAAAGAGGCCTACAGTTTCTTGGGCAGCTTCTCTGCATACAATTAGGTGCAAGTGCATCCTAAGGATAGACTGCATTTGCCATTAAGTGGGGTGTCTTTACCAACATAGTCATGCCCTTCGGGTTGACTAAGGCCCCAACTACTTTCCAACGACTTATGTGCAGTATATTCAAAAACATGCTTAGAAAGGATTTAGAGGTCTTCGTAGATGACCTATATGTTCACTCTACTTGGACGAAACACTTAGACAAACTCCATGCGGTCTTTGAATGGTGTCGACTATATCGTCTCTCGTCGAACCCCTTGAGGTGCTAGTTTTGGGTAAAGCACGGATGCATATTAGGACATGTAGTGTCAAAGAATAGCATTGCCATAGACTTCTCGAAGGTTAGGGTCATTGTCGATCTTCCACCCCCAGTTGATTACAAGGGCATTCAGTGCTTCTTAGGTCATATAGGGTATTATCAGCAGTTTGTGTTGAGCTACACATTGATTGCTAGACCTCTATACAAGATGTTGATCATATTCGAATGGACGAGGAATGCCAACATACATATGAGGAACTGAAAAAAGCTCTGACCATAGCACCAATTCTACGAGCCCCAGATTGGACACTCACGTACCATGTACACATTGACACTTTGAAATTAGCCGTAGGAGCTGTGTTGTTGTGCCAGCCTGGTGAAGACAACCTGGATTACCCAGTGAGCTTTGATAGCAGACAACTCATTGAGACTGAAATAAATTACTCAATGACGGAGTGAGAGGGCTTGGCCATGGCATTTGCTGTAAAGAAATTTTGGCATTATCTTTTTGGCTACGCCTTTTACCTTCTTTGTTATTGACCATCAGGCCCTATTATATCTTGTTAATAAACCTTGTGCTACACGATGCATCACTTGTCGATGGCTACTTTTTCTTTTAGAATTAGGCTTCTCTGTGGTGGTACGTAAAGGGAAGCAACACTACATGGTTGACCATATGTCTCACATCCCCACCGGAGAAGCTGCTGAACAAGGCATTGTAGACGAACTGCCAGACACACATCTATTCCACTTATCCAGTGAAAGAGATTTGTTTAGAGCCCACATGATGCCATATTGGGCAGATGACATAGTCATGTGCTTGAGCACGGACTACCAGAATGACCAATAGAAAAGGTCTGGCTTAGGCGACTCATCTTGAAGATCCAACCCTATCAGTTGATAGCAAGCCAACTTTATAGGTTGGGGCAAGACGGTTGCTGCACAGATGCATGTGTGACAATGAGATGCATGACGTACTCATGGAGGCAGATGATAGAATTGCAGGAGGACACTTCAGCAGAGATACGATATATCGCTCATAAGGTTCTGCAATCCCAACTAAGGTGGCCTACTCTTTTCCGAGATGCAGCAAGATTTGCGAAGCATTGTGATGAGTGCCAACGGACTAAGGTCCCTATTTGTAAGGATCACATGGAGCTAACCCCAATCATTGCACGTCAACCATTTTGAGAAATGGGGTATTGACTTTATGGGACCCATTAGTCCCGTAACATAGTATTCACAAGCTAAATACATCATTGTCACCCACCGACTATCTGATGAAATGGGCAGAAGCATGAGCTATGAGAAAAAATGACTCTAGAACTACTGCCAAGTTCTTATGGGAGCAAGTGATCTCATGATTTGACTGCCCCATCGAACTTAATAGCGACCAAGGCACACACTTCATCAATGAAGTGATAGCTCATCTCTGATCCACCTTCCTAATCATCCATCGAAAATCTTTGCCCTATTACCCTCAGGCAAGCGGCCAAGCTAAATCCACAAATAAAATCTTGGTGAATCTCCTGACCAAGGTAGTCTCTGCTTTGTATAGTGACTGGGATAATAAGTTGATGGCGGTCTTGTGGGCCTACCGCACAGCTTATAAAACGGCTATGGGTTGTCAGACTTCCTTTAGGTTGACCTATGAAACTGAGGCAACTCTACCCTTAGAGTTCTTTGTTCCTAGCTTGAGGATATCCCTTCAATAGAGATGGGATGGGAAGAAGGCATGGAAAGAACACCTGGGTGAGCTCAAACGCTTTATTAAAAACTTGGCTTCTAGCCACCCATGTGCTAATATGCGAGAAGGCAAGACACAAAAGCTGGTTTGACAAGCATGTCAAGCTGTGAGACTTTGAATGAGGTGACTTAGTACTATTGTACTCAATCAAGGGACAAAAATAGAAAATGAAATTTTTGGGGTAGGTCCTTTGAGAGTTTGAATCATCCACCAAACTGGTAACGTAGAACTCAAAACCCTAGAAGGTGAGGGCATAGGCTTCTTCAATGGCAGTAATGTAAAGAAGTACATATAGGGTATTAATGATCATTCGTGACCCTGTGAAAGAACATATTCAGGGACACCCTACTTAGATAGCATCCCCACCGAGGAGGAATTGCATATTTCTAGTTGCATAGACTCCAATGACTTCTTACTTGATGTCCTTACTTACATCACCCAAGTTGGCATCTGCTGGCCTTTCGACATGGACCGGTACACATATGGAATATAATCTAAACTTCTATGCTTGGCTCATGGGAAAGCAAAGCACTATACCCATGCGCAGAATGCCCTCTACACTCTAGCCTTCAATCCTAGGAAGGATTCTTCTCACTTCCAGACGAGGCGGGGTGGAGCCCCGAGAGGAACACCAAGGAAAAGGGAATTCTCTTGCAAGAAAATCTATCTTGTAACATCAACAAGCTTGTTTATCATGTTTCATATGATCACAATGAAGAAAAGAACACCAGGCACAACAAATCTTCATACAGCATCATGTAGATCTCCCACGGTTTTTAATAGAATCAACCATATTCTTCAACATCTTCACAAAATCCATCAATAGAACAAAGAAAGCAAAAGAATACACCATCTTTGAATGGAAATACATCACATGGTATTCATCTTCAATATCTTCATAGTCTTCTCTCTCAATCTCTCAGAAACTGTTCAAAGGTAGACCATAACAAGTCCATTCTGGACTGCAATCTTTCCACTTTATCTTGGAATAGAGGGCACAAAGTAGCCTGTCTCTGTAGGGCAGCCAAGTCCTGCTGTGAAAGAGAAGGAATTAATGGAACAGGAGGGCTTGGAGGAACAGAGCGGGACTTTGCAAGCTGATCTTGCAACTGCTGGATTTGGGAGGCTTGGTTGGCCACTGTGTCATTAGCCATCTGTAAAGCTGAAAGCTTGTCATCTAAGAGAACTTGGAATTCCATCGCTTCCCTGGACATCCTCTCCTTCTCTGCTGAAAGGCTAGTAACTTGTGTTTGAGCTTCGAGTAACTGGGTCTTCAATGAAGAAATCTCCTCGCTTTGGGTGGCAACCAGTTGGGTTTGTTGTTCCATTTGCTTAAATAAATCTGCTAGGGTATCCTTAGCAGAAGCTAACTCAGATGTTGCCTTATGCAACTGGTCTTTGGACTGTATAAGCTCTTCATAGAAAGATGCGTATAGCTGTTGAACACAGGCTGTCACTGACAACTCAATGGAACTTTGAATATCCTTGCAGAGGAAAGGAATGGCATCTCCTGAGACGAGACTGTTCAGGGAGGGAACTGAGATCTCCAAGGATCCTTCTCTATGTGCTCGGAACAGGTTATTGCAAGTGAGATACCTAGGGAGTTCACTGCTAGAAGTAGCAGGGATAGGTACTGAGGGAAGTACAGCAGGGGCTTTATCCGCTACCCTCTTCAAGCGTTTGCGTTGTATGACCAGGGGAGGCGGAGAATCATCATCCTCAATGTCAATGGGTGCTGACTCTTCTGAAGGTGGAGGAGGAGGTACTGGATCTGATGGAGGAGGTGGAGGCACAGTCTTCTGTAAACCTGAATAGGTCAAGAAGGCAGACAAATATGATCCGTATGTAACATTGGTAACATTACCCCTGGTGACTTTAACAAAATGCTGATCCATTTTAGTAAGAAGGTAAGTGCTCCAATCAATAACAACTCCTTTCAGCACCATCCTGGAAGTTGTGAAAAGCTCTTTGGACAAATAGTGGGATGGCGTTTTGGCAGGCATAAACTTGTCCTGAAGGAACTGACAGATCGTCTTCCATACGGGATCAGTGATCATAGAAAAAGAAACTCCTGAAGAGTTTATCACTTTCTTAACATCAAGGACTTTCCTTGTCTGCTTTTGCAACAGCTTTAGAATCTCTTCATTAGAGAAGAGTTGACGAGTGGTCACAAAAGGTTCTCCTTTGAAGGGTAAAGATAGAGCCTTCCCTAAGCTGCGAGATGTCAAAGTCATAGACATGCCTTGGACTACTCCTGTCTTCTTGCTGTAAGAGGCCAGGAACTCATCACATAACGACAGATCCTCCGAAAGCAATGGAAAAGGAGTGGCCACAAAAGCAGCAAGTCCTGCCTTCGTAAGAGGCTCAAAAGTAAGTAGGGAAGAGTAATCCCTACTAACTAGTGGGACGTACTGGATAGGGGGAGGAGCATGAGAAGGCACCATTCAGATGGTTACACACACACCACAAACACAGACAATCAAGGAGAATGCCTGCAAAGCAACAGACAAAAAACCAAGGATAAGAGAATTACCAATAAAACGTAACTCGACCTACTAACCCCAAGCAAACCACATCCTAGAAAAAATTTGACATGACCTTGAGACAAATGCGACCGAAAGCTTCATGCGATGCATCAGACAAACACCCTGAACCCCGTATCAGGCAATAAAAGAAAAAAAACTGCATACCGTACCCGTAACCGTAACTAAGACAGTAAACCAAAACCATACCATATCCGACACATATCAAAAATATATCTGTGATAAACCAGGACTGGACCAGGAAAATAACTCTAAAAACTGCGCAAACCCATCCCACGAAACGCTTCATTAAAAAGGGGAATTAAGTGCAGTGAGGGGGGGAATTAATTTAATGAAGGGTTGATTTTAATCAATTATTAAAAATGGGTGAATTTTTATTAGGTGATAAACCTTAACAAGAAAACGATGGTTCCTTATTAGTTATTTAATTACCAATTATTAGGTTAAGCGGTGCAGTTATTCGATTCCCGGACTTCGATTCCCGACTAGGTCTCTAAATGCAATTCATTGATTACAAATTAAAGTGATGTGGAGCGCTTTGTTGCCAGCGCATGCTCATGTGACGGCTGGTTCTTTTTAATTAAAAAATTAAAGTGCCTCTTTAGCACACGTAGCGCATGCTAAGTGAACGGCTGATTGATTTTAATTTAAAAAGTATGTGTGTTTAGCGCGAATGCGTGTGGAAACTGTGGGTGAATTAAAGGGTTCATTTTAACAATTAAGTTGTGATTAAGGGGAAAATGAAAAATAAATAAAGCACATAAAATAAATACCTGGAAGGGGTATGTATGTAATGAAGGAATGCGCACGGAAGAGTCCACCAAAAGAAGGGAATCCAGGAAAGGAAAAGTAAAGACCACTGATGAAACAACAAACAACACCTTAGCGGATGGGTGGATTTGGTTTGTGTTGGTTATTTATTTTGATTTTGTATTTGTAATTTATTATTATTATTATTATTTATTTTTTATTTTTTACTTTTTTGTGTTAAGTTGTGATTATTTAGGTTTGAATAAAGGGAAAATGATGAAGGGAAGTGAGGGGAATTTGTTAGATTTTTTTAGAATTTATTGAGAATTTTTTACAATTTGTAAATGAATTTTCTACATTTATTGGCAATTTAGGGGATTAAAGGAGGAAATATTTAATTTTCTGAAATTTTAGGGTAGGCAATTTCCAACGGACAAATTCCCAAAATTTGGCAAAAGGAAAAATGAATTTTTAGAAAATTTTCTGAAATTTTTTAATGGAAAAATTAATGTAGTGAGTAATTAAGTCACCTAAATCACATGAATCAAATAAGTCAGTTAGGCATAAGTCAGTTAAGTCTGGTTAGTGGGGGTAAGTCATGTTAGTCTGCCCAAATCAAGTCAGGTTAGTCAAGGTTGCTTAGGTTAGTCAACTAAGTTAAGTGAACTAGGTAGGGGTTAGTCAACTAGGTTAGGGTAGCTAACTAGGTTAACTATGGTTAGGTAACTAAGTTAACTATGGTTAGGTAACTAAGTTAACTATGGTTAGGTAACTAAGTTAACTATGGTTAGGTGATTAAGTTAACTAACTAGGGTTAGGGTTAACTAGGGTAGGTTAGTCAACTAACTAGGGTTAGGTGGTTAGTGGGTGGGGTTAAGTTAGTTAACTAGGGTTAGGGTTGGTAAACTAACTAAGGTTAATTTAGGGTTGGATAACTAACCTATGTAGGGTTAGGGTTGGCTAACTATGGTTAGGTACAACTAACTAAGGTGAGTTAAGCAACTAACTAGAGTTAGTAAATTAGTGGTTAACTAGAGGTAAGTTAGAGGGAACTATGGTTAAGTTAAAAGGAATTAACTAAGGTTAGTGAGGAACTAACCAAGGTTAGTGGAGGAGACAATTAGGGTTAGTGGTGGTGGTGGGGAGAGGAGGTGGTGTTGGCGGCAGAGAGGGAGGCTGCAGGCGGTGCGTCGGCGGCGACCCGGCATAGAGACAACGACGACAGCTCCACGGTGCGGCGGCGAAGCGGCTCCTGGGCGGCGCTGCGGGGCACTTCCGGCGGAGGAAGGGGAGCGGGCAGGCGACGTCAGGGGAGGAAGAAGAGGAAGGAGAAAGGGAAGGGAGGGAGAAGGGAGGAAGGGCGGCCGTTGGCGGGAGGAGGGAGAAGGGAGGAAGGGGCGGTGGAGAGGGTGGGGTGGGAGATGGCGCGTGGGAGGGAGGAGGCGCAGAGGGAGAGGGCGTGCAGGAGGGAGGAGGGGAGGGCGTGCAGGAGGCAGGCGGCAAAAGGGCGGGGGGGGTCGCTGGCGGGAGGAGAGGAGAAGAAAGGCGACGATGGAGGGGAGGGAGAAAGGGAGAGGGGAGGTCGGAACGCTGGGGGGAGGAGGGAAGAAGAAGGGCGGGCTGGGGGAAGGCGGAGAGGGAAGAAGGGAGAAGGGAGGTTGGTGGGAGAAGGGAGGAGGGAGAACGGAGGGCGGTGGGAGAAGGAGAAGGGAGGTCGCAGGTCGGGGGGAGAAGGAGAAGGGAGGTCGCAGGTCGGGGGAGAAGGAAGGAGGGAAAGAGGTGGTTAGGGGGGGAAGGGTCGGGCGGGCATGGTAGTGGGCGGGTAGGGGAAGGGGTATGGGCGGGGTAAGGGTAGGGGTAGGAGTAGATAGGGGGCGGGTAGGATGATGGGCGTGGTAGGGGTAGGGGTATGGGCGGGGTAGGGGTAGGGGTAGGGGTAGGAGTAGATAGGGGGCGGGTAGGATGATGGGCGGGGTAGGGGTAGGGGTATGGGCGGGGTAGGGGTAGGGGTAGATAGGGGGCGGGTAGGATGATGGGCCGGGTAGGGGTAGGGGTATGGGCGGGGTAGGGGTAGGGGTAGGGGTAGATAGGGGGCGGGTAGGATGATGGGCGGGGTAGGGGTAGGGGTATGGGCGGGGTAGGGGTCCAAGGGGGATAGGGGATGCCCGAGGGAAGGGTAAGGGTGGGAAGGGATGGGTGCGTACCCCCGTCCCGCGCACGTGCGCGGGGCGGGGTAAAAAAATTTGCCGTGACGGGATTGAAATGGCGCTGGGATGACGGTACGGGTTATGCGGACACGACCGGGGCACGTTAAGACGCGTAATTTTGAAAAAAACGCGCGTTCATGCGCAAAACGGGCGTGAGAAAAAACGTAAAAATAAAGAAAAATTAATAACTCCCAATCCGGACATCAAAACGAAATAGCGTAAAAACAAAAAGTGGGCAGGATGACAGGGGGAAAACAAGAAAAATATATGACGGAGGTTCCGGGAGGGGTAAAGGCGGTCACGTGCAAAAAACACAAAAAACGAACCAAAAAACGCAATTAAAAATTAATATCGAAAGATCCGTGCATCGGAACGAGGTGCAGAAAAAAGGAAAACTGTGCAGAAAGATGTGTCCAACTATCCTATCACGTCAAAACATAAACCGCAGTTCCGGTGGAAGTAAGAGGGGTTCACATGTGAAAAACTCCAAAAATACTCCCGAAAACGCATTTAAAAATGAATAAGTAAAAATCCGGAAGTCGAAAAAGGGTGGAGGAAAAAGGAAAAAGGAAGGGGAAGGCACAGGGGACACTACTGTCAAATCAAATTGGAATTCCGATGCAAACAGGGCAGGTTCACATGGAAAATAGCAAAAATACACACGAAAAAGTCGTGAAAACCCGGAAAATTAATAACGGACAAACCGTGTATCGGAATAATGCGGAATAAAAAGGAAAAATGTCAGGGGAAAACTTCTGGTTAGGGCTATGATGTCAGAGCATGATTCGGAAGCAAGAAAAGCGCGTTCACATGGAAAACTGGCTAAATTGCACAAAAGGCTTCAAAAATTAATAACTCAAAAACCGTGCACCAGAACAGGGGTAGGTAAAAAGGAAAAATGGTCAATTCAATGGGAGGAACATGGCTATAAGGTTGGATTTGGATTTTGGTGAACGTAGGGTACATTCACATGGAAAAACCTCAAAATCAGGGAATAAAGGAAAACTGCAAGGGAACAGCCCCAAGAGTGGGTGGAACATAACCGGGTGGGTGGGAAGGGATCCCATTAGGGTAAAAGCAAGGCAAGGCATTCATGCATGAACAAGTTAAGGCATATGCAGAAAAGTATGCACGGGAGACGCGCAGGGACGCGTCCCCACACTTAAGACCTTAACGGATAGGGTTAACCAAACATCAGGGACCTAGGACCACGCCACAGACCATCCACTAACTTCCCCACACTTAAAACATGAACGTCACGAAGAACCCAAAGTGGAGGGTTAGAAAAACTTGGCCCGTCTCGTCAAGAATCAAGGTTGAGTGTTGACGGCACGTCCAGTGTGGTTGTCGGTGCTGGAGGGACCAAGGCATCTTCTCGGCGCACGTCCTTCATGGCAGGGACCACATGACAGTACCCAGGGAGGTAGCTGATGGAAGGAATCGCAGGAAATTTGTCGATGATGAGGAATACTACACTCAACTCGCAGTCACTCAAATGAAATGAAAGAACAGTCACTCGCCCCATGACTAATATCACTTGAGGAAAAAGGAGTGAAACCCATATCGCGTACCCGGTTGAGAAATCGACAAGGGGAAAATGGTGCAGAAGGAGTATGCAGGGTGCACAGTTGATGGTGCATTAGTGCATCCAACCCATCTGGCATAAGTGCAAGGAGGAAGGCAAGGGAGCCTTACAGTGCAGTGTACAGAACAGGGTGGCGTGTCTTGTGTTGACGGTAAAGACCCATCCCGTGGGTGCACAGGGAAAGTGGAACATACCTGACTCCAAGTGTCGTAACGTCCCTCAATCTCACCTCTCGGTAATTGATTGAAGAAACTCCACTCACACTCATCCCACCCTCTGTCTCACTCGCTGTTGATAGATACAGGAGGGCAGCCTTGTCCTGAAACCCATTGATGTAATCCTCACAATCACTGGTGCAAAGATTGTATGCCTTGTGCTCATTTGATGGTGCAACTGTGCATCCCGCCCTGTGCCGGCATACGGTGCAAGAATGAAGGCCAGGGAGCCTTATAGTGTAGTGCACAGAAACAAATTGTGCTTTGTGCTTTGAGAGGCCCATTCCTTGCGTGCAACACTTCATTCACACTTCTCACCTCTCATTTGATTTGAAGGGAAAAGACTGGTCTCTCGCCCCACCCTCTGTCTCACTCGTTGTTGATAGATATAGAGGGCAACCATACTCACTTCCCCATCCGGTTAGGATGAAAGCTCACATCACTCAAGGGGTTGTCGATGAAGATCGCGTCATCAGTTGTTGAAGAGGCGTACCCAGGGAGGTAGCCATCAAATCGATTATTGTATTGGATAGGAACATGTTGTCTGCTAGAGGACAGTTAGACGCTTTGCAGAGAGACCCATGACACAGCGTACCAAGGGAGGTAGCTTCGGAATTGAATCCTAGGAATATCAATTAATGAATCCACTTTCTGGACTGCTGGGTGTTACCACCTTTTCCACAGCCAGCTTCCCGCCCAAGGGTGTTTACCACCTTTTCTTGGAACGAGGCATGCTATGACAGGGAATTGCTTCCTTTTCTCTCATAACAGATTTGTTTGTTTGTTGTTTTTTTTTTTGTTTTTTTTTCTTTTTCTTGTTTTTCCCTATTCCCGAGGGTGTTTCCACCTTTTCTCGAAGAATAGGTCGGCATGACAGGGACCTAAGTCCTTTTCTCCCATGACCGATATGTTTTGTTTTTTTTTTCTTTTTCTCTTTTTTTCGAATTGAGCAAGGGAATGGTAGAACTACCATTTGTCAGAACCAACCTCGCCACTGATGCTGGTGAAAAATAGCGGATAAGAGATCAAGGTTGAAAGGGGGTTTTGAGGGGACAGAGGGTTGCGTCCACCTCATCAGAAGTGGCCGAAGAACGGCTATCAGAAGTAGCATCATAAGAAGTATAGTGCCGCGCCAATAAGAGAAAGGATCAAGTGACCATAATTGTCAAGATTCCGAAGGAGGGAAGTACTTCTTCAGGCGATATTCATTGATCAGAAAGGGATCATCAGAGGCATCAATGGTCTGCACTTGGACATAACCATTAGGGTTGACGGCAAGTACCTTATAGGGGCCCATCCACCGCTGTTGAAGCTTGCCAGGAAACTTGCCAAAGCGTGAATCATAGGCTAGGACCAAATCACCTTCTTTGAACTCCTTATGCTTGATGAAACTATCATGGTAAGCCTTGCGTCGAGCTTGCGTGGCTTCCATGCACTGTAGAGCCATCCTACGAATTTCGTCCAAACATTCCAGGTGCAAGAGATGGCGTTGCAGTGAATCATCATCCCCCAAACGCTCTTTGATAGCCACTCTCAAAGAGGGCAATTCCAATTCAACAGGAAAAACAGCTTCTGTTCCATACACCAACTGGAAAGGTGTCTGTCCTGTTGCTGCTTTATGGGAGGTTCTGTACGCCCAGAGGGCCTCTGTAAGTCGATCATCCCAATCACGACGATGTGCGGCAATTGTTCTTGTCAAAATCGAGGAGAGGATACGATTGGTGACTTCGACTTGGCCGTTGGCTCTAGGGTAATAAGGAGTGGACTTACGATGGCGAATCTTATACAACTCTGTCAACTCCTCCATGACTTTGTTGAGGAAATGCGTGCCTCTATCACTTACCAACTCTAAGGGACTACCAAAACGGGTGATGATATTCTCGTACATGAATAGGGCTACGCTGTTACCATCGTCCCGCTTTAGGGCTTTAGCTTCACACCACTTTGTAACATAATCCGTACAGACGAGGATGTATCTGTTCTGTTTCCTTCTGGTAGAAGGATCGATTGGACCTACGAAGTCAATGCCCCACTTCTCAAACGGCTTCAACGGAAGGATAGGTTGCAATGGCATGGCACTTGTCTTCGTGGGTTTCCCCATTCTTTGACAAGCATCACATCTTTTACAGTAATCATAGGCATCCTTGTGAATGGTAGGCCACCAATAACCTGCTAGCAGAGCCTTCCTGGCTGTAGCTTCTCCTGCAAAGTGTCCTCCACATGGCTCGTCGTGGCAAGCCTTCAGAACAATCCCAATCTCATCTCCTACAACACATCTTCTGAGCACTTCATCTTTACCTTTCTTGTACAGTGCACCGCCTAGCAGGGTGTAGG
This sequence comes from Lygodium microphyllum, assembly GCF_053477565.2. NCBI lineage: Eukaryota > Viridiplantae > Streptophyta > Polypodiopsida > Schizaeales > Lygodiaceae > Lygodium > Lygodium microphyllum. The sequence goes on along the minus strand of NC_141136.1, from coordinate 162,132,600 downwards.
GGGCTGATTCCAGCATGAGCTTCTTCCTTTCTCGACTAGAAATACCAGGAGGATACTGTTGGGTTGCCAGCAGATTGGCAATGTCTGCATACTAGGGAGTTACAGTTTCTACCAAGAATAGGGAAGCATCAGGGACGTCGGGATCATCCTGCTCCTCGTCTGCAGTTTGTGGGATACGCGACAGATGATCAGCCAGAATATGGGAACGACCAGGCTTAGTAATCACCTCAAAGTCAAACTCCTGGAATAAAAGGAGCCATCTCATCATTCGTCCTTTCACATCTACTTTGTTCATCAAGAAGGACAGGGCCTCATGATCCACATAAAATTTAAAGTGGGTGGATAGGAGGTAATGGCGAAACTTCTCTAGGGCAAACACCATTGCCAAGCACTCCAGCTCTGTCACAGTATAGTTCCGTTCCCTATCAGTGACTTTTCGGCTTGCATAATAGATCGGTTGATCCAACTTCGAGGAGCCCTTCTGGCAGAGGATAGCACCTAAGCCTTCAATTGATGCATCAGTGTGTACGTGGAACTCTTTCGTCCAATCAGGAGGTTGCAGAATGGGTGCCTCTATCAGACACTGCTTCAGAGTGTGGAAGGCTTTGTCACATTCTTGTGTCCAAGTAAACTCTGCATCTTTCCTCAGAAGCTTGTGCAACGAAGTTGCCTTTGTCGCAAAATGGGCTATAAACCTTCTGTAGTAACCCACATGACCTAAGAATCCCCTCAACTGTTTGAGGTTGGTGGGTGCTGTCAAAGCTGCAATCTTTTCAATCTTTGCAGGGTCTGTTGATATCCCTTGTGCAGAGACAATGTGGCCCAATAGAACTCCAGAAGAGACCCCAAAGATGCATTTGTCGGGGTTGAGGGAAATCCCATACTCTCGGCATCGGTCAAAGCATTGTTCCAAGTGTTCCCAGTGTTCACTGATCAAACTATAGACACAAAAGTCATCCAAATATACCTCAATAAAGTCGTGCAGATGATTTTGAAATGCGGCCATCATGACTCGTTGGAAAGTAGCAGGGGCATTGCAGAGCCCAAATGGCATCACTCGGTAAGCGTAGGTCCCCCATTCTGTGGTGAAGGTTGTTTTGGATTGGTCTTCTTCTGCGATTTGGACTTGGTTGTATCCGCTGAATCCATCCAAAAGAGAATAAAGTTCATGTCCTGCCACTGTGTCCAACAGTTGATCTGTGAAAGGGATAGGAAAATGATCCTTCTTCGTCTTGGAATTAAGCTTCCAGAAATCCACACATATTCGCAATTTGCCATTCTTCTTGGGTACAACCACAATGGATGAAACCCATTCACTATTTGCCACTGGATAGATGAACTCGGCTTCCAGAAGCTTCAGCAGCTCCGCTTTCACCAATGTGGAATAATTCGGGTTCATTCGCCTCTGTCGTTGCCGTACTGGCTTGGCATTAGACTCCAAGTCAATATGATGTTGACATATTGTGGGATCAATCCCTTTTAGGTCTTTGTAGGACCACGCAAACACGTCCAAATTCTCTTTCAACAAGTTGTACAAAGTTGACAACTCCTCTTCTGGGAGACTGCTACCCACCTTCAAGTGGCGTTCAGTGCCTTCTGAATCCACAAAGGTTAACTGCCTTTCACCTTCCACTTCATGGATGAAGGTCCCGCGGACTGCTTCTGGGTACAGATCCGACTCCTTCAAGGGAGTGGTGTCCTCTTCTGATGTCCCACTAGAACCAACTTCTTCTTTTGGTGGAGACTTAGGTTGCTCCTTAAGACGTTGGAATGGGATTAGAGCTGTTTCGGGTTTGGTTTCAAAATTAATTACCTCTTGGCTTGAAGACTCATCTTCTGATGATGACACATCCAGGAACGTCACATAATAGGGACCCTCTGATTTCTGTTGGGTTTGTCGGACTGGTGCTTGTTGGCACGGTGCATCATCATCATCTTTCTTTGGCAAAAATGGGTTAGGACGGCATGAGCCACTGCTGAAAGACGGCTTGTTCTTCTTAATCCATTTCTTATAAAGGTTTTGCATACGAGAAGATCCATTTACCAGACCAAATGGTACCATCACCATTCTGTCCCATAGCATGAGCTCATCGGCTTCTGATACTTCTGGAACTTCTTCCTCAAATGTATCCTCTTCAGGTGGGATAGATTCTTCTGGCTCACTTTCATAATCTTCTTCGTCCATATCATATCCATCCTCTTCTGTCTCTGTCTCTGCTTCTGCTTCTGCTTCTGCTTCTGCTTCTGCTTCTGCTTCTGCTTCTGTCTCTGTAGGAGCTCTGTAACAGAAGAACAGTTTCTCTGGTTCCTCTCCTGCCTCTGTCTCTGCTTCTGCTTCTGCTTCTGTCTCTGTAGGAGCTCTGTAACAGAAGAACAGATTCTCTGGTTCCTCTCCTGCCTCTGTCTCTGCTTCTGCTTCTGCTTCTGCTTCTGCTTCTGTCTCTGTAGGAGCTCTGTAATAGAAGAACAGATTCTCTGGTTCCTCTCCTGCCTCTGTCTCTGCTTCTGCTTCTGCTTCTGCTGTGACCATGTAACAGGGAGAGCAGTACATCCATGCTGCTATCTCACTGTCAAAAGTGATTTCCGAAGTCATTTTTGGTTCAAGCAGGAAGTATTCACCCATTGATAATGGCTTTGCATCTTTTGGAAGTCGACTTACAGTATCCACTGTTAAGGAATGTGCCACTGTTTTCTTGGGAAGGAACTGTTTGACAGCATCTTCGTCTGCTGATGTTCCATCCGTAACCTCATTAGGGGAGTCAGAAGATAATTCCAAGGAGGTGGATCCATGTCCTTTTTGAGAACCATACAGTTTCATCACCACTTTATTGGGTCCTCTGCCCAAGGTCAAGGTTCCTTTGAACCAATCCGTCCTTGCTCTGGCTTCAAAAAGCCATGGTCTGCCCAGTAACAGAGGATAGGATGTACCATAACAGTTTGGCTTTACCACCAGATAGGTTAGCCAATAATCTTTTCCAGCCACTGTAGTCTTCACATATGGGAGAATGCCCAAAGGCTTGATTCTACTCTGATCCGCCAGTCTGATGAGCCATTGGGTTGGTTGCACACTTTGTAGGCCTAGATCCTTCATTGTCACATCCGTCATAATGTTCACTGATAAACCACCATCAATCAGTGCATTTGCAATGAAGCACCTTCTATCCACACACCAGTCTCTGGAGTACCCGGATCTAGAAAAGCATTAGCCACATCCACTTCTTTTACAGGCTCTGGAGCCTTGTTGGACTTTGTCACTGTTGAGGGAGCAATCCTTAAACCACGTCTTTTTGTCAGTATACTTTTGAATCTTTTCCAGCAACTGGGAGATAACAACAATAATTGTCGGAATGTGAGGTTTGGTCTAAAGGTATCTAGATCTCTGACGAGATCGTATTCCTTAATAGGATCCACTGGCTTCTCTAATCGATTAGGGAATGGGGCAACACCCATTTTCATTTTCCCTCTTCCTTCCATCAGAGGGATTACAGGAACTTCTTCTGCCACTTGTGGCACTTCCTCCTCTTCTGTATCCTGGACCTCTGGTCCTATCTCTGTAACTGTCTCTGTAACTCTCTGTGGCACTGTAGGGCTCTGTACGGCACTGTTAGACTCTGTTCTGTTCTCTTCTTCTGGTGAAAGATTAAACTTCACTGTTCTGGCAGGAGGGTTATTTTCTTTCTGGACAGGTGGTTCCTTCTGCTTTGCACGCGTGATGGCAGCAACTTCCAATTCCACCAAATTGGAGGTAGGCTCTTGAGCCTTGGACGGACTATCAGTAGCACTGTTTTTCACTGGGGCTGGGCTTGGACAGTCTTTTGCAGTGTGGCCTTCTCCTTTGCATCGACTGCATAAGGGCTTGTAATCCACTGACCTTCGAGGATTTGGACAATTTGGTGAGATGTGTCCATTTTCTCCGCATCTGTAACATTCCACTTCTGATCTCTGACCACCGCCAGACTGTCTTTCTCTGTAACTTTGAGAGGGAAATCTTCTGGGTCCGAAATTAGGACCAAACTCTCTAGGCTTGGGTCCAATATCTTGTGTTGTCATTTTGGATTCCAGCAAGTTGAATCTTGCGTCTTCTTCCTTTCTTCTCCTATCATGCATCTCCTTCAGAGAGCAAATGTCCTCTGTATGGTTTTTCCGCAAATAGTAGGAACATAAGGCTCCAGGAATAGTTGGTTTTCGTGTACATTCAGTGGCTAAATGGCCTGCTTGATGACACTTACCACACCAAGTGTTTGACCGCATCACATCTCTTCCTGCTCCTGCAACGTTGGATATGCTAGCAGTATTCACTTTCAGCGTCTGTAGTTGTTCTGTAATCACATCCATCAACTCCTTTTTGATGTTTGCAACTGAGTTGGATAAGTAGTCCTTCAAGCTTTCACCTCCTGAGGCACTGGCAGGAGGATTTTGAGGAGTCTCGGCAATCACTGCATAAACGGGTTGGGCTGGTACAGAGGGATCTCTGTTCTGGTTCTGATTCAGAACTCCTGTTTGAACGGTTGGCTGTTGGCTCCAGTTGGTAGGGTTCCATTGTTGCTGTTGATTTGGCATTGAGGAAATTGGTTGGGACCATTGTTGTTGTGGTTGAACCATCATTTGAGGCATGGATTGTGGCCACTGTGGATTTGGTGCACTGTACTGTGATACTGGGGACATCTGTTGGTAGGGATAGGGAACAGTCCCTGCAACTGCATTTGGTGGGTACATCATTCCTGGCACCAGAGGAGGTAGGACTCCTCTTCCTGTATTCATCGCCAATCTAGCTTCCACTTCATCGTACAGTCTTGCACCTTCTGTTGCAGCTTGCAGGGTGACTGGTCTTTGTAGCTCCACAAACTTACGGACTTCTGGTTGTAATCCTCTGAGAAACGCTCCCTTTTGAATGCCATCATCTAGATTATGGTTAGTCCATCTCTTCAGGATTGATTCCATTCGTGAGACATAGGCTTGCACTCTTTCTCCAGAGGATTGACTTAGGTTCATAAATTCCTCTCTCATCTGCTCTTCAAAACCTTCACGCCTGAATTTAGTGAGGAAGGCCAACTTCAGGTCGTCCCATGTGCCAAAAGTTCCTGCTGCTTGTCTCTCATACCACTGAAACGCCGTGCCCTTGAAAGTGGCGGGGAATATTGCCAACCAATGCTCAGGGGTTCTTGCATTGTTAGCCACACACGCTACCATAAACTCTGCTACATGAAGATCGGGGTCTTCATTGTACTCTCCCTTAAAAACTGGCAATGGGACTACATTCACTGGCCTGTCATCAATATTTCCAGGACGGATCTGGCTTGGAAGTGGACCTCCAGCAAGAGGAGGAAGGGCTTGATGTGCCATTGGGACTTCTGTAAAGAGTTCCGCAAGGGCGTCAAAGGCGGCTTCTGCTACGAGCTCATTCTCAGCCTTGATTTTTGCTTTCTCTCTTCTCACGTACCTCTGGACTCGTTCTAATGCTTGCCTTTTTATTGCGTCATTCATCAGGGGGTTGGCTCCACTATGTTGTTAGTGCTCCACAGAGGGTTAACAGAAGGCTTCAATCTCTGGAGGACTCTCTTGCCAACATTTCTTCTACTTCTTTCTTTTCAACGTCCCTGAATTCTGCTTTCATGCCACTACACAGGGGAAGGTATTCGGTTCTGAAGGTGTCAAAATGCATACGTCTAAGCATTGTGGTAGTGCCATCATCATAGTAATGCCAGCTTCTAATGGTTTCAATAGTGTAGGTTGTGAAAAACACTCTGTCTACCAACTTCCAGTGGGTTGGTAATTGAACAAACAGAAGATTATCAGTACACCAAGCATCCACGAACAAATTCCAACTCTTTTCCTTCTTGTCTTTCTGAACCTCTACAGACCAAGACTCCTGAAGCTTCTTCACAATCTCCCACTTGATGTTGTCTGGAAACTTCTCAATGAATGCCAAATCTTCCATGGATGTTCATTCTCTCTGTTTCTGTTCTTCAGTTTGTTCCCAAACAGTTTGCCACCAAGATGCAAGTTTCTGCTGCTTCAATAGGAAGAGGAAACTGTCCACCACATAGAGCATGCATCATGATGGTGATGTGTTTCCGCCATTGTGGGATGAACTTTTTGTGGAAAGTGACTTTGATTATGAGAAATTCCAACTCTTCAGTGGAAGAAGGAATTTTACAAACATCCATTGAATTCTTCTCTTCTTGGCAATGCCATTTCCTTCATTTTCAGCCTCTTTTGGTGCTTGTTGATGGCAAGATTCCCCGGCTGCGCACCAAAAACATGGAGCCCCGAGAGGAACACCAAGGAAAAGGGAATTCTCTTGCAAGAAAATCTATCTTGTAACATCAACAAGCTTGTTATCATGTTTCATATGATCACAATGAAGAAAAGAACACCAGGCACAACAAATCTTCATACAGCATCATGTAGATCTCCCACGGTTTAAAGGAGAAGGTGTTGGGATTAGAACCGAAGGTGGAGAAGAGGCAGAGAAGAGACGTCTATGCCATGCTGGAGATGATAAAGGAGAGTGTATTGATGAATGATGGCATAAGCATCCAGGACATTCCCAAGGTGGAAGTCAAATTGCAGGCCAAGGTCACTCCCTCTTCTCCAGCCAAAGGTATAACTTGCTGACGCATAGGATCAACATGCCTGTGTTGGAGGGCGCGGCAGCTAAAGCACTAGCCCTTGGAAGCAGACTAACGGGTGGAGAGTCCCCAGTATCAAAAGGAATTGACATGAAGAAGCCTTCCGCCAGAACCTTATTTGTAGGGTATGGAGGAATCTTGACTGCCCTTATCAAAAAGGCAATAAAAGAGCACAATACAAAGAAGAGAGAGCAAATGAAACACCTAATAGGTCACCTCCTCATCAGGACAAATAGCAATCAAGTGAGAGGATGGTTAGTGAAGAGGAGGGAGAGCAAGGAGCTTAATCTATTAAGAGGAAGGTAAGAATGTGTAAGAAGAAGATGACGTGGAAAAAGCATAAGGAAGGGAAGAAGAAAAAGGAGGAAGCGAACCTTCAAAAAGCCAAGAATGAGTCAAAAAGAGCCGAGGAAGAGAGGAGGAGAAAGTCGCTGAATAGGAGGAGGAGTTGAGAAGAAAAGAAGAGGAGGATTTGGAACAAGCTATGGACATGTCCATTGAGCACTAGTGCAGGCATGAGGAGTTAGCAGCAATGAGCTTGCCAAGGTAGAACGGGCCAGGAACCAGTGGCCAAGCATCAGAAGACCTTCCTCCACCTGCCTCAGAGGGAAAGGGCAAGGCCGCACTCCACCTGATCTTGCCTACCATCTTGCTGGACACCCCAACCATCGCAACAATGCTAGACACTCCAACCACAGTAGACGCCACTAACCTCATGGCATGGATACAATTCTTGGTCCGCCTCTAGTGCATGAACCCCAACAATAGGAATAAGAAGACCAGCAGCTACTGTGGATGCCGAATCTAAATAGGGGCCCAAAAGACCAATAACGGTTGCCACTACCACGGGGCCGCAACCCCCATTGACTAGAAGCGTGTCAGGAAGCTTTACGCTCAATCGAAAAGGGAAAAAGAGGAGAAGAGAGTAGCAATGACAAAGCTAAAAACCAAAAGGGAAATGTCAAATACCTTTCAACAACTTGGAAAGACCTACCAAGTGGCCATACAACAAAAAGAATTTTAGGTGCTAAAAGCAGAGTTGAGAGCAAGGGAAGACAAGGAGGAATATTGTCGAAAAAGATTGGAAGAAGAGAACCAGGAGCTGTTCGGAATGAAAATTCTTGGTTCTACAGCAAGCAGAGCTTAAAACACAGATGAGAAAACTACAAGAGGACATGGAAAAGCTCGCCGCACTACTCACAAAGAGAGCGCAAGAACAAGAGGAACGAAAAAAAGAGAGGGAAGAAGTAGAGTGTGGAATGCAAAGACAAAGAGAGGAACAATCAAGACTAGAAAAGGAGTTTGAGTGCCTGACCGAAGAAAAACAAGAACTTGTGCAGATATGGAAAAGGCAGGAGCCAATGATAGTGGCCGTGTCACACAAAGGCAACGTGAGGGCTTGGAAGAATGAAAAAGAAGGCAAGGGAATGGGAGGCCAAGAGTGAGAACAAAGTAAAAGACCTACCGAGATGCTTGGAGCTTACAGAAGGAAGCAGAATACTAGCAGAGAGCAGGGCAAGTGCTACTCAGACATCACACTCTTTGAGGAGGAGGAGGCAGTTGAGGTGCTTAAAAGAAGATTGAAAATAGTCCGCAAGGTGATTAAACAAGGGTTGTGCTCCCAAATCTAGGACACGTCTCAATCCAATCGGGCACGATCAGCCAAGAGAATCTATTGACGCCATAGGAGGTTGACGCATTGGGACTCCAAGAAGAACAACCACAGGAAGCAAGAGCAGGGTCAACCATGACGGTGCTCAACGAGATGAGGAGTGGATTCCACCACCTCCCTCACCACAACTAGAGCCCCCTCAACAGCAAGATGCCAGAGTAGAAAGGAGAGCAGAAGCAAAAAAAAGAGGGCTAGAATGCTTGATCAAGCATGCAAAAGGGCAAAAGCACAACCGCTTGCAGTTCCAGAGCCTCCCATCCCACCAAAAAGGGGACTACTCACCCATGAAGGAATACAGAGCTATCACTTTGGGAGCAGTGGGAAAATTGCTGCAACCCCTCGATTTCACCTTCCGATACCTAGTGGCCTTGAGCAAAGTATTATCCACCGAAGTAGTAATGGAAGTAATCACCATGGGAAGAAGGCTTGGTGACCAATGGCTTGCTAAAAGAGAGAAGAATCCAATGGCATGGGGAATGGAATCCCCAAATTATTGGGAAAACAAGGTTAAGGAGGTGCCCCACACAGTGAAAGGCCAGAAATCCCAACCTAAGTGGAGAAGAAGATTCTGGAATGGCAATGTGCATGCGTGGATGTCGTATTGCGGGTCCCTGCCCTTTGAACAAAATGATCCGAGCTATCTACCATATCCTCAGAGGGTGGGAGTAGATTTTGACACTGTTATCCATGGTCAATATGACTTCTCAAAGATATACATCAATGCCACAAAACCAAAGGAAGCACTCACCTTCTCAAAGCAACATCTATGGGACTCCATGGCTCATTTCTTGATGGAATTCTCCTCCTACCTAGACCCCACCTTTGTAACAACATGTGATTATATTAGATTACTTAGGAATCTCCTTAGGCAACCCCCCACACCAATAGAGTACCATCTCCTCCTCCTTTTTAACATTAATGCGGGAATAGATTGATGGACCATGACTCAGCTAATGCTGCGTGCTACTTTACTCTTGCCATTTTGCATGGCCATCCTTGAAGTCATGAATGACAACCATTTTACTAGCTGTAGCCATCCATTTTTGTCCACCACTCCTCTCCATGTTAGAATAGGCCAAAAACGGTACATGCTAAGTAGGCACTTCCTTAGTAAATCATTAAAGTCCCCTACCTCCCCATCTCACACTCAAGAGCATGAGGAATAACTCCTCTATTTTGTACTACCCCACCAAAGTCAAGGCAAAAAAAAGAGAGAAAAAAAGAAAAAGAAAATAAAAGAATGGAAATGGAAAGACATAGCATGCAAGACACCGCGAGTTGCATGTCGATTACAGTCACTACACCTAGGGGTTCTCAAGTTAGGCATGTCCAGTGACCTCGGTTGGTCGGCTCTGCATAACCGCCTAGCCCCTTTTGATCCCCCACTACACATGCTTAAGGCACATCAAGGGCAGGACATACCTAGTGAAGTAACACTCACCTAAGGTTAGACCTATCACCCTAAGCTACACACACCGTAGCTCCCTTTTGCACAAATTGGGTCCTTAAGTGCTGGACAACACCCAGGCTTTTGCTTATGGTTCCAGTTATGTATCACATGGTGGGGGGACTAGCTTGAGCTACTGCACCAAACATACACTATATACATAAGAGAAAGCTCACTCAAGAACACAAGAAGAGAGATGGAGGCCAAAAACATTTTCTTGCTAATTTCTTCTTCTTCTTCCACACACTATACAATGTACACAAAGTATAGATAAGATAAAGCATAAAGGAAAGTGGCCTACTAAGTCAAATAGTGCATAATAGACTACACTAATAGACTCGTGCTATATCTTTGCCAGCTGTAGGTAGGTGTAACAAACTAAATATACTAAGTGATAAGTCAATGGCCATGTGAGTATCATAATGACCACCAATGTGCTAAGTGTAGACGTGTGGACCCATCTAGCCAGGTGGTCCATCATTAATGTCTGCACGTGTTGAGCTTGCCATCTCAACACTCCCCCTCAAGCTCAACTCTATCTCTACAACTCCAAGTAAACTTCGAAACTTTCAAAGCTTCTCTGCACCCAATGCCTTTGTGAAAATGTTAGCTATTTTATCCTGTGTGCTAACATATACCAAGTCAATCTCTCCTACAAGTACCTTCTCTCTCACAAAGTGGTAGTACACCTCAATGTGTTTTGTCCTAGCATGGAACACTGGATTCCTAGCTAGCTATATGCTGCTCATGTTGTCACAATGAATGAAAACTGGACCATCTACTTGCACATCCAAATCACCTAATAACTTTTATAGCCATACCACCTCACATGCTGCCATAATAGCACCTCTATACTCAGTCTCTGTACTTGATAAAGCAATTGTAGGTTACTTTTTGTTGCTCCATGTAATTGGTGCATTACCAAGGGAAAACATGAGTCCACTAGTAGATCTTCTCTCTAACATGCTACCAGCCCAATCTGCATCTGTGTATCTAAAGACATGTACATCCTTACCTGCCTCATAAAAAAGTCCATTATGTAAAGTGTACTTCACATACCTCAATATACGTCTAACTGCATCCAAATGAGGCTTTCTCGGCATCTACCTAAATTGATTGATAAGGCCAACAACATAGATCAAGTCTGGCCTTGTGATAATCGTGTAAATCAAACTCCCTGCTATCCTCCTAAACATAGATATCCCTTCTTTGATATCATGGTTGTTATCCCTAGAGGCCTACTGATCACCATGATTCTTAGGAATAAATTCATGGCTACGGAGAGATCTCTCATCATGAGGCCAATCCTGGCACCTATCATGGTAATCAATTCCTAGTGTAGGGGAGCCTAGTAAGAGACTTGGGGGTAACCATTCATGCGCATACCATCTATATGGACCCAATTGATCAATACCTCTTGTCGAATAGTAAGTCCAAATAAAATAATGTGGCTTGACTTATATATATTTTCACTAAGGAAGACAATCCCTTTTTAGGGAAAAGACATGAGTATTCTTTAAGTATTCTTTAGACCAAGGTCTATTTGGTTAAATTCCAAGGTTGGTTATTGATGGTTTCTTTCCTTCTTTTCTAGAGTTATATGATTTTTCCAATGTTAATTATAGTTTGGGGTTTATGGTCTTATAGCTCATAGGGTTACATAACAGACCATCTATCCTTCATGAGATCATCTAGTTTACCATTGGTAAATTTATGCTTCACCCTTAGTGGATATCACTTGATTTGCTTTCTTGAAATTTATGGATACTTTTGAGAAATCTTGAGGTTTTCTTTCTTTGATATCATTAGTCTTTTCTTGACTTCCTATTTCTTTGCACTTTTCCCTTCATAAGTAAACCAAGTAGATCTCTCTTTGATTCTTTTACACCCTTATTGTTGCCATATCTTAGTATCACTTTTGCTATTGCTATTAGTTTCACAAGTTATTGAGCTAGTGGTTTAATATTCATGTGACATAAGATTTCTCACTTACTCCTAGTTGCATAGCCAATAGAGGCATCATGTCCATTGCATTAATTCTAGTGTGGTTGTGATTGAGGATCCTTAAAAGTTCCAACCGTTCTAGATTCAATTCTAGTTCAATTAGTCCTCCTTGGATGAACAAGTTTAGAGTAGTACCTAGTCTGGGGTAAGCTAGGCTTTGTTATGGGCTACCCATTAGTGTCATAATTTGGTCTACTAAGAACTTTTGCATTTGCATATATGCAATTAATTTCTCTATGTAAATCTTAATCAAGAGTGTCTAGTTGTATCTGAAGTTGAGGTCACATGTTGTCTTTCATTGCCACATGGTGGCCTTTAAAACACTCTCTAGCAAGTCCTTCACCATGCTCCCTAGCATTTCAAGGGGTCTACTTACTTTGTACCATTTTTTAGCTATTTGTTAGGGCATGTCCTCAAGGAACACATGCATCATACTACCTAACATTTTTAGCTATTTGTTAGGAAATGTCATCAAAGATCTCATGCATCACACCTAGCATTAATAACATACACTCTATAGACTTCACTTTCTACATTCACATATTTTCTTGTTGTGAATTGGTGCATTAGTGTCATCTCATTCACATATCTTGTGCTTAGTGTAGTGCTTTTTGCCTCAAAATCCACTTCATTCATGTGAATATAAGGTCCAATGTGGATAGGTATGCATCTACTTTTACTCGTCCTTGGATTTGGAATATACTTGTTCACTAGTCTAGGTTGTGATGTATGGTTGTTATGTCCTTTTAGAATTTTCAAAATAGCATCCAAGTTAGAGGAGAGTTTTTCCATGCTTTTGACCATCATTACTTCCTTCTTGTTCCCAAATAATCCAAGTCTATTCCCCCCAATCTTTGATTAATCTAGTGTTGCACATCCATGCTCTCCCCAAGAGCAAGTCATAGTCAACTCCATGGATTTAGATTAAGTTGGTAGAGAAGTGCATTGCTATGATCTTCACATGTTAATATTTAGTACTCCCAAGGGTTGAACCTTTGATCCTTGGCCAATGTTAGATGAAGTGTATGGTCTCAACAGGTGGGTTTCCCCATGCTTGAAGCACTTGGTTGTTAACTATGCTCACTTCAACTCCAATTTCTATAATTCTGCGCTTAGTAGAATTTCTTAAACCTAGCAATGGAAGTGTTGTGTGCTTATGTCTCCTTCTAGAATATACTAATGCTTAATGCTTTGAGTGTTCTACTAGTAGTGCATTTACATGTTGGTAGGCACCTTTCTACATGTTTGGCCTCCCCTTGGTCACCTTCAATCCAAGATTTAAAGGTCCTCTAAATGTTTTGATTCCTCTTAAGAAATACTCCTAAGAGAGAGGTTAGAAAACATAGATGTAAATACCCTTCTTGGAGACCATTACACATGTATCAAACCATGCACATATGGACTCTTAACATTTTGCATGAGCATTCAATGATTAGAAACAATCATATCCTCCAAGTTATTCCATTTTTAGAGTTGTTACCTCAATGTTCCATAACTCCAACTGGGGAGAAAGAAACACAAGAGACTTTCAAAATAATAGGAAAAAGAGAGAGAACACACAAATTGAAAAATGAAGGTTGATTCATTCATTGGTATCAAAAGAATAGGTGCCAATTTATATGATTGTATGTGACCTTCGCAATCCTTTGTCCATGTGACCCCCCCCCCCCCCCCCCCCCCCAACTAACACCTAACATACATGGTGGCCTCTAGAACTCATCATCTACCCTTGATACATTTGATGTCCAACTTCACTTAGCTCACTCTAGAGTCCTTCTACATCATTGAACTAACATTCAACATCTCTTAGTAACAATATATCTTGTATAGATTTATCATCAATTCAAGCATGATTAGGTGCTTTATGGGTTTGAAGACAAATGGACATCTTTTGACACAATGGAAAAATAAATCTTTGTGTTAACAATAAAATCCGTCTCATTCATGATATTATCATTTGCACACTTGTCTTATATGCATTTTTCACTTTCTTGGATAGTTGCCAAATGACATCCAACCCTACAAGCATCCAAAAATGATACAGTAGTGGGTAGTTCATCCCATAAGACTAGGTGTCTCTTCAATGGGAGAGATTACTATGTAGGCTAAAGGGGGCTAGCTACATTGAGCACTCAAACCTCAATCTAGAGACTCCATTAGAGTTGGTGCCATGAAAGGCTGTATTATTTCTAATTTTCCAAACACTTCAAAGACATATGCTTCTTATATTATTTCATAACACTATTGAGATTTTATTGGCTTCTCTCCAAGGAGAAGCTCTTTCCAAGTTAGGGCTTGAGGGTGCAAGGGGATTATGATTTTGTAAAGCTCCTCGAGGGTCTCCTTATTTATTGGGCATGATATGAATGCTTAATTGGACCATACATAGAATTGAGTTGGATAATATAATTGCTTTACTTTCTTAGAAGTCGCACACAACACAACACCATGATAAATACTTTTAGAATATGAGAAACTCATGGATTGCTTACTTTCATGAGAGAAGAAGACATGAGATTGATAACATCAAGCAATTTATCTAGTTTTGAGTTATATTACATTACACATGGAAAGTGAATAGGATTAGGAAAGCTATGCCAAGCCACGCTCCAAGAGTTTGGAAAGTTGCAAAGGCATGAGATTAAATGTCGATGAGGTTGCATACTTCTCTTTAGTAGTAGCATTAGATCTTAAAGACATGTACCCACAGTACCATACATATTATGCATAAACAACCTCAAGGTTCAAACCCTTAGCAATGTAAGGATCAAGTTGCAAGTATGGTTGCTAAAAGGAGGTCCAGGTAAAGGACATTGGTTGCACCTTCAAGCATATACTATAGCGGTGCCCTCTTTGTAAACTAGACTTCACATACTACATTGGTAAGAAAAGTAACTATAAAGGCAATCTGTTACATTTAATGGTATTTTTGTGTGCCTTGTTTTGGGAATGAAAATTTTGCTTTTGGAATGCTTTTATATATGTGTTCACTTTTTTCTTTTATTCACTTGATAAACTCTAGACCCTAAACCTAGTTGTAAAAGAATTTAAAAGTCATCTTGAAGAACTTGATTTTTATTTCTAACTCCATGTGTGAATGCTAGACTTCTCACCTTCAATATTGGTTTTGAACTTCTCAACTCTAGGCATATTTGTACTACTACTTTGAGCTTTTCAATCAAAGTTAATGAAGTCTATGTACAATCATGCCATGTGCAAAAAATCAAGTATAACAAGAGATGGTGCTTGTTACAACTAGGGCTAATATAGGCTATCATTACATACTATATTTAGGAAACATCAAGATGACCTCATCATAATTCATCATGGTGCATTACTAATAATTTTATGCCCAAACAATGAGGCCTTAGTCTTAAAATTTTAACTTGAAAGAACATGTAGACACCATTTACCTTAGTGGCACTTAACCTTTAAATGTACATGGGTGATCAATCCTTTTAGTTCTTCTCTTTTGAAATGGGCAACTTATGCCATCCTTCCACTTTTTGATCAAGGTAAACATTAAGTGTGAATTTTAACCCAAATACTAATTTTGGGGGTTACAACAGTAATTTTTAGGGCTTAAAAACTTTTTTAAAAAAGCCCTTATATAAAAAGGTTTAATATTTTGGTTAATTTTTTGCCCAAAACAATAAAAAGTAAGGTTTGATAGAAATATTTCACCTTACTTTCTTAAATCTTGGCCTTTGATCAATCAAACATTAAATCATAGGGGTCCATTATTTTTAACCCTATTTGTGAATTGGCAAATCATGAGTTTGACGAGTAAATAACCTTATGGAAGCTACTACTTGAGTTATTGTCCATAGAGTTGCATGTTGTGACTGAGATAGTGACCTCATTTTCATAGAGAGCATCATAAAAATATCATTTTTTATAAGTTCTCTTTTTCATTTTCCTTTTGTTCTTTTATTGCCATGTTTATACCTAGAGTTCCAGTGAAAAGTCTTACCTTGGCAAGAATTTAAAATGAGCATAATTTTGGGCTTTACGTTAAACAACTTTTGTGGCATATTTAATATGCTAATTGGCTAAGATTTCAAAGCATGTAATACCCTTTAAGAGAGAAAGTTTCAAACTATGTAAGATTTTATTTTAAATGCTTCTCTCTCTCTCTCTCTCTCTCTCTCTCTCTCTCTCTCTCTCTCTCTCTCTCTCTCTCTCTCTCTCTCTCTCTCTAAGTGTGTGCACATGCACATAACATTGCCACCCATTTCCACATTGTCTATATATGTATGCTACACATAGCATTTGTCTTCATGTAAAATTCTAACATGTGCTAAAATATTCATTCGGTGCTTTGAAACTTTGTCATTATTAAAAAGTATAATCTCTATTGCATTGCAAAAACATGTGTAAATATGTAAAAGCCTTCTCCATATGTGATCATGTACAAATAGTATCAAAAAAATAATATTTTTGTGCAATAAAAAGAAGTTGAACTTCCTTTACCATCATACTACTTATAATAGCAATTTACATGGATAGATGGAGTCCTCTTTTGAGAATAGAAAATCCACCTTGAATAAGAGTGTTGGTTAGGCAGTCACAAGCCACAAAGTAGATATTCCCACATTAAGATTAGGTGTTTTACTTCTATTTTTTCATTCCAATCAGCAAGAACTCAAGGAGAAGCTTTCTATTTTTCTCTTTAGGTCGAAGTTAGTATATACTATATGATTATAAGCCTTTTACAATAGTCATAAAACCTATTGGAAAATGTTTCATGTAGAAGAGAATCTAAAGGTGATTGAGCAAATCCTTTTTGGTGCATTTCCTAGCATAGTAGCTAACTAAGATGTTAGTGAATATTCTCTTGGAGAGAGAATGATTGGATATTGGGATAATCTTAGTCACCAATTGATATTGATAGTTGAGAATTTCAAATTGAGGGAACTTAAACATAAGAGAGACCATGGACCCATTTGAAAACGTGTTTGAAATATTGACAAGAAAAGTTAGACAGTTGGAAGAGGCACACACGTGTGAGGGAATTGCTACACAAGGATTGAATCATTGCACATGCTAGAGATTTGAGATAGATTTGGAAGCTTAAGGAGATGCATTTAGTGGTTGTGGTGACCCACCTTCATGCGTTATACTAAAATCAACAATTAGAATAAACTCGTTAGACTAAGTGTCCTTGTCCTTAAAAGTGACATAAAAACCCTTGATCTCTTATCATTGTTGATTTTTTCACTTTGTATGGCCATTTAAGAAAGAAGTCAAAAGAATATCTGATTTAACCATAGTGCTTTCACATGAAACATGTCAAGATTACCTTAGAACAATTTCATGCTTAGATGCAAGACTATGCACTATATTGTGTCCATGTATGTTTTAGAAAGAAGAAGAATGATCAAGTGCAAGATCTTTTCAAATCACAAAAGGGTTCCACATATGTTTTAGAAGGAAGAAGACTAATCAAGTGCAGGATCTTTTCAAATAATAAAAGGTTGGAAATATTATTTTAGTAGGCAATATGTAATTTCAATGTACTAGGTATTGTAAGGCTATTTTACCTACATGCTAATAAAGACAAAACTGCATCACCACTTTTTTTAGTAGCTAAAACTACTTAAGTTTGGTAGTATCTTGACTCTATGAAGCATTATCTATCACTATGATCATCCCTTGAACTCCAATGTTATCTTGTGGAAAGTGAAAGATGTTCAAACATCTTATTATTGGATTGTAAACATTTGTCAGTGATGAATGTTTGAGATATCATATGTTTATTTCTTTAATATGGAGCTTTTGGCATTACTTAAGTTTCTTAGAAAGAAAAGTTATGGGTACAAATTTTGCTCTAAAATTCTTAGGAAAGTTTATAGTTGACTAATTTAGGACTTCTCTTCTTGTTGTATCTTTACATGCAATGTAGATGTCACACACTCTTAATATATAACTTTATTCACATTAAAGGAAAAAATATCAAGCCAAAGTTTGTTAATAGAGATACTATAAGACTAACATGCCCCTCATTGAGGCAACGTTGTTAAACTAATGAAGACTAGTCTTTTAAATGCTTACATGGCAATGTTTGTTTGGTCATGAGGAAAATAATAAAATTTATTAAAATTATTGGATCCTCCTTTTTTTGCATTCCTTGAAATAGGTGTTTGATATGCTCAATGCCCCACCCTCGAAACGATACCACCAATAATCCATGTTGCTTAATGTTGTAAGGCCCCCATTATGAGGAGGTTGCCATGTGTGCATCCGAGGATCTTGGCTTATATATCAAATGAGGTCTATGTGACGAGATGGCCAAAAAGTAACCTTTTGTGGGTCTAACCTTTGGGACACTGCGTAGTTGTAGGTTGTGGGAGTTATTAAGGGCTATTTCCTAGTCGTCTAGTAAAGGTTACACCTAGGCTGACTTAACCACCTTCATGGACTATATAGAAGGGAGACCCCCCTTAAAGCCAAGATCATTTATCTTTCACTTGGTTAGAGTTATTCCAATTGGCCTCAAATTCTCCACCTAGATTTTGTCTAGGTCACCATCTAGGCTTTAAAGTGAAAGAGTACATGTGGATAAAGCCATATTTGCTAGTCTATTAGGAATTCAAGGAATTTTTGTTCTTATCTAATTTGCTATGTACTCTATATTCCTTGCTCAAATCATGTATGTTACACTATGTAATTATTATGGGTATCAAAGCCTAGCGGGCTCTAGGTATTGAAGAGTATACAAGAGGCAAGGGCTTCAACAACAAAAAGGACCAATATGTACCTCAAAGTAGTTCTGGAGCATTAGGAAGTGGTTTTTGGAATATCACGTTGTGATGTTGTATCAACAATTCAAATACTAAGGATTTGCCAATCTTTAAAAAAGATAAGTTAGATGGTATAAACTACACTTTGTGAAAGTTTAAAATTACAACTATCCTTGATTCGTATGAGCTTCTAAAGATGATACTAGGGATTAACCTAGAACCATAACCTACCCTTGACCCATTAAATTTGAGTGTAATGATTCCTCCAAATGTTGATTTTCTATTGAAGCTTAAATTCGAAGGAATGTGGATGTTTTGTGTACCTTGGCTACAAGTACTTCTAATAGTGTTTTGATTTTGATTCTATCCATTACCAAGGTGTCAAAGGCCTACAACATACTAAAGAGCCAAAATGAAATGTGAAATCAAACAAGGATCCATAACCTAGAGAATCACCCTAGCAATAGAGAAGTTTGGTGAAGGAGAGATAACAGAAGTATTCATTGCTTAGATCAAGAATTTGCACGACTAAATGGTTTGCATTGCAATATAAAAGAAAAGCTTGCTTGACAATATCTTCAAATTTGTCCACCAAATTTTGATGGACTAGTAATAGCTCTTAACAAACAAAGAGACCTCAAGCTTCAACATTCGAGGAATTCCATGTATTACTTATGGATAAGGAGCTAGTTGAATATGTATTTTCACAAGTTGAAGGGTTTGATTTTCAACACTCATTCACTCCAACTACTAGAATGACCACTGCTCACATAGTACTTGCAGTGGCCGCTCACAAGAAGTGGCTAGTTTACTAAATGGATGTTAAATCATTGCTCTTAAATGGTGACCTCAAGGAGGACATGCGTAGCTCAACCACCAAGATTTGATTCCCCCATTGAGAACAAAGTTTGTAAGCTAAAAAAGGCATTGTTTGAGCTAAAACAAGCCCTTAGAGCATGATGCCTATAAGTAGATAAGGTTTTTAAAGTTTAAACTTCAAACGATGTGCAATGATTGTTTAGAAGTTTTTTAAAGTATGTTTATAAGGATGGTGAAAGGTATGCAATGATTCTCCTATATGTGAAAAACCTTCTTAAACTTGGGCTTGCTATACTATTGTTTGGAGATTAAAGTCTAGAAAGAGCTAGGAAATATCTTCATCTCTTAGAAGGAGTATGTTTGGGAGATCTTAAAGGTATTTGGCATGATCGATCGCAAGAAAATAGGGACACCTATGAGGCCAATGTAAGGTTATTTGTTGAGGATACATCAGCACTATAAAAGTTAGGAGCAATAGGAGTTTGGTTGAAAATTCCATTTGTTTGTGCAACACCAAACCATATTAGTTTTGTTGTTGGTGTTTTGATAAAGTTCTTTAAAAGAAAAGGTTAGAGTCATGGGAAAGTTGGGATGTGAGTGGTTAAATACTTAACGGAAATTCTTGACTATGATATCACGTATAATTCCAAAACTTCTTTGGTTGGGAGTTTATGACTCAAATCGAATAGGAGGCATTGATTCCAAAAAGTTGATTTCTACTCAAAAAATCTATTTCTAGATATTTTTTTCTTTGATTTTAGGGTTCTTCTCTTGGATTAGTAAGAAGCGACCAATAGTGGCATTGTCTTCTACTAAGAAGAGTACAAGGTAGCTTGTTTTGCTATAAGTGAAGCAATATGGTTTGCATCACCACTAGCAAGAATCCATTACTTCATGTATGTACTAGACATATAGAGATCCAATATCATTATGTGTGATATTTGATCAAGGGTGAGATAGAAGAGTTATTCTACTATCTAATAGAGGAGACTGGAGTAGATGTCTTTTCTAAAGCACTTGCAAAGGATCTACTTTGAGTTCATCTTTAGAGAGTCAATGGTGGGCCAAGGATATAGTTCACCTATAGGTGGATGTTAGATATACTAAATGCCCCGACCCCAAAAAGGTGCCACCAATGATCCATGGTGCTGAAGTGAAATCCATATTGTATCATCTTGTTTAGAATTAAAGATATTTTTATACTTCTCTAATTTGTTGTATACCCTCTAGTCCTTACTCAGATCTTGTACATTGAACCATGTAATTTTGACAATAGAATGGTTACATGCATTCTTAGATCTTGTACATTGCAATGTGAAAATTTTAAAATAGTATGGTTACATTCATTCTCTTACATTAAGGGCTACTGTTGAATGCTCTAACATGTAGATGTTTTTCTTTCTACTATGAAGTTTGTAGTAAGAAAGTATTGGCAACATCTTAAAGTTAAACTTGGCAAGGCTTCATGCAAAAAGAGTGGAGATTCACCCAAAATTATTACCTTGGGTTGACTTGAAGGGCTTTAACATAGACCTTGTGTGCTAATTCATAGTGACCATTTTTAACAATATAAATTAGAATTCGTGGGGGGGGGGCAGGGGGGGGGAGGGGGAAACCATCCATGTTGATGGAATCCTCCTCTTTCAATTGCTAATCTTCCTTAAAGGGTATATTTTCTTCCATCTTTCTTTGTGAGAAAGATTCCATTTATTCTTCACTCACCATTTCTCTTCTTCATGTGGTTCCAACTTCTCCTACCATTGTTGCAACGCACAAACTTAGAATGTGGTCATTGAAGGTAGGCTATGTCTCTCTTCTTTAATAGATCTATTGAAAAGGGTCATCATGTCCTTTAGCTTCCTTGAGGGTTGGTCTTAGACATCCATCTAGTTTCTAATTTTTTTCTTTCTCAATCACAAGTAGCTTTTGGTATTCAATATCTGGTGGGTTAGAGGGGTCACGTGCATCTCCAAAGAACCACAAAGGCAACAAGTACAAAAGAGTGTCCTCTTCAATAAATGGGTCCGATCAAACTTATGTTTGTAGGAAATTCTTTCAAACCTTGACAATATCCAAAGATAGCACTAACTGCTTAAATTTAAGCACCAAAGATTAACACATCAAAACATCCTCCCAACTTAAGTTGCTATCTAGTTTCTTCATAGTAGGCAGGTCTTGTATCCATCCTTTAGTTAGTGTGAACCATGCTAAGTTTCACCCATCCTCTCAATGAGAGGGAGAACATGACTACCAAATTTATTTTTGGTCATATCCACAACCCTATCCTCCTCGACTGTTAGGGTGTCCCATGAAATAGAATGCTCTTGCTTCTCCTTTGGCCCATATGTAATTGCAAAAGAGCAACTCAATCTTGGTCCATGAGGCTTGGGAGAAGATACATGTTGTGGTTGCTTACAAGAGTTAGGCAAGTAAGATGAACTTATTTACCGTTGGCTTCCCAATGAAGGATGCAACCTTGTTTGTGCATCCTCTCACTTTCTTCTCTATCTTTTGATACATCCACTCAAACTTCTACTTTAATGTGCCCACTACCCCAATTGGATAGCCCAAATATATAAAGACTATGTCACCTCAATTATCTTGAATTCTAGCTTCTCTAGACAAGATGGCTTGTTGCAAAAGACCAAGTATATGATATAAGGATTCTTGTGGTTGATTCTTGAACCTCATAAGAAGAGAAGTGATAGGAAATAGGAATCAACATAGATCTCAAGAAAATTAGTTATAGATTCGTCTCCATCTTAATGATGTTTGAGTTTTTATGGGCAAAGAATGGAGGGTAGAAGTAGTCTCCATTGGGAAGAGACATTAGCAATGGATCTTTGACCATGAGAGGAGGGGTGCTAGTGGGAACCATTGACTCTCAAACGCTAGCAAATCAAAGGAATCTAAACAATAGCCATCTACATGCACCCATGCTATGATATTTGAGAATAAAGTGTGGAGCATCCTTAGAAAGTTGTTGGAAAATCCCATAAAGCAATGTGGTCAAAATGAAATTCCAACTCATCCTATTGTATGCTTTAACAAGATCCATACTGAGAAGGACAAAATCCTTATTGAAATTGAGAGCATGATCCATGGATGACTAGGTTTAAGAGTACAACAAGTATTTTCTAGTGTGGATGAAGTTGGATTGGTTTGCATGTAGCACCTATGGCAATATGATTTTGATTTTATTTTCCAATGCTTTGTCCATGCATTTGTAAAGATATTTCTAAATTTGTGAATTGGCATTTATAATGCAATCTCTAGGATTATCTTTACTCTCATGCTTCTACGAAGCACAAACACAAAGCATTAGCACATGCAAACTCCAAATCCCTACATAAGCACACCACACCACAGCTTATTAGGGTAACTAAAAAGGGTTGATGCTCATGTAGAATTGAAAATATAACCTCCTTCTAGCTTGAACTTGGGTAAAACATCACAATCTTTAGGCCATTATAAGTGGAACATGGTGTGCAAGGGCGTATCCAATACAACTCACTCAAAACTAAATTTAATGTCAATAAAAGTTAGGGAGAAGAAACTCCTAGGCAAAGGCATTCCCTTAGGCAACATAAACACAAGCAACTCTCTTCTTGAAAATATAACCTCCTTCTAGCTCAAATTTGGGTAGAACATCACAATCTTTAGGCCACAATCAGTGGAACATGGTGTATAAGGGCGTGTCTTGCCACCAATACAACTCACTCAAAAACGAATTTCACATCAATAAAACTTAGGGAGAAAAAACTCCTAGGCAAAGGCATTCCCTTATGCAACATAAACACAAAAAACTCTATTCTTCAAATGTATTAGGTTCTTCATACTCGTAGTCTTCTTCAAACACAATGCCTTCATACCCACCACTCCAACTCACTCAAAAATGATTTTGATGTCAATAACTCAAGGATATAAACTCCTAGGCAAAGGCATTCCCAGATGCAACATAAACACAAGCAAGTCTATTCTTCAAACATGTTAGCTCCTTCGTACTCATAATCTTTGTCTATAAAAATCAATCTCTATGCCTAGGGCTCATAAATCAATAGCATCATATTACAATCCTCTATAATCTCCCATGGGAAGTTAGAAGCTCTCAAACAACATATGAGGGAAACCTCAACTTTAAATCTCATAAACGTATAAGATGGTTCTCTCCTCCTCTTTAAAGGAAGGTGCCTCCATAGTGTCTCCTTCTCTCGTCCATGTGTCCTACACTACTCTCATGATCCAAGATTCATACTTTTTTATCTTATATCCATGTGTCCTACACCACCGGTGTCATTATCCAAGATTCATACTTTTTAATCGTGTATCCATGTATCCTTATCATATGCAACTCCCCATCTAGCTAATAAGTGCCATCAACATACTTTCTTACAACTTTGAATAGTCCCTAAGTTCATGGAGTTCTCCCATTTGCAATATTTTGTAAAGAAGAAAAGTAACGAGGGTCCTCTAAACTACAAAAAATTTCAAGGATGTAGCATGAAGCTAGCAACCTGAAGGAAACTTTTGTACAATTCACAATAAATTTAAAGGATGTGGCATAGATCAATGCATTCAATAGAAAACTTTGTTTACCTATCATGGAAGGGTGGATGAATCTATGCAGGTATCTTAGACACGATTGGTTTTTCATTTAGGTGACTATAGGAGGGAGGCTTTACTTAAGAGCTAGATCTAAGTGGCTCGTCGAAGAACACATCATGACTACCCATCTCCTCTCAACTCTTGGGTATAAAGAACCAATAGTTATCAATCACAAAACAAAAAGAGAACCTATAATAACATGTGCCCATGAGCATAGACTAGTCGGTATCAATATGCTCTAGAGAGAAAAAGAAAGTATCAAATCACCTCCTCAAAACGGTTGTAAGTGCTACTCATCATCATGAAGAGAGAGTACAAGGTAACCCTAAGATTGCTTTGAGAGAAGGGGATGAAGTAGTAGGTTTTGCAATGAACAAAACAAAATGTATAGCAATCACAAAGTGGATGAACTTAGGAATCAAATAGTAAATGAAATGACAATGATGGTACGAAATGATATATGGCATACAACGATGGTATGATGGGGTGTTTGGGTGATGCAACCACCAACAGAGCGGTGGAGGGCATCAGGCACATCAGCAGCGCTTGTGCTGATGAAGAGAAGCATAAGAAAGAGAGATGCAAGAGGAGAAAATGGAGAGAGTGTGCATGTTTGATGCAAGTGTCGTCGTGACTCGTCTACTAATGATTAGCATTCGATTCTCTATTATGAGGACTACCAGTGCACATATTTTCTTTTATCCTTTTCTTTTGTGTCTTTTGTATTATATATGATATTATATTACAATATTATAGTGAGTATTAGAGAATTTGGTAGGTCTCGGATCACCATATGATCAATACGAGGATTGATGTTAGGTTTACAAGATGCTTCAATGGGTGGGGAGGAGGGGGGCCACTCTCTTACTTTGATCAAGGAATAATTCTATCATTAACCCAAGCTCTTCTTCCTTTCTTTATTCACAATCAATCATAACATTCACAAATTATGTTACATTTAGGTATTTATTCCTTTCAAGATCCCTTTTGCATCTTAGTTTTAAAAAAAATATCCACTCTCTTAATTGATCCAAAACTATGTTCACATCTCATATGTTAATCTAAGCTGTGAGAGATAAAGTTGTATTATGAAGCATAGCTTGTAAACCATATAAATGATATATTAGAAAATTCATAGAGAAATGTAGATATTTCACTTAGATATCACAATGTAGATATTTCAATTAGATATCACAAAACAATTGACAACATCTAGAATTTTGATAGTACCCAATTTGTGCAATAAACTAGACAAATTTTTATATTTCAAATCTTGTTTAATAATTTTGATTATTTTACTTAAATTGTTAATTTTTTCGTAATCCTTATTCGTGCCAATGGCAATTAGGATGTTACATATATATAGTGCCTCTTCCATGTCCATTACTTTTTATTATGAAGATTGTTTAACTTTCCCCACTGGAACAATGAAACTTGTAGCCTTTTGGTCATTATTTTCATACTTGGGTTCTCTTATTTTCACTTAATCACAATGTTAGATTTTTAGAAGAAATCAATATTGGGAATGAGGAAATCAATATTGACCATCAATATGAGGAAATCGCTATTGACCATCAATAGTAGTTTGGTTTTAGAAATCTTTGTGGCAATGAGGAAATCAATGTGACCATCAATAGTAGTTTGGTCTGTGGTATGTAGGCCATTTCTATTTTGTATCTCAAACACAAGTATAACTCTCTCCTCCTCTATTTGGGGTAAATTGTGTGGCACTCACTAGGAGAGAGAGAGAGAGAGAGAGAGAGAGAGAGAGAGAGAGAGATATATATATATTTTGTAAGCAAGTACCATGGTTTCAATTAACACTTGGCACTACTTTTCCATATGTCAATGACATGTTGAAGACTCCCCATGTAAGTGTTTAGATTGAATTTTTTCTTTTTTCATAATTGTTATCATACATTGAGCTTCCCACCAAGCTATTATTTTTAGTTATTATTCTCCCTTTTCAAGTAGCATTGGTGCAAGGAACGCTAGGTACTTTTTATTTAACTTGAATGAGCGATCAAGAGAACCCAAGTCTAAGAATGTCATTGTTACAATGTAGGTGGGCATTTAGCTTGAGAACTAATGTCCAAGCCTATTAAAGTTGGGAAGCACTTGTGCACTTGCATAGGGTCTTGTCTCATATGACAAAGGTTGTCAACTCGTGCACGTGTCTTTGAAAATGTATAAGCAAAACCCTTGTTTTTCTTGAGGATATGTCCACTTAGGTTTTAGTCATATGTCCAAGTTTGTGATGAGTTGGGTCTTTGAATACTTGCCTTGGAAATAGGACGAAACTATTCCATTTTAAACATGGATGCCGCATTAGAAAATGCATTCATTCCTCTTTTGATACAAAATCTTGTCAAGTTATAAACATCAACAATTCTCCTAAGCTAAGCTAGGGCCACATGTGCGTACCTTATGTTGAGAAATTAGACCATAGATAGATAGTATAATAGCACAAATTGAATTAGACACAAAAGAAATAGAGAGACAAATGCAAGGAGAGAGTATGACACCAAGTGGGTAACATGCCATGTTAAGGAATTAGTCCATAAATTGATAGACTCAATAGCACAATATGACAAACTGAATTAGATACAAAAGACATAGAGAGAGTCAAATGCAAGAAGAGAGCATGACATCAATTGGGTATAATCTCTACTCCTTAGGGCAACGTTATGATTATTGATTTAAATAAGTGATCAATATTATGTTTTATGTGTATTTTTATTTCTAATTATTTGTCACACAATTGTGACTTGTTGCATGTACAAGCGTGTAATATGTCACATTTTGTGCTAGGTGGATCACATGGAATGGTTGGCATATTTATTTATGCCCAAAGATATTTTCTAGAATTTAGATTTTGTTAGGTATTAGGAAAAGATGAGCCCTTCATGAAGAGGAGAAAAAAGTTTGGATGCAATATCTTATTCTTGTGCACAAGATCAATAAATCAATAAATACATGCTTTGAGAGGAGCCCACTCAAAGCTTTTTTTTGGGGGGGGGGGGAGGGGGAGTTTGAGGGTTGAGGCTATTACACCCAATTGGTATCATGCTCTCTTCTTATATTTGTCTCTCCATTTTTTAATGTCTAATTCAATTTGTGCTGTTGAGTTTATCAATTTATGGTCTAATTCATCAATACCTTGTACACCTAGCTTTGCACTTGACAACACATTCATGCATGCGTAGCATTCCTCACTTTTAAGTCTCTCTCATTTGACTACACTTCTCATCTTTCTAAATTTTGTTTTCCAAGCACTACTTGGGGGATTGGTGGCTTAAATAGGATTCTCCACCAATAGTTTACAACAAAGATTATGCAAACGTTAGCTCATCAAGGCAAGACTCAAACATGGTGAAATTGTGTGCTTCTCTTGAAGCACTCATGTATGTAGACCTTTACATGAATGCAAATGACAATTAGAAGCAAACACACAACTTGAGGAGTACCTTGAGATTACTAATTTGCTTTCGGCCACATTTAGTGGCATGGAGCATAAATTTACTTCTTTGACTGTTTGGTGATCTAGATACCTTGTAAACTTGAAGTTCATTATTTTCTATTTTGGATTCTACACGAATTATCTTGGACAATAGTTACCTACTTGCAAAATGCTCATCTTCCCTTGATGAAATAGTTGCAAAATATTTATCGATCCTTAATGAAATGATTGAAGTGTGACACAAATAGAGAAGTTCATTGCATTTGAATATCCAGCCTAGTGTTACAATATCCATCAATCCTTGAAGAAATGATTGAAGTGTGATAGAATTCATAGAAGTTCATATGCATTTGAATATCTAGCCTAGTGTTAGAATGGTAACTTGCATCTATGAATCCTTGGGATTAACCACTCAAACCTAGAGCTAGTTGGTTCTTTTTGAAATGTGTTAAGGCGTAGAAGTTGAATGGACTATCTCGGGGTAAAGCATTGCTTATGCAAGCTACAAGAGTGGTACATGGTATCTATTCCCAAAGAATGTGTTAAGGCGTAGAAGTTGAATGGACTATCTTGGGGTAAAGCATTGCTTATGCAAGCTACAAGAGTGGTACATGGTCTCTATTCCCAAAGATCATAAGCATTCGATTGTAGTAAAGTTGATCATATGACCTTATTTCTATATCCAATATAAGAGAATATCTATGAGTATTATCACCTTGATTGGGGATTTGGGGGCGCCACAAAAGGGCCCGGGGGGGGGGGGGACATCCCCACAATAAAATCATTTGAGCACTAGGTAGAACACCATCTTGCCTATCTATTGGCATGTGAGAAGTATATCAAATAGTGTAAAACCATGCATTGGGAAAAATGGCAATTTGAAATATGCATCCATGCAATTTTTTAATATATTTGAAAGACATTCACTACTATCATATATGAACAATAAGTCACATAACTAACCTTGTTTATCTTTCTTTATGTACTCATTAATAGGAACATAATTTGCAACCTACACAAATTAAGTCCCTAAAGAGTAGCTAAATTCCAACTTCCCACTCTATTACTACTAATGAGGGTTGGAAAACTAGGGATGTAATTAGTATGAGTTTTGAACACTATTGAGATGTCCATGGTAGTTGCTATGGTGCTATTTGCACCTAACAAGAACACACTATAGTACTTTATAGACTATCCTTCTTCCTCATGTCAAATGGGTTCTTCCATTGTAATAAATTCTTTATGGTGCAAGACTATACTCAATCTTTTGGCTTCGATCACATTAGTCATGAGGAAGTTCATTTTGCATTATATTCTAAAAGAGAAGATCAAACTTTGTGACTTGTGGACGCATTGACCAAAGAGTACAATAACCAAAGAATCTCATGGAAACCTTTTGCTTTTCTTGCATTGTCCTCTCTTATGGTATTTGATATGGTGCTTTTCCCCAATCTTTGTTGCCTTATTAAATCAATAAGCTAATATTAAGATCATTGTCAACCAATCTTGGGACATGATAGAACCGGTTGCTTACGTGATCTTTGCTTGATGTGTTACCTTTGTTTTAACTAGTTTATTAGCTCTCAACCAGGTTGGATGCTTCATGAAAACCATTTCTCCCTAGCCGAAGCTCATGATGTTCTCATAAATTCACATTGTGGGAATTAGAGTGGAAATGTGTCTAAAACTTCTTGTGGGCACTGGGACTCTCGTTGGGTACAAGGCCGTGGGCCGCAGGCGGACAGACGTAGCGCAGCGGCCGCCCAAAGCGAGAAGGATGAATCAATCAATCAATCAATGATGACGAGGGTGATGGTGATGATGATGACTACGACGGACGGAGAAGGTGCAAAGAAAAAATTGGGAATGGAATTCAGACGTGGAGGAGATGGCGACCTTGTCATCTTGGACCTTCTTTCTTCCTCATCAGCACCATTGGGGCTCTCCCGTGCTTCTTCTTCTTCTGATTCAGTCCGCTCCAGGTCTCGTCCCTTCTCTGTCTCCATCAGACCTGCTATGGAGGATGTGCAACCTGCCCCTAGCCATGGCGAGCAGCATAACCCAGGAGTGCCTTCAATTCGATACCACCGCAAATTCTCGTCTCTCTGGCCCTCATCGTCGTCATCCATGGCCGCTTCCGTTCTGCAGTATCTGTTGAAGGGTCCCTCTCTTTCCAGCGACAGCATAGCCCCTCAGGCAAGCACAATATACGGTCTTCTTCTTTGGTCTTTCCCACCACCACCCCCGCGCAAAAGGAAAACTCATTTGATTGCGTGTCACTATAACAGAAGGCTTTTTCCCAATTCATTCGATTACACATATCAGTTCTTTTCCCCAATTCATTTGATTGCCAGTCACCATAGACTTATCAGTTTGCTTTTCCAATTCGTTTGATTGCCTGTTACTATGGACATATCTGTTTATTTTCCCCCAATTCATTTGATGGCCTGTCACTGCACGCAGATCAGTGTTTTCGCATTCATTTCGATTGCCTGCCACTAAGCAAATATCAGTTTTTACACCAATTCATTTGATTGTCTGTCACTACTTTTCTTTTTTGGCTTTGTTGTAGAGCTGAGGAGTACCTTTGCTTCAGGTGCTGCATGGATGACTGGGGTCATCCACCTAACAAAGTACTGTATGGCATATGGTTCAGGAGGAAGCAGGCATCCATAGAAGGACTCATTGAAAATCAGAAAGGAATCCTCCTGTCGTGTTTGCAGATCCTACAGAATTCCTATTTGACGCTTGCCTAATTTTGGGGTGCAGAAGCCCTCATTGGAACTCGTGGCTGAGGTTCGTGTCAGGGGGGCTCATCCCCAGCCATGGCTACCCTCTGGGATGATCAGGCTTATGTAGAGGCCTGTATGGGGTCACAATATGAGGAAACTTTCTGGGATCAATCTGCATCAGCTGCAACCTCGATGGCTGGCCTTAACACCCATGAGGACAGCAATCTTCTCCAACGGTTGCAATCTGTTGTGGAAAACTCCCAGTATAACTGGATATATGCTATCTTTTGGCAGCTCACTTCTTCACAGATCGGAAACCAAGTGCTTGGCTGGGGGGATGGTTTTGTCAATTCAAAGGAGGTCAGGCAAGTGGCTCCAGTGAGTGAAGCTGACCGGCAGTTCCGAAGGAAAATTCTGCACGATCTTCGAACCATTACTGGGCTCTCTGATGGAACTGCTGGAGGGTTGGATGCATTGGATACTGATGTTACTGATACAGAATGCTTTTACCTGGTGTCCATGATGTATTCTTTTCCGCTGGGTTCAGAAACACCTGGTTTAGCCTATGCTACTTCGCAATATATCTGGCTTCAAGGGTCGGACCAAGCAAAACGCAACTCTCCTCGAGCTGAGCTTGCCCAAAGATTTGGCATTCAAACAATTCTCTGTGTGCCCATACAAAATGGTGTTGTGGAGCTGGGATCCACTGAATCAATAAGTGAGAACCCAGATTTCGTGCATTTTGTAAAGATGTACTTCTCATTATGCTCGAATCCACCAGACTTATATACCTTTTTTCGCAAATCAGACCTTTCTTGTATCTCAACTCCATCATCACATTGTATTTCTGCTGCAACAGTGAATGGGACTTTGTCGACTCTGAGAAAACCTCTCTCTCCAGCTTTTCTTGATAGGCTCACATCAAGTGAGCCTACCTCCAGCCAAGTCTCCAAGGATCTAGCTGCTTTTAATATGCAAATTGATTCCACTTCTGCAGAGAGGCAGCCATCAACTGGTGACATTGATGTGGTGGCTTCCCAAGGAATGCTGTCAAAGGACACACCTCTTCCAGATATGTTCATGGGGCCAATGACATGGCTGTCTCCCATC
This sequence comes from Lygodium microphyllum, assembly GCF_053477565.2. Lineage (NCBI taxonomy): Eukaryota > Viridiplantae > Streptophyta > Polypodiopsida > Schizaeales > Lygodiaceae > Lygodium > Lygodium microphyllum. The sequence goes on along the minus strand of NC_141136.1, from coordinate 162,101,376 downwards.
CAGAAGCTTGGTGGGGGCGAGGAAGACTTCATGATGGTCATGAGTGATATGAAGACCTCACAGTCTGAGAGCTCTGTCATGACTCAAAGGAGTGAGGTAGGTGACTCTGCAAAGCATCCCGAATATAAACAAATAACAGTAGACCCACAAAGCAGCTACCAGTCAGTAAGTGGCTTAGATGTTCAGAGCTACAGCACCTCTGCACCAAGTCTTTCTGATACACTCACTGACCACATGTGGAAGGCCGAGCCTCAGACATGCAGTGGTGGTTTAGATAAGGACATTCTGAGATTCTCTGACACTGTAAAGACTCCAGCGTTACAGAGTGCTACTGATAGTCTAATGAGGCCACCACCTGTTCAAAGCTACTGTCTTCCGGTTGGTTTCCCAGAATCAGAAAACCATAACCAAGCTTCTAAAACTTTGGAGGTGCAGGGTTATAAGCATCTGCTTAAGCCTCTTTCAATTCACAATACTCGTGAGAATAACTGCAAGCCCCTTGAGTTTCAAAGTAATGTTCAGGGCTTAAGTTCACCTCCTGAGAATGCAATCTTTAATTCACCTGTCAAAAGTTCTGTCACAGTAGGCGATTTGGTTACAACAGTAGTTAGCAAACAGACCAGAGATGAGAAGTTTAAAAAAGAGGATAACTTGCCAGTTCCTTTGACTGGAGCGTTTCGGTCAAGTGCAGAGTCAGAGCACTCAGATGTGGAAGCCTCTTTTAAGGATGCAGATGGCAGCGAGGCCGTGGAGGAAAAAAAACCCCGGAAACGTGGCCGGAAGCCTGCCAATGGACGAGAAGAGCCTTTGAATCATGTGGAAGCTGAACGCCAGAGGAGAGAGAAACTGAATCAGCGTTTTTATGCCCTGAGATCTGTGGTACCTAATGTGTCTAAGATGGATAAAGCCTCTTTGCTTAATGATGCTGTATTGTATATCCAAGAGCTTAAATCCAAGCTACAGGAGCTCGAGATTGAGAAGAAGGACCTATTATCTCAAATTGGGACCAGGAAAAAGGATATATTGACTCCAGCTGTTAACTCCCTGAGATCTGCGCATCTGAATCCTGGGGATCTGTCCTTGTGGCCATGTGATACTAGGAGCCAGAGTACAGTTTCATCATCACCCTGCAGAATGAATGTCAAGGTACATGTGCTGGGGGGTAGGGAAGCAATGATTCAGGTTGAAAGTTTGAAAGGTTTCTCCCCTGTGGCCAAGGTCATGGTGGCCTTGCAAGAGCTCCAGCTTCAAGTGCACCATGCCAATGTATACTCTGTTGAAGATACAATTCAACAAACCATACTTGTAAAGACGAGGGGTCAGGGCTTTATCAGTGAAGAGCAGCTCACTGCTGCAATTTTTAAAGCATAGCAGCTAACACGTGGGATTAAGTCTAGCAGTAGCAAGCTATCAGGTAGCAAATACAAACTTTGATTAGTAGGTTCTATCTTGGCCCCTAATACGAATTAGTGGTAGTATAGGCAGTAGCTATGTAAACACACTAGTACTGCAGCTATGTTGTACCAGTATAGACAGCTTTTATCAATCTGTAACAATGCAAGATGTGAGGCAATGGATACACAATGAGCATTCTGCAGTCTCTTTGCTATGCAGAAGAATTTGCTGGCAATATATGGTTCAGTTCAAGGACGTCCAGAAGGTAATAAAACATGACTCTTGCCATTGTCGATAGAGGCTCTAATTTGGAACAAGCTTCAAGGACAATAGGTTTCATTGCCAAGTTTGATATGGTACTGATTACAATTTTAATATGAAAGTGATCTAATGATGCTTGGCTCATAGTGGTTTACAACTGCTGACACGTTACGCTGTTTGGTCAGCTGTGTTAAAGGCATACAAATCAGCAAATGTGTTCAACCGGTTTCAGATGAGACCGTTGTTTACTGTATTCACAGGTTTAACACCTATGTATTGTTGTTTAAGTCTGTAAAACAGTAATTGTCATGCCATAAATGCATTGGACAAGGTACAAAATTGCCAAAATGCTCTTGAAAGAAAGTTGAAGAAGACTTAGAAATTGATTCGATACATCGCAGGCATTCTTCTTCATCTGGGCATGGTTTGGTGCTTCACATTCCCAAGTCTGCCGCCCCCCCTTTTGTCTAGCTCTCATAAAGGTTCCTTTGCATTTCCTCAGGTAGAGTTAGCCTCATGATTGTGCCAAATTGTTGGGAATCCCACTCATACACGCTGCACATCCCATGGAGCTTAAAGATAGGGTTTTTCTTTCCTATTCGCACAGATTGCACTATGGAGCTCAACCATTGGGATTTTCTTCCCATACCTATGCAGCCCCTTCAATCTCTGACTTAACCCCACTCAGATTGTACGCATGTTAATATCAGGTCAGCCCGCTGCCCCAGTACATTCAACAACTGCTAGAATTGCAGACGATTCCTAATTATACGACTCAATAATGTTGCTTCTCATGTATGCACACGTGCCCCAAAACTGTTATTTATGTCTCTTGAAAACTGGTTGGAAGTGGAAAACTTTGTTGTTGAGATGCGAGCCTTTTTGGACTCTGAACCTCAGCTAGATCGCCAAATACACCACGGTCCACGCTCATGGGCACTTTTGGCTTTTTGATAAGCTACAAACCAGCAACTCCCCCCCCAAGCATTTGCTTACAAGGGAATCACGGACCTAACACACTTTCCCCTCTCTCCTTCCACGATTGACATGTGCTCCTCTTTTGTAGTATTTGAAATAAAACGAGTTTGATAGCACCCAACATTTGAAGATCAATAAGGCCCATGCGCAAGCCATATCCAATCTAGAAAGCATATAGGAAGGCCAAAATCCACTTCTCTTTCATCATACTAGACACAACATGCATAGCATCATCATGCTTACCCATGATTTATTATTCCATCTTAGTTGTGGAAAAGCAAACCGTTTTTTGCATTTCCACTATAACCACATCATGTTTCTCTTCTTCCATGTACTCCATGCCCACCAACCATTGGGCAAAGTCATCCTGAAAAGATGGATATGGAACCATATTATGAGAATTTAAGTCCACATCATAGCATGCCAACTATTTTGGGACATTATCAACATGATGTCTAACATGCATATCCTTCAATTGCTCTTCATGATTCCCACTCCCATCCAGATACATGATCTCGACTAGTTTCTGATGTCTACCATATGTATGATACATATCATACCATATTATGAGAATTTAAGTCCACATCGTAGCATGCCAACTATTTTGGGACATTATCAACATGATGTCTAGCAAGCATATCCTTCAATTGCTCTTCATGATTCCCACTCGCATCCAAAAACATGCTCTCGACTAGTTTCTGCTATCTACTATATGTATGATACATATCATAGTGTGTTCCTTCCTAAGGACTCCTCTTTACATTAGGAAAGAGATCCATAAAATGAGCATAAAGAGCTACAAGGATTAGTTCAATCCAACTCTTTTGTGTCATTCTTCTCAATGTGGGTCCTATATCAATTTGTCATGCAAGTTCCTAGCCTAGTTGGGGGACAACACTATTATCCACAAACCAATCCATTCATGCCATTGAGGTAATTGCATTTGCCTTAATGAAAAGGAGAAATACTTCCATGAACCACTTAATATGATGCTTCCTCAAGGGCTCAAGTTGTTTAAGCATGTATTAGTTTTTGGTACTTGTTGGTCGACTGAATTCCACTTGCAATGCTTCTTTTGTACAACTCCAATCCTTACATTCTCATTTTACACAAGACTAAAAACATCTACAATTAATAATGGAGTAAACTCTAATTTACCTTCTACTTTGCCCATCTTTCTAATGATGTCCATTTGTGTGGATGCATATGGGTTAGTAGCCCTCTCATTCTAGGGTAATCCAAAAAAATGTAGCAAGCCTATTTGTTGTAACCATGTATTGGCATCTCTTATATCTAATAGAAGTGTAGACTCAATAATTGGTGTCTACTACTCAGCTCCTACATTTGAGCCCTTTAGGCTAATTTCAATGTTGTAAAGTTATCTTATTTGGCAAGCATGAGCTTTGGAGGGATATTAAACTAGTCTAAGTTATCATCTTCTTCCTTATGCTGATCTTGGCTACACTTGATCAATTTTGTGCCTTCCTTGCATGAGTTTTAGCATGGTTGATGGTACAAGAAAAATTTGAGTTTTAGGAGGAGAAAAAATTTGAGAAATTGGTAGCACATATCGATAATCAAGTGAGGAAAACACAATTCACAAGTTTGCCTTTGCTTTGCTGCCCATCTACTCACCATACCACTCATATTGATGAAAAGACAAGTAGTCCTTTGGATTCCCAAAATACTTTACTCCCGCACTTGAGATGTCTCATACTCGATTGCTTGTTGTCAAACTGAAGGTCTTGCAGTTCCTCATGAGGCATAATAGAAATTACATTTTTCATAAAACACGCTTGACCAATGAGTAAATACATCATTTTAGCATAAATACTTAAAAATATTCCTTAAAGTTGTCCTTCAAGTAAGGCACCTATGTCATTGTCAACACACAAGATTGTGTTTATGAGTCCAAGTTTCAATCTTGGAACCTAATTCACTTGTGTGATAGTTAGTCTTAATGTCTATGTCCTCATGAGCTCACTCTTCCTCTTTCAACCTCCATAGCCATGTTCTAGATCCATGCATTTCAACATGGTATCAAAGCTCAATGGGGCATGGCCTAGCTCATCTTAACTTATTTGTCTACTCTTCTAGCTCCTCTTCATCATTGCTGAGCTGAAGGTCTCATCTTCCACCTCTATCTCTACTTGACCTTTCTTAGCAGCCATAGCCACAACCTATACCTACCTTGCTTGGAGCTTTAATCTCTCAAACTAGCCATATCTCACTAAAATTCCTTTTGGAGATATCTTCCTCTGCTCAGGGCACTCCTCCCTGGCACATCACAGTATGACATTGTTGTGATCAGAGAGCCCAGTATTGTGTGAATTCCAGCTCGCTTCCTGTTTGCGCCTACAATCCCCGATCGTATAGTCCGCTCAGTCTCTATGCACAATTATGCTAACCACTATCATAGAGTTTTTGAAGCTATACATCTAAAATCTCTCCCACTCGGAGGGTTTCTCAAATGGCTACCTCTGTGATGAGTAGCAATAGGCAAAATACCAGTTGCTTGTTCTTGAAAACCCTAAAACTCCGTAGCCAACTCACTTGAAGCTTCATCTTTCCTTCATTTTCTCTCTCCTGACACTCAAACCTAAGCTTTGCCACTCTCATCCATTGATTTACTGAGAGCGGAATTTTGATGCCGAGAAGTGCTTAAAAATAGCTAAAAATTATGAATATCAAGGGAAAAATATTCAACATCGAAGGCGGCGGCTCGATCTAGAACGATTTTAAGCGTCAAAGTGCTTTAAAGGCGCCCGAGCGACACTTGTTGATTTTTCATAATTTTTTAGATTGTCGTGCTGTCGACAAGAGTTACAGGCCAATGCGGAATGCCGAGCCGGATGGCCAGGATTTTTCAAAGCTCAATTCGGAGGCCGGACGGGGAAATGGCCAAGAAACCGGTCAAGATTTGAATAGGTGGACATGAGTTTGGCCAAAGGAGTGGTAACCTTTGAGGGCTAGGGGGCATTTTATGCCAATTTTTTGAGTTAGCATGAAATCGTGGCATCTTGGAGAGGAGAAAAACGTGGAGAACATGGCGCCTGTTTGCGCCCGATTTTTTCACTCACTCTCTTGATGATCATCATGCTGGCTGTGAACAACCCCCCACAATGATTATGGGGCTTCATTTCCCTCTAGATGCTGGTCATATCGCTATGCTTCGCTTACCAATGGTGGTCTCTATGAAGATCTCTGATTTCAGTCTTTCTCTCTCCTCCCTCTCCCTCTTCTAAGGGCAGATTCATGTGGTGAAGAAGAAGAAGAAGAATGGATGACGGATGCTTGTCCAATGAAGACCGGATTGGTCCGTGGTTCAAGAGGAATGAAGACTACTGATTGTGGACTATCATGGGCATTAATGGCTGCTGGAAATCTGTCCAGAGACATGGCAAATAAAAACCCGCAACCCGCAAAGAACGGCAATTCCATTTTTACAAAGGAAATTGATGTTTTATGCAATTTGCTTCATGAATATTTGTTCCCATGGGACGATTATGCATTATGTTGTTGTTTTCTATGAGTTTGATCAGTTTATGCTTAGAAAATCAGAAAATCATAAGTGTTGTGACTGAAATTAATGGTGTAAAACCCGTAAAACACGCGAAATAGGGAGAAATTGGGTATTTTTGATATATAAATGGAAAATATAATAAGACACACCAGCTAAATTTGTGTTTTTGCTACAAATAAACCTAAGGGCCACAGCCCACAACTCATTTTTTATTTTTAGTTATTTAATACTACGAAAAAATACAAGAAAAATAGGAAAAATGGGTAAAAATAAGGGAAAAATAGGTTTTGAGTGTGCGAAAAATAATAAAAAATAAGATTCATGTTTGTGTATGTATGGGGGGTCTGAAGTATGAGGTTTGGCCTCAGCTCAGCCCTACCTTTATGTTTTAGTGAGTTTTTATAGCTTTTTATACAATAAAAACATGGAAAATATTACCCTAAATCTATGCATCGTGCACAATCTAAACGGTGACGGGGTAAAGAGAATGAGAGTGGTGTTTAAGTGCTGAGAGAAAGAAAAGGCTGATTGTTTTTATCTATGCATATCATATAGATCGATCGTTATAAAATAAGGATCTAGTAGCACGAGGTCTCCTCGATGCTAGGTTCGTGCAACGTAGCAATTACACGTCAGAGAAATTCATTGAAAGAATGATTTTGCACTAAGCACAATGCTGATTTTTCTTTGTTTGAGCACATGGACATTCACAATTTGCATGAAGCATAAAATGATAAAAGGTATCAGACAATACCTATTGGATGCATAGCACATGTATTCTCTAGATCGTGACCAACGTTGAGTGAGTAAGGTTGTCCCAAGCTGTAGGCTAGGCGTTGGGTCTAAGGGGAAAGTAAAGTGAGGTATGGTACGCCCTGGAACGAAATAATTGGTACCTTGAGAGGACTATGTGCAAAGTGTTATATATGTTTAGCGACGCATCGAGGGGTCTATCCCCAAGGTGTAGGAGAGTCGCAGTGAGGTAGCGGCAGTCAGCCGTGGGAGGACCTCCTATGTTTGTACTTCGTGCTATTTGGCAGTGTGCTGGGACTTCCTTTGAGGAGTGTTAATTAGGTTAGAGTTGGACTACGATACGTGATACGAACACAAGATGTTTAGGAAGGAAATGTATGATGTATGTGTCATCAACGCTCCTAGCCGCAAGGCCATGGGGTTGTTAAGTGCATGATAGAGGTCCGACTAGTGCATGAGCTAGTGCCGGCCCGTTTTAGGTCCCATCAGTGGTGCGTCTGACGGGAGCCACTTATAAGTGGTCGTTTTCGGATTTAGGGTTTCTAGGGGAAGTTGGTTTATGTCCTCTGACAAGGACCGTCAAGCTGAAATCCAAAAAGCCGAATGTGCTGAGAGGGCTAGACGGTTGTTAGAGATCGTAAGCCGTTATTCTCCTCAAAGGAGTAGTCCAGTACGTATACGAAGTAGTGGTCTTAGTCACTTAACTGCTTCACCTATTCCATTAGGGGCAGGCGGAAGCATAAGTTCTTCCTCTTCTCCACCAAGTCTACCCACTTTAAGTGGGGGTGTGAATCTGCCATTTCAAGCTCTTATTGCTAATCCGATTGTCACCATGGCACAGCCTATTGCAATTCCTGCAGGGACGCCAGATTTACCAGCCTTAGGAGTTCCCTTGCCCATTTTTAATGGATTAGCAGAAGAGGATGCAGAATTTCACATTTGTGAATTTCAGAGATTGATGTTCAATTATCGCATCCAAGACGAGGGACATCTCATGATGTTCTTCAATATGATGTTAAAAGGAAGGGCTGTGGTTTGGTATCACAGCATAGAGTCTGGAACCATAACCACCATTGATCAATTCTATGCAGTTTTCTGAGCGGAGTATGCCCCTGAAAGAGGTGACCAATATTGGTTGCGGGTCTTGAATGTAACATGTCAAGATCCTCATGAGAATGTAAAAGCATATGCCAAGAAGTTGAAGGAAGTATTCCGTAAGTTGCAAACTTACATCCCCATTCCACCGGCTGCCCAATTGCAATACTTTTTGCATGGGTTGGACTTTAATATCCAAGTACAATTGAGTAGTGTGGCCTTGGCAGATATAGACACCGCAATTACGCGGGCAGAGGGAGTAGAAGCACAATTACAAACGGTCTACTCCTCTCGAATGAATGTTAATGGGAGATTAGTACCTAGTGGCAATCCATCATTGACGAATGGAAGTCAAGGGATGCCCATGACTAACCCTATTGGGAGAGGGAGTATGGTTTCGAATGTACCTTTATTACCGGCTCCTCCCAGTGTGACTATGCCCATGGCAAGTCAGTTGGCTCCATCAAATGTTGGAGGCCAAGTTTCAAATTCTAATGTTGTTCCTGTGGGTCAACAGCCAAGGGCCAAATCAGATTGTTAGGCCAATGGAATGATAGGTCGACGCGACCGAGGCTACGAGTTGAGTGCATCTAATGTCCTTGACGAAGTCAAGGACATGATGAAGCATTATACCGATATGATCTTCGAGCAATATCGAGAAATAGCTGTCGACGTTAATTTCTTGAAGAAGCAACAAAATTTGATAGGGAGTCGATGCCGTGAAGAGGGCGGACCCTCTAGATTCAGTTGTAAATGGTGTGGTGGACAGCACTTCCCCAGAAACTGTCCAAATGTGAAATGTGACATTTGTGGGAAGTCGGGCCATCTAGCTACTACTTGTTGGAGTAAGATTAGCTCTCTCCAACAAGGGAGTAAACAACCAGGCCCTGTGAATCATAGAGCGCAAGGAAATAACTTGTAGCAGAATGATGCACCTAGACAAATATTGCAGAGGGGAAAAACAAATATAGAAGAGTTGCCACAAGGCAACAGAGTCAGCCTTATTGAGGCTGTATGAGTCAATGATGGTGAAACCTCTAACTTAGAGCCATGACAAGAGGCCAAAAGGCTAAAGAGGTTGACAAAGATAATGCAAAACCGGTTGAGGAAAACCCTAAACAAGGGGATAAGGGGACGCAAGTCCAGAGTCTTAGCATAGAAGGGGGACCGCTAAAGCCGGTTGACAAGAAAGGCGACCCTAAGAAGGATGAGGAAGGGCCCAGAAAGAAGGCAAGAGCTAAGAAAGAAGCACCGAAACCGGTCCAAAGACCAAAAGAGAGGATGGTTTGGCGAGAAAAGAGAGCTTTGGCTACTTATCATGACTTTGATTTAGCAAGTTCTCTTTGTGAAGTTAAACCAGATATGAATCTCTTGCAATTGATCAAATTATCTCCAGGTGTACGTAAGGAATTTAAGAAGATCTTGTGTATCGGGTATATTGTGGAACCTCTGGGCATAGCACGAGTAGGGGAAGATTGGTTTGACCATACTGAAAAGAACTGCCCTACGGTTCCAGCTTATGTGGATGGAATATTAGTGGAACATGGCATTGTAGACACTGGATCCTCCGTCAACATCATGAGTTCAAAGTTGATGGAGAGGTTGGGTCTAGGCATCCAGAAAGACAGCTCCACCCTTCTGAGAATGGCTGATGATAGTTTAAGACAACCAGAAGGTTGCGTTACTAAGGTCCATGTTACAGTTGCAAGTGTGGAATGCTTCTTGGACTTTAGGGTAATTAGATTTGCAAGACGCCCTAGCTATTGAGTTTTGCTAGGTAGGCCTTGGATCTTACGAACAAACTGTCAAGTCAATATACCCGCCGGTCGAGTGGTTCTTGGTAGAGGTGCTAATCGAGTAATAGTCGATGCTTATCCCGAGTCTCCTCAAAGTGAGAGAGCTCCTTTATCTTCTACTGAATTAGAAACAACAGACGATCCATCTGGTAGTGAGACATCATCTAGCGATGAATCTAAAGAGGGGTCCACTACAGAGGATATCTATCAGATAACTCTAATCGAGCCGTTAGAGCCGCAAGATAGGATAAGAGATGCGGATGTGATTGAGTTGGACCTTGGCACGCCGAATGATTCGCACTAATTAAATTAGGTTCTATGCTCAGTTCAACAAAAAGGGAGGACTATGTGTCTCTAATTCAAGAATTCCACGATATCTTTGCTTGGAGTTATGATGAGCTGAGAGGTATCCCTCCCAGTCTGGCTGTTCATGCTATTCCTGTAAAAGAAGGCAGTCGTCCTATGCGTCAAAAGGTAAGGCATATGCCTTTTGAATTGAGGGACGGGCTGTTTGAGGAGTTACAAAAGTTAAGGAAAACTGGTTTGATCTTCCCTGTTCAACACACAGAATGGTGTTCACCAATTGTTATCAGGAAGAAGAAAAACAACCAGATCCGATTATGTGTAGATTTTAGAGAGCTGAATAAGCAGACAGTTAAGGATTACTACCCATTGCCGTTTATTGACTAGATTTTGGATCAGTTAGCGGGTAGGAAAATATATTCGTTTATGGATTGCTTTGCAGGATACAACCAGATGGCAATTGCAGAAGAGGACAAGTTGAAAACAACTTTTATTACTGTCTTTGGTACTTTTGTGTACCATGTGATGGCCTTTGGTTTATACAATGCACCTGGATCGTGGCAACAAATAGCATACAAGACCTTTGGTGACATCTCCCCAGATGAGTTGAAAGTATTTATTGACGACCTGGGGACAGCCACTGTAAGGGAAAGGATGCTGGTTATTTTGAGAAAATGCTTTGAGCGTTGCAGACAATTTTGTATCGATCTTAACCCACGGAAGTGTGTTTTTTGGAGTACCTTATGGGCTATTGCTGGGCCATGTGGTCAGTTCAGTAGGAATAGCAATTGACCCTGAAAAGTTCAAGGTCATAGTTGCTATGAGTCCACCACGCACTCCGAAAGAGGTTCATAGCTTTCTGTCGTCGATAGGGTACTATCGGAGATTTATCAATGCCTTGGCAGAAAGAACGTTGCCATTAACGAATTTATTATCCTTTAGCTGTTCATTTGAGTGGAGCGACCCTTGTAAGGTAGCTTTTGAGGATGTGAAACAAGAACTAGTAAAAGCACCCGTTTTAAAAGCACCTAAAAGAGGCGAGGTGTTCTATATATTTTCAGTAGCCACTGTGCATAGTATAAGCTGCTGTTTAGCCCAAATTTGGGAGGAAAAGTGGTATCATCCGATAGATTTTTCTAGTAAAAAATTGGGCATTTCAGAGATCAATTATACCTACATGGAGAAGTTGTATCTTGTGATGGTCTTTGGGACTAAGAAATTCAGGCACTATATCCTCTATAAAAAGGTAGTATTCTATACGAAGGCGGAAGGACTTAGATTGCTTATGAACAAGCTGCAGCAGCCTGATCGTTTGGCAAAGTGGTTAATCACTTTGCAGGAGTTCGATTATGATATCAAGAGTAAGCTACCGAGGTTGCAGGGTATTGTGGAAATGCCTTGTGGATTTCGGGGAGCCGAAAGAGACTTTGGCTGAAGGAAGTGATATTGAGGAAATGTTTAAAATTGATACAGCTTCCATTCCATCTTGGTATGCTGCTATTACACATTATTTATCAACAGGAGAGACGGGAGCTGGTTTGTCAAAGTCTGAAAAGAGAAAAATTAAACAACAAGCTTTGAAGTTTTCCTTGATCGCAGGGATGCTATATCGGTAGGGTGTTGATGATATCTACCGCCGATGTGTGATGCCTGACGAGGTTCCTTTTATCTTGGAGGAGTGCCATGACTCTACATGTGGAGGGCACTTCACGGGACGGTTGACGACGCAGAAAGCTTTAAGAGTTGGATATTGGTGGCCGTCTATCTTCCAAGATTCTTTTGAGTATGTAAAGAGATGTGATACCTGTCATAGACATGACAGCCGCGAAAATAGGAAACGCCCACTTACACCTATCATGGCTATCCTTCCGTTTGAGAAGTGGGGCATTGATTTTGTGGGTCCTATTACCTCGTCATCTACTACCCAAAAGAGGTATATTATAGTAGCCACTAATTATTTCACAAAATGGTCAGAAGCACGGGCGATGAGGTAGGACAATGCAAAAGAGACTGCAAGTTTCCTGTTAGAGCAGATTATCTGCCGCTTTGGTCCACCGAGGGAATTAGTGTTGGACCGTGGAACCCATTTTTTAAATAAGGTGATCAAAAGCTTGACAAAGGCTTGGTAAATCAAGCACAATAAAACGACTCCTTATAATCCGCAAGCGAAAGGGCAGGTGGAAAGTACTAATAAGCAGCTTGTGGGCATTTTGTCTAAGATAGTCTCTGAGAAGAAACGAGATTGGGACAAGAAGCTGTATGTGGCAGTATGGGCGTACAATACCACGTTCAAGCGAGCTACCGGCCATACCCCATTTAAATTGGTTTATGGGGAAGAGTGTGTGTTACCCCTTGAAATCGAATTGCCGACCATATGGTTTGCAATTAACCATTCTTTGGGGGATGAGGATTCCCTTTTTGAACGTTTCACGACTATAGCCCACCTGGATGAGCTAAAGTTGCAGAGCTTATTACACCAGGAGGTAGCCAAACGTCGGATGAAGCAGTTGCATGACCTTAGAGTGAAGAAATATACCTTTAAAAAAGGGAAATTAGTCCTCTATTATGATGCGTCTAGGGAGCTGTTTCCAGGGAAGCTGGAACCTAAATGGGATGGCCCCTACAAGATTGTCCGGTTAGGGAAGAATAGGTCTACGGCCCTATTAGCTGATCTACAGGGAGTAGAGTTTAAGAATAAGGTTAATCTTAATAAGATTAAACCTTATTATTTCTAAGTATGCTAATGCAAAGAAAATGCATTGCAGGTCCATGCTAGGGATGATTTGAGACCTGCGAAAGAGCTTAAAGTCGGTTGATGGGTCGGTTAATTCCTTATTTGGAGCACCCATATCTGGAGCAAAGATACCATTAGGGGAAACTCATCTGGTGGAGCAAAGGATACAAAGTGATTGAGCAAGAAGACAGAACCTTTGTGTGGAAGATCAAAGTCTTCTGCCATCACTGCTTACGACTGTTGATGAGTATCCCTGTGGAGTTTAATGAAGAAGGTGGGATGGAGCCGTCAGTTCATCCTCTAAACATGCTAAACTTTGATTACCATAATTACGAATAGAGGAGTTCGTGATGTCAGGCTGTGTAAACCCATTGTGGACGTATACATTATATTTTGATGGAGCATCCAGGGGCCCTAATAAAAAAGGAAGTGTTGGAGTAGTAATCCGAGATCCTTGACGTAGAGTTACGATGAAGTTAGCTGCTTATCTTGGGGTAGGATTCACTAACAATATGGCGGAGTATAAAGCCTTGATTATGGGACTGCATATTGCCAAGCAAGGTGGTATTCAATGGTTGTTAGTAAAACGGGATTCCCAGTTGATCCTGAATCAGCTAGATGGGACATACACAGTGCGGAATCCCATTCTTTGTATGTATCATCGGAGTGCGATGACCCTACTTGAAGAGTTTGAGAGAGTGTCTTTTCAGCTGATTCCACGTTACTGGAATCAGTTTGCGGATTCATTGGCAAATCTTGCTTATGAGGAAGACCTCTTCTTCAATTGTGGTCCTAGTTTGGATATTGTTATCAGTGATGAAACAGGACCCAGTTGCTTGTGGGGAATGTTATCAGAGCATGCAATATATGGCAGACAATGGTTGATATGGGTGATGCAAAGAGTAGCCGAGACCAATCTACCGTTATTATCTTGGACCCATAGGTTAATTAGACAACATGTTATGCGTACGCCTCTTGCTATCTATGCAGGAGGGATGGGTCATAACCTTATGCATTTAGTTTAGGGTTGCGAGCCAGTTTTTCTTCCTTGGAAAGGAGTCTATTATTGTATATCTGTGCTATTCCAGGGAAGGATGTGTAGGTGCTACTTTGTTTTATTTCGTTAGGCCAAGAGGGCCGATTCTTTTTTGTGGTGAAGTGCTTTATTTCATTAGGCCAAGAGGGCTAGTTGTTTGTTTAGTGCAGGTGCGGTTAATGGTTTCTTGTTTTAGTTTTGTGCTAGACAGGTTTGAAGAAGAGCTTGGAAGGAGCCTTTTGTTGCGTGGAAGCTTCTCGTGGCCCTATCCAAGTGATATCCCTCCTTTATGAGTACTGTGGTTTTTTAATGCTATATGTGTTTGTGTACTTGTTAAGGGGTTTTTCGTTTCTTACTGGGGACCGGCGTCCAAGGCATGAAGTCCTAGGTTTAAGTTCAGTATGTTTGAGGGAGGTCGGAGTAGTCATTGCCTCCTGTAAAGACATTGCTCGACACCGAAAGACATGTTTTAGAAGGGACTTCCAGTAACCCTATTCTGCTAGCCTGCTAGGCGGTTGTTATAGGAGTTCTTGTTAGTTGTGAGGCAGTTAGAGAAGCCTGCTAGAAGAACATAAAGATGATACGAGGATAGAAACCCTGAATATCTTCAAGATAATAAATATATACGAAGGTGTGTAAAAAGGGGTTCTAACCCCTATAAAAACATAAAAGAAAAGAAAGGAAATTTACAAGCAGTTAATCATTGCCTTGTGAGGGCTTGGTAGGTTCCTGGGGACGAATCAGACCCAGGGCTGATGCCTTATCTTCCTAAGGGTGGCTTCTTGCTAGAAAAGAAGAAATTAAGGAAGGTTGGAGCGAAAAAAGTGAGCGTCAGAAAAGGATTAAGTGTCGCCTTGCGAGGGCTTGGTAGGTTCTTGGGTACTGAGACAGGTCTTGAGGCTGATGCCCTGTTCTCCTTGGGTCACTACGCTCAGCTCCCTCCTTTTTACACGCCCAAGTATGGAAGAATAAACACCCTAACAGAAGAAATGTGCTAAAAGAAAATACTTCTTGATCAGGCTATAGGAGTCCTCGCCTAGTAGGAGCTCCTAGTTGTGTTGTCCTTAGTTAGGTAGGTAGTTTAGACCACCACTTAGGGCAACCTCTTTGATCGTTCTTTTTAGTTTGGCCGTGTTGGAGCGATTGGTTAGTGACCAGCTTCGGACCTTTTATCAGATCATGCTAGGCCTACTCCTTATGGATGTCATGCCTTCGTTTTGTCAGGGGGTAGGGTGAGCACTGTGTTGTGTTTAATATATATCTACTTTGTATCAGCTTGATGCTTCCTTTGGTTGTTTGTGCATATCTATTGTGGGATTCGACGGGCTGAGTTGCCCTATCCCGTGGTCGCCAATGAGAGCGGAATTTTGATGCCGAGAAGTGCTTAAAAATAGCTAAAAATTACGAATATCAAGGGAAAAATATTCAACGTCGAAGGCGGCGGCTCGATCTAGGACAATTTTAAGCGGCAAAGTGCTTTAAAGGCGCCCGAGCGACACTTGTTGATTTTTCATAATTTTTCAGAATATCGTGTGAGTTGACAAGAGTTATCGGCCAATGCGAAATGCCGAGCCGGACGCCCAGGATTTTTCAGAGCTCAATTCGGAGGCCAGACGGGGAAATGGCCAATAAACCGGTCAAGATTTGAAGAGGTGGACATGAGTTTGGCCAAAGGAGTGGTGACCTTTGGGGGCTAGGGGGCATTTTATGCCAATTTTTTGAGTTAGCATGAAATCGTGGCATCTTGGAGAGGAGAGAAACATGGAGAACATGGCGCCTGTTTGCGCCCGATTTTTTCACACTCTCTCTTGATGATCATCATGCTGGCCGTGAGCAACCCCCCACAATGATTATGGGGCTTCATTTCCCTCTGGATGCTGGTCATATTGCTGTGATTTGCTCACGCGATGGTGGTCTCTATGAAGATCTCTGATTTCAGTCTTTCTCTCTCCTCCCTCTCTCTCTTTTAAGGGCAGATTCATGTGGTAAAGAAGAAGAAGAAGAATAGATGATGGATGCTTGTCCAATGAAGACTAGATTGCTCCATGGTTCAAGCGGAATGAAGATTGCTGATTGTGGACTATCATGGGCATTAATGGCTGCTGGAAATCAATGCCGAGACATGGCAAATAAAAATCCGCAACCTGCAAAGAACGGTAATTCCATTTTTACAAAGGAAATTGATGTTTTATGCAATTTGCTTCATGAATATTTGTTCCCATGGGATGATTATGCATTATGTTATTGTTTGCTATGAGTTTGATCAATTTATGCTCAGAAAATTAGAAAATCATAAGTGTTGTGACTGAAATTAATGGTGTAAAACCCGTAAAACACGCGAAAAGGAAGAAAATTGGATGTTTTTGATATATAAATGGAAAATATAATAAGACGCACCAGATAAATTTGTTTTTTTGCTGCAAATGAACCTAAGGGCCACAGCCCATAACTCATTTTGTATTTTCAGTTATTTAATGTTGCAAAAAAATACAAGAAAAATAGGGAAAATGGGTAAAAATAAGGAAAAAATAGGTTTTGAGTGTGCGAAAAATACTAAAAAATAAGATTCATATTTGTGTATATATGGGGGGTCTGAAGTATGAGGTTTGGCCTCAATTCAGCCCTACCTTTATGTTTTAGTGAGTTTTTATAGCTTTTTATACAATAAAAACATGGAAAATATTACCTAAACCTATGCATCGTACACAATCTAAACAGTGAGGGGGTAAAGAGAATGAGAGTGGTGTTTAAGTGCTAAGAGAAAGAAAAGGCTGATTGTTTTTATCTATGCATATCATATAGATCGATCGTTAATTTAAAATAAGAATCTAGTAGCACGAGGTCTCCTTGGTGCTAGGTTCGTGCAACGTAGAAATTATGCATCAGAGAAATTCATTGAAAGAATATTTTTGCACTAAGCACAATGCTGATTTTTCTTTGTTTGAGCACATGGACATTCACAATTTGCATGAAGCATAAAATGATAAAAGGTATCAGACAATACCTCCTGGATACATAGCAGTTGTATTCTCTAGATCGTGACCAACGTTGAGTGAGTAAGGTTGTCCCAAGCTGTAGGCTAGGCATTGGGTCTAAGGGGAAAGTAAAGTGAGGTATGGTACACCCTGGAACGAAATAATTGGTACCTTGAGAGGACTATGTGCAAAGTGTTATATATGTTTAGCGACGCATCGAGGGGCCAATCCCCAAGGTGTAGGAGAGTCGCAGTGAGGTAGCGGTAGTCAGCCGTGGAAGGACCTCCTATGTTTGTACTTCATGCTATTTGGCAGTGTGTTGAGACTCCCTTTGAGGAGTGTTAATTGGGTTAGAGTTGGACTACGATACGTTATACGAACGCAAGATGTTTAGGAAGGCAATGTATGATGTATGTGTCATCAATGCTCCTGGCCGCGAGGCCGTGCGGTTTTTGAGCGCATGATAGAGGTCCGACTAGTGCATGAGCTAGTGCTGGCCCGTTTTAGGTCCCATCATTTACTAAAGTTCCTAGTGAGATTTTCCCTCCAAGTGAGCATGAAAAAGATTCAAGAAAAGATTAAGCATCCATAGCCACCAAGTTCAAGCTCTTTTTCACTCCATGTTCTAACTCCTCCAAGCACACTAAAGGTCTCAACACTTTGATTTGATTGAGCAATGAATTTTCCAACATCAAATCAGGGAGAAAAAGATTCGGTTACAAAAGATCTTGAAGAATTTTGAAGATTTGGAAGACTCAAGGAAGAAACATAGTGTCCATTGACACTCATCTAGTGCTCTTAGCACTTGTGTCTTTTGACACATTTGAATCAACTCTTCTGCCACTCAAATTTGATAATTTTGGAGTTGATTTGCTACTATCTCTACCACTCTAGCATGGGCAAAGATTCACCGACACGTCGATTCAATGGAGTCGGGTTTCACACCTGGCATACTAGAATCAAACTCATCCTGATGGAAGAAGGGCTTGTGGGCCATTACCAATGCACAAGAAAAGAAGCCCAAGGATGCAACTCTTGTAGGTACTTGGCATAATAATAATAAAAAAACATAGATAATCATCAAATTGGAGTTGGATGATAGCTACATCCATCATGTAGATGCTTGCGACACGTCCTACGACACTTAGCATAGATTAGATACCTTGTTTGGTGCACAGTCCAAATCCTCAAAGTATGGTTTACTGATTGAATTTTTTCGACTTGATATGAAGCCTAATACATCCCTGGCATCTCATCTAAACTACATGGAAAGCCTCCTAACCCAGCTTGCAAGGATAAATCTCAAGATGGATGAAGATATTTGTATTGGTGTGTTGTTAAAAAGCCTGCCTCTCCTAACTATAATCATGTGTCAACTACATTAATCAACATGCCTAGTCCGAAACTAGTTGACATTAAGGCCTCCCTGATGGAAGAAGAAAATAAGATAAAATCCAAATAAGAACCAAGCACCTCTAAAGATGAACAAATGTTATATGTTAGTAAAAAGTACAAGGGCAAGAAAGATCAGCTGGTATGTGACTTCTGCAAAAGGATCAAGTACTTGGAGAAATTTTGTCATGCTAGGAAGAGGTCTCAAAAGGTCTATCTAGCTGTTGTTAAAGAAGAAGAAGACCATGGAGCAAAGGAATAAGAAGAAGAAGAAGAAGACCACTAGGAGAAGGACAAGTCTCATAAATCCTTCTACTCCTATTCTGATAGACTTTTTTAGCCTTATATTACCTAGCCTTAATGCTTTTGACATAAGCTTGTAAACTCCTCATGTAACCTTATACTACAATCTCTATACACTTTGTGAGGCCCTCATTACAGCCTCTGGATATCTACCATATCTTTGGTACCCACACTTAACCTTTTTTGTGACAGCCTCTGGTGTTTACCATGTTTCTGATGTGCCCACACTTTGCAGGTAGTTGCTCACTTAAGCCTCTTCACACTTTGTACTTTTCTAGTTGTGATTGAGGAGGGGTGTTGAGATATTGACAATCACACCTAACTTAGCCTCTTTGTATGGAGCAGTATGGGCTCGGGATGCAGAATCCCATATGCACACTGGTGGAAAGTGCATCCCAGTCTACCCCTATAAAGCATTGTACTTACTCTCTTTTTTAATGCAATGTCATAGTACTTTTGTACTTCTAGTAAAGTGTATGTGTCATTGTCAACACACGAGATTGTATTTATGAGTCCAAGTCTCAATCTTGGAACCTAATTTACTTGCGTGAAAGTTAGTTTGAATGTCTATGTCCTCATGAGCTTACTCTTTCTCTTTCAAACCTCCATAGCCATGTCCTAGATCCATACATTTATAAAATAGCTAGTTCTCATAGTAAACAAAATAACTAGAAATTCATAAAATACACCGTAATTGTAAAGAAATACAAGAGATACACCATGTTTGCAAGGAAGCCATAGCCAAGGTAGCTAGGCATGAAATTATATTGCCATGGAAGGCTGAGAATCATAGATGAATGCTGCAACATGAATACTCACCTCATGTCCAAGTGGAACATGGTATGCACCCTCTTGGTGGGAGGAAGGAACCTCAAAGCATGTATTTCTTGAAAATGGTAAAAATATCCTTCACATATTACATCTCCACCTTTTATACTTAACCCTAGTCTACCCTAGACTAAGGTAACTTATGCTCTATTACAAGCCATCCCAACCTAAAAGAGCTTTGTCCTCAAAGATAAATTGGGAACAAATTACAATGATGATTACAAAGATAGCTTGAAGCATTTTGAATCATGTTAAAATGAAGCTCCATGTTGATGAAGATCAAAGAAGTTGATGAAGAAGAACCATATAAATGGAACAACATGCTGTAAAATGTCCAAAACAGGTTGTAGTACAAAATTGGCCATATCTTGAGCTACAAGTGGCTGATTTCCATGTGCGATATATAGAAATGTAGAGGACAACATGTAGTATCCATCCATGCCTTCAAAATCAAATTTTGATGATGATAAGACAATTTACTTTCTTACAAAAATTTAATATAGCAAGCTATTTATTGCCCTGTTTATGAACTGTCATCTTGCTTAAGCCATGGAAGTTGTTCCAAATATGATGCTTGTTGCCATGAAGACTCTTCAATAGGCAAACCCATCCATTTGATAAGATATTCCACAAGAATACAATTCTTTAGAACCTTCTCCCGCTTGCTAATAATCTTCTTGGGCTCATAGATGATCAAACCATCATCATCCAAGGGAGGTAGTTCTTCAAGAACTTGAATTTGAGGACCCACATAATTTTTAAGCCGAGACACATGAAAGACATTATGGATTCTTGTGTTTGAAGGTAAGTCTGGCTGATAATTAAGATCCCCAACTTACTTGACAATATAATAAGGACCATAAAACCTATGAGCAAGTTTGTTGTGTCCTTCTTTAAGAGAAGCATAATGTGACTTGGGAATCTTCAAAAATACCCATTCATCTTTCTCAAACTCCACATGTCTTCTTTTCTCATCCGCATAGACCTTCATTGTCTCTTGAGCTTTATGAATGTTGTCCTTGCATTGCTTCATAAGAGCCTTCATCTTTTCTAACTCCTCATGGGATTGTGGATTTACATCTTCATGAAACAATGTGAAGGGTACTTGCACTTTGTAGCTATATAAAGCTTCAAAAGGAGACATTCAATGCTCATATGGTAAGTATTGTTGTAAAAAAACTCTACAAGATGGATCCATTGGTCCCATGCATTTTGTGTCTCATGGCAAAAGTGCCTCCAATAAACTTCTAGCCATTTTTTAACTCTTTTAGTTTGCCCATCCATTTGTGGATGATATGCAGTATTAGGAGTCAAAAGAGTCTCCATTGAAGAGAACAAACTCCTCCAAAAGCTACCCATAAACTTAGTGTCGCGATTAAACACAATCTTCATTGGCATACTATGAAGCTTGAAAATACATTCCATGAATTTTTGAGCCACTTGGTTTGTTGTAAATTGGGCCTTAGTAGGGATGAAATGGGTTGATTTGGTCAACCGATCAATGACCACATAAATGCTATTCCACCCATGCTTAGTTGTAGGTAATCCCACAATAAAATCCATAGAGATATCAATCCACTTGCCTTGAGAAATAGGGAGTGGCTAAAGTAAGCTGCCAGGTAGAAGAGACAAGTCTTTATTTTATTGACATGGAAGACATTGCATCACATAATCCTTGACATTTTGCCAAATGCCCTTCTAATAGAAGCTCTTATGGATGTTGTCAAATGTTTTGAACATCCCATGATGGCCCACTAAAGGTGAAGAATACATCTCATGCAAAATACAGTCTTTGAAAGAGGATTGTGGTGTCAAGTAGACTCTACCATGATACCATAAAAGACCATTGTGCCAATTGAAATTGGGATACTCTTCTCCTTCACCTTGCTAAAATTCATTAATCATCTTTGATGCTTGCTCATCAAGAAAATATTCTTCTTGGATGTCATGAATCCAATCCTTATGTACAATTGAAATTGAAGAGATAGAACATGCCCACATCAGTGATAAAGCATCTGCCACAACATTATCTTTTCTAGCCATGTAGGATATTTTAAAATCATAGCTTTGAAGAGTAGCTACCTACCTCCTTTATTTAGGGGACAAATTTGGTTGGGAAAGGAAGTATTTCAGTACACAATGATCGCTCTTCACCTTGAAATGGCTGCCATACATATAGTGATACCACTTTTGATAGCATGTAAAATTGCCAACAATTCTTATTCATAGACATGTAATTGACGCTCCTTGTCATCAAGCTTGCAACTTTTATAAGCTATAACTCTATGGTCTTGATACAAAACAGCCCCAACTCCTCTTCCACTAGCATCCGCACATATAATGAATTCCTTAGAGAAATCCAGGCATACAAGAATATGTGCTAAAACTAAGAGATATTTTAGCTCATTGAAGCTCTTGTCGACTATGGAGTCCCAAAAGAAAGCTTCTTTCTTCAGCCTATCGGTCAAAGGAGCTACTACATGAGCAAAAATTTTTATAAACCTCTTATAGAATGAAGACAATCCAAGGAAATCCCTCAAGGAAGTAGAATTTGTAAGAGTAGGCCACTCTTTGACATATTCCACCTTGTTAGGATGTACATGAATGCCTTGCTCTCCCACAATGTGACCCAAGTATTCCACTTCATCTTCCATGAAAGAACACTGACATTTTGGCAAAGAGTGTGTGTCTTCTTAATGTGTCAAAGATCTCTTACACATGCATCAAATGCTCATCCTTGGATTTTCCATAGATGAGAATATCATCAAAGAATACAATGACTGTTTTGAACAAGGATGGCTACAATATCTTATTCATGAGTACTTGAAAAGTAGTGGGTGCATTTAAAAGCCCAAATGGCATGACCAAAAAGTGGTATAACCCTCTTTTAGTCCTAAAGGTTGTTTTATACTCATCCTCTTCCTTCATTCGAATTTGATGATAGCCTAAATGAAGATCAATCTTGGTGAAGACCTTTGCATCTTTGAGCTCATCCAAGAGGTCATCAATGCGAGAAATCGGGTATCTATTCTTCACCGTGGACTTGTTAAGCTCCCTATAATCAATGCACATGCGAAAATATCCATATTTCTTCTTTACCAATAGCACAGGAGAGGAAAATGGAGATTGACTTGGTTGAATTAAACCCATTTGCTATTACTCTTTAACTTGTCTTTCCACCTCTTTCCTTTCAAACTTTGACAAGCAATAGGGAGGTTTGTTAATGGGTGTTGGGCGGCAAGTCAATAGGGTGATTTACCTCTCTCTTTAGAGGCAAAAATGATGGTTGCTGAAATAAATCTTTGTATTCCACCAATAGCTCTTCCATTCTTGGATCCTTTTGCTTTGAAGAAGATGATGACTGATTTGGTCACTACTCTTCATCCACTTTCATAAGCAAAAGAGTGAATATGCATGACCGTGCATTGATTTCTTTATGCATCTTCTTCATAAAGATGAGTTCCATTTGCTTTTGACCGATGCCCTTCAATATTATATGCTGTCCATTTTATTTGAACTCCATCAGCATGTTTTCCAAGTCCAAAGAAAAATTTTCAATGGTTTTCAACCAATTGTAATCAATGACAATATCTATGGATCTCATTTCCAAAGTGATCAAGTCCACTTCCAAAGTACATAAAGGAGATAGAGTGATAGGAGTGTGTAGGCATACTTCATTACTTAACTCATAAGCCCATGCAAAGATTTGGTATTAATGAAGCTATGGGTGCTGCCTGTATATCAATCAAAAGGTGAACCATTCTTCCATTGATCAGCCCCTCAAGTCTGAGGGTGTTTTCTCCCTTAAACTAGTCCATGCATCATGAGAAATTGTACATAAAGAACTATTGGGATCAAAAGGAAAGCTGTCCACAATATCATAAAATTCATCATTATTTTCTTCATCCTCATCATGCATTTCTTCAACCATAGCGTTTGCTTCCACATGAAATACATTCCCCTCTTCACTTTCATCTTCATCCGGCTCATCTATGATGACAAAGTTAAGCTTGCTATTTTTGGATTTGCATTTCAGCCTATGGTCTTGTGTCCACTTTTCTTCACACTTGAAGCATAACCATTTGGCCCTCATGTCCCTTATTTGATCATTTGAAAGGACCTCACTGTAAGTGCTATTTTGAGGTTCCTTTTGCGCATTTTTAGCCCTTGCAAAGCTTTGTTTTGCTTCAACCATTGGCCTACAACCATTTCCTTCACTTAGTTTTGATCCATAGACCATTGGATATGTAGGCAACTTGCTCTAATTACTGTTGTAGGTACTAGTTCCCTTGCCTTCTTGCCTATAAACATCCCTTTGATTTCTGAAATGAGCTGCAACCCTTGAAGGCTGATTAGGTAATGAATACCACCCTGCACTTTTTGGCTAAACCCCTATTGAGTCTCTTCTATATTTGTGCCCATACCTTTTAGCATATAAAATGGCTTCATGAATTGTCTTGGGTTGCATTGCACCTACTTCCGAAGAGAGGGCTGAATTTAGACCAAAGATGTATTTGTTTAACTTGGCCAAATCATCAATCCCTTCAATGTACATAGAAAGATTAAGGAACATATTAGAGTAATCGCGAACAGACATGCCCCTTTGTTGAAGACCATACCATCTTCTTTGGAATATTTTTTTCTCCATTGGAGAGACAAACACCTCCAACATTGCCTTCTTAAAATCCTCCCAAGAAGTAAAATTGTGACCAACTCTTTGCATATATCTCCACCATGTGTGCACATAGCCTTCAAGCTAGAGTGCCACAAAATAGATATTGGCTTCATCATGGCAAGAGAAAAGAGTGAAGTACATCTCTAATTTGTTTACTCATTCTTTCCACTCTATTGGAGATGCATTATCCCCCTTGAAGTTGGAAATGGTAATCTTTTTTTTGTACTCCCTTTCATTACAGGTTGGATGGAAATTGTCCAAAAGATGATTGTCTCCAAGAATCTCTATACATTGAATCTCTTCCAAAAGAGTTTGGTCTAGGAGTATTACCACCATGATTCGGTTGTCCCAATCCAAAAGAATGATGATGTCCATTAGTGGACTTGACCATGAAATGAGTTGTCTTTGTTAGTGATATCTTGAAATGGCCTTCTTTCATAAAATCTTCCACTCTTATCATGAAAATCCGATTCTTTTTGCTTGATGGTAGATTGAGAGGGAAAAGATTTGAAAAAAGGGTCACATCCATAAAACTCTTCATTCTCTTCTTCTCTTAGGTCCTCCTCTTTTCCATTAGTAGCTCACATCTTGAATTGAATTGAGGATGAGCATGATGCTTTGATGGCATTGGTGGCTGATAATGAGCACTCCTCAATGTTTATGGCTCTCTTTTCTCAAAGGTTGACATTCTAGGCTGATCAATCCCATTTCCTTTCGTGTTGGAGGGTTGGGCTAAAGTATTTTCAATATGAGAAGTGGGCACATTTGGTGTAAAAGATGTGATTTGAGTCTTCAAGTCCTTGATAACTGCTACTATATCTTCAAATCCACTCTTCATAAACTTGACTAGCTGTTGAAGTCCTTCATTCACTTTGTTGGATGTGTCCTCAACCTTTCCCAATGATTTGGATATTGCTCATATGTATCATGTATCCCAATGTTCAGCATACGCATGTCTCTTGAAAGCATAGAGTCTTCAAAAGGTTTGTGAGACAAGGGATTTCCATCATTTCCCATTCGTGCACTACCCACTCGTGCACTATGAGCATTACCAACACTTATACCATCATCTTGTTGATCATGATTGAGGGCTTCATTAGGTGTTGTTTTGATAGTTGAAATACTCTTTAGGTGCACCTAAAATTAAAATTTGTGTGGCCTCCAAGACTACGGGAGGTGGGCAAAGTTCCCCCTGTCTCGGGTTGTGCACCTTGTGAGGGTCATAATCGGGAAGGGAGGGTCACCTCTCTATTGACTTCCTAACTCACCTGGCATCCCCTTTTCCTTGCGGCCATAAACATGGCAAGGTACATGCTAAAGCTAAGAAAACAGTGATGATATGCAATTGGTTGAAAATAGCTCTTTCATCCCTTCAATGATATGCGAGTGGAAGTAGGAAATTGAGGAAATGGAAAAGGACATGGATAGGTATTGCCCTTTCTTGCAGTGACTCACTGCGCATATAATGTATTCCACTTACCACGTGATTTTACTTTCAACCAAATTGCAATCAATCACATCAAGCAAAACCAAGGTTAGGATTAGGCATAAATTTTCCAACAAATGGAAGAGATTAGCAACAATTGGCTACTAATTTTTATTGAGTAGGATGAAAAGAATTCAGCATAATATCATTCAGCCTTAAGTTGGGTCTATATGCATTCAATTGGCAATTCCAAAATGGGATTACTCTTAATTTTCCATTTTCAACAAATGGATAGCTAAGCAATTGGATATTAAAGGGATTAAGAGAAAAATTTAGAAATACATTTTTCATTGTTGAAGTAGATGATTATGGAACCTCTAATAAACGTACGAGACTTGAAATTCTTGATCTCCCGCTTGATGTAGCCAAGAATACCTTCAAATTGCGATTCCCATGATGAATATGTAGCTCCTAGACTCCAATTTCTCCTTCAAGAAAGGTCCAATATCCATAAGCTTGATGGAAGTGATCCTTGTAGCTCCAAATGTGGACTTGCAATGCCAAGAACAAGCCTTATTCTTGCAATGTTGAAGCAAGACTATCTAATCTTGAAAAAATCCAATGCATAGAAGCCTTAGAAGGCATCAAGAACCAAAAGCCCCATAATTCCAACCTTCAAAGACAAAAAATTTTGAAGAATCAAGTGGCTGCCTTGTTTTGCCCCAAATCAAGAGAAGAGAATGCTCCAATCTTGCAAGAAATCTTCAATGTCGATCCAATGCTTGATGTAGATGCTTGCCCTTGCTACTAGGACGCTGGAAGAAGTAATCTTCAAGAAATTGAAGAATTCTTCATGCTATCCATTTTTAGCCATGGCTAGGGTTTGAAGAGAGCTTCAATCTTGAAGAGAAGAGGAAAAAGAATGCCATTGATGCCTTGTACATCACCTTTGTGATCCAAATGACCTTGTAAAAGAGCTTGTAACCTCCAGTCTCTACACATTTTGATTACATAGTAGTTTCAAGTGCTGTAAAAATGGCATTAAATGTTGCCAGCTTACTTCTTCCACAACATGATGCATACTTCACCAAATCAAGCTTGGCATATAGGTGTTTGATATCAAGCTTAGGATGCCTACTTTGATCCTATATAGGTTGCATAGATGATAGAAACGATGGGAGAGAGAGATGTGTAATTTCCTCCATGGCAGCTTGAAGGAGAAAGCTTGAGAAAGAGGAAAGAAGCTTGTTCCATAAAGTAATCCAAGGTTTAGCCCCACTAATCCATGGTTAGACCACAATTAGGGTCAAGAACCCCCAAAATGACCCTCAAATGGACCATAAGCTACTAAAATGGTATTGAACCCGCCATTTCTCCCTCCTGCCTTCTTCAAGTTCCACCAATTTGGTCCCAACTTGTTGTAGAAGACTTCCACTAGTCACGGTTTGAACTGTGTAGACCCCTATGACTAAATTTTTGGCTCCAAGTTACCCTGTAACCATGTTGTGACTAGATCCACCATAAAAATGACTTGCCACATGGATCAAGTTTTTCTCTGATACCAATGTAAAATAGCTGGTTCTCATAACAA
Source organism: Lygodium microphyllum (assembly GCF_053477565.2). Lineage (NCBI taxonomy): Eukaryota > Viridiplantae > Streptophyta > Polypodiopsida > Schizaeales > Lygodiaceae > Lygodium > Lygodium microphyllum. The sequence goes on along the minus strand of NC_141136.1, from coordinate 162,074,312 downwards.
ACAAAATAATTGAAAATTCATACACCATACTTGCAAAGAAATACAAGAGATACACCATGTTTGCAAGGAAGCCATAGCCAAGGTAGCTAGGCATAAAATTATATTGCCATGGAAGGCTGAGAATCATAGATGAATGCTGCAACATGAATACTCACCTCATGTCAAGGTGGGACATAGTATGCACCCCATATCTTGGTGGCTAAGAGCATGCACCCTCTTAGTTGGAGGGAGGAAGGAACCTCAAAGCATGTATTGCTTGAAAATGGAAAAAAGATCCTTCACATGTTATATCTCCACCTTTTATACTTAACCCTAGCCTACCCTAAACTAAGGTAACTTATGCTTTATTACAGCATTTCAACACTCATGCAAGTCCTCACATAAGAAAGTCATTTTCATATCCATCTGATAAAGCTCCACATCTAACTATGCAACCAAGGCCAAAATCAAGCACAAGGTATCCATCTTGACTAGAGGGGAGAATATCTCATTAAATTCATCTTCGTTTTCCTAAATCGGGGCTAGAATGTGATCAGGACATGTAGCTCTAATCCATGACTTTCAAGTACTCTAACCATTCTATTTTTGACTTGATGTGAACAACATCTACATCAGATGAATAATGAGACATGTTTCAAAGGTTTTTGGTCAATTGTGATTTGCTCAATGATTCTTCAACTAGAGTTGCCGTTCTCATAAGAAAATATATCATTTTCATACTCAATTGGTTCATATTCAAACTCATTGTCCTCCTCCATGTTGAAGTCTTTAAGTGACATCATGGACACAAATCAATCAATGTGACAGTTTAACAAGACTTTATGTAATTCTATGTAGTTCCACATGCAACTACTTAAGAGCTCTTCAAAGATGGTTAGATCATGTTTGCTCAAGTTCTTAAAGGCTAGTCTCCATAATGAGAGGAGTTCACAAAGTTCAAGTCTATTTATGGGTGTAGGGGAAGCCTTTTTGCTTAGATGTTCTTGATAGACTAGCATTTATGATCAACAACAATACATAACAAGATCTTTAGGGGTGTATTATATTGGCTGGGACTTCCTTTATGCCTTATTTACCTAGACATTAGTGGCTTCTTTATACTCTCCTTCCTCCGTGAACAATAGATGTGGCAAGGATACGAGGCCAATCCTCCTGATCCAAACTTAAATGAGTCATTCGTTGTATCCACAATTCCTGAGCAATAACTTGTAGTCAATTCCCTTCATGACCATGAATGTGATAGAGAACTTGATACTAGAAATCTTCACTGGCTAGTCTTTCAACACTCCTATAGGGGCATACCTTAAAATCATTGGTGATGATGAGATTGAAATGTGTAGGTGCAATTCTAGGGTTTTCCCATGTCTTAAGAATGATATTGACACTAGCTTCTATATCTATAATTCCTCTTCCCATGAAGTCACAAAGGGCTTCCATAAGTAGAGCTACATGTTGTTGATCACCCTCCCAAAATGTGGCAACTCCAAGAGCATCAAGTAGGCATATAGGATTTTATAAATTCTCCTCGATAAAGTAGGTCTCATCATTCCCATCAATCTAGATCTTGAATATTTTCCAAATGGTGGGATTTCTTTTGAATAGCATACCCAATGATATCGAGAAACTTGTAGAGGCCAATGCAGGTAAAACTGTCTTTCCCCAAAGAACCTACATTATCTTACAACTATAGAGCCTCTTTCTCTCAGTGTGGGTTAGTGGTTTGATAGACAAGTGCTATGCATCTAGAAGTTTGCTTTGATATCATGTTTTATGCATATGCAATGTGTCATGCCATACTGTGCTCAAATAGTTCCACAAAAGACCATCCATGTGATGTGCAAAATCATTCTTTACATGCTTTAATCTAATGTAATGCAGCATTACTAAGGATAGTATTGGGCTAACCTATGCTACGATTCCTCTTTAAACTTACATAAATCACAACCTATATAAAATAAATGCAAATAAATCATTCAATAGGTTGTGCTTTGAGTATAAGTGTAGAGAGTTTTGTCATCAAATTTTCATGTAAATAAGCAGTAAATACACACTTTTCACAAATAAATGGAAGTAGACTGAGGCTATCCTCATGCCCTACCCTCATTATACATCGACAAACACACTCTTAATTATTGATAATTTTATAAGCACCAAAACTAAACTTTTCTAAAATTTCCTCCCAAAAAACTATTTTTCATATTTTTAAAATGTAAATTACTACAACTATCTAGTTTTTTGGTTTATATGATTAACATGGACCATGATCCATTAGCATATACATTCTTATTCCATACGAATAACATTGACTACATAAAAGCCAATAAAACCTGTATTTTTCTATTAAATCTCGTGTTTCAAGTTTTTGGTTTTTTTATTCCTTATATGCATGACTGAAAATCTCTTATTTTTCCATTATTTTAGACATTTGTGACCATTTTTCCACAATAGAAATGAAGGTACAAATTTCTATGCAAGAAAACAACACTTATACAGCTCTTTTAATCCACATTAGCCACTTAATTATCAACTTTTTGATTCATGCCCTCATGCATTTCCATTGTCGACAAGTGGTTTTGTTCAACTAAAATCAAAGGGGTAAACGGCCTCAGATTTGAGATATAAAGGTATAGTTGCATTTGTGGCATCATTTTCTACTAACTTGGCCTCCTAGATGCTTTTTTTAGCTCCTGGATCAAGTAACTACTTTGTAACACCAAAGTTTTGCCTCTTTAAATGGGCCATCTAATGAACTCCAATTGACAAACAGATGCTTCCAACGTGTTTCGGGCTACCTGCTATTGCTTGGAAAACTCTTGTGCCACTTTATTTTTATCACAAATACTTCATTTTTCCCTCTAGTTTTGGCGCCTAGTCACACCTCTCATTGGCAACCATGGGATAGGGTGACTCAGCCTGTTAAATCCGAACTAATTTGCACACAAAGAAAACATAAGAGCATCAAGCTACTTCAAATAAAATACACAACAAAACACAAAAGACAACTCTCACCCTACCCCCTAATAAAGATCAAGGCATGAATCCCACAAAAGATAGACCAAGCATAATTTGACTAAGAGATCATGAGCTAGTCGCTAACCAATTGGTCCAACATAGAGACTGACTAAAAGAGCTATCAAAGAGGTCATCTTAAGTAGTGGTCTGTCTCACTACCCTAACTTAGGACAACTAGACCAAGAAATCCCACTAGGCGAGGACTCTTATAGCTTGATTCACATAAATTCATATATTCTTTCATCTTTTCACATTCTTTATTTATTCATTATTTGGTACTCGAATATGTAAAAAAGAGGGAGCTGAGTGTATTATGACTTAAGGAGAACAATACATTGGGCTTAGGTCCAATGGTACCCGAGAACCTACCAAGCTCTTGCGAGGTAACACTAAATCCAATTTTTTTACTCACTTTTATTTTTTCTCCAACCATCCTTATTTTCTTAGCTAGATGGTAGCTACCCTTAGGAAGGGCAAGGCATCACCCTGGGGTCTACTCGTCCCCAAGAACCTTCTAGGCCTTCGCAAGATGAACATTTGATATTATTATTATTATTATTATTATTCCTTTTTATTTTTTTTATTTCAAGGGTTGGAACTCCTTTTTACACATCTCCCTATTGTATGGATTTTAGACATATCTATCTTTTTTTAAAAAAAATTGTTAGGCTTTTCTAATTGCCTCACAACTAACAAGAATCTTGGAAACAATTGCCTAGCAGGCTAGCAAGACATGGTGGTTAGGGCTATCACACTAAGACAAATCTTTATATGCATGACAATGTCTTCATAGGAGACAAACAACTACTCAAACCTCCCCAAACATACCTAACCTAATGTTGGGATTTCATCCCTTGACTTCCAGTTTCCAAGAAAGAAAAATGTCTCCAAGTATACATATATATTCTGCTTAAGAAGAAAGAAGTCAAATTGGAAAGGCACCATTTAGACTGGTCATCATAAGAAGCTTTTGTGTAGAAACCGGCTCCCTTCAAGTGCTTCTAAAAACCTATCTGGTAAGTTTTAAAACAAAAACCATCAAGTCTACCTACACAAAATAGTCACATGGCCCTCTTGGCCTAACAAAGTAAATCATTTCACTACAAAAAAAGTCGCCCCTTTGGCCTAGCAAAATATAATATTTATGTCCAAACAATTAGCTCTCTTGGCCTAAAGTAATAAATCAATACATCTTATCCTACATATTCCCCCTAGAGTGATACTAGGCATACAACAATATGTTCCATTCCAAGGAGGAAACATGGCTCCTAGCCCTAGACTAGGTGCATCAAATTATGACCTATACCTCTTACATATACAGTAAGAGGCATACGCATAACACCTAATCTAATGAGCCTATGGGTGTAAGATAATAATGGTAAATGGGTCTCAACTATTTTCTGCATTACCCAAAGTAACCACTACCTACCATATAAAGCATATGTAGATAAGAGTCCTCATAATCGATGGGGTCCTATGCCATCATCAAGAGATATATCCAAGCTAGGATCATAGTTAAAAAAGAGGTATTTTTCATAGGCATAATTTGCTAATGAATTGGCAAACTATTTCAAATGTTGTGGAACTAGTTGAAGAGAGACTTTTTCAAACTCACCAATCAAGTCTATAGTAGTGTGACAATACATACAAAGGATGGGATTGTGTATAGTGTACATCCCATTGAGCCATCTATTCAATATCAACTAACAATCTCCCTTTATTGGTAATTGGCGAATACCGCCTCTCTTGGCAATGTTCAGTCTCATTATTAGGGCTTTATATTTTGGCATATTGTTAGTAAATCCTATCCCAAGGTAGCAACTGGTTTCATTATGAACCTATGCCAAGGATCTCTAATGACTACCCCAATGCTCCCTTTTATATTGGGACCCCTTGATGCTCCATCAAAATACAATGTATAGGTCCATAAAGGGTCCACATAGCTAGCCACAATTGATAATGCCTCTACTCATCGTAACTATGATAGTAAAAGTTTAGCATGTTCAGAGAGTAAACTAAAGGCTCCATTCCACCTTTTTCATTGAAACCTATAGTGATACTTGTTAGAATACTCAAGTAGTGATGGAAAAATACCTTAATCTCCCAAACAAATGTCATGTCTTCTTACTCAATCACCTTATACCCTTTGCTTCACCAAAACAGCCTTTCTTGATAATATCGTTGTTCCTATGGGTGCTTTGAATAGGGGATTAGCCGCCCTATCAACTAGGTTGATCGCTCTTGCACGTTTCAAGTCATCATGGCATAGACCTACAAGGACATTCATCTCATTAGAATGCTTATAGATAATAAGGCTAAATCTTGTTAAGATTAACCTTGTTCTTAAATTTCATCCCCTCCTATAAATCTACTAATAATGAGGTGGACTTATTATTACCTATTCTAACTATTCTTAGGGACCATCCCACTTAAGCTCTAATTTTCCAGGAAAACCCTTACTACATGCATCATAGTATAGGATCAATTGTCCCTTTTTGAAGATATACTTCTTTGCTTCCACATCATGAAGTTGTTTCATGTGACACTTAGCCACCTCTTGATGTAATAAAAATGAGTTTCACCATATGATACCAACTCTTTTGGTAGACCAAATTGATAGATTAACTATTCAGAAAGGAAGCTAGTAGTTTCTTTTGCAACATCCTTTCTCATCACTCTTGTTTTCGACTATTTTGTAAAATAGACAGTCGCTACTATGATATACCTCTTTTGTGTAGAGGACGATAGGGTAATTGGACCTACAAAGTCAATGTCCCACCTCTCAAATGGTAATAAAGCCATAATAGGAGTCAATGGCCACTTTTGATTCTCTTTATCATCATGTCTTTGACATACATTGCATCTCTTTACATATGAAAATGCATTGTGGAAGATGGATAGCCACCAATATCTAGCTCTTAAGGATTTTTGTGTAGTTAACTATCCAACAAAATGCAATCATGACACTCTTCCAAGACAAATGTAACCTCATTAGGCATAACACATTGGCGATAAACATCATCTACCCCTTGCCAATATAGAGTTCCTATAATAATTAAAGAAAACTTTAAAGCTTGCTATTTATAGGTGTTTTGAATCTTGATATTCACCCACTTTGAATGAGGTAACCATTGCAATGTGTGGAGCAGAGATAGATTATTTAACACTTGATATGAGTGTAGGAACTGAGGTGCTCCTTCACTTTATGGCTCAAGAGCAATGTGCTTAGCTCACTTTTTTGCATTATTCTTTCCAATCACCTGAAAATATGGGTGAGAGAGGAAGAGCTTAAGCTCTTGCAAGATACACAAAACAAATAGGATGCACACGAGGTAAGAAGCTAAAAACCATAGTCTTTCTTCTTTTTCTTCTTCTTTACAACTATCTACCAAGAATAAGAGAGAGCACAACATATATAATATACAAGTTGTCCATCAAGTGGTTCATAGTGTGAACACACTGTCCATCAAGTGGTTCATAGTGTGAACACACTAAATAGAAGGATGACTAAATATATATCCCATAACTCAAGTAGGTAGGTTACTGATGTCTAGTTGTAAAGTATCATTGGAATGATATGTCGATGAATGTGCCAACCACATTAGTGATATGAAGGCAAAAATGGTCATCCGGGTACATGAGTGTTAAGTCATGTTGAGCTTTGACATCTCAACACCCCCTTAAGCTCAACTCCATTACTTGTACTCCAAGTAAGCTTCAAAATTGTTGAAGCTTTTCTACTCTTACATCCTTGGTGAAGATATTTGCAATGTGCTCCTCTCTGCTTACATATATGCGATCAATGTCATCTACTAAGACGTGCTCTCTCATGAAGTAGTAACAAACCTCAATGTGTTTTTTGTGTGCATAAAACATTGGGTTTCTTGCCAACTATATGCTGCTACTAATGTTATCACAATAAATAAGAACTCTCTTGTTTATTTGTATGTCCAAATCATCAAGTAGCTTTTGCATCCAAGCTACCTCACATGTTGCCATAGTAGCACCCATGTACTCTACCTTTGCACTCGATAATGCATTAGTTGTCTAACTCTCACAACCCTCCTACTCCTAGAGGAAAATACATAACCACTAGTAGACTTCTTATCAAACACACTATCTACCCAATCTGCATTACTATAACTAAATAACTACACCACCAAGGAAGCCTAATAAAAGATACCATAATCAATGTGGCCATAAGGTACATCTCACATGATCCAAATGAGGCTTATGAGGCACTTGTATAAATTGACTTTCCAAGCCAATTGTGTAGTTACAATCTAGTTTGGTGATAGTGGTAAAGATTAAACTTTCCACCATCTTCTTGTACATTGTGGGATCCTCTAGTATCTGACCCACATTAACATTTTGACCCAATGGTAGTGAGATTGGCCTATAATTAGCCATACAATACTCTCTCAACATACCCAACATATATTGCCTTTATGAGAGCCATTCTTATAATTGTTCTTGTCACCTCAATGCCAAGAAAATACTTTAGCTCTCCTAAATATTTCATGCTAAACTTTTGCTTGAGAGAAGAAGAATCTTCACATGCTCCGCCTCTTTCACATTATCACTCATAATAATCAAATCATTATTCACAACAATACCCCTATCACTTTGATCTCCACAAAGCAAGTGATCTACATTTTCAACATGAAAACCAATATAGATAAGACACTATGCTATCTTGTCATGCCATGATCTTGGCAATCGTTTTAGCCCATACAAGGCTTCATGTAGCCTAGACACACATAATTAGGGTAAACCATGCTCTCATAGCCCTATGGTTGGTCCATGTACACTTCTTCTTGCAACTTACCATGCAAAAATGCATTCTTTATATCCATTTGATGCAAGAACCAACCTTTTGTTGTAGCCACTATAATGAGAGATCCTTTGATAGTTCTCACCTTTGGCACTCAAGTAAATGTCTCCTCATAATCAATCCCATAAGTTTGTGCATAACCTTTGGCAACTATTAGTCACTTTTTGCATATTAGTCACTTTGAACTTAGGCAAGCGAGTCACAATTTCAAACAATTACATATTCTTCAATAGTTGCACAAGATAAATAGCTGGTGGAAGACAAGACAAGATACATGAAAGAAATAGTAACCAAAACCCAAACCCGAGTGTTCATATATATATGCCAACGGTCACCACACGTTTGATCAAAAAGTTCATTGCACTAATATGGAGGAGGTGTGCTTAAAAAGAAAATGGTAAAAACTTAAAAATCGGAGCAATAAAAGCGCTATCATATCGAAAAAGTAAGTGACACGTGGCATAACTTCCCAGGAAAAAATTGCGGGTCTACAGTCGCACGTGTGAAATTAGCTACACATTACAACAGCCACACATGTAAACCAACATCCTTATAAACCTAATTTCTGAACCGCAAAAGAATTCTTTCAAAGATGAAGTTATCTCTATGCTCAACCACACCCTCATACACATTACTTCCACACACATGTATTTACACATCACTCCCATATACTAACCATCCACATGTAGCCAAACTACACACATATATTTTCACACAGTTCACAACTTCCACACATGTCTAACTCACTTTCTCACACACCCACATGCTACTTACACTTCCTAGTTCATTCCTACTCACTCTAAGTCCACAACCCACACACTATATGCACCCTACTTCCACACACCTTGATTAACTCACTATCACTCATTGTAGGCACATATACATCCAAATGAACTCCTCTCACCCTTTAGGTATCATCATACATACACATTTTACTACACACACCCACACATAACCCACATATAAGTCCTTATGCCTACTTTCATCCACACTTGCACTCCCTTACACCCAGCCCTAATCCATGCCATCCCCATAAACATGACAAGATGCACACCTAGGGTCTCTACACACTAGCCATATAGCACAAGAATTTTTCATTGTCACATGCTAGGATAATTGGGCTAGAGACACAGACACCTAGTACATAGTCACAACCTTAGGATATGCTTAGAGACACGCATTGACAAGCCATTAGGCACATTTCACCTGTGGTTTTAAGGTTCATTTCACATAGGGTTTGGATCTTGGAAATTAAGAGAAACTATCAAAGTGCTCCTTCTTTTTCACTAGAAGCCTTGCATCTAGGATGCATCCATATTCACATTCTAGGAGTCTAATCCTTGCATTGGATTAGTCATGGCTTAAGACATTGGCTTTGAATGATTGTGGTACTTAGTGGGTTTGCTTTCACACATACACATTGATTTTGGAGAAGAACAAAGCATGATTACACATCACTCTCTTCTCTCTTTTATTTGAATGTGATTTAAAACATCCATTAAAGTTCTTGGGAATCTAACAAGCATCTGAACAAAAAAAAACTCAAGTAAATTTTGAAAGTCACATTAAGACAAATTCATCGCTAAGAATGTAACATGTCTGACTGAGGATTCCTCAACAACACAAATTAGTAGCCTATCAAGAGGTTTTTCCTAGGCAACATGATACAATACTCTTTAGAATAATGTGAAGTTTGTCTCTTAGGCTCTCCTGAATCCATTGTGTAATGGAAGGTTCTGGCCATAACTCATAAGCATCAACTTGAATTTCAGTCTCCTAAAACAAGTTAAGGTTGCCTATTTATTTTTCTAGCCTTGGTCTTCAAGCATTTTCTTACATTAGATTACTCAAACTAAAGCCAATTTTTGTCACACTTGGTTCAAGGAGAGAGAAGTGAGGGTGAATACTGCCAAAGATTGGCAAAAAGCATATGCTAATCTAGGAAGGCAAGAACTTATCTTCAAGAAAGGAGACATGGTTTTTGTCTGTGTCCATCCTAAGAAGAGTTTCTTGTCTTTGGGAAAATTCAAGAATCTAAGCCCAAGGTATTGTGAGCCATACAAGATCCTCAAGTGTCTAGGACTCAATGCTTACAAGTTACAACTTCTTCGTAAACACTTGAAAGTTCACAATGTATTTAATGTCAACCTATTGGATCATATTTTTGATTATCAACAAGTTGTAATGCCAAGCCAAGGAGTCATTGAGCTTTAGCTTGATAGGATACTTGATGTAAAAGAATGCACCCTCAAAATCAAAACCCTTAGGGAATATCTTATCCAATGGAAAAACTATCCTAAAGAGGATCCCACTTCAATTGATGAGGAAGCCTTATGTATGTAAGTAGCATCCCTAGTTCCTTTCGAGATGAGGACATCTCAATTCCTCTAAGGGAAAGAGGATGTAACATTCTTTCCCCGCGTGAACTATGCTTAAGAGGGGGGAGTTTTAAGCTTCAGAAATTTTCTTTAATGAAGAGAGAAAAAAGAAAGAAGATGACGATAAACACTCTGCCAAAATGAGCCACCACCTTTATGTCATGATTCACCATGCCACTTGAAGACATCATACACTTCTTGTCATCTTCCAGCCATTGATCAATAACCGCAAAACCCCTCATTGCCACATGATTCTACTTTGGGACTATTGAGAAGAGGGAGTTCAAAATGATGGTAGCCATAGCATAAGCAACAAGAGGAATAAAAGATAGCATTTACCTAAGGCTATATAGACCTTAGTTAAGGCTTAATAATGCCCCGGATGCCTTGCACATTTTTTATATGCACACACACACACACACACACACACACACACATAGAGGATGAAAATAGTAAGATAGGAAGAGGAGGGAAAGGGAAGAAGAGGAGGAGATAAAGGAAGAAGAAAAGAAAGGGTAGGAAAAAGTGCAAAATTTACATGGTAGTGAATAGAATTTGAGCAAGGAGTAGAGAACAACACAAAAAATATAAAAAAATAAAAATTACCTTAATTTTCAATGTAGTGATAACAAAGATCGCTTTGTCCACCCATGCACTACCACTATGAAGCTTAGATAGCAATCTAGATAGATGATAGGCAAAGAGCTTAAGGTTAGCTAGAATAACTCTATTTGGGTGAAAGATTGATTTGATGATGGATTTGGAGGGGTCTTCCTTTTATAGCACCTGAGAAGGTAGTTTGGTTGGCTTGTCTAACCCATATTATGAATCTTCCCTAGTCGACTAGGAAATATTCCCTTTACCATCTAGCTAGGGGCATTGCCCTTGGATCCCTATTAGGGGACCACTGGCTCCCCTGACACCCCCCTAACTAAGGGCTTTCTCTATGGTCCCTCGAATTCAAAATAAGGGGTCCCTGATAACTCCCACATCTTGCAACCCAATGCATTGCACCTCTAGTTGCTACCACCATAACTACTCTATCTAATCCAAAGGCAAGATCCTCCTTGGTCCATTTTCCTTTTCTTCAACTGTGGTAGGCATAGGATTACTATAATCATAGAGCCGCTTCACCCATTGTGGCAATGGTTTTTCTGGTGGCATGAGTGTTTGTTGTAGGTTGGTGAACTTTTTCCTCATCATCTGAAGATAATGATTCCTCCTCCTTCAGGGTAGGGATAGCTCTTGGGTTAGGTTCATAGTGGACTACTTCTTTATTGGATGATAAAGTGGAAAAACTTAGATTCTCCTCCTTCACTATATATGGTTGTTTCTTGAACACCACATTATGGTTAGCTATGATCTTTTTTGCCTCTTAGTTATACAATTTGTAAGCCTTTTGCTCATCACTATATAATCCAAGAACATATATTTTGTACTTTTTGGATTTAACTTATTTATATTGTCCTTTAAAACATGTGCATAACATTCACATCCAAAAGTTCTAAAATGTGAAGCACAGGGCTTTTTACTATAATAGGCCTTAGAAGAGTTTTGCCTTTAAGAGCTTTTTTATAACTCCAATTGAGAATGTGGACTATAGTATTAACAAATTCTATCCACAATTGGTTAGGCAATCCCTTGCGCTTAAGCATGTACCTTACCATTTCCACAATGGTGCAATTTTGATATTTAACAATGCCATTCTATTGAGGTGTATGAGGTGTTGTCAATTGATGCTTAGTCCATTTTCTCTTGTAAAAGTCTTCAAAGTTCTTTGAGTTGAACTCACCACCATCATCTATTCTAAAATTCTTCACACTTTTCCTTATTTCAATCTCAATAAGTTTAAGACATTCTTTAAACTTATTGAAAGCCTAAGCCTTATCACAAAGAAAGTATACCCAAATCTTCCTACTCTAAGCATCGATGATCAACATAAAGTGATAAAATTCTCCCAAGACTTGTATGAACATTTTATTGCACAAGTTAACATGCACCAACTCTGGACGATCCTTTGCTCTATTCTTGCTTTTTTGTGAAAATGCCTTTCTTTGTTCCTTGCCTATCATGCAAGCTTCATATGATTCCTTCATTTCAATTACTATTGGTAGAGGTGAACAACCATACCTTGCTTATGCATCTCCTTTAACATTGCAAAACCAATGTGGCCAAATATTTCATGCCAAAGGTTACTTGTGCTTACACCAATAGTAGCTCTAAAAGTAGGTTGTTCTTCTTTCTCCTTTGCCAACAACTTTATCAGCTCGATAATTTTTGCAGCTGTCTTGATAGTAGTTTTCTCTTAATCTCTGCAACATACAATACATTTGAAAGATTTTTGAGTTCTGTCTTGCCTCCTAACTGTGCATAAGCTCTTGCTGAATTTCAGTTTCAGCCCTTTGCCGAACATTCAGATCAGCCAATGGCTGATTTTCTGCATTTTCCAATGGGGCAGCTGGCTGAACATTGAGTTCACTTCAAATACACCACGGGCAGCCTGATATGTGTCTAACCCATTAAGGGATAATTTTGATTTTTCATCAAATAGTACATCCCTACTGACATTAGTGCCATGGGACTGGCACTAAACTAGGAGGGGGGTAATGTTAACTCCAACTCGAGATGGAAGAAGAAAGTCAGAGAACAAACAAAGGTGCAAGGACGGCCTCTAAAATTAAGCTAAATGCAAAAGTGCATTTTTAAAGTGAAAGGTGCCTCAAAAACTTTGTAAAAGAGCGCCAGGCTCGCTCCTGTGCAAATTGTAAAAGGGTAGATGGGCATAGGCTAAAGAAATAGGCCAACTAGAAGGGAATGGAAAAAAGACCTTGCCACAATGGCCGGTCATATAAAAAAGGGAACGCGCCCATGGGATTTTAGGGCATGTATATAAAGTTCAAAAAGTGAATGAGAGCTCATTCTTTATGTGTGGCAACAAGAGACTCTTCTCCTTTTCTCTTTGCTTGCTTGTGTGTGCTTGAGAGATGGTGTGAGAGTGTGAGGGAGTGGGTGTGTGAGGGTGAGGGATCAAGGAGGTGAAGCTCTCCACCATCTCCTCTCTTCTTCTTCTCTTCTCTTCTATTTTCTTGTCTCGCACACGACTATGGAGGATGGAGCTTGGAGGTGGAGGCTTGAGGATGCTTGAGCTTACATCAAGAATCGTGGAGCTATCAATGTGCTTGAGGGAGGAGGCAACTTGTTCAAGCATCAAGGTAAGCTCACTACCTTGATAGGATCAAAGGCACATCGGCTAGGTGAGAGATAGCCATAGGTGCTCGCTTGAAATGCTTGAACAAATAAGCGGTCCGTGGGTCTTGGCGGTTGAGCGTGAGCTCTCTACATAAGGATAGGGTTGATATAAGCTTAAACATGTGCTCAACCTCCATCCCAAAGATATCAAATAAATAGGATCTAGATCCAAACTTGAGCTCATGATTAAGTGCTATTTCATAGCCATCCCAATGGGAGAGAATAAACTATTTTGCCATGCCCTCAAAGAAAGAGGGGGAAACCTTATTGACAAGCTCCATTCCCATAAGGAAAGGGCTGATACAAGCTTGAGCACATGTGAGAGCAGAGTTTTGAGCCCAAGATGTGCCTAAAATTTGCCAAAAAATCCAGAATTTAGGGGAAAAATATTTAACATCGAAGGCGGTGGCTCTAGCTATGACGATTTTAAGCACCAAGTGAAATACGACTTTTAAAAGGCGCCCGAGCGACACTCATTGATTTTTAATAATTTCTCAGATTGTCGTGTAGGTTGTCAGGATTTTCCAGTCAATGCAAGATGTAAAGCCGATCGCGGAGAAATTTACATCACTCAAATCGGAGCCCGGACGGGGAAATGGCCAAGAAACCGGTCAAGATATCAAGAGGTGGACAAACTTTGGGCCAAATGACTAGTGACCTTTGGGAGCCCAACAATTTTATGCAACATGAAACTTAGCAACAAAATGTGGAGAGAGAATGAAGAGGGATGGTGTGAGGAAGAGGGCGCCATATTTGTGCCGAAATTTGCGCCATGTGGAGATGGATGGAGATGGCAGCCTGTAAGTAGCCCACCCAACTGACATTACCCCCGATCTTCCCTCTCTCTGCCGATCTCATCGCCTATCTTTGCCTGTCCAATGGTGGCATGAATGAGAAGAGCCAATTCTAGTATTTCTCTCTCCTCCCTCTCTCTCCCCTAAGGGGCTGTTCTTGTGTGCAAGAGGAAAATGAAGAATAGTGAAGGAAAGCTTATCCGGTTGGAACTGGATTGCTTTCGGATCGATGAAGACATGAAGATTGCTGATTTTGAAGATGTTGGACATTGAATGTGGGCTGACCCGCAGTCCTGCAGCAAAACCGAGATCCCGAGACATGAAGCCTAAGCGGTAATTCAATTTTTATGAAGAAAAAATGAGTTTTTATGCCATTTGGTTGATGAAACATTGTTCCCATGGCCTGAATATGCATTATGTTGTTTTTTCTATGAGTTTTATCAGTTTATGCTCTGAAAATCAGGAAATCATAAGTGCTATGGCTGGAATTAATGGTATAAAACCCGTAAAACACACGTTTAAGGGGATAAAATGGGGTTTCTCGCAAAATAAATGGGAAATATGAGACATAACACCTATAAACCCTGAAATTTTGCTGTCAAGGAACCTAAGGGCCACAACCCACAATCAATCCTAATTTCTAGTCATTTTTTATTGAAGAAAATAGGGAAAAAATACCAAAAAATGGTGAAAAATGGGTTTTAAATGGGAGAAAATTAGGAAATGGTAAAAGGAAAATTCCAAAAAATTACATGTGTATTTGTGCAATGTATAATGAAGTTAGAGCACGAGGTTGACCTCGGTTTACCCTTGTTTCTATGTTTTCGTGCATATTTATCGCTTTCTTTATAAAGAAATACACATAAAACAACTCTTTCACCTATCAACGATTGCAAAACATTAAACGGTAGGATGAGAGGGGAGGTTGAACATCAAAATATAATTTAAAATCTAGTTTATGTGTTGCATCATGCCTATAGGACGTTGTTTTAAAATAAAGAGAAAGGCAGCATGAGCGTAAGGCTCGGTGTCTCTCTTCGTTTCAGTACATAAATGCTAGCATAGAAAGCATGAAAAGAATTGTTTTGCACACTACACAATGCTGATTTTCTTTTGTTTGTGCACTAAACCATTCACATTATGCATTATGCATGGTTCATGGTATCAAAGGAAAAGCTCCTGGACTGCATAGCAATTGGTTTCTTAGGACTTTGACCCACGATTGAGAGTGTAAGGTTATCCCTTGCCGTAGGATAGAGGGTCAATTTTCTAAGGGATTGGTAAGTGAGGACACATGGTATATCTCCTGGATTCGAAACATAAAAGAGAGGTGTTTGTGTTCATTTGTGTTATATGTTGAGTAGCGCATCAAAGGGCTAATCCCTACGATGTAGGAGAGCTGTAGTGGGGCCGCGGTGTTTCCACTGAGAGGTTGCCTCTATATGTGTGTGATCATGGCATTGCCAATGTGTATGGGTTCTCCCTATGAGGAGTTTTATAAAAAAGGGAACGTTGGACTACAAAACGATGAAACTATAAATGCATAGATTAAGCTTTAGGGCAGTTTGTCTTTTAGCATTAGATTGACGCTCCTAGTCCGCCAGGCCGTTTGTGTGTCATGAGCATGAGGTCCGGCTAGTGCCATAGCCAGTGCCGGCCCATTTTAGGTCCCATCAATGTGCTCAAGCTCCATCACAAAGACAACTTAATGTCACATAATCAAGAGAGGGCTTATACTAACTCATCCAAGCTCTGTTATCCTAATTTCTTGTTAGGCTCCTCACCCTCCGAGTTAAAGAGAGGGTTAATACTAGCTCAAGCATGTGTCCTTACCCTCCCAATTAAATAGAGGATTGATATAAGCTTGAGTGCATGTTCAAGCTTTGTTCCCAATGTCACCTCAAATTGATTTCAATGAGAGAGGGTTGATATAAGCATGAGCATGTACTCAAAGATAGAGGGAAAATAATATTTCCAAGCTTCTTCTTCTTCTCATAAAAAGAGAGTTAATAAAAGCTTGAGCATGTTCTCAAACCTTGTCCCAAGGGGACCTTAAAGAGAGGGTTAATGGAAGCCTAAGCATGTGCTCAAACCCTATCCCAAAGAGGCCTCAAAGCCACAAAAAAATAGAGAGGGTCTATATGGTCACATTGCTAAGCTCTATCTCCATGAAGAGATCCCAAAGAGAGACTTAACATAAGCTTGAGCACATGGCCAAGATCTACCTCCTCAAAGTGAACTCAAAGAGAGGGTTGCTCTCAGTTTGAAAACATGGCCAAACTTTGCCTCAAAGAGATTTTAAAGTAAAGATTGAGGCAAGTTTGAGCACATAGTTGAGCTCTACTTGAAAGAGATCTCAAATATAGGGTTGATACAAGCTTGAGCACATGGTCACACTCTACTACCTCGAAGATATCTTAAGGAGAGATTTGATAGATGCTCTAGGGTTTAGTATAGATGTTATAAGTTTTTCATTTCTTCTCAAAGGTTTAGAAGATATAGGATTTAGGCTTTTGGGCTTTGGGTTTAAAGTTTAAGGTTCAGGGTTTTTAGTGTTTTTGACTCCCTATGGATTTAGGATCCAAAGAGATGTAGTTCTTATTAATTTAGGATTCAAGGTTTATGTTTTGTAAGACAAGACTCGAACTTGGGATGTAGGGGTCAATGTCTTTTATCTAGGGGTAGGGTTTGGGTTTTATTAGGGTTTAGGTCCTAGGGTATATGATTTAGGGTTTAGAATAGAGGTTGTAAGTTTTGGGTTTATTGTTAAGGGGTTTAGAACCATGAGTTTTGAGGTAGTTGTATTACTAGAGCAATGGATTTAAGAGTATGAAGGCTCAATAGAGAAGGTCGTGCACCTATTTAGGCTTATTAGGAACTAAAATCTATCTCTCAATTGAATATACAAGGTGTATTAGTCAAGGCTCAAGGCAATGCAATGATTCTTACGCTAGAATGCATAAGGGTGGACCATAATATTCATTCCTTGATAAAAAAAATTTAATATCCTTCTTCCATCCTTTTTGTTGAATGGTCATGGTTCTAAGAGTGTCCAATTTTTTGTATTCCTTGAAGGTGGTCCCCCACACCTTTTGTTAACCCCATGAGAAGTCCCCATTCCAAATTCACTTAGTATACCCATGTCACCACTAAATTCTAGATGCCAAAGGCTAGTCTTTAAGACCCTCATCCTAAACCCCATTGAATTTGTAGAATAAACACCCTCAAACAAGATATCTTGCATTCCCCAAATATTGAGTCTCTTATTGAATCTAATATATTTTCCCTTTGAAATATTGATTTTGACAACAGAATCTAAACACTCTCAAACAAGATATCTTGCATTCCCCAAATATCGAGTCTCTTATTGAATCTAATATCTTTTCCCTTTGAAATATTGATTTTGACCATAGAAGCTTGGATTAGTTCATGTTATAGTTAGAAAAGTTTCACTACACATGTTTGATGGTTGGCATTCCACCCGGCATAGATGACTTTCTATGATTCATAAGCTCACCCATAGTAAGGCAATTCACATAAACTCCACTCATAAGCACAAATAGTTCATGAGCCTAGACTCATTTAGGTTCTTCTCTAGTCCCTATGCATAGAAAACCATTATTTATTTGGGCATAACCTTTAACATATACCTCACATCTTGCACTATGAATAAGGATAACATAATGGGTCACTATAGTCATACATCTTAGGTCACTTATATTAGATATCAACCGACATGCATTAATTAGGGTTGCACCTTCTGCATTTATTTAGGACTATTGCCTAAGACATTGCTTTGCTACTAATAATGGAAGTCTAGGAGAGCATGATCATTTGCAATATGTCCATGAGGAGCAAGCTAAAAGTGGCCAACATTGGAAAAACAAAGATGCTTTCTTGTATAGGATATCTTGTTATTTACCTAACACCTTTTTTAGCAAGCATGGGTAAAAAGGGGGATATTTTCTTGAATCTCTCATTATTGACTTGACCACATATGGATGAGTTGACAACCAATCCAATCACCTCAAGAGAAAATCCCATTCGTTGGATCTCATGTGTTTAGTAAGAAGAGTTCATGCATGTAACATGTAAGAAGCACCTAAGAAATTTGATGTGCTCAAGCTTAGCATAGAGGATATAGGTTTTGGGTTTATCATCAAGGATCTAAAAGATATAGGATTTAGGGTTTAGTGCCTAGGGCTTAAAGTTTAAGGTTCAAGGTTTTTAGGGTTTTTGAGGCCTTATGGATTAAGGTAAGGAGACGTAGTCCCTATTCATTTAAGCTTCAAGGTTTATGTTTTGAAATACCGGACTCACATTTAGGTGTAGGGCTCAATGTCTTTTGTTTAGGGGAGTAGAGTTTGGGCTCTAGGATAACTCTTAAGCATGGTTCACTTGCACTCATATGCTATTGTTACACAATTTTAAGGTAACTCAATCCTTCACTTGAGTGCCTTGCGGCATTCACCATAGTCACTAATAGGGTAGGCTTACATAAGTACCCATGTGCTAAACCTCTAGCTAGTCATAGGCTAATCATAGAGCCACACATTGTTTAAACCTTAGTCAAACACTTTGGGATTGTCACTCAATCCCACGACATCTTACACATACCAAAGCCCTCATAATCTCCTTGCTTTCTTGTATGCATTTATCTAAAATGCTCATTGGAGCCACTAGACAAGAGTGATTGCTCTAACTCCAAACACATCTCATAGTGCATGTTGCGAATTAGGAAGTTTGAACTTGCCAAGGAGAAACTGAACATTAGAGGATTGGATGAGATACTAGAGTATATACAATTTACACCGATATACAAATGTCGTATGACCAATTTGTTACTATCATATTTTGATTCATCTTCCAATTTGTTCATCTAACCTACTAACACAATAATCTACTAGCATGCTAATTTATTTAATTACTAAGATGCTAACCTACATACTATATTACTAATCTACTAGCATGAATTGGCATTATTACCTAATTAGTAAACCAAATTCAACCTTCTAATCTAATTTCAATACATTGATGTGATAATCTAGCATAAGAATAGATTAATCTTTCTAACCAAATCCAGTAACACAAACAAACCTACTAGTCTGCTTCCTACTTTACGGATGTACTTACTAGCCTACTATCTAAAACTGACCTACTAACTTGATAAGTTACTTAGTGACATATAATCTACTAATATACTCTAATCTAACCTTCTAATGCACCTAATAATTGAACCTAATCTATTGACTTACCTATTTGTACCACTTGAGTAAATGATAGTCCTAGCAATATAAACTAACCTCCTAATATATCTACTAATCTACTTAGCAATTATCTATTAACATACTTATTGATTTATTGACCTACTTAAATAACCTACTAATCTATTCCCTACATTGAACCTAACTGGCTAATGTAATTTAACTATAGTAACATAATAATCTAATATACTAACATACCTAATAATCTAGCCTAATTTACTAGCATACCCACAAACCTACATACATATCTAACTCAAATAGACTAACCCAGTGATCTACTTGCCTAATGTCCTATTAACCTACTAGCCTGTTAATCTAAACTTGCCTACTAGCGTACTATCCTACTGACCTAAAATAACCTACTTACTAACTTATTAACCTACTAAAGTTACTAGTTCATTAGTTGCTAAATTAAACTAACCTACTAAGCTACCAACATAAACCCTAAACCCTAAAATTTTGATGATGAATGGTGTGCTTGATAACTTGATGGCCTCTTTGACTATTTCATGGATAGAAATCCTAGTATCAAGGAGATTGCTAGGTGTGATGATAATAGCCTAGCAAGCATGTAAACAATGATAAAGATATAAGAAGTTATTGAGAGGCAACTCTAAAGTACATAATTTTGGAAGAGGAGAGCCATGTGCCCTACAAGAGAAAATGTTTAGGTCTTGAACACAAGTTTCATCATCTATAGATAAAGGAGTATCCCCACTAAAACATTCATGTAACCTCCAACATCCAAAGGTCAAGGCTCAAGATGGCACCAAGAAAGTGGATAATCTTTTGCAATGAAATTATCTTTACATTGATGTGGCCCCAAGAACTCCCCAATAAATTTCTATGCCACAATTGAGGCCCTACTTGCTAGACTGCTAATCCTCTCCATGGCATCATTTATTGTTGAAAATTTGGTTTTTTACATGTGAACACTTTCATGATGAGGAAAAGTGGATCACTAGGGTTTGGCTAATCAAAGGATGTAGCATTCAGAGGATACAAAGGACTCATGAAGTCGAATGTATTAGTTTTCTACAACCGTTAGCATCCTAATGACATGGAAAGTATCATGAAATTCTATTCCTAGTAGCAATTAATTTACTCAAGCCCATCCCTACAAACTCTAGCATGGACATTAGACACAATACTACTAATATAACTATATACATACATACATACATACTTATACTTATACTTATAAAATAGAAAGTTATCAAATAAAATGTATAGATTATTACAAGAATCGTGGCAAATTAAACTTAATCATCATTCATTTTGAAAAAAAAATAAACTTAACTGAATCGGATGCTAAAATAAGAAAAAAATAAAAGCTTTTTCATTTGTGTCATGTCTTTATCCTCTCTACTCATCCTGTACTACACATATAACTCCTTCCATCTAGCTTTAGCAAAATTTGAAATGAACTCCTATTAGTCTTCAATAATCTGAACTGGTTCTTTCTTTCTCTTTCTTTGTATTTCTATCTCTCTCTTTCTTCCATAAACAAAAACCCCCCTCTTCCCCCCTCTCTCTCTTCAACACACATAGTCCCTCTACTATGGACTCTCTCTCTCTCTCTCTCTCTCTCTCTCTCTCTCTCTCTCTCTCTCTCTCTCTCTCTCTCTCTCTCTCTCTCTCTCTCTCTCTCTCTCTCTCTCTCTCTCTGAATTAAGAGTAATAATCACTATGATTAAGCTCTAATTAATATATCATGTGTTTTTATGAAAATTTTCAAATAACAAAAACCTTCAAAATCTAATCAGTGATAAGCAACGCTATCAAACTACTATCAAATAGAAAATCCAATATACACAAGTTAATCATTTAGCCATTATAGTTATTATTTTAGGGATAGTAATCAATCCAATAGTGTCAAGGAGAGGACTGGGGAGAGAAAAAGAGGAGAGAGAAGACTGCACAAGGGAGAGAAGGATTGCAAAAGAGAGAAAGAGAGTGAAGAGGAGAGTGAAAGAGTAGAAATGGAAAGAGAAAGATTGGAAAGAAGAAGAGAGATGCCTGGAAGCCATAAAAGGGCAGGAGAAGCTAGAGAGAGAGAGGAAGGACAAAGATGTATTATTGTGTAAAAACTGATTACATGTACATGTGTCCTTTGCCCTTTTATATGCCCCTAATTCAGTTCTTTACATTCCATCCCCACTCAGATGTTTTTGCCCTCAAAAATAAAATAGGACTTATTACAAATTGCCAAGTGGTGGAAAGGGGTAGGGTGCTCTACATGGACTAAAATAAAATGGCCTAATCTTCAAGGATTCACAAAATAAGTACAACTAGAGGGCTGATAATCAAGCACAAAGATTGACAACCATTGGGAAATATGAAAAAGAAATCCTGGACCAAAATGTTGCCATTAAGAGCTCCTCCCAGATGGAGACTCTATGTTGTCCACTGCAAACCTTGTTGTACTAAATCTATAATAACTTTGGATTGGCTGATCCCAATCAGACATGCTATAGCTCCATACAAATCTCTCATTAAGTGCTTTCAGCCCATATGACTCACACATCTCTATCATTAATTCAACATTAAATTTGGTCCAAAATAGAGATCTATTTTGCAATGAATCAAAGCCCACTAGTTAGCATGATAGTTATCTCAAAATTCTTGAAGATAAGGACATTATTCCCAGAGTAATGCTGGTCCATGTAGAGAGTTAAGTCTAGCCCTTAACCTCCCGTATCAAAAGGAAAGGTAATATCCCATCCATGCATCATGATCACCAAATTAGAGATATCATCACTCATGAAATAATATGCATGTACAAATGAACCCAAAAAAGGATAAGCAACCGAATCAAATAGAAGCCCATGGTCATGGCCTTTAGCAATTGAATCAAAGAGAAGCCCATGGTCATAAACTTCAGTAACTGAATCTTTATAGGCTGCATGGTCATGGTGTTCAGTAACTAAATCTAAGAGAAGCCCATGGTCATAGTCTTTAGCAACTAAATTTTTATAGGCTTCAACTGTAAACCCTTTATTTTCCTCTAGATCATCATCAAAATTGTCTTCAGCATGACTGTCTGTATCCTCTTTATCTGAATATTCAAGTACCACAAATATCCTTGCATTCTTTGCTCTGCAAATGTCTTGATCATTAGGATGCATCAGTTCAGCACATCTATAGCA
The DNA here is from genome assembly GCF_053477565.2 of Lygodium microphyllum. Lineage (NCBI taxonomy): Eukaryota > Viridiplantae > Streptophyta > Polypodiopsida > Schizaeales > Lygodiaceae > Lygodium > Lygodium microphyllum. Next base: position 162,051,632 of record NC_141136.1, on the reverse strand, counting down.
TAATCCTTGCACATGCAACTCTCTGATCTGATCACTGATTAATTGCCGAGCTTTATGGGTTTTAGATCTAATGTTGCCCATATCATCACTATATAGATTAGCAATAGAATAATCATATTGATGTCCATGGTACTCATGAGAAGAATATGACTGAGAAGTACGTGAATGCTACTCATGGTTATATTGTTGTCCATATAGGTATCGGTGTCCATGAAAGAGTGATCGGTTATACTCATGCTATACATATTTAGCAATGATTGTAATACTTGCTGAATTATTACATTAGCCATGGTAATTGATACAACTAGCATATACTTGTCATATACATGTGATAAATCCTCTTGCAAAACAACATTACCATAAAGATTGATAAGAGCTTCCAAGATGCATGGTTGTACCAACTGATCCACATGAGATGTCAAATGTTTGACAAGTTCTCCTTCTATCCGAATAGCATCTATCACTTCAGTTGCCATCATGGTTGCATCAAACTCCATAAGTGTATATGCCAACACATCAATCATGTCAACCATATGAGCAATTGACTTGCTGAATTCCAATGCTCTTATGATGCTCATAATATTGCTATTGGATGTCACTTGCCTCCTATAAGACACTATAGAGTCAACATTTCCTTGTTGAAAATCATAATTACAAAGCTACCATGACCATTCTTATTTGATGAATGACCCACACTTCTGTTCTTGATGGAGATTGACTCAATGGTGTATGGCTTTTCCAAGATCCCTGAGAATGTCTATGTGCCTCCGAAGAAGGTGGCTGTGCATGACCCATTTTGGTGGGCCTGTCACTCTCCTTCCAGCTAGTTTCTTGCATTGCCCTCATTTCCAAAAGCACATTGAAAATTTTTGGGTTAGGCTAGGAAGAGTTTGCCATCTTTTGCTGAACATTACCCAAACTTTGCTGACTCTTAGGCAATGGATTCATATATTGGGAACTATCAGTTATCTGGCTCCTCCCACTCAATTCTTCTCCGTAATGATGGGAATTGTGACCAACAAATGGACTTGGATAGATATGCTCTTTGGCAACCACACCATGGTTGTAATATCACCGTGCCTCCCCATAGGAACCCCCCCCCCCCCCCCCAATTGAAAAAAAAATATTATTAAGTTTAGTTCAAATTTTTTTATCCCCCTCTCTCTCCCCACCGATAGGACGTTGGGGAGAGAGAGAGAGGGAGTGAAGTGCAGTCACAAGGAGACATGCAGCCCCCCAGGTGGGAGGGGTGGCGGCCATGCCACCCTCCTCCCCACCTATAAGGGGGAGACTCTCCCTACCTACGTAGGAGAGAGCGCCCCCCTGGACGTTAGATGGCCCTCCCCTCGTGTACATCACCTTCCCCCCCTCCGTTCGGCAGCAATAGTGCCCCCCTGGGGCTTCTGACAGTAACTCCTCCCCCCCTCCGTTTGGCAGCAAAACAGCACCCCCCCTGGGGCTTCCGACTGAAGCCAACCCCCTCCTTGATTGCTAGTCAGCTGCAGGCCCCGGTGAGCAGAAAAGAGGAGAAGAAGAGAAGAAGTGAAGGAGAGAGAGAAGAGGAAGAGGAGAGGGAGCGAAGAAGAGAAGAGAGAAGGAGAAGAAGAAGAGAAGGAGAAGAAAAATGAAGTAGAAGAAGAAGAGGTAGAAGGAGAGAAAAGAGAAGGAGAAGAGGGAAAGAAGAAGGAGAGGAAGAAGAGAGGGAGAGAAGGAGAGAAGGAGAGGGAGAGAGAGAAGGAGAAGAAGAGAAGAAGAAGAAGGAGAGGGAGAGAGAAGAGAAGAAGAGGAAGAGAGAGAGGAGAAGAAGAGAAGAAAGACAGGGAGAAGAAGAGAAGGAGGGAGAGAGGGAAGGAGAAGAAGAGAAAAGAAGAAGAAGAGGAAGAGGAGAGAGAGAGAAGAAGAGTAGGAGAAGGAGGTAAGAAAAGAAGAAGAAGAAGAGAAGAAGAAGAAGTGGGAAAGAGAGAGTAGGGGAAGTAGAGAAGAAAAGAAGAAGAAGAGGAAGAGAGAGAGAAGGAGAAGAGAAGAAGAAGAAGAAGAAGAAGAAGAAGAGAGAGAGAGAGAGAGAGAGTTGGTGAGAGGTGAAGGTTCGAGGAGCCACACTCAAGCCACCCATCAGCGAAGGACCCCTTCCCACGACTTTTCTTTCCCAAGCTGGTCATCTTGAAGGCCGTTAAGGTTTGAACTATCCAGACTCCGCGTACAAATGGCTCCCAAAAAGAAAGTCGCGGGAAGCGTAAGTGCCAAAGCTACCATGGGTACCGGTAATGTGGGAGAGGTGAGCGGAGCGACCAACGCCACAAATGCCCCTACAATCACGAATCAAACCCAGGTTCTTTAGATATCCTAAGCCTTATAATTAATTCTGTATTATTTCTCGTGGAAGAAATGAAGGGGTTAGCTACATGCATGGAACAAGAACAAGCCTTAGGACTTTTTGTTTACTCTAAGTGCTAGGTTGCATGCATGAAATAATAGAGTATGGAGTTCACATAAGTTTATATGCATAAAATGATAGCTTTTACACACATAGAATGATAAGGTTTTTGCATTATTTTACATAAAATAATAGCTTTTAAACCAGTTTAGTGCATAAATAGTCATTTAGAATTCATGCTTCATGATCATGACTAAAAGAAACACATGAAATGATAGTTTCCGTTTGTAAGATGCAATTACGCCAATGGATAAAAACCTAGATTTTCATATATGCAAGTCACATGTGATCCGGTGCATTAGGAATGAGTATTCGTTGCCAGATTTAAAGGTCATTTAGGATGTACAAATGTACTAAACGAACCATGTGCATGATGGGTAAGGATGATTAGAAAACTCTATATAGTACCACACTAGGAGAAATGGAAGGGACGCATGCATCTAGACTGTATCCTGAAGACCTAGATGAAGAATCCTACATTGCCTACTGTGTTCACTGAACTTGGTTAGAACTAGAAGAACAAAAGGCCCTTGATTGGGTTGTGAATAAGGCATGTCCGTCGCCTTGGTTGACCAGTTAATGCTTTGAGTTAGGGTTAAGATACCATAAGGTATAATCCAAGGGAAAGGGCAAGTCAAAATAAAGTTAACTTACCAAGGACATTTGCTTGCATGATCTTGTTTGAGATTATTGGGATCTTGCCAAGTCACGAACGATCCAGGATCGGATGCTGGGAGCATCTGGGAAAAAGGAATCACACCTTAGCAGTTGGTTGTACAAATGGCCTCTGAAATGTTTGTGATTGTACACTTAGGTAAATTATTTGATCTCCTTTGCTCAAGGAACTAATTCAAGGTAATATACTTAATACTTCAAGTTAAAAGCCTAGAGGGAGAGGTAGGAACAATTACCTTTGACTGTCTGCTTGGCCCTATCCAAGGGAACCGGTTGCTAGCCACGCCGGGTATATGGACCTAACCCACCGCAAGAGGTCTCTCCATGGGTGTTGCTTGGAGTGGGAGGACATAGGTGCCAGGGGAGGCTCTGGCTGTAAATCCCTTGCCTCTGGATCCCGCACAAGAGGCCAACATGACTTGAGATGGGATATCGAGGTCCGGTGTACTAGTCAACGGCGGGCGGAACTTGGAGCAGCAATCCTATAGATTGCTAGGATAGCCTTCGGTCATGATATTGGATGTACTCCAGGATTATGATAAATAAAGAATAGATATTTGAGAAAAAGAAATTTGCTTGACATTGTTTTTTTTGTATCAGTGCCTAAGTTACATGAAGGAACCCGTGAACAATTTGATTAATTAAGGAAGCTGCTTTTGCATGTCAAACATAATGTGGTAGGTAATTAGCTAACTAAAGCAAACTGAGGAAAGTGCGGTGGACGTGACTTAGGTCCATCCTACGGAAGGGTGGTCCCAGTTAGCTGGGAATTTTTCTTAAAAGATGAGACAACAAGACTATGAAGACCTAGCATCAGTAGGGTTAGAATCTCGATTTATGCTATTTTAGGGGAAAGGAATGGGAGTATGCCTTATGGCAGGGAAATTGAGCTTCGCATCCCTCTCGTTTCCCATTCTCCATGAACCAAGTGCAGCATGAATTCGCTTCGACTCTGTTGTTCCTACGCAAAGTGGTTCATCTGGAGCTCGACGCTAGCTACTTCCCAAAGACCTTGCTGACAGGATAGGAACCCTGACTTCAGGTCGATCCTAAGTGGGAACAGCCGGACACTTCCGCTCAAGGCAGACTCAGGGAGACCTAGATCGCAAACCCTGTGACATTCCTAGCGAGTGCCAGGCGGAGCTTTCTACACCCTCTTCCTGATGGGCTACTAAGATGTGTCCCACAAGCGGTCGAGCGAACACGTTACAGGCTGGTTCCAGGAAAAGATGCAAAACCATCCATTTGAAAGTGTGAAGTCCCTGGATAAGGAGTCTGAAGCATGGATGTCCCCAAATGTTGGCCTAGTGGCACATTTAGACCTCCATTATATTGCTCTGGTTCAACATTCTATTTGTCTTGATAAAAGAAGGCAACAGGTAGAGCTCCATCCCTATTGCATGTAGACCATTGAAGGACATGTCCCATCATACCTTACCCTTGCAGAGGAAGATGTTGAAGGCATTTACCTTGAGACATAGTTCAGAAAAGGGGATTATTGTAGTAGAACTAAGGTCAAGGCAATCAAAGACATGCGGCTAAAGAATTGATGGAGAATTTCCCCATGTTTCAGCACTTGCTAGAGTGCCTCTTGGCTTGCAAACCAACTGGAGAAGCAAAGGTGAACCGCCTTGTTCACATTGCACTTTACCCTATGGTGAGAGAGAGCTTAGTGCTATACACAGACATCCGTGATGGTTTGGCTATCTTGCTTTATGCATTTTTTGACATGGACCAGTGGGATTGTGGTAAGGTTTTTGACATACACAATAGGGTAGCCAAGCAAAGAGAGGAGCTTATTGCATTTTACAGCTTTTGCAAGACCTTGGGTGTCTGTAGATCAATTGAATACCTAGTTGTTGACAAAATATCTGAAGAGTTATTGGAAACAATGAAAGATTTCGTGAGGAATCATTCAAAAGAACTCACAAGGTGGCAGAAGACCTAAGAGTCTAGAGCCCAAACCTCATGAAGCATTAGATGATGAGGCACACTATGAGGTCAATGGCATGAAGGCTTTGCCAGAACCACCTCCTCATCCCATGGAAGCAACTCCTACACCTTTGCCCAAAGTTGCAAGCATTCCAAAGGAGAGTGTTAGCACTAAGGAGAGTGGTGATCTGCTGAATCTAGATGAACCTACAATGACATCTGAAGAAGAGCATAAAAACAAATTGGCCCTGGCCCCTTTTTTTATTAGTACTGAGACTAAGGTTAATTCAAAATGGGAGACATTCTCCTCTTCTGTTGTAGATCAAGGGACAGCAGGGAATGGTAGTTAGGCTGTTGCAAATAGTAATGGAGCTGCAAGGTGGGAGATTTCCTCTCTGTCTATGCAGAAAAGAAATCCAACAGATCGACCTTCTGCAGCAACACTACTTGAATATCCATTTGTACAAATTCCCAATGATGATGCTGAATTCATTGCAACACTCTGAATCTATTTTGTTTAATGGATGTTGGTGAAAGGAGTATGTGCCATGATAGTGATGAGAGCTCTCGAGGTTCTCGTAGGAGAGTTGCACCTTAGCAATCAAATGCTAGCAAAGTGCCACATGGCTCTAGCCAGAGAGCTTGGTATTTATCCCTCTTTGAGTGCCCCTATGTCTCCCCGATCATCCCATCAATCCTTAAGTGGCTTGTATCCCATATGATCAGTTGGAATTCTTCCTAGGTATTCTACAACACCACCGATAGGAGGCTTGCCTACTATTAGTTTGGAGTTATATGGTGTGTCTGGAAATCATTTGAATATGTCTTACAAGTGATCTAGCAAACAACCAAATGGGGGGCCTAGAATCCCAACTTCTCTGCATGTCACTTGCATATGGAGTTCTTAGGGAACTATCTTGCTGAGCTTACAGTCTTGATGCCATCAAGGGCATGGCTCTCCTAGCAAATGTAGTTGCTCATACGGGTCTTGAATCACATGAGAATGGGAAGGAGACTACCTCAGAAAGTAAGCTATTGGCAAAAAACAATGACAAAGATTGTTCTAAAGGAGCTCAATGTTTGAATGGAAAAGAGATTAAAAAACTCTTCACATGCAGAGAGTGGCTCCTTATTTCTGTAATGTAGCAAAACTCTTCTACTTGTGGAGATACAGATTTCCTCATATTTCACTGCTATCAGCATGCATGCAACAAACTAAAGCCTCCTGTCTCCCTGATTGACTATTAGCTTGCCACCATAGTTCCTCTCCACAATCTACCTCCAACAAACTAAGAATCTGACTTTCACAGACTATAGTTTGCATTCCAAATAGTTGTGGCCAAAAAAGGAAGTATATATAGTGGAGCAAATGCTGTCTTAAATGGTTTCCATCAGTCACACCAAGACCTTTGTCAACTCATGTAGAAAGGCTTTATAAATGATATGCCATGCTCATCTTAGCATGTAATAAACACATACACAACTGGGCTTCCTACAGATGCCTCAATTCTGAATGATGAATCAGGTTTTGTAAAGTCATCGCTCACTAGCCATCAAACACAAATATCCCTTATCTAGGAGTTGGAAGCAGCGAACAGACGTAATCACAAATGCTTTGAAAGTGACATCCACAGGCCCTCACAACTATGATTTGGTGCCCTTGCACTTAGCTTACTCCAACCATTATAGTTTTATAGCCCATTCCGATCTGGATGAGTAATGCAATACCCCATGCACCCTCATAGAGAATCACCACACTTCTACAGCAAAGTTGCTTCCAAGCTTCCATATCTACTGATGGCACTGAATGCAACTTTTTCAAGTCTTCCTCATTAAGACATAGTTCCACCTCTATTCAACTGCCTCTAGATATAGCTTGGACATCGTTTCATGTCATCACTTAGACAGCTGGCTCCCAATTTCACCTTGTCACAGACAAGAAGTGAGAACTAAGATCATCACGACACAAATGAATTTGCTCCATGTCATGGGGGGTGTGGCTACTGATGCTGCTACAGTTGATGCAGGAACAATGGCTCTTGAGATGACAGCTGCCACTCAGCATGGAGATGATCTCTTTGGGCTATGAGCTGTGCATTGTAAAGCTGTTGCACTTGCTGCCTTTGATGTTCTTGAAGAATCTGTTGCCGCCCTTATTCTAGATGAAGTTGCCGATTCTTGAAGAGCTCGTGCTGCAATTGAGCAAGCTAGTGCTGCTGCTATAATACAGAAGGGAAATTGAAAATGCAACCTCAGAAGATATTTGGAGGATCCTTACATAGAGTGTAGCCTATTGATGCCATCGAATAGGCGTTTATGTGCATCCTTGCAGTCGGCAAATCATCTAGGGGGAGGGCAGAAGTTTTCTGCAAGTTGATCCTTGGAGCTTGTTGTTTCAAAAAAGGGTGGATAATTTACCCCCTTTAATGGAGGCTACCAAGCCTGAAGTAGGTGCTCTGGTTGATGACATTTTGTTGACAAAAGACGCATCAGGACCAAATTTCAAGGCTGATGGACGATAGATTCTTTTTTAATATACATTGCGTAAACTTAAATCCTTCATAGTTTCTTTTTGAATGCGTTTCTTTGTGATCCATTTGGAGAATGGAAGTTTTCGAGGCTTTAGCTTTAGTGATAATGTTGCCGCCTGTGAAACGAAGGACTATGTATAGAAATCTATAGAGCCTTTTAGCATTCCAGAAAGTATTGAGAAAGCAGCCATCGATCCTGAGGAGGCCCTTATAGGATCTATGAAAGAACCATGATGATGGTGATGATGACAACTCCACTACCACTAAAGTGGTATACGACCTGTAGCTCTTGATACTTAGAGCCTCTCTATGCCATTTACTCTTGAAGAGCAGATGGATTCATGGAGTAGAGTGGAGATAATAGGCTGATCTCCTCCATGGAATCTTGAGAGGAGCTTGAAAAGAAAGAGAGAGAAAGACTCTCCCTAAAAAGTAACAATAACTATACCCTCTTATACTCCTGTTACCACTATTTTTAGGAAAATACCTTCAGAAAATGGCCTAAAATGACCAACGAGTTGCTAACTTCAGCCTTCCTACCACCAAACTTGGTCCAAGACTCCATTAATGCACTAGACCTGCAATCCTTATGGTCCAAAATTCCTTGATAACTGCAATGCTGCTCCATGTCATGTCTGTACCTGTGTACCTCTGGCTCTTAAATCCGTGTGACTAAAAAAAAAGATAACTGAATGGAATGTTGGCCAACTAGATCAAGAACCTATGGCTCTGATACCACTTGTCAAGGAGAGGACTGAGGAGAGAGAAAGAGGAGAGAGAAGGAGTGTAGAAGAGAGAGAAAGAGTGATGAGGAGAGAGAAAGACTAGAAATGGAGAGAAATATTGGAAAGAAGAAGAGAGATGGTTGGAAGCCATGAAAGGTTAGGAGAAGCTAGAGAGAGAGAGGAAGGACAAAGATGTATTATTGTGTAAAAACTAATTACATGTACATGTGTCCTTTTCCCTTTTCACTTGTTAAGAAGAGGACATGAGAAACTAGAGAGAGAGGAAGGACAAAGATGTATTATTGTGTAAAAGTTGATTACATATACATGTGTCATTTGCCCTTTTATATGTCCCTAGTTCAATTCTTTACAAATAGATCTCTTTTTTTTATTGTAGTAAAAGAATCAATAGTTAACATATATAAAGTTTCAACATATAGTGTGCACTTGGTTTTGTTTGCATGGTTTCCTTACCCTTGTGTTGAAATTTAAATCCTAATGAAAACCTATAGAGGAGGGAGACAACAAATCTAAATGCTCAAAATTGAAAACATGATTTGTTAGAGATATATCTCTTTATACTTAGGATTTTGAATTTGAAATTTAAAATTTTAGGATATCCAAATTTTGAGAATATCAAATATTGAGTTTGCACATGTAGTCTAACATTCTCTCTCAAGCTTTCCTTTAGACTAAGCTTGCACATGTGCTCATGCTTATTTAAAATATGTTTTAGATTAAGCTTAGTCCCATATAGAAGCACATGGCTAAGCTCTACTTCCTTAAAAAGAGAGCACAAAGATAGAGGTGCAAACTCAAATTGTTGACACTAATCAACCATTAATAGTTGATTTGACAAAGAATACTTAGGTCAATCATTGTGGGAACGACTGGAACTTCTACTATGGGGTAGACTCAAGCGAGCCTAGTTTGCAAACTTCGAGGGTTTTCATCAAAATCCCGAATGACACTTTCTAGGATATCTTTGGATGAGCTACTAAGAACGTATAGCAAAGGAAAGCTAGGGTGGACACACTACTGTTGGTCTGATAGCGCATGCTGATATAGGGCACGACATAAGTAAATAAAACTAGTTATATTTATAGCATAAAATATCTTTTTCTTAAATATTGAAAATATTCTATTGTTAATATATGTTTTTAATTTTTGGCAAATAAATGAACCTTGGGAACAATTCTTGATTTTCCAAGTTATATTTATGTCAGTAATGCACTCCTCTAGTTTTAGTTGGAGAAACCAAATGATGAGAATATTATATCAAATATATAATCCTTTACCCTTGTATTACAAAAGACGATGGATGTTAAGCGGAGGATATTGTTACATTGATGCAAACTATCTTGCTTACGTCTAGAATAATTTAAAGAGGCTACGGTGGATGAAAACCCTTAAGGTTGCCAAGATTTATCTCTTCTATGAGGTTAGAGTAAACTCAAACATCTTCACTAGAGGGTAACAGGTTAAATTAAACTAGTACATCTATGAGGAGGTTACAAGGGTTATATTGGTTGATTGAGTCATGGTTGTTGGACGCTCCAATGCTACAACTACAAAAAGATGGATTACTTGATCTTCTCCTAAAATATAGATTTCTAAATATTCATTTCCAAAATCCTAATTACTATGCGATGGATGTATCGTAATGCCATGTCTAGAATGTGGTAGAAAAATATTTTCCAAGAATAATATAAGCTCCCAAACTACTCGAATAATGTATTCCCTTCCTAATTGATGTAAAGAATTATTTTTGTCCATCTGTTTGTCTCCTTGATAATAAAAAATAGTGAAAATATATTATCCATTTGATGAGATTTTTTTCTAATTAAAATTAAAACTCTCTCATAAAGTGTAAACCCTAATCATTATCAGAAAGACAAGTAGTACACAATTTTCTTCCTAAATTAATGAGGTAGATTAAGTAAGTAAATATTTTTTTAATATGGTTGGAGAGAAAATTGATCATAAATTTATATAATTCCCAAAAACGTCACCCCAAATCTTAGTATTATGGAAGCTCAAGAGAAGAATTTTCTTCTCAAGAAGTACAAGCCACCGGAGTTTGATGGTAAAGGGAGGGACATTCCAATTGAAGCAGAAACATGGATATAATCTATGCAAGACTATTTCATTGCTACGTGGACCACTTGGAACAAGATTAAAGATGCTGTGCGTGGGAGATATCTTTCACCCATATATCAAGCCCAAAAGATGAATGATTTCTTCAACCTAAAGCAATTAAGCCTATGCCTAGAAGCTTACTACTCCAAATTTGCAACACTTCTAAAATATGCACCTATGATGGATTTTTCATAGTAAGTATTCAAATTTTGCAATGGTCTAAATCTGCCCCTGAGTACGTGCCTTGAATCAATGAGATCATTGGATTTACAGGATGTATTGATTCAAGTAGCTCCAATAGTTTAGGAGATCGAATAAAGGCTAAGAAATGCAAAAAATTGGAATAGAAACAGTCAGAATAAGGGCAACTTCCAAGGTTATGCAAAAAGAGCCCAAGGATAGTACCACCCAAACAAGACAAAGAAAGCCAAATCAAATGAAGTTGAAAACTTTATACCCACAGGAAAGAGCAATGAAACTCCAAGGTGGTTCTATTGCAAGAACCAAGACATTTCAAGAGGTAGTGCCTAAAGCTTGGCCAAGGTCAGTTTCGCAAGCAAAGCCAAGATGCCAAGGGAAAGGTTATTGGAATAAACCTAAAGGAGGTTAGTAATGATAAAGATCCCCACAATGGAATTTGAAATGGAAAGAGCCAGAATACATGCCACTCTCAATAAGAAGGGTCCAAATCACCAATTCTCAGTAATTCAAACACTCGAAAATTATAAAGGTAAACCCTTTCGAATTTTAATCGACTGTTGAAGTACCTACTCTTTCATATCACCAAAATGTGCAAAAAGGCTAGGCATAAACACTACTCTTACATGTAGTTTGCTTGTGGAGTTAGCGTTGGAAAATAGGTTCTATCAACACAATAAACAAGCAAGGTAGAAATTAGCTTGGGTAGCAATTCTTTCAAAATGAGCTTCCGAATTATGAACCTCAAGGCTTGAATATCTGCTTGGTATGGATTAGTTAATTCCAAATAATGCCCATATCCATTGCGAAAAGGGCCAAATCACATTCCAAAACTCAAAGGGAGAACAAGTAACCACTCAAGGAGAAGCAAGGAATCCTAAGGTTCAGTTGGCTAAAGCTTCTCAAATAGTAAAAGGACTAAAGAAATGATTACACGTCTATCTAATTAAACTCAACAAGGCCAAGCACGATGGTGAAGCCAAGGATCAACCATCTTGACTAAAAGAATATGTGGATGCTTTTCTAGAAGACCTAACAGAGCTTCCACTAGCAAGGGAAGTAGATCACGAAATTCAACTCATTCGAGACACTGCCTCGACGAATGTCAATTCTTGAAGCCATTGAGCTAAAAGAACTCAAGCAATTATTATACTAGGGATACACCAAGTAATTCACCATGGGGAGCCTCGGTACTATTTCAAAAAAAGAAAGACGGAACACTTTGCCTTTGTATTGATTTACCGTGGATTAAACCATGTAACAATGAAAAACAAATACCCAATTCCCAAGATAGACGAGTTGCTTGACCCAACTCTAGGGAGAAAATGTCTTTTCAAAGATCGATCTCAGATCAGGCTATTATCAAATAAGAATTAGGGAGGAAGATACCCCTAAAACTGCTTTTAACACAAGATACAGTCTTATGAGTTTACTGTGATGTCATTTGGATTAACAAATGCTCCTGCCACCTTCAACAGATTGACGCACGACATTTGTCGACCCTACCTTGATGACTTTGTCCTCGTCTTCTTTTATGATATCTTAATATATTCCAAGAATGAAGAAGACCATGGACCACACCTACGAATAGTTCTTGAAACAATGATAGCCCATAAATTATATGTTAAAAAGAAGAAATGTGCCTTCTTCAAGAAGCAGATTGAATATTTAGAATTCATAGTATCGACAAATGCCATTTCAGTGGATCGTGCCAAGGTCCAAGATGTACAAGATTGGCCACCCCCAACAACGGTCAAGGAAGTGCAATGCTTTCTAGGGCTAACACGTTGGTATAGAGTCTTCATTAAAGAATATGCCTCAATCATCGCACCTCTCACTGATCTTCTAAAAAAGGTCTCCATTACATGGATGTCCGGCTAACAATCTAGCTTTGAGAAGCTTAAGCAAAGTTTGGTAATTGCCCTTATCTTAAGGCTACCTGACCTAAGCAAAGAATTCAAAGTCATAACTAACGTAAGCTCCTTGCTTTGGATTTCGTGCTTATGCAAGGACATCCAATAGCCTATGCTTCAAGAAAATTAAAGATCCACAAAAGAAACTATGCCACACGTGATCTAGAATTACTTGCTATTATTTATGCCTTTAAATTATGGAGACATTACCTACTTGGTAATAAGTTTTCTTTAATCACTAATCATAAAAGCCTAAAGTGGATTTTTACTCAACCAAATCTCAATATGAGACAACGTCAATGGATTGAGACCTTGTAGGAATTTGACTTTGAAATCAAGTATAGACCAGGCAAGGAGAATGTGATTGTGGATGCCCTAAGCGATAAATAATTTCTTAATGCTCTTATCATAGAGGAACACTCTAGGTCAAGAACTCTTGCTACAATGATTTCAATGCCCAGTGACTCTCTCATAGAAATGGCAAATAAAGAAGCAATGAAGGATCCAAGCTATTAGAGAATATTAAGAGAGATTTCCAATAGGGATTCAAGTCCAAAACTCAAGTCTAAGTATCAGGATTTTTCCATAAACGAGGAGCTTGCCTATTTTAAGACAAGACTATGTATTCCTGTAAGTCCAAAACTCAAAAAGAAAATACTCTAGGAAGGTTGCGATTCTCCATTTTTGGGTCATCTTGGATATGATGGGATTCTTAATATAGTCAGAAGAAGCTTCTATTGGGAAAGACTCGAGGGTGATGTACTCAAGTATGTCACCGAATGCCTAAACTACCAACGAATTAAGGTTGAATGTGTCAAGTTGCCAAGAAAGATTCAACCACTTGATGTCCCTCAAATAAAATGGGAGTATATCAGCATGGACTTCATAGTTGGATTACCCCTAGTACAAGGAGGATATAACTTCATAATGGTAGTCATTGATATGCTAACAAAAGTTACCCTCCTTATTCCTATAAAAACCAATTACAATACTTCTCGTATCGCCAAGATTTTTATTAAGGAAATTTTCAAGTTACATGGATTACCCGAGAGAATCATCAATGACAACGATTCTCTCTTCACCTTAAACTTTTGAAAGAGTTTGTTCAAATCTCTAGAAACCTAGCTCTGCTTCAATATCGCTTACAGTCCCCAAACCGATAGTCAAACAGAGTGGGTCAACCATGTTATTGAAGACATACTGAGAGCTTATTGTAATAGGGAACCCAAATAGTGGATCCAATATCTATCCTTAGTTGAATTCGCCTACAGTGCATCATACCATCAATGTATTCAAATGACTCCTTTTTAGGCACTATATGGACAAGATTGTCTTACACCGTTAAATTTTTCCGATCTTACCCTATGGGTAGAAGCATCTAGGTAAATGCTGGAAGAAATGGATTAACAAGTGAATGCTATAGGCAAGATATTCAAGCTACCAAGGATCAATAGAAGGCATGTGCCAATCAACAAAGGCAAGAACACATTTTCAAAGAAGGTGACATGATTTTCCTATGAGTTTATCCAAATAAAAGTTCCTTATCTTTGGGGGAATTCAAGAAGCTAAGTCCGAGGTATTGTGGGCTATATAAGGTGCTAAAGTTGTTGGGGGTAAAGGCGCCTCCGCTGTGCCGCCCCGTGTATTACTACACTGACAGTACCCGCCACTGCACACTGCAGGTGGCGGGCGCCCGTCACGTCACTTTATTCTTTATTCTTTTAGTGACAGTTTGAATAAAGGAAGGCCCGGTCACACATTGTGACTGTTGGAGTTCCCATTTCTTGTCTCTCTCTTTCTTGCTCTTGCTCTCCCGCCATAGCTCGCGTGCAAGCTTCGATCCTTCTCACCTTTCAACTGGTATCAGAGCTTGGCATTCTCTTGCTCGAGCTCGACTCGGTGCTTCCCGACCTTCGCATCGACTCGCTTCACGCATTGGGTCTCCATCCCGGCAGCCATAGCCGACCTCTTGAGCTCCCGACTCGCCCCGGCTTCCCGAGCTCCATCCTGGCCTTCTTGAGCTTCATCAGGGCCTTGCCCTTGAGGTATTGCTTCAGCATTTGCAGGCATTTGAGTGTATTCTCAGATTGAAACAGGGCAGGAACAAAGGGCAGCCACTCTTCTTGAGCTCCATAGCTCATATCTTCCCTCCCCTTTGCATTGGGCCTTCATGGCTTGGTATGTGCCTACCTTGGGCCATCATTGAGCCCCCCATTACCCCCTTTTCAGCCCATGTGGAGCAACAGCAAGTTCAGCACCAACAGGGCAGATTGCATCATTTTTTTCCAGGCTGTGAGCACTCATCTACTTCAGCTCCACACTTGGCCATTGCTTCTTGCTCTCTACCTTGATCAAGAGGGCTATAGACTTCATGTTTGATGTCATTCAAGCTTTGGGTATTGGTCTTGATCTTTCGGGGCTGATTTCTTCAGATTTGGGATTGTCATAAACTGTCATAACAGGCTGAAAACAGGGCAGCACCATTGGCATTAGCATTTGTTGCTTATACTCCATTCCGGTTGTGCTATTTGATGCCCGTATGCGGTCTACATGATGCCTAGTGCCTTGGGAATGTATGGGTGGCGCGAAGTACTTCGTTACCTTCATTGATGATTTTTCTAGGAAAGTGTGGGCTTATCCCATAAAGCAGAAGTCCGATGTCTTGGCAGTTTTTCAGAGATGGCTTGCTCTTGTTGAGAACCAGACTGGGTATAGGCTGAAATGCCTTAGGACAGATAATGGGGGAGAATATGTCTCGCATGCTTTTGAGCAGTTTTGTGATGACAGGGGTATTAAGCGTCAGTTGACCGCCCCTTACACCCCATCCCAGAATGGTTTGGCTGAGCGCATGAACAGGACTATTCAGGAGCGTGTGCGCTCTATGCTTAGCCATGCAGGCCTACCCCAGAGTTTTTGGGCTGAGGCAGTTAGTACGGCAGTGCATGTCATAAACCGATCGCCTTCCAGTGGATTGGATTTCCAGGTTGCAGAGGAAGTTTGGGCTGGTAAGCCACCCTCTTATGCGCATCTCCGTGTCTTTGGATGTGAGGCATTCTGCTATGTGCCCAAGGACAAGAGGAGTAAATTGGATCCAAAGAGCATTAAATGCATATTCCTTGGCTATGGTGAGTCAGGAGAGATGGGCTATCGCCTATGGGATCCACAGGCGCGGAAAATAGTACGCAGCCATGATGTCGTCTTCCATGAAGACAAGATGCACAGGCAGCCTGAGAAGGTGGTTGAGATCCGCAGAGTGATCTTTCAGGAGGAGCCTAGAGCTCCAGCACAGCTAGTAATACAGCCTGCAGCAGTTTCTCCACAGGGCCAGGGTGTTGGACAGGCAGTTAGACAGGCAGCAGAGCCTGCGGTGAGACAGTCTGCTAGAGACAGACGTCCACCTGACAGA
Organism: Lygodium microphyllum; assembly: GCF_053477565.2. Taxonomy (NCBI): domain Eukaryota; kingdom Viridiplantae; phylum Streptophyta; class Polypodiopsida; order Schizaeales; family Lygodiaceae; genus Lygodium; species Lygodium microphyllum. The sequence goes on along the minus strand of NC_141136.1, from coordinate 162,035,679 downwards.
TTTCAGCCCTCTACGCATTATGTTTTGGTTACAGATGCAGGAGAGCCTTTCACTTATGATGAGGCTATGTGCAGGGGTGACAGTCACTCCTGGGAGAGGGCTATGCAGTCTGAGATAGACTCCCTGCATAAGAATGAGACTTGGGATTTGGTTGCCTTGCCTAAGGGCAAGAAGGCTTTGCCACGCAAGTGGGTGTACAAGCTGAAAAGTACCCCTGGACACCCCAAGCCGGCATACAAGGCTAGATTGGTAGCAAAGGGTTTTAAGCAGGAACATGGTGTGGACTTTGATGAGGTCTTCTCTCCTGTGGTTAAGATGACCACCCTGCGCTTAGTCTTGGCTTTGGTTGCACAGCTTGACTTAGATCTATATCAGATGGATGTCAAGACGGCTTTTCTACATGGGGACTTGCATGATGAGATCTATATGGATCAGCCTAAGGGCTTTGCAGAACCTGGCAGGGAGCACCTAGTGTGCAAGTTGAAGAAGAGCTTGTATGGCTTGAAGCAGGCACCTAGGGAATGGTATCATAAGTTTGATGCCTTTATGCAGTCACAGGGCTACAGCAGGAGTGCTATGGATCCGTGTCTTTACACGAAGAAAGCCCGTGATGGCAGTTTGCTTATCTTGGTACTCTATGTTGATGATATGCTGATAGTAGGGAAAGCTCATGATGAGCTAGATGCTCTTAAATCTCAGCTAAAGAAGAGTTTTGAGATGAAGGATTTGGGACAGGCCTCACATATAGTTGGGATGCGCATTAAGCGCGATAGGCATCAGGGACTTTTGTATCTCTCACAGCGGGAGTACATTCATAAAGTCCTTGAGCGCTTCCGCATGCAGGACGTAAAGCCTATTGGCTGTCCATTACCTTCTTATGTGAAGGTATCACAGGCCGATTGTCCGCAGACAGATGAGCAGAGGGCCGAGATGGCCAAGATCCCTTATGCATCAGTCGTGGGCAGTTTGATGTATGCCATGATAGCCACTCGTCCAGATATTGCACATGCAGTTGGTGTTGTGGCACGCTATATGGCTACACCTGGCAGCAGACATTGGGATGCCGTGAAGGGTATCATGAGGTACCTGAAGGGCACAGCAGATATGTGTATTTGCTATGGCAGCCAGGATACAGGGGTCGTGGGGTACACTGACTCCGATTATGCAGGACATGCAGATAGTAGGAAGTCCACTTCTGGCTATGTATTCACCTATGCTGGAGGGGCTATCTCTTGGATGTCCAGGGTTCAGAAGTGTACGGCTTTGTCTACCACTGAGGCCGAGTATGTTGCAGCCACTGAGGCTTGCAAGGAGGCCATATGGTTAGGCCGTCTAGTTGCTGACCTTGGGATTGATGCTACACCTACACTGCATTCGGATTCTATGAGTGCCATTCAGTTGGCTAAGAATCCGGTCTTCCATGCGAAGACGAAACACATTGAGGTGAGGTATCACTTCATACGTGGTGTCGTGGAGGACAGGTATGTTGACCTTGTCAAGATCTCCACTGACGAGAATCCTGCAGATTTGCTCACGAAGAGCCTCACTACTGAGCGCTTTGCCTTCCTCAGGAGGTTGATGGGCGTTGGATGAGACGTCACCTTTCCTCACCTATGTACATTTGTACTGTCTTTTCTTTTTCTTTTCTCTCTCACTAGGGCAGATTCGCCTTTAAGTGGGAGGTTGTTGGGGGTAAAGGCGCCTCCGCTGTGCCGCCCCGTGTATTACTACACTGACAGTACCCGCCACTGCACACTGCAGGTGGCGGGCGCCCGTCACGTCACTTTATTCTTTATTCTTTTAGTGACAGTTTGAATAAAGGAAGGCCCGGTCACACATTGTGACTGTTGGAGTTCCCATTTCTTGTCTCTCTCTTTCTTGCTCTTGCTCTCCCGCCATAGCTCGCGTGCAAGCTTCGATCCTTCTCACCTTTCAAAAGTGTCTAGGAACAAATGCCTACAAGATGCAACTCCCTACTAAATTGAAAGTACTTGTTCCTAACACAAACCATATACTTAACGACCAACAAATTGTAATGCCAAGTCAAGGAGTCCTCAAACTTCAATCAAAAAAGATACTTGACATGCAGGAGAAGAATCTAAGAAGCAAAACCCTTAGAGAGTATCTTATCCCAGTGGAAATACTACCTTGAAGAGGATGCCACTTGGGTTGACAAAAATCACTATGTAACCAATATCCCTAGCTTCATTTGAGATAAGGACATCTCAATTCCTCTAAGGGGAAGAGGTTGTGATATTCCAATCGACTTCTCACAATTAGATTTGAAGAACTCTACATCATTAAATAGAGAAAGTCTCGAGCAAAATGGTCCAAGGTTCATAACTTGACATTTTTCCGGATTAATAGGGATTGTAGCCATCTATCATGGAAGTCACCACACGAACACAAGTCACATACCATAAGTCAAAAGTAACCAAACCCATTTTAAACTTAGCAAAGCAAGGTAAGTTTTAAAGCTTTAATCTTTAAAGCTTTAAAGCTTAAGGAAATAAGAAGAAAAAGAAGAAAACAACAACGAACAGGCTGCTCTCCCCTCCCTCCCCCTTGGCTCCCTTTTTTACTTAAAAAATGGTGCATGATGCTCTCAAATTTGCAGATCTAGATTACTAAAGAAAAATCTTGAATTATCATCCTATATTATAGTAGATAACTCCAACAATCTCCCCTTCTTCTAAATTTGATGAGAGGCTTGGATTCAAGTAGTATCATCTGAGAGCCATGCGAATTAGTCATGGCATCTCTGGCAACCTCTCTGGACCTCAAAAATCAAATAGCCAATATCATATTGCATCTTGAAAGCTTCTAGATTACTGATTTGCCAAGATATCCTCCATAAAGAGATCTTCTTCTTGGCCACAATCCTTCTTTCAATTTAGCTATAAATACAAGGCATAAGGAGCTATTGGAGAGTAGCTTGAGCAAGAGAGGAGAGGCCCTTCTCAAAAGTATAAAGCAAAAGGGAGTGGGGCAAGAGAAGCGCAAGGACGAGAATTCTCATCACGAAGACAAGGAGGATACTTCAGGAGCTCTTGGAATCAAATCCTCCATTCCTTCTACTCTACTTCCCTATGGAATCAAGACTCTTCTCGATTTTTCCTAAATTATTAGCAATCACAACCCCCATCAATCAAATTCCCATCAATCCAATTATGACGACCCCAAGCTCTCTTGCCAAAAATCCCCTCCTACGATATTGTGTGAGATTAAAGACCATGGCCTCGAAGAGAAGAAAGTTATGAAGATTGCGAAGACAAGAGCTGCCAATAATGTTGCAAACACAATCACTACACACACAATGACAAGTACTGGGATTATAAACGAAGCTGTGAATACCATCAACCAAGCACTCGTCATGGATTCCCAGGTACTTTATTTTTATAATATAGACAGCTCTAGTAGGTCATCATCCCATGAATTGGCAACAAAAGCTACATTCGTAAAATAGAATTTTATTCATATTTTAAAGGGATTCTTAACCACAAGTTACAAGGGGTGACTTTGGGCTTATACAAGATGTACCAAAGAGAGTACAAGGAAGGTACTGTGTTCCTAATAGAATTAATATTTTTGATTTGTATTGATCTAACGAAACCTATAATGGGTAATTACAGACGCAAATCCTCGGTATATAAAAGACCTTGAGATGGAATTGTCAAAAGAATACTTTTCGTAATAAAAATAACCAAGATTTTTTTTTAATCGCAGACCCAAGACCCACGAAACTCCAAGGGAGTTATTCTCAAAAATAGAATTCTTGTTTAGATTTAGTCCAAACTAGATCCGGAGGAAGGAAAAATCGGAGAAGACTATTGGAAGGTATTACCTTATGTTAAGTTTTGCCATGATATTATTATTTTTGAAAAGAAAATATTTGCCTCAGAAATAAATTTGTTAAAATTTTATGCATAATGAATTCGAAATAAGATGTTCGTGATTGTAAGTTAGGTACTAATCTTTCCTAAAATCATCAAGCTAAAAGATGGATGATCAGGTGTATAGTTCCTCAACCGAGACAGTATCCTGACGAGCACAGAACACCGAAGACTGAGGCAATGTTCTGAATGGCGCTAGACCTCCCCAAGGCCAACGTGAATAAAACCTACTCCAAGGGTTTTTGTTTTTTGTTTCAAGTTAGTGAGTGTAGACCAATCATGACGCGAAAGGTCTTGTTATAGGGAACTCTAGTCGGCAAGAGAAGGTGAGGATACCAGGGGGACTCTGGTCATAAAATCCTTAGGCTCTTACGAATTGCCAACTACCCTTCAAATTCCAGATAGTATCCTAGAAGTTCCAATACTAGTTTAGGAACTGAACTTGGAGAGAATAATATCTTTGGGTTAACATCATTCTAGTTAGAACAGAAAACATTGTAAAAATTTATTTTTCTTAAGGGAACCTATACAAATTTGTATCAGGAGATAATTCAAAGAAGCTATTTTTATATGTTGAAACCAAGGTAGTAGGTAATTAAAAATACTCTTGAGAGAGAAGCAGGAGGATGGAACCTTGATAGATCCAGACCTATGGCTGATGGTCTCAGTAGGTCAAGAGCTTTCTTAATAAGGAATAAAAATCACATTTTTTATGAATTAGAGATCAAAAAGCTTGACTCGCATCACTTTAGAACCATGGGCAGAAGGGATTAAGGTGCTATACTTCCCTTCGTTTCCCATTTTCTTTGAACCTAGTGCAATGCAAGCCCGTTTTAGTAAGCAATTTCTATAAGGGATAGTAACTTGAACTGATAATACTAATAAACCCTTAGTAGTTGATTTGACCAAAAAGACTTAGATCGATCCTTGTGGGAATGGTTGGAACTTGAGAGCATATGCTCAAGCTTGTATCAATCCTCTCTTCTTGATACAAATTTTTTATGTGGCTTTGAGATAGGGCTTGAGCAAGCATACAAAGTTTCCTTAATGGTGTGCTTTAGTTATTTAATTGCCTACCATGCTTATTTTTCAATATGTAAAGGCAACTTCCTTAATTAGACTTTTAGGGCACTAGGTTCCTTCACATTAATTAATCCACAACACAAAGATAGTATTATTTATTATTTTAAAAATAATTTTAAAATAAGAATATTTATCCACACCTTCTCCAAGGTGCAATGCCAATCTAGCCTTTCATCACTTAATCTAGAACTCTTATCCAAATCTCATGGTATATGATCCACTAATCCATTCTTATCCATCATCATCAAGGCCTTCCAAGAAGTCCATCCTCTTGGGCTCATAGGATTTAGACCGACCCAAGGAATTTATAAACTAAGCCCCCCTAGCACCCTTGTTGCCTCCTTATCTAACATCCTCCCTATAAAGGGACCTCTTGCATATGGGGCTAGTCTTAGTCTTCTAGCGTGGTTGAACACTTTATCATGGATAGTTATTGCACAATTTTCTTCATTCTAATCCCATGAATAACCTTTACTTTAGTAAGTGGTTACTCTTTAATACCATTGGTAATTAACTAAATATAAGAATCATTTTTATAAAAGACAACTTGCTTCATTTACCTCTTAGGATCAACATTAGGAGGAACATGGACTCAAAAAGGGCCTCATAAGAAATTGATTAAGAATCCTTAATCTTGGATTAGTCTCTCTTCAATGGTCATCACTGCACGCATTTTTGTCCCTTGGCCCCTTACATTCCTAAGCTCCATCCACTTTTTGTGGTGGACCCTACCTAGAAAGGAGTGGGGCATCCCTTTCTTTTCACCTTAGTAAAAACTAGCCCTTTTCATTCTCACTCTTCCAAAAGTACCACATCAATAAGTCAATTTTTTTTTCCCAAAAATGAATTTTTATAGTTTTTTTATAAAAATTGAGTTTCTTTTCCTTAAAAGGTACCCAATCATATTACAAGTTCGAATACTTACTTTTTATATATATTTTTGCATTAAAGGCCCTCTACATCATCTCATCCTCCTAGAAGGAACCAACACTCTTTCAAAATTGCCACATCAGTAATTTGAATTTATTTTTTCTTTAAAAATAAAATTTTAAAATTTTTCTCAAAAAGTAAGTTTCTTTTTCTCAAAAGACACCCAATAATATTGCAAGTTGAAATACTCATTTTTTATACACTTTTTTGTATGAAGGCCCTCAAAATCAGTTCATATTTTTTAATACCCACACATGTGATATCTAAAATCTTGCAAAAATGTGTGTGTGTGTGTGTGTGTGTGTGTGTGTGTGTGTGTGTGTGTGTGTGTGTGTGTGTGTGTGTGTGTGTGTGTGTGTGTGTGTGTGTGTGTGTGTGTGTGTGTGTGTGTGTGTTCACTACTCCTTCTAATTGCCACATTAGTAAGGAACTAATTTTGATCCCCAAAAGTGATTTTTTTTTTCTTCTCAAAACATGATCTTTTCCATCTCTAGTGATGCCTAACCACATTATATATGCATCAAAGCATTTTTCATTGCTCTTTTTTTTCTTCTAGCCATTCCAAATCAATATTATCCTATGAAAACTTAATATACTCCATTTCCTCTCCTACTCTAATGGAACCACTTAGGGATATAAGCAATCATAAGAGAAAGATGGATTTGCATGTTTATGTAGATGAAGAGTATGCTATTGCAAAGTCCCCTTATAGGAAGTGTGGGGATACAATAACCACTTTCCAATAGAGAAAAAGAAAAATATTGATCTTTGTGTGGATGGTTCCTTGTATCCTAATGATCCTAGCACTAGGCTAAATCCATCTTTCAATTCCACTTCTTTGTTTCTTACATTTGTTGGGGATGGTGAAAATGTTCTACTAGATTATTGTAAATGCTTAGATGAAAATATTTATATACACCATCATTATTATTAATCAATGTTATATAGCAATCATCAATCTTTGTTACAATCCTAGGGTTCTTTAAATTTGTTGCAAAAAGCCCTACAAGATCAACAAATCATACTACAAAAACTTGAAGAAGAATTGAAGCAATATAAAGATAAGACACAATACATGGCAACAAAGACACAGAGAAATTCAACCTTGGGGCAGGAGAATGGTTCATTGAAATCACTTTTGGAGCAAATGGAGAAGGATAATAACATTGGAGAAGTATATTTGCAAAGGTGCAAGCAAAGGCACGTGGGTTATAAGGAAAGAAAATGTCAATTACTTCCAATGCTATTACTATCCTTAAATGGTGGAGCATGGAAAATATGTGTACAAGCATTAAGATTCATAATTTTCTATTAGATGGCAATTTGAATCTACTTTATTCCCTAAAAATGTCCATTCATTGTTAAAAACATTTTCGATGATGCTAGAGGCCAAGGTGAGAGTCAGCAAATGGAGCTTTTAAAGGCATTCTTAAAACACAAGTATCTTATTAGAATTTTGAGAGACCCTCGACATTGAACCCTATGGCTTGCTACTTTGAATGAGGTTTTTATAGATGTTCTTACTAGTTTATCCATAGAAGAATTTCAAATAGCATGTGATACAACTAGGGCTAGTTGGCAAGTCTATGTGTAATACCCCCTCCCCCCTTTCGTGTCCCATAAGATCCCCCCCCCCCCCCCCAAAAAAAAACCTCAATTATTTTTTATTTTCCCTCTATTGACGTCACCAAACGGCAGGAGGGAGGGGAAGTAGAAGTGGAAGAAGAAGTCGGCAGTGACATTGAAGACGATGAGGAGGAGGGGCACATGTGTGCCACCTCCCTCCCCTTACCCCCACTATCTCCTCCTCCCCCCCCCCCCCCCCCCCCAAACTGTTTAAATTTGTTGCAAAAAGCCCTACAAGATCAACAAATCATACTACAAAAACTTGAAGAAGAATTGAAGCAATATAAAGACAAGACACAAGACATGGCAACAAAGATACAAAGAAATTCAACCTTGGAGCAAGAGAATAGTTCATTGAAATCACTTTTGAAGCAAATGGAGAAGGATAATAACATTGGAGAAGCAAATTTGCAAAGGTGCAAGGAAAGTCACGTGGGTTATAAGGAAAGAAAACGTCAATTACTTCCAATGCTATTACTATCCTTAAATGGTGGAGCATGGAAAATATGTGTACAAGCATTAAGATTCGTCATTTTCTATTGGAGGGAAATTTGAATCTACTTTATTCCCTAAAAATGTCCATTCATTGTTAAAAACATTTTCGATGACGCTAGAGGCCAAGGTGAGAGTCAGCAAATGGAGCTTCTAAAGGCATTCTTAAAACACGTATCTTATCATAATTTTGAGAGACCCTTGACATTGAGCCCTTTGGCTTGCTACTTTGAATGAGGTTTTTATAGATGTTCTTACTAGTTTATCCATAGAAGAAGTTCAAATAGCATGTGATACAACTAGGGTTAGTTGACAAGTCTATGTGTAATACCCCCCCCCCCCCCCCCAAAATTTTTTTAAACTACTTCAATTATTTTTTACTTTCCCCTTGTTGACGCCACCAAATGGCGGGAGGGAGGGGAAGTAGAAGTGGAAGAAGAAGTCGGTAGTGACATTGAAGATGATGAGGAGGAGGGGCACATGTGTGCCACCTCCCTCCCCTTACCCCCACTATCTCCCCCCCCCCAAAAAACTTGCAACGACGACTACATGGTGGCACGCTGCTTTTGGCCGCCCAGGTGGAGGGTTGGGAGAAGACCACCATCACCCCCATACCGCCCCTCCTCACTATAAAGACCCCTAGGATGAAATGATACCTCCCCCACAATAAGCTACCTTGAGAGAGAGAGAGAGAGAGAGAGAGAGAGAGAGAGAGAGAGAGAGAGAGAGAGAGAGAGAGAGAGAGAGAGAGAGAGAGCGATCATAGAGACCCTTCACACACCTATCTTCCAAGTCTAATTTTGCCTATGGATATTAGGTGCTACTCACCCAACAATGCGTAAGGTCCATCATAGCGCTAGAAATTCTGCACTGCTTTGCAAAAATTTTCTACAAGCCAATAGCTACCTTGCAAGAGACTCATGTGACGGGGCAAAGACTGTCTTAGGTCCGTGAGCAAGCTTCCGTAATAGTCCATGCGCGCATCTATTGAAGAAGGCCCGAGCTAAATAATGGCTCCAATGCAAAATATAGTTCAAGCGAATGCTAATCCCGCATCAAATGATGGAGCTATGGGTCAAGGAACCACAACACTTAGTAACCATGTGTATTCAAATTAATTTTACTCTAGTAGAAATCATCTTAAAGGAACAATAAATGCAGATCTAAGGGTACACAAGCCTTGTGCTTGTGGACTGGCTCTTGAAATTGGAGATGAAGTTGGGGTGGGCCCTTCTTTGCTGCTGGTGTTGAGGGGATTTTTCCTTTGAAATTGAATATCATGTTGGATAGATCCTTGCATGGAGGGAGGCTGAAGACCGGATCTATTTTTGAAATTGAAGATGGTTTTAGATGGATCTATCTTTTGAAATTGAAGATAGTTTTGGATGGATCCATCTTTTGAAATTGAGGATGGTTTTAGATGGATCCATCTTTTAGTCCTCCCATGGTTGCCTTCTCCTGCAAGCACTGTTCCAAATGAGTGTTTTCATTCACTTTTTGACTGGGGCTGCCTGGGTCTATCTCTATTTTGTTTCGCCTGCATGGTGATATTATCACATAAGATGGCCCCGTTCTTAAGTGGGTGCTGGTTCCAAGACCCTTGATTTTTTGAGCTAGCGAAGGTTTGATGAGAAAGCGCAGACATGTGAGTCGATGTTGATGGGGTCTTAGGGGAATTGGGCTTAGGAAGAACATATAACCCGGTTAAGGTGGTGGAGGCATATTGCATGGATGATGGGGCCTGGTGTACTACCTAGGGGTGTTTGCTCTGCTATGTGGTGCATTGCACTTGTGCTAGTGGAATTAGGAGTTGGATTTGGGTGTTGTCCCCCACCTGAGGACCTAGTGTGTGCATAAGGGAGTGCAATGCGGGGTAGCTTAGGGTGACATGGACAGTTCGGTCAAAAAGGGCTAGGGGGTTAGGCATAAAGCCACCAGCCAACTGAGGCCACAGGATGAGCCTATCTTGAGAACCCCTAGGTGCATTGATTGTGATCGATGTGCAGCTTGTGATGTCTTGTGTGATGCCTCTTTCCATTTTCATCTTCTTTGTACCCCCCTTTTTTTGGTATTGAGTTACATAGTTATGATAGAAGCTAGTATTTGTCACTCATCAGAGTGAGGCAGAGAAGGAGGCTTAATAGACTTGTTAAGGAATTGGTGGCTTTGGAGATACCCCTTGAGGTCTAGGTAGACCTGAAGGGTGGTGGTGGAGAGGAACGGATGATTGCAATGGGTGAAGCAGTTATCATTCATGTTCTCTAGAAGAGCTAAGCAAAACCGAGGGTAGTAGAGTGGCTCGCATCATTAGTCCAACCATCGCGCAACTATCTATAGCATTAGGATCAAAATGGAGGACTGGGAGGCCGTGCTCTTGGGGAGTGGGGTCTTGCCTAAGGATTATCCTAAGTAATCTAAGGTAATTACATGTAGTAATAAAGGCGGGGTCAAAGCATGAAGAGAATTTGTTGATGGAGTGGATTAGGGTATCATACAAATTTTTTGATGTGAAAATGAGGGCATCTTCATATGTAGTACAATGCAGATTATAAATTATTGGGAAGTCATAGCGATTGTGGACACTAGAGTCAAAATCCACTCCCACCCTTCAAGGGTATGGCATGAAAGTTGGGTCGTTCTGCTTGAAGGGTTGAGTGTTGCAAAAGGCCATCCAAGTGTCCATGTTGGCATGGCAGATCCTCCTTCTTCATGTGGGTTGGCATTCATAACTAGGCACAGACCTTGGCACCTCAAAACTTTGTTTTGCCAAAATTTTTCATCTTCATTGCCCCATAGTGTGGGGTTCTGCTCTCTCTCCTTCAACCAATTTTCTTTGAGATTGCTTCTGATATCAATTACCTCTTCCACCACCTTGATTAGTAAACCCTACGCAAGTTAGTGGGGAACTAGAAGTTTAGGTCTCAAAGGGGTTTCTGGAGGTCTCATGTTGTTCCAAGATCACCAAATCAGCATGGAAGCTTCTTGCGACAGTATCATAGGCTCGGTGTGGAATAGGCATGGGTGGCACTTATATCGGTTTGGCATTTGGCCTTCCCCTTGCTTCCTCCACCATTTGTTTTCTTTTTTCCTTGAGTGCGGCTCTTCTTTCTTTGGAGATGTCCACCTGTTTTTGGTCTTCTAGCCGTGGTGGGGAGGGAGGTTGTGGGACTAATTCCTCTTCATGAGGTCCCATCTTGTAATAAAGCATAAGTCACCTTAGTCTAGACTAGGCTAGGGATTAAGTATAAAAGGGGGAGATGTAACTTGTGAGGGATCTTTTTGCCATTTCTCAAGTAATACATGCTTTGAGGTTCCTTCCTCCCACTACTTAAGAGGGTGCATGCTCTTAGCCACCAAGATATGGGGTACATACCATGTCCCACCTTGACATGAGGTGAGTATTCATGTTGCAGTTTACATCTATGATTCTCAGCATTCCATGGCAATACTATTTCGTGCCTAGCTACCTTGGCTATGGCTTCCTTGCAAACATGGTGTATTTCTTGTATTTCTTTGCAAGTATGGTGTATTTCATAAATTTCCAGTTATTTGACTTATTGTGAGAACTAGTATATTACATTGGTATTAGAGCATGGATTTTGATCCATATGGCAAGTCATTTTCGTGGTGGATATATCTAGTCACAGCATGGTTACAGGGTAATGGGAGGCCAAATTTTGGTCACAGGGTTTACACAGTTTAAACCGTGACTAGTGAAAGTGTTCTTCAGCAAGTCAAATAACTAGTAATTTATGAAATACACCATACTTGCAAAGAAATACACCATGTTTGCAAGGAAGCCATAGCCAAGGTAGCTAGGCATGAAATAGTATTGCCATGGAAGGCTGAGAATCATAGATGTAAGCTGCAACATGAATCCCCACTTCCACATGTTAAGGTGGGACATGGTATGCACCCCATATCTTGGTGGCTAAGAGCATGCACCCTCTTAGTTGATGGGAGGAAGAAACCTCAAAGCATGTATTGCTTGAAAATAGCAAAAAGATCCCTCACAAGTTACATCTCCCCCTTTTATACTTAATCCCTAACCTAGTCTAGACTAAGGTGACGTATGCTTTATTACAAGCCACCCCAACCTAAAAGAGCTTTGTCCTCAAAGCGTTGAATTGGGAACAAATTATAAAGATGATTACAAAGATGGCTTGAATAATTTGGAATCATACAAAATTGGCCATATCTTGAGCTAGAAGTGATCGATTTTCACATGCAAGATATAGAAATGTAAAGGACAACATGTAATATCTAGCCATGCCTTCAAAATCCAATTTTGATGCCAATGAAACAATTTACTTTCATGCAAAAATTTAATACAGCAAGTTGTTTACTGCCCTGTTTATGAACTATCCTCTTGCTTAAGCCATGGAAATTGTTCCAAATATGATGCTTGTTGCCATGAATACTCTTCAATAGGCAAATCCTTCCACTTAACTAGGTATTCCATAAGAATATGATTCCTTAGAACCTTCTCCCACTTGCCAATAATCTTCTCGGGCTCATATATGATCAAACCATCATCATCCAAGGGAGATAGTTCTTCAAGAACTTAAATTTGAGGACCCACATAGTTTTTAAGCTGAGATACATGAAAGAGATTATGGATTCTTGTGTTTGAAGGTAAATCTAGTTGATAAACAAGATCCCCAACTCGCTTAACAATACGATAAGGACCATAAAACCTATGAGCAAGTTTGTTGTGTCCTCCTATAAGAGAAGCATAACGTGAAATGGAAACCTTTAAAAATACCCATTCATCTTCCTCGAACTCCACACGTTTTCTTTTCTCATCCGATAGATCTTCATTGTCTCTTGAGCTTTGACAATGTTGTCCTTGCATTGCTTCATAAGGATCTCTCTCTTTTCCAACTTCTCACGGGCTTGTGGATTCACATCTTCATGAAACAATGTGGAGGGTACTTGTACGTTGTAGCCATATAAAGCTTCAAAAGGAGACATTCCAATGCTCATATGGTAAGTATTGTTGTAAATAAACCCCACAAGATGGAGCCATTGGTCCCATGCATTTTGTGTCTCATGGCAAAAGTGGCTCAAATAAACTTCTAACCATTTGTTAACTCTTTTGGTTTGCCCATCCGTTTGTGGGTGATATGCGGTACTAAGAGTCAAAAGAGTCCCCATTGAAGAGAACAAACTCCTCCAAAATCTTCCTATAAACTTAGTGTCGCAATCGAACACAATCTTCATTAGCAAACCATGAAGCTTGAAAATACATTTAATGAATTGTTGAGCTACTTGGTTTGAGTAAATTGGGCCTTAGTAGGGATGAAAGAAATCCCTACAAGCCTTTTCTAAGTCTATTTTCTCTTTTTTCTCCTCTCCTCTTCTCACTTTTCCTATGTAGTTTTCTTCTTCATCTCCTTTCACTGGACTATGCCTCTTGTTCCTAGTGAGGTGGCAATCTACTTGGTGTCTCATCCACTCCTTATCCTCCTTCTTGCCCTTGCCCCAAGACTTCTCTGATGATGGCATTAAGGACTCTACTAAATCCAATGGTTGAGGCCTTTGAAGATGAAGATTTCCTTTTAGCCTTTTTGGCAAGGAATTCTCCTCCGGCGGGCTATCCTCCTATTGCCAACGCCTTTGTCGAGATCTCGATGGTCTTCCTCACAAAACTGTCGAGGTTCACCTTATCCAGCGATCGTATTGCAATGCTATCTAACAAGGGGACATTAATGCGACTCATGATTGTGTTGTACCTCTGACTAGAGAACAACACGTGACCATCTTGGCTTGGAGTTGGATTTCGGGATCTCGAATATTTGCCAAGCTGACACCGTCATTGGTGTGGATCTTCACCTTGTCCATTCCTAGTAAGGCGTATACATCTCTCTTTGGCTTCCTCTCTACTTTGTGTGCCAAGTCCAATGCTTTTTGTACCAGCTCCAGGGTCAATTCAATCTACAATTGATTATTTTCCTCTCCCTCTCACATAATCACGATACTACGGTTCTTGTGAAAATTCTACAAGAACTCTGTTCAATAGATGTAGTCTACCCCTTGTCTTACTGCTTCCATGTATTTTTGCATGTTGCATTGCTCAACGATCTGCCTCATAGCCTGTTCTTCTATGGCCATGTCTTCTAGGTTGAAGACATGCTGGAACTTAAAGTGGTTAAAGGCCCGTGTTTCCACTGAAAGGCCATATTTTGCCTGCTCTTCTTTAGAAAAAGGCAATTTGCATGCCTTTTCTTGGCCTACCATGATGGGTGCCTGTTATGAAGCCATATTCACCATCATTAGTGTTTTTTAGAATAATTACAAGCAAAAGGAAATGACTACATGTTGAACTGAAATGCTTGAGTGTAGAAGTAGACTTTCCTCCAAGTAGTCTATCGATTTCAATTTTTATTGACATTTTCCTCAATCACAAGTTGTTTCATCCTACCATTGAGGTTTCTAATGTGTGCTTTTCCTTGATTTTTTTCCTTGTGTATTTGGTTTGATTCAACTTACCTCCTCCCCCTTTTGAAATGAGAAGAATCCTTCCTAGGATTAAAGGGTTAGAGGATGAAGGGCCTTCAACACATAATCTTAGTGTCTTACTTTCACATGAGCCAAGCATAGAAATTTGAATTATATTCTAAATTTTCATAGCTATCCATATCAAAAGGGTGGATGTCTACATGCGTAATGTAAGTGAGGACATCAAGTGAGAAGTCATTAGAGTCCACTCTGCTAGCAATGAGCAGCTCCTCCTCAGTAAGGAGACAATCTAAATAGGGATATTCCCTAATGTGTTCTTCTAGGGATTGATTATGGATCGTAGTCAACACACTATAGGAAGTTGGAGCTACATAGGTTAGGTTGTATCCTGATGCCTTGATTTCTCATTGCTGCTTAGCATTGGTCATTATTTAGCATCCTTGTAAGCTCCCATTGCAATTAAAGAGTGTACCATTTTCGCAAGAAAGAGGAGTCTTTGTTAGCAAGCTGATTAAACTTCTCAACTTCTTGGTCTGTGTGTGTGAATATATTCTTGTTATACGACGTAATGAGATGTTGTTTGATTGCAAAAGGCCATCCAAGTGTCCATGTTGGCGTGGCAGATTCTCCTTCTCCATGTAGATTGGCAAAGACATCCCACTCGATGAATGCGGTCTCATGCATATCATTAGGATACACTTGCACTTGATTGTATCCAGAGAAGTCATCCAGAAAACTATAGGCCTCTTTGCCAACCACTCTCTTGATGAGCATGTGCTTGGTGTACGGCAATGGATAGTTATCACTCATCATAGCGGGGTTTACCATCTCATAATTGATGCACACTCTAATCTTTCCAATCTTCTTCAATACGATGACTATGGGAGAAACCCAATCCGTGTGCTCAATTTCATAGATGAATCCTACTATCATGAGCTTGTTAATTTCTTCCTTCACGGCATGGGTGTGCCTTGGATTCATGAGATATGGTCATTGCTTGACTGGAATTATGTCAGGTGTCATGGATATATTGTGAGTCACTATACATCAAACAGATGTTGATATGGTCAATTGGGTATACTTTCATCTTCATGTCATGTACCCGCCTTTGATTACGTGACGAGGAACATTTTAATAGTTGCTTGTGGGAGTTTTCACTCAACCGCCAAGACCCAGGACCGCTTATTGTTTCAAGCGTTCCAAGCCGAGCACTAATGGCTACCTCTCACATAGCCGACACGCCATCCATATCTATAGGTGTAGTGAGCTTACCTCCATGCCGATTGAGTTATCTCCTCTCTTGCGCACTCCGGTAGCTCCACGATCCAAGTGCAAGCTTCAAGCAAGTTCCATCCTCAAGCTCCACGCTCCAAGCTCTATCGCCGTGAGCAAGACAAGAGAAGAAAACTTATTCGTCTTAGGGTTAACATTACCCCCCTCCTAGACGAGTGCCAGTCCCATGGCACTCACCGTCGTAGGTAGCAGCCTTTGGCATGCACTGAAGACGTGGGTGGAAGGGACATCGGTGGTTGCCGTAGAGGAGTGTTGGTGGTGGTGTGGAGGAAAGTCGTTGGGGCACATTGGTGGTAGGGTTGTTCTTTGTTGAGGATTGCACTAATGGCCAACACAAGTATTGGTTTGTTGGGGATTCTGCACATGACAATTCTTGGCGGGCTTGCAGGATGATAAAGGATAAGAATTCAGAGTTGGGTGTCGATAAAGAGCAAACGACACTTTCGTTAGAGCCTTCAATACCTGCAATTGAAAACCTCTCATAGGTGGTCTCTCCCTAGGGGTAGTGCTAGTCTTCTCTATCGTGTACAAGACATAGTTCAATTAGTTTGGGAGACAAGTCAAACTCTAAACAAGCTGAGAGTATTATCCTACACTTGAGGACCCAAACTGTGTATATATTTTGGTGCAGATATTAGATAAGTGCTCATGCATACTTAGACATTACATAGTTAGAAGATTGTGGGCTGGTTTCTCGTAACATTGTGTGGAGAAACCAAAGTTATCCATGTGGAGAAGAAGTACACGTGAAGGTGTATGAGACATCCTTTGCATTGTGACTGCACGATGTAGCATAATTGAACATAGGGACACCACACTTTCAATAGCTACGAGCTATTGGAATTTCTTGATGAGGATCGTGTACTTTTCATGGCCATTCGTGCGATGCTTACCACAATTGATTGCAATGGTATTAAGGCAGAGTGCAAGAGGGAATCGTGCGAATGGGTCAGGGTGACAGGTCTAACCATAGGCAAGACAAGCTCCCTAGGTATGTCCTGCCCTTGATGTGCCCTGAACAATTGTGGGTGATGCAAAAGGGCGAGGGGACTAGGGATGAAGCAAGCCGACCAAGGTCACTGGACGTACCTAATTTGAGGACCCCTAGGTGCTGTGCTGTGATTGTGGGTGCTTCTTCTCTTTTCATTCTTTTTTTTTTCCATTTTCTTTTTTGGTTCTTTTTCTTGTTCTTTTTGCTTTCTTTATTTCTTTCTTTCTTTCCCCTTTTTTTTTTTTGGACTTGTCTGAGTACAACCATTGGAATATGTTGAGGGTATCAGCCTTTCAGTGGGTTGGGAAATGTCAAGCTCCGAAGGCTCAGGAAATGGATATTACAGTGATGATTGTGCCCTAGCCTCCTTGTTAGAGAGGCAGTTGTTGAGATGGGGAGATACACTTGAGATATTGCAACCCTCTTTGGAATGTGTGATGTTGGTACAATTGTGGTAACAGCAACCGTGAGTGCCCAGCGTAGAGTGTAACCCAGAAAGAGGAAGTGGTTAAAATCATGCTTTGGGCCATGCAACATGGGCACTTGCAAGTATGATTTTCGCTTTTGACAACGTGGCTTTGTCGCGGCTCTTATGAGGTTGGTGGTCTTGCAGTGACTTGGGCATTGAACACGTTCGCACGAAGACCTACGTCATCCTGCATCCACTTGTCACTTCATGAGAGTATATGCAAGTCGCATGCATCAAGTACAACGAATAGATGCAATACTTTTTCAAAATCCTATGATGCTGATTGTGATGCCTATTTCGGTGTTTGTTAAAGACGTGGCATATATTAGCGATAGGTACGGAAAGTGTGTACAAGTGGGGAGCCTATGACTTTAACCACTTAAAGACAAAAAGTTATAGTAGAATGGCCTTTTTTAAGTTGCTTATATATCATAGGGGCTACTTGATTTGCACGAGGCAGGGTGAGTCCGGATGGTCAGGCGACTGAGGCTCTGCTTTGGTGAGGGGCTCCTGTGAGGTTGGGCAGGGAAGATGTCGGCTAGGACTTGAATGGTGTAGTCCCTGGCCGCAACTGTTTCTAAAATGCTTTTGAACAATGCATCAAATTCTTCCTTGTCTCGAGCTACCCTCTGCGCTTTCGAGCACCTGGTGCCCAAGTGTCTATTGGGGGCCCGCACAACTAGCATCGCCATGCCTCGTGTGCTCCCTTGAGCTCTTATTCCCCTGGCCTGGGGATTTTTCGGCCTACATCCAAGGCAATGTCGCTTGGGGCCTCATTTCTTTGCATACCTTTTGAGACTAGGCACGTAGCGTTCCGGCGGAGGAGCTTGTGCTGTATGCTCCCTTCGATGGCAGAGAGTGTCTTTGCAAGCTAGCTGCATTGGGTGATCCATATCTGCTACATAGGGGGACCTGCAAAAATGCAAACCAAGGATTAGGCCTTGAGACAGGATAAAACCATTCGCATGGAAGGGATCATACAGTGGGTTATCAAGCGCATATGATGAGGAGGGGAGAGGTGAGGCATGCAGTGTTTGTTGTAGAGGGATGGCCCCCATGATGATATTCGTTTTGCCTCTAGATCTTGGCTTATGCTAAGTTGCGTGGACTGGTTGTCATGGAGTGAAGTAGAGCTCATCCCTGGAAGGATAGACTGAAAAAGGGGAAAGGTGTATAGAAAGGGACGGTGTCCCATCGACACCATCATAGATGTTGGTCAAGGCTTCCTATGGCGATAATGAGGGTTGCATGCCCTCTAATTGGAGGCGGGAATGGTCACACGACTTCTAAATGTGTGGTGAGAGGACCTGAGGAGCTTAGTCTGTCAAACCCAACTCTTCTCCCTATGCTTGACTATCATTGCTTGCGTGTATTGATATTATCTATACAAGGTGACAAAATTCATTGTTTATTTATGTACATGTTTATGAATCCATGTCACTTCACAAGGATAAAAACCAATTGTAGAACTCAGAATTGTACTGGAGTGAGGCACTTGCATCCAGTACTCGTGGTAGCCTTCTTAATAACATCAGATATTTTGCAATGTCAAGTATCATGGTACCTTGTCCGAGTCTACTTGCAACATGTAGCTCCTCCTCAATGAGAACCTTATCATCCAAAGAGTTCTCTTGGCTAGTTCCAACTAAGTCCGTACCCTGAATGGCAGTTAGTACTCGAAAGGAAGTTGGCGCCACATAGGTTGGGTCTCTTTGAGACCGCCATTTGGCCAATCGCTCCTCTGAGATTGTCATAATCTGGGCTCCTAGTTCAACCATCACAACATGGCTTTCAAACCAACGTTGTTCAAATTGACTTTGACCCTCTGATTGTCGCTTTAGTTGCTCTATCTCTAAAAGATTTGGTTGGCAAAGCACATCATTGAATGTTACAGTTAAGCATAGTTTGTCGGCTTTCTCGTCAGAGATGAGTCGCATGCGTTCATGAAGGAGCCTGTCATAGTGCTTGTTAAGATATTCTTGCTCTTCCCAGGATAGGAAAAATGGCAATTATTCTCCAAGCTGCTCCTTAGGGAATGCACCCATGTCCACAAGGATGTAGACACGTGCAAACGCCTTGAGCTTAGCATCCAACTCAGTTAAGCATTCAATGATACTTCTATGTTCAACGAGGGCTTGCTCAGTTGCTATCTCATGCAAGGTTCTAGGAGTTTTCCTAGGCTTTAACATAGCTGGGGGCTCAGGCCTAAATGAGCAAGATTGGTCAATGCTAGGATTTCTTATTCTCTCGAGGTTTCCATGTTTCTCCTGAGGCTTTGTTATTGCATCATGGTTCTCCTTGGATGTGACTGGTACAAATTTGTCATCCTGTTGTGACATCATTGTATCCACTCTTGATTGGTCAATGCGAGTTCTATTGTTAGTGGATTGAGTGTTGAAAGCAACCATTGATGGTAACGGTTGCTTTGATTTTTCACAGCATATGGATGTCTCTGAGGTTTCACCACTATTAGGAGAGACATCAATGGGTTCATTAGTGGATGGACTCGATGCTTTATTCCCCAACTCTCCAGCGCTCTTGGTCTCAATGCTCTTGGGGTCCACAACCACATGTAGCTATTGTTGTTTTCGTTGTTTTCTCCTCTTTTTCTTGGTCAGTGAAGATGCATCTCTCAACGACTCAAGACCTTGGACTAGGTCAACCATTGACGTGCTTGGTTGGTCCTCGGCATTCTCTTTCTCTAGTGTGTCCTCATGGGACATAGCCGTGGCCTTCTGAATAAGCCTCGCTAGTTTGTGAGGGTACAATTGCCTCCCTTTTTGGAGAGTCTACCTCTTCAACCAATTCCCTTCTGTTTAACTCTTCCAGCCTAGGCTTTAAGCACTTTGGAAGTGCTGGAGTTGTCAAGGATGCTAGTTGCGGTACCTCCTCCATAGGTAAACTACTAAGGACACGTTCCGCAAGGGGTGTTGTCATGGTGAAGGGCCGTGATTGCTGTGATCCTTGATTGGAAGTAGTAGCAGCTAGTTCAGTGGACTTGCTACTATTGGTGGATCACGGTGTCAAGTCCTTAGGTCAATTGGAAGTGGCCATGTCTTTTGTTGCCTTAGAGCATTCACTTGTGTAGATTGAGTATCAGTTGAGCTAGCCACGGTGGATTGCACAGGCATATCCTTAGGTTGAGAGCTAAGGGTGGTGTCATGTCCTGCCTCTTGGACATTTGGAAGCTCTGATGTAGGTAGAGATTGGGATTGAGTAGCCGCACTTGACAACTATTGTGCTTCTTGTGTCCGTTTAGGGGAAGAGAGTGTAGGAGACTTGGGACTCCTAAGTGGCTTTGACACTGGCTGGAAGATTTGCTCGTGGCTGTTTAATGATTTCTCTATTTGCTTTGTTGAGCATTTAACCTTACCATGAGCAATGTTGTGCCTATGATGCCTACTATCCTCTTGGGGAATCAAAGGCTCCTTGGACACTAGTGGCTTTTGCATATCTGCTTGTCAAGCACTCTAGGTTGAGGATCTACCCTCCGATTGGTCCCATTTGGTTTCTTGATTTCGGCCATGAGGGGCTCGGTCACTCCACTGTTGTTGACTCGAGACTTGGTTTTTCATTTAGATCTCCTCCTATGCTTCTTTGCTCTTGATACGATCTAGGCCTTTAGTCGATAGAGGAGGTTTAGAAGGGGGTTTTGGCACCCAAATTCATCGGTTACTTGCGTAATATCCTTGAGCACATAGCAACACTTTGGATATCCATCGCGGCGTTGTGCTAACCCTCCATCGATGCCTTTGTTTATAAGGCTTGGGCTTCTTTTGGGGTCTTCTACGATATTTGTAAGTCCAAAGCCTGTCCTTGGCATTGTCTCTTGACCTTCTTGTTTCAAGCATGGCCTCACTGACTGGTTCTCGCTGTTCAACCTATGCTTGTATCAACTCTTCCAACAAGTCCTTGCTCTCATTGGCAGGCTTGACTATTATGTCAACACCTTCCTTGCCTTTCCCTCGAGGTTCGATGAGGTCACCCTTACTGAAGGTTGTGACTATCCTCACACCCGATAGTGTCAGGTGTATCCTCTGTGCTACATAGCCGGCCTCACACTTGGTCGCCCTTTTGAAAGGTCTTCCTAGGAAGGTTTCCTTATTGTAATTAGCACTATTTGGAGGAACATGAAATAGGATAGGCAAGCTTTCAGTTTCAATTGTCGCAAGGATTTTGCACTTTCCTATGAGTGCTTGTGGGTGTCTCCCGTAAGGGCTAAGAGTTGCATAGTCAGTGTGAGCTCTAGTTGGCCTAGTAAGGTCCATGATTCATAGGTCAAGATATTGAAATCTGCTTCTTCATCAATCAGAGCATTGATGGTATGCTCTCTTTTCACAGTGAGTTTGACCCTAAGATAAGCAGGTGGTACTATGTCTTCGTCTTTCGGGTCTTAGCTTGTAAAATTAAGCCTTCTGACAAATGTCCTTGAGTCTCCAACTGCACGACCAGATGTGAATTCTCCGCTGGTGTCTTGGATCATCTGTGCAGTGCTATTCAAGGAGCATCTATCGTCAGGACTGTCATATCTAGTCATTCTCGCTGTTGTAGCTTGATGTTGTTGCTTTCCACTTTGACCAGATGTAGTATGAATGCAACACGTATGTGTTTTTGCAGTGTGGCCTTTTTTCCCTTGTTGGCTAGATTGACCCATTGAGGTTTTAGGATATCTGTTTGTCTTTGTTTGGGTATGGGCTTTTGGTTGCTCTTTTGCAAGTGAGGATCCATGCTCGTGTAGAGCCATTACTACACTAGAGTCTATTTTGGAGAACCTGTCACGGCGCGCGTTTTCTCTCCGACCTACTCGGGGGAGGTAGCCCCTCTGCGGGGATCTAGGGGGGGCAGTCCCCCCTAGCCCGCAGGGCCATTACGGTAAACACCATGCGCAATTTGGAGGACCGTTTATAGTCAAATTTTGAATTACTTGCTCTAAGTTTCAGCCTAGTGATCGATCTATGATATGGTTTCGACTCTATATGGTCTCTCGATCAATTTCACTGTCTTTAGGTTAAAATTTGAAAAAAACTAAATTTGGCCCAACGGGTTTGAATTGCAGGGGCCGAATGTTCGATTCGGCCCGTCCGAGGGTCGAGTAGAAGGGCCGAATGTAAGTGGTCCGAATGTCGAATTTGGCCAGTTCGAGTCTGGTTGTCTAGGTGGTAGTGGGCCGAGACGGCAGGGTCGAGGGTCGAATTTCAAAGTTGGTCTGACTGGTCAATTCGGACGGGCCGAGTAGTGGGTGTCCGAGTGGTAGTGGGTCGCATGGTCCGAGGGCCGAGTCGAGTGGTCCAAGGGTCGAGTCAAGTGGTCCGAGGGCTGATTATGGTGGTCTGAGGGCCGACTCTGGGACTCGGCCCAAAATCACCATCACTCAGACACGCGGAGCACGGCGCATTTTTCACCGGACTTCACGAAATTCACCACGCCGAGATTGGAGGCCTTTCCCCTGGTCGAGAAACTCCAGATCCAACCTACTCATGTAGAGGAAGGTGTAGAATTACCTGGGCTGGCCAAATATCTCCCGGATGACAAGATCGAAGCAGATCCACTCAACAAAGCTTTCTTCTTCTCTCCTGCCCTCCTGAAACACTGCAATGCACAATGTTGCCTTTCTTGCCGCTCTTGGCCCCTTATCATCCTGTCCAGGCCTGCACTCACCTCAACATTGCCTCCCTTACTAACATTTAACCCAAAATTTTATTTATTGCCCTTCTTTTCCGTGTTTCAACCTGTTATATAGCAACAGAAAACCCTATTGTTTGCTCCAAGTTTTTCTCCTATCCTTCCTAAATGCAAGATAACATTATAAGAAAGATACCTATACTACTCCATTATGCTTTCCCAAGTCCAAAACAACAAAAACCTACTTGCTAAGGAGATCGAGTATCTCTTCAAACTCCCTCGCTTCCTACCTATCTACCTCAAGCACCAGTTCGGGGAAAACCCTACTTCAATGCTCGATTCGAAGCGCGCAAGCACTCAAGGCTTGAATCCGTTGGTCCCGGCAATGGAACCAAAATGTGGGAGTTTTCACTCAACCGCCAAGACCCACGGACCGCTTATTGTTTCAAGTGTTCCAAGCTGAGCACTAATGGCTACCTCTCACATAGCTGACGTGCCATCCATATCTATAGGTGTAGTGAGCTTACCTCCATGCCGATCGAGTTACCTCCTCTCTCGCGCACTCTGGTAGCTCCACGATCCAAGTGCAAGCTTCAAGAAAGCTCCATCCTCAAGCTCCATGCTTTAAGTTCCATTGCCGCGAGCAAGACAAGAGAAGAGAAGAGAAGAAAAGAAGAAAGGGAAAGATGGAGAGCTTCTCCTCCCCGGTCCCTCACCCTCACACACTCACTTCCTCACACTCTCACATTCCCTCTCTCAAGCACAAGCTCAAGCAAGCAAGAACAAGAAGAAGAGGAGACCCACTTTTGGCCACACACAAGAATGAGCTTCTCATTCACTTTTCAACTTTATATACAAAACCCTAAATCCCTTTGGGCGGTCATCCCCTTTTTTACATGGCCGACCGTGGCCTAGGCTCTTTTTCCCATTGTCATTCTATCTTCCTAGCTTCCTTTCCACTGCCCGTTTATATTTACAAATTGCATGGGTGAGAGCTCAGCGCTCCTTAAATTAAATCACGATGCGCTTGCGCTCTTTTACAAAAGTATTGACTTGCGCTTTTCCTTGTGCACCTTTTCCTTATTTAGGACTTTTCTATGCTTCTCGTGTTTCTAGATTTTTCTTGGCGCGCCTTCGTCTTCCATTTCACTTTGCCTTGGCCTTTGTCTTTTGCTTTAGCTTTTCTAAACTTTTCACCTTATTCGTCTGAGGGTTAACAGAATGATCGGATTTTGTTTGGCTAGTTAACCCTAGGTCTACCTCGCAAGGGAAGAGTCCAGCCATTACCCACAGAGGACTGACCTGAAGATTCCTAATTGACCTAACATCCACCTATCAATAGCTAACTCACATCCGGAGGTGTCCTTGAGATGCTTCTTGTCCGGAAGGAGCAACTGCCATTACCCAATATTGGTTCATGGAGTACAACGCTTTTTTCCAGTATTAGGCTAAGGATATATAAAATCCCTTGTAATGCTCTAGTATAACTGTCGTACCTTTCCCCTAAGATATCTTACATTTCGGGTTCTAAGAACAAACCCTAAGTAAGTCAACAAATCAGCCCTTCCTAGAGTTTATTCCTAGTGTTTGTTTCTAGGGAAATCTCTCGGCTAACCGAGACCACCCTGCCATAGGACTGGACTCATCAGGAATCCATCCACCTGCTTCCCTCTATGGAAGTTCTTAATTATCTAATTACCTAACACATTATGTGAAACATATAAAAATATCTTTATTAATTAATATCCTTATATGCACAGTTATTCGTTTACGTAATTTACTCATAGGCATACAATCAGAATAAAACAATTCATTGATTATTGAGAGCGGAATTTTGGTGCCAAGAAGTGCTTAAAAATAGCTAAAATTTATGAATATCAAGGGAAAAATATTCAACATCGAAGGTGGCGGCTCGATCTAAGACCATTTTAAGCGCCAAAGTGCTTTAAAGGCGCCCGAGCGACACTTGTTGATTTTTCATAATTTTTCAAACACTTGTGCAGGTTGATATGAGTTACTGGCCAATGCGGGATGCCAAGCCGGATGCCCAGGATTTTTCAGAGCTCAATTCGAAGTCCGGACGGGGAAATGGCCACAAAATGGTCAAGATATGAAAAGGTGGACACTTGGGAGGCCAAAATTGAGCATGCCTTTTGAGTTTGGACCCCCCCTCCCCCCCCCCCCCCCCCAAAAAAAAAATTATACCCCTTATGAAAAAAAAAACGTGGAGAGAGAATGAAGAGGGATGGAAAAAGTGGAGAAAACGTGGAGAAAGATGGCGCCCGAAATTTGCGCTTCTTGGATGGAGGAGGCATCATGGCTGTTGCAAACAACCCCCCCAATTGATCATGGGACTTGAATCCCCCCTATCTGTGGACTCTATTGTCGTGCTTCACTCCTCCAATGGCGGTCTCTATGAAGATCTCTGATTTCAGCCTTTCTCTCTCCTCCCTCTCTCTCCCCTAAAGGCAAATTCATGTGGTGAAGAGAAAGGAGAAGAATGGATGATGGATGCTTGCCCAATGAAGACCGGGTTGTTCCATGGTGTAAGAAGATTGAAGATTGCTGAATGTGGACTGTCATGAGCAGTAATGGTGGCTAGAAATCAGTCCCGAGATATGGCAAATAAAAACCTGCAACCCGCAAAGAATGGTAATCTCATTTTTACAAAGGAAAATGGTGTTTTTATGCAATTTGCTTCATGAATTCTTGTTCCCATGAGATGATTATGCATTATAATATTGTTTGCAATGTCTTTCAACTGTTTATGCTCAGAAAATCAGAAAATCATAAGTGTTGTGGATGAAATTAGTAGTGAAAAGCCCGTAAATATGCAAAATATGGGGAAATTGGGTGTGTTTGAGATATCAATGGAAAATATAATAAGACATACCAACTAAACTTGTCTTTTTGCTGCAAATGAACCTAAGGGCCACATCCCATAACTCATTTTGAATTTTCAGTCATTAAATATTGGAAAAATACAATGAAAAATAGGAAAAATAAGGAAAAAATAGGGAAAAATGGATTTTGAGTGCCGAAAATTAAGGAAAAATAAGATTCATGTTTGTGGATGTATAGGGGGTCTGAAGTATATGAGGTTTAGCCTCAGTTCAGCCCTAGATTTTTGTTTTAGTGAGTTTTATGGCTTTTTATGCAATAAAAATGTGAAAAATGAACCCTAAACCTATGCAATATGCACACTCTAAACGGGAGAGGGGGTAGAGTGTATGAAAAGTGTATAAATATTGAATGAAATGATAGAAAGTTTGCTAGTTTTTTTATGCATACCATATAGATCGGTTGATAATTAAAGATTAAGAACCTAGTAGTACGAGGGTTTCTCGATGCTAGGTTCATGAAACGCTGCATACGAGCGATAGTCAAAATCATTGAAAGAAATGTTTTCCACATGTGCACAAATGATGATTTTTTTAATTGTTTGAGCACATGGACATTCACCATTTGCATGAAGCATGAAATTTAAAAGTATAAGGTAATACCTCTTGGATGCATGGCAATTGCTTTCTAGAGACATGACCAATGTTGAGTGAGTAAGGTTGTCCTAAGCTGTAGGCTAGGCGTTGGGTCTAAGGGGAAAGAAAGTGAGAAAGCATGGTATATCTCCTGAAAATATGCGAATCATAAAAGAGAGAAGTTTGTGTGTGAAATGTGATATATGTTTAGTGACGCATCGAGGGGCCAATCCCCAAGGTGTAGGAGAGTCGCAGTGAGGTAGCGGCAGTCAGCTGTTGGAGGACCTCCTATGTTTGTACTTTGCGCTATTCGGCAATGTGTTGGGACTCCCTTTGGGGAGTGTTAATTGGGTTAGAGTTGGACTACAAGACATAGTACAAATGCAAGATGTTTAGGAAGATGATGTATGTGTCATCCATGCTCCTGGCCGCGAGGCCGTGGGGTTGTTGAGTGCATGATAGAGGTCCGGCTAGTGCATGAGCCAGTGTCGGCCCGTTTTAGGTCCCATCAGTGGTGCGTCTGCCGGGAGCTACCGATAAGTGGCGGTCTTCGAATCTTGGTCTCATAAGGGATTTGTTAGTTTTATTCTATTGGTTGATAGCCGCCTTGAAGTGGTGGATATTAAGTTAGTCTGATAAAAACCTTGGTCATCAGTATGACGATTAATCCAAGAAATCCCCAACACCCAAAGGATACTTTGTCTATCTTGAACAGTCTAGTGGGATCTTTGACACGTCGGGTGATTGACTATTTTACCCTTTGCCCTGAAAGTAATACCATGCTTGAGTTTGGGTCACTATGGGAAAACACCCATGGAGCTATCTCTAAGATTAACAGCCCATGGAGGTTAGAGAAAAGGGAAAGTGAAAGTAGTGCTAAGATGACATAGTCATCTATGATAATTCATGATGATAATGTCATAGAAAAGACTGTGACAATGATGGTTAATATGCACATAGGAGGACATGATGATTATGATCTAAAGATACATCCGATGCTAGTGCCCGATGTAGTTCGGTACCGTAGTGTGATTGCCAAGATCCATAAAGCATTGGATAATGTCCATGTGTGTGGAAAACCCTTGTTAGTAAGGAAGATTTCATTAGGACCTATCCTAAGTTCTAGCAAAGTGGTGGTAGATGAGAATAAACTTACTAGAACACCACTAACAGATGATGGGATAGATTCCCTATTGCATAGTGGTGGACTCCCTAAACCACTTTGTGAGTTGGCGAAAAGGGAAGTTCATGGAATTAGTGACTCTTCCACACCAGTAAAGGTGGAAATGGAAGAGATTAAAGACCCTAACACACTGATATTAGGCCAAGAGGAATACGAAGATTTTGATGGCCCAGTCTTGATCCAAAAGGAGAGGATTAAATGTCCTCCTCTTTATAGGGATCTCCCAATGTTTTATGGGTTGCCAAATGAGGATTCGATGATTCATTTAAGAGAATATGACCTAACTTGCATTGCAAGTGGGTTTGACGATATACATCGGATGCTTGTATTCCCAAGTACCCTAAAGGGAGAGGCAAGGAAGTGGTACTGGAGCCTCCCAAGAGGGTCGATCAAATCATTTGAGGAGTCTTGTGATAGATTTCTAGATGAGTATGAAAAGCAGCTCCCTATGATTCAGGTCTTAGGGCAGCTTATGCAGTTTAGACAGGAGTCTTATCCTTCTGTTAAAGAGTATGCTAGAGCCTTTAATAGTATTCTTAGGCTTTGGCCAAGAAGAGCCAGTGCACTACCAGATGATGTGCGATGTGAGCTCTTTCTGAATGGCCTAGAGATTAATACACAAATCCAAGTGGGACTGCGGAATCTTAAGTCGTTAAGGGAAGCAAAACTGCATGCCATTGATTATGAGGGGTATATTCAGAGATGTTGGAAAAACTTTTGGAGTTTACCCTGCTTAGTACAAGTGCATCCTAGCTTCCAACCATTTCTGCAACAAGAAGACAGCTCACTTGTTGATACCAAGGTAGCCTATGAGGGGAACCTTGGTGGCCAAAATTTCAAAGCAGAAAATGGCCATCTTATGAGTAGTAATGGCATGCCTCTCAGTGAACAGGTTCCAAGCCATGT
Organism: Lygodium microphyllum; assembly: GCF_053477565.2. Taxonomy (NCBI): domain Eukaryota; kingdom Viridiplantae; phylum Streptophyta; class Polypodiopsida; order Schizaeales; family Lygodiaceae; genus Lygodium; species Lygodium microphyllum. The sequence goes on along the minus strand of NC_141136.1, from coordinate 162,007,253 downwards.
AAGTCCCAGTAGGGCTTGCAACACTTCCACGAGAGATAGTTGTGATGGAAATATGGATCGCACCAATGGGCCTATGAGTGTTGATAAGAATTCTGTGTGTGGTTCTAATTTTGTTGCTAGTAAGGCTCTTGAGAGACCTTTGGTGTTGGAATCATGCTTCCGGGTGGATGTTGTTCCCTCCAGTGAAAGCATGGTTCTTATGGAAAAACATTTGCAGTATGGACGTAAACAAGTAAAAACATCTTTTGTAAAGAGGATGCAAAATGCTAAAAGTCCACCTATGCTTCATAAAGGTTATAAGGATGTGAGGCCATTTGGCCATGGGGATAAGTTTGCATTGAGTTCGTTAGACCAGTGCAGCAAATTGAGGGAATGCAAGAATATTAAGGGAAATGTGAGATGGGTTTGGAGACCCAAAATCTCCAAAAGTATGGCAGGAGTGTCGGATGTAAGGCCAAGGATCCCATCTAGATATATTCTGTTGAACCCCCAAGAGGATAAGACTGGATATACATTTGACAATATACACTGCCTTGGGATACACCCATGTGATGTCCCTAGGCTTGAAGCTCTACCTAGTTTGGGTTGTAGCACTGATTTATGTGAAAACCCAAATAGGGAAGGTTCGAATGAGTACAAAGCTATGATTCTTTCTCCCAAAAGAGCCACTCAGTCGCTTGAACGACCAGTTTATTCCGATTACAATAAATGTGGGACATGAGAGCCCACTAAGGTTGTTCATTCAGCTCATAGTGCCCAAGAAGGAATCGGTCTTATTGATGAGTTATTTGTGGAAAGGCTTGGACTTGTAGCTCTACAAGAAGAAAACCCTAAGATTTAAAAAAAAGAAAAAAAAAACAAGATCAAGCTTTTAGCTAACTTGCATGAGTAGCATGGGGCTAGTCGACTTATGATATGCTATCCTTGGCACCTTGGGTAGTTTGATAGGGAGTGATGTATATGCCAAGGACATCAGTATTACGTGGACTAAAATGACCTTTCTAATTTTAAGCTAGGAAGGCTAGATGCTTTGGAGATTACGTCCAGATCTCGTTAGGCCAAGAGGGCCAGTTTTCTGTTTAGTGCAGGTGCGGTTAATGGTTTCTTGTTGTAGTTCTGTGCTAGATAGGTTCGATGAAGAGCTTGGAAGGAGCCTTTTGTTGTGCGGAAGCTTCTCGAGGCCCTATCCAGGTGATATCCCTCCTTTATGAGTACTGTGGTTTTCATGCTATTTGTGTCTATGTACTTGTAGGGGATTTTCTTTTCTTGTTGGGGACCATCATCCAAGGCATGAAGTCCCAGGTTTAGGTTAAGTATGTTTAAGGGAGGTCTGAGTAGTTGTTGCCTCCTGTAAAGACATTGTCAAGCGTCAAAAGACCTGTTTTAGACGGAAGTCCTAGTGACCCTGTTTTGCTAGCCTACTAGGCAACCGTTCCGGAGTTCTTGTTAGTTGTGAGGCAGTTAGAGAAGCCTACCAGAAGAAAAATAATGATGATCAAGGGAAAGAAACCCTGAATATCTGACAAGAAAATAAATCTATATACAAAGGTGTGTAAAAAGGGGTTCTAACTCCTATAAAATAGAAAAGAAAAGAAATGAAAATGTATAAGCAGTTGATCATTGCCTAGCGAAGGCTTGGTAGGTTCTTGGGGACGAGTTAGACCCGGGGCCGATGCCTTGTCTTCCTAGGGGTGGCATCTTGCTGAAAGAGAAATTAAGGAAGGTTGGAGCGAAAATAAAAGTGAGCGTCAAAAAAGGATTAAGTGTTGCCTTGCGAGGGCTTGGTAGGTTCTTGGGTACCGAGACAGGTCTTGAGGCCGATGCCCTGTTCTCCTTGGGTCACTATGCTCAGCTCCCTCCTTTTTACATATCCGAGTATGTCACTCAAATAAAGCCCTAAAGAAAAAGGTGTTGCATGAAAATACTTCTTGATTAGGCTATAGGAGTCCTCGCCTAGTAGGAGCTCCTAGTTGTGTTGTCCTTAGTTAGGTAGGTAGTTCAGACCACCACTTAGGGCAACCTCTTTGATAGATCTTTTTAGTTTGGCCGTGTTGGAGCAGTTGGTTAGCGACTAGCTTCGGATTTTTATCAGATTATACTAGGCCTACTCCTTGTGGATGTCATGCCTTGGTTTTGTTAGGGGGTAGGGTGAGCATTGTGCTGAGTTTTATTATATATTTGTTTTGTATCGGCTTGATGCTTCTTTGGTTGTTTATGTGTAGATATGTTCGTGGATTCGATGGGCTGAGTCGCCCTATCCCGTGTTCGCCAATGAGAGCAAAATTTTGGCGCCCAGAAGTGCTTAAAAATAGCTAAAAATTATGAATATCAAGGGAAAAATATTCAACGTCGAAGGCGACGACTCGATCTAGGACGATTTTAAGCGCCAAAGTGCTTTAAAGGCACCTGAGCGACACTTGTTGATTTTTCATAATTTTTCAGACAGTCGTGCGGGTTGATACGGGTTACAGGCCAATGCGGGATACCAAGCCGAACGCCCAGGATTTTTCAGAGCTCAATTCAAAGTCCGGACAGGGAAATGGCCACAAAATGGTCAAGATATGAAAAGGTGGACACTTGGGAGGCCAAAATTGAGCATGCCTTTTGAGTTTGGACCCCCCCCCCCAAAAAAAAAAAAATTATATCCCTTATGAAAAAAAAACGTGGAGAGAGAATGAAGAGGGATGGAAAAACATGGAGAAAACGTGGAGAAAGATGGCGCTCGAAATTTGCACTTCTTGGATGGAGAAGGCATCATGGCTGTTGCAAACAACCCCCCCAATTGATCATGGGGCTTGAATCCCCCCTGTCTGTGGACTCTATCGCCGTGCTTCGCTCCTCCAATGGCGGTCTCTATGAAGATCTCTGATTTCAGTCTTTCTCTCTCCTCCCTCTCTCTCCCCTAAAGGCAGATTCATGTGGTGAAGAGGAAGAAGAAGAATGGATGATGGATGCTTGCCCAATGAAGACCGGGTTGTTCCATGGTGTAAGAAGATTGAAGATTGCTGAATGTGGACTGTCATGAGCAGTAATGGTGGCTGGTAATCAATCCCAAGATATGGCAAATAAAAACCCGCAACCCACAAAGAATGGTAATTTGCAATGTCTTTCAATTGTTTATGCTCAAAAAATCAGAAAATCATAAGTGTTGTGGATGAAATTAATAGTGAAAAACTCGTAAATATGCAAAATATGGGAAAATTGGGTGTTTTTGAGATATCAATGGAAAATATCATAAGACACACCAACTAAACTTGTCTTTTTGCTGCAAATGAACCTAAGGGCCACAGCCCATAACTCATTTTGAATTTTCAGTCATTAAATATTGGAAAAATACAATGAAAAATAGGAAAAATAAGAAAAAAATATGGAAAAAATAGATTTTGAGTGCCGAAAATTAAGGAAAAATAAAATTCATGTTTGTGGATGTATGGGGGGTCTGAAGTATGAGGTTTAGCCTCAGTTCAGCCCTACCTTTTTGTTTTAGTGAGTTTTATGGCTTTTTATGCAATAAAAATGTAGAAAATGAACCCTAAACCTATGCAATATGCACACTCTAAATGGGAGAGGGGGTGGAGTGTATGAAAAGTGTGTAAATGTTGAATGAAATGATAGAAAGTTTTATGGTTTTTTTATGCATGCCATATAGATCGGTTGATAATTAAAGATTAAGAACCTAGTAGCACGAGGGTCTCTCGGTGCTAGGTTCATGAAACGCTGCATACGAGCGATAGTCAAAATCATTGAAAGATATGTTTTCCACATGTGCACAAATGCTGATTTTCTTAATTGTTTGAGCACATGGACATTCACCATTTGCATGAAGCATGAAATTTAAAAGTATAAGGCAATACCTCCTGGATGCATGGCAATTGCTTTCTAGAGACATGACCAACGTTGAGTGAGTAAGGTTGTCCTAAGCTATAGGCTAGGCATTGGGTCTAAGGGGAAAGAAAGTGAGGAAGCATGGTATATCTCCTGGAAATATGCGAATCATAAAAGAGAGAAGTTTGTGTGCGAAATGTTATATATGTTTAGCGACGCATCGAGGGGCCAATCCCCAAGGTGTAGGAGAGCCGCAGTGAGGTAGCGGCAGTCAGCCGTTGGAGGACCTCCTATGTTTGTACTTTGCGCTATTCGGCAATGTGTTGGGACTCCCTTTGAGGAGTGTTAATTGGGTTAGAGTTGGACTACAAGACGTAGTACAAACGCAAGATGTTTAGGAAGATGATGTATGTGTCATCCACGCTCCTGGTCGCGAGGCCGTGGGGTTGTTGATTGCATGATAGAGGTCTGGCTAGTACATGAGCCAGTGCCGGCCCGTTTTAGGTCCCATCAATTATATTCCATAATGTGTGTTCTCCCGTCCATATATGGGAAAAATTACAATTTCACGTGCTGCCTCATCCGGCGTATCTGCACATCATGTGCTGCCTCATCCGGCACATCTGCACGTCACCAAGATCAAATCCACCTATAGCTAGCGTTCATAGGTGTCCCAAGTAGAACTCGGGCCATACAGGAAACCGAGTAGTTCCTAGGTACGAAAAAGGAATTTACTAGCCAGAGCCCCCCTGGCACCGTTCCACCTTCTACTTAATACAATCCCTGCTGAGAGACCTCTCGCCATCGGAGCCGGTCCATGCTTTTGCGGCGGTAAAAACATCCCCCCTTGGTATGGGGATTCATCAAGTATCCTTGGGGGAAGTAGGGTTCCTCAATTCTTATCTGTTCCAATACTTAATTCAATCAAGATCTAATTTAGAAAATCACAAACAAGATTGATGTTTGCAAGCAGTTATGACTTCAATCAATCATGCAGCTTTCAAGTTCAAGTGGTGCTTAATCTGGTAGCAATCGACACTTGAGTTTCAAAGTAATGAACTCTTTCCCTTGGAATTTGACTAGAGGTATCTAGAATTTGAGTCTCTAACTTCCCAATTCTTGTAACCAAGTTTCATGACCTTAAGTCACCATTTCTCAAGAGACTTATCTTATTTCTATTGAACTGCAAAACAATCCTATGGTATCGCGGTTGATAAAGGGACGTTATCCACGCATGTGACTCCGTTTGTGACTCATGTGCTTGCAACTCTAAATGTTGCTTCTACGTTAGTAGGGTTATTTGCGATTTTCGCTTCTGAATTCTTTTTCTTTGGGGCCATGATAGAATAGAGATGAGAGTAGAGGTATGATAGAATAGGATAGAGTTCTTCAGTGTTTTCTCTTCTCAGATCAGAGTAAAAGAGGATGAGAGACCTTCAGCATATCTCGAATAGAGTCTTCTCCTTCTCAATCAGCGTCTCGTCCTCGTCAAGATTGCTCTTGTTGCTCCTCCTTCTCGATCAGTGTCTTGCCCTCGTCAAGATTGCTCTTGTTGCTCACTGTGGTCATCCCCAAGCCCTCAATTTATAGTTTTTGTAGGGGGAGGGGGGGGGGGGGGGGTAAAGAGAGGGCGCCTGCTTTTTGGCATTTTTGATGACATCATCGATGACAAGATTTTGTTTTCTTTTTGTCCTACAACTTATTTGGATCATAACTTTGTCGTATGAACTCCAAATATAGACGTTTGGGTACTTAAAACAATCAAAACGCATGTGGTCAACAAGCTAGTGTGGGAAGAATTACGAAAATCCATCAAAATTAGGAAAAAATGATGATTTTTATAAATCACGTTACTTTTATCCATCTTTTGTCTTGGACGACTTATTCTCTTCAAAATAAGTCACATTATATATTTGAATCCATGTAAAGTGAAAATTAAGTAATCTAAACATGATACTAGAAAACTAATCCTGCTTCTTGTAAATCCTGTAGAGATTGTGCAGTTTTTTTTTCCAATGTGTGGACGTACAACATCATGTATACACACCTTAAAATAAACTAAGTAATGGGGACATTACATTCTTCCCTCCTTAAAGAAATCGAGATGTCCTCATCTCGAGAGAAACTGGGGGTATTCTTTCATAAGGATTACCTCATCGACCCAAGTGGCATCCTCTTCAGGATAATCCTTCCACTGGATGAGATATTCTCTAAGGATCCTATTCCTAAGGATTCTTTTTTTACATCTAAGATTTTATCAGGTTGAAGTTCAAGTAAACCTTGGCTTAGCATTACAACTTGTTGATCATCAAGAATATGATCACAATTAGGTATATAGGGCTTCAAGAGACTCACATGGAATACATCATGAACTTTTAGGGTTTCAGGAAGTTGCAGCTTATAAGCATTTGGTCCAAGAGTCTTTATGATTTTGTAAGGTCCACAGTATCTTGGGCTTAGCTTCTTGAATTTTCCCAAGGATAAGGAACTCCTCTTTCGGCGTACATACGGATAAAAACCTTGTCCCCTTCTTGGAAGATTCACTCTTTTCTCCCTAGGTTAGCATAGGCTTTCTGCCGCGATCGTTGGCAGCTTGTATGTCTTGCTTGATGGTTTTGACTTGTTCGTCCATTTCTTCAAGCATATTTTTAGAAGCTTCAACCTTTAAGGTAGGGTCGGAGAAGTTTAGCGGGGTTAGACATTCTTGCCCATATAGAGCTTGAAATGGGGTCATTTGGATGCTCTAATAATAGGATGCATTGTAAGAAAATTCCACCAAATGCAGATATTGTATCCACCTTGAAATGAGGGTTATCCAACTACAAAATCCATACTAATGAATTCCCATTTCATCTTAGGAATATCAAGTGGTTGTAGCTTTCCTGGCAACTTAACTCATTCGGCTTTTATTCGTTGGCAACTCAAGCATTCGATTACATATTTAAGTACGTCACTTTTGAGCTTTTTCCAATGATAGCTTTTCCTAACTACATTAAGAGTTTTGGCATAGCCAAGATGTCTTGCAAATGGGGAATCATGAGCTTCCCATAGTATCTTCTTCTTAAGATATTGACTTGAAGGAATACATAATCTTGTCCTAAAATAGGCAAGCCCTTCGTCAACGGAGAAGTTAAGATACTTTGTCTTAAGCTTAGAGTCTTGTTCTTTATTCTGAATTTCCTTCAGCATTTGTTGATATTTGGGATCATTATTCGCCTTCTCCTTGGCTGGCTCGATGATAGGATTGCTAGGCATTGATATCATTGTAGTTAGTGTTTGAGCTCTAAGAGGTTCTTCTGAGATAAGTGCATTGAGAAACGATTTGCGACTTAAAGCATCTGCAATTACATTCTCTTTGCTTGGTCTATACTTGATCTCAAAATCATACTCTTGCAAGACTTTGATCCACCGACATTGCCTCATATTTAGATTTGGTTGAGTGAAGATCCATTTAAGACTTTTATGGTCGGTTACCAGTGAGAATTTCTTCCCGAGTAGATAATGTCTCCATAACTTAAGAGTGTGGATAATTGCAAGTAATTCCAAGTCATGAGTAGCATAATTTCTTTCATGAGTCTTCAATTTTCTAGAGGAATATGCTACTGGATGTCCTTCTTGCATGAGTACGCATCCTAAAGCAAGAGAGCTCACATCGGTCACCACTTCGAATTATTTGCTAAGATTAGGTAGTTTGAGGATCGGGGCTATGACTAAACTTAGCTTGAGCCTGTCAAAGCTAGACTGTTCAACTTGGTTCCATTTAATGGCAACCTGCTTCTTGAGTAGGTCGGTGAGGGGTGTAGCAATTAAGGCATAATTCTTGATAAAGACCCGATACCATCCTGTTAAACCCAAAAAGCTACGAACTTCACTTACATTGGTTGGAGGCGGCCAGTCTTGTACATCCTTGACCTTGACCGTGACCTTGACCGGATCTATTGAAATTCCCTCTGCTAAAACTATAAACCCTAAATACTCGATTTGCTTCTTGAAGAACACACACTTCTTCTTCTTAGCATACAACTTGTGAGTCCGCATTGTCTCAAGAACTGTCCACAATTGTGACTCATGACTTCCTTCATCCTTGGAATATGTTAAGATATCATCAAAGAATACAAGGATGAAATCATCAAGATAAGGTCTGAATATATATTGCATTAATCTGTTGAAGGTAGCGGGGGCGTTGGTTAATCCAAATGACATTACGATAAACTCGTAATGACCGTACCTTGTGCTAAAAGTAGTTTTGGAATATCTTCTTGCTTGATTCTGTTCTGGTAATACCCTGATCTGAGATCAATCTTGGAGAAAATCTTCGCTCCTTGTAATCGATCAAGTAGTTCGTCGATCCTTGGAATCAGATACTTATTTTTTATTGCTATCTAATTTAGCCCTTGACAATCAATGCAGAGACGAAGAGTCCCATCCTTTTTTTGAAATAACACCGAAGCTCCCCAGGGTGAGTTATTGGGTCTAATTTATCCCTGATCTAAGAGCTGTTTGAGTTGTTCCTTTAGTTCTATGGCTTCTGGAATGGATATTCGATATGGTCATTTTGCAACTAGTGCACCTCCTAGTACTAGCTTGATTTCATAGTCAACTTCTCTTTGTGGTGGAAGTTTAGTTAATTCTTCAGGGAATATGTCAGCATATTCCTTAAGCCACCATGGTTCATCTTCGGCTTCTTTATCCTGCTCAGTTTTATTTAATTTGATGAGGTAGTGAGCCTTTTCTTAAACCTTTAGCGATTCGAGAAGCTTTCGCTAATTGAATCTTCGGTTTTCTAGCTTCTCCTTGTGTAGTCACTTGTTGTCCTATAAGATTCAAGAATGTGACTTGGCCCTTTTCACAATGAATATGAGCGTCATTGGGAATCAAACAGCCCATTCCTAACAGGCACTCATAGGTTCCTAGGTTCATCACTCTAAATTTCATGTTGGTCTGATTGCCACCCAGATTAAACTCCACCTTACTTGTTTGTTGTGTTGAGGAAACTTATTTTCCATTAACTAACTCAACTATCAGCCCAGGCGCATGCATTGTGTCTATGCCTAGTTTTCTAGCACACTTTGGTGATATGAATGAATGTGTGCTTCCACAATCAATCAAAATTTTAAAGGGTTTACTATTATAGGTTGATGGTATTTGAATCACTGAGAATTGTCGATTTTGTCCCTTCTTGTTGAGAGAGGCGTGAATTCTCGCTCTCTCCATGTTGGTTTCCAAGGTGGGACCTTCATCATCTTCTACTTCCTTGAGGGTTATGCCAGCAACTCTTCCTCTATCTATGGCTGTCCAGCTCTGGTTGTTATAGAACTTGCTTTGGCATTCATTCTGCCCGAGTTTTGGGCATCGCCTTTGGATGTGGCTAGGTTCATTACAATAATAGCACCTGAAAGTGTCTTTATTACCACTAGTAAAGTTCTCCACCACTGATGTCTTAGCCTTTTTGCTATTAGTAGATTGCAATTGACCTTGGACTCTTTTTGCATAGCCCCTAATTATATTTCTGTTTTGGAACTTATTATTCCAAGGCTTATCGTTTCTTGGTTTGGACTGGAGTTCCTGTCCAATCGGTCTTGCTCTTATCAATGCATCTTGGAGGTCGAATGGACGCATTGCTTCAAGCCGTGTGTTCAGGGGATCATCTAATCCGTGGCAAAACTTGGATACTTACTGCGCAATGTCCATGGATGGTACATACTTGAGAAGTGTTACAAACTTCGAGTAATAGGCTTCCAATGTCATTCCAAGTCGCTTTAGAACAAGAATTCATTCATCTGTTGTGTGTGGTATGTTGATGGAATATACCAGTGCATCCTTTAATACGTCCCAACTAACAGATGCTTTAGAGATTCCTTGGTCTTTATACCATTGTTTCCACCAAATTTGGGCTTCTCTTGTTAGCTTTAACTTGCCGATCATTGCTTGATTAGCTAGGGTAATTCCAGTAGCAATGAAATAATCTTCCACGGACTCGATCCATATTTCTGCTTTAGTTGCGACATTTTTACCTTGGCCAAGAAAAAAAACAACTCACATCTTAGGCTACAAAACCAAGCTTTTTTATATTTCTTTTCGCTCTGATACCACTTGTCACATACCCGACTTTGATTACATGACGAGTAACATTTCAGTAGTCGCCTAGAGTTTATCTTCTAGCCGTCGCCATCTGTACTCTAACCAGAATGATCGGATTTTGTCTGGCTAGTTAACCCTAGGTCTACCCCACAAGGGAAGCATCCTACCGTTACCCATAGAGGACTGACCTAAAGGTTCCTAATTGACCTAATAGTCACCTATTGATAACTAACTCACATCCGAGGTTTCCTTGAGAGGCTTCTTGTCCAGAAGGAGCAACTGCCATTACCCTTGGTTCATGGAGTACAACGCTTTTTTCCAGTAGTAGACGAAGGATTTATAAAATCCCTTGTAGTGCTCCGGCACAGCTGCCGTACCTTTCCCCTAAGATAATTTACAGTTCGAGTTCTGAGACAAAACCCTAAATAAGTCAACGAATCGGCCCTTCCTAGAGTTTCTTCCTAGTGTTTATTTTTGGAAAAACTTTTCGGCTAACCGAGACCACCCTGCCATAGGACTGGACTTGTCGGGAATCCATCCACCCGCTTCCCTCTATGGAAGTTCTTAGTTATCTAATTACCTACCACATTACGTGAAACATATAAAAATAGCTTTATTAATTAATATCCTTATATGCACAGTTGTTCATTTACGTAATTTACTCACGGACATACAATCAGAATAAAACAATTCAGTGATTATATTCCATAATGTGCGTTCTCCCGCCCATACAGGAGAAAAATTACAATTTCACGTGCTGCCTCATCCGGCGTATCTGCACATCATGTGCTGCCTCATCCAATGCATCTGCACATCACCAAGATCAAATCTACCTATAGCTAGCATTCATAGGTGTCCCAAGTAGAACTCGGGCCATACAGGGGACCAAGTAGTTCCTAGGTGCGAAAAATGGATTTACTAACCAAAGCCCCCCCTGGCACCCTTCCACCTTCTACTTAATACGATCCCTGCTGAGAGACCTCTCGCCATCGGAGCCGGTCCATGCTTCCGCGGTGGTAAAAACATCCCCTCTTGGTATTGGGATTCAGCACCTATCCTTGGGGGAGGTATAGGGCTCCTCAATTCTTATTTGTCCCAATACTTAATTCAATCAAGATCTAATCTAGAAAATCAAAAACAATATTGATGTCTGCAAGCAGTTATGACTTCAATCAATCATGCAACTTTCAAGTTCAAGTGATGCTTAATCTGGTAGCAATCGACACTTAAGTTTCAAAGTAATGAACTCTTCCCCTTGGAATTTGACTAGAGGTATCTAGAATTTGAGTCTCACCATTGATACCCAACATAAGACTTAAGAACTTGCCTCTAACTTGGTGGAATTGGAGGTTGTTGCAATAACATGTGCCAAGAAAAGAGAACCCATAGTTCCAAAAGAGAACGTTTCCTCTACCAAAATGGTGAAGTTGAATCTTTCAAAGGAGAGACAAAACAATATAGGATAGAACGATACAATATAGAGCTGTCGAGTAGTACAGAAGGATACAGAGATAATTACATAAACAAGACTAGAGGTCCAACAGATAGAGGATACAGAAGTACCTATAGTAGTAGAAGAAGTGCAGATGTTGCCACTTCTAGAGGAAAGAGAAAAGATGAAAGTGGGTGTTACCCCATTTTCTATCTGATTGGAGAAGCCCATGGATTCTATTAAAGAATATGACTTGGTCAAAGACCTAGAAACCTTCAAACCAAATCTAACATTTCGATAGTTTTTGCTAATGTTGTCTCCTAGATCTCGAAAGAAATTCAAAAGCATACTGACAAGAAGAAGAGGCCTAAGGGTTGCTCCCACTATTGTCTCTAAGTCCAACAAGGCCCTAGAGCCTGTGAAAGAAGTGGATGTAGCTAACATCTTCTTGGATCCTGGTACTCCAGATATCGACATGTGGGTTAAAGGATGTTTGATAGCAGATGCATTGATTAATGGAGGTTCATCAGTGAACATAATGACAGGTGTGACAATGAAGGAACTAGTCTTGCAAAGTATGTAGCCTACATAGTGGCTTATAAGACTGGCATACCAAAGCAGAATTAAGCCTTTGGGCATTCTCCCATATGTGAAGACAACCCTCGTAGGAAGAGATTATTGGTTGACCTATTTGGCGATAAAATCAAATTCCTATGGGACCTCATATACTTTGTTCCTGGGAAGACCATGGCTTTTTGAAGCAAGTTAAGGACAAATTGGTTCAAAGGAACCCTAACCCTAGGCAAAGGACTTAAAGTTCTATGGAACACAAAAAGATAATGGATCCACTTTCATTGAAGTTGTCACAAATTCTTCCAATGAAATAGTAGATGGCACATTAGGAGACAAAGAAGTTGTCAAATAGATCTTTTTCAAGAAAACAAAGGAACACTCCCTGATATTGGGCACTGTAAGCCAACTCCTGAAAAAAGGAAAGTCTTTGTCAATGGGTGAATATCTCCTATGTGAATCCAAAAGTACTTTTGAAATCAATTTTGACAGAGTGAGATAGAGGCATGGATGTATTGTTCTCCTTGTTACATGGCCATAATGGAGACAAAGATAGAAGTAGAGACAGATGTTGAAGTAGAGGTAGAGAACACAACATAGAATATCTTCTTCTCTTACATAGCCCCTATAGAGGCAGAAGTAGAGTCTGAAGAGGACAATAATGAAAATGCTGTAGAAGAAGATTATAAAAGTGCATTGAAAGGATCCATCTAGCTTGAAGAGGATAAAAATAAGTTTTAGAGGCTACAAAAGACAAATATCCCATGTTGTTAGATAGAATCATTATGGTATCCTTTGGATTGGCTAATGAGTCACATCATATGCAAAATATCCACAAAAAATGGATTAAGTAAAATAAGACTTCCTTCAGCAGTGGCCCTTGTCACTTGAAGTTACTCTTTTCAAGAGAAGATGATGATGATGCACCATGCTAACAACCACCAGCCTAGCAACCCAAGTAGAACTCCGAAGGGTCCTATTGTGTGATGTTCTTGGAGGTATCCTCAAAAGAAGAGTCCTCAAGACAAGAAGTAACTAATTTCCAAACCAAACTCGAAACAACAATGATACCATTTCAACATCCCAAGGAGTCAGCCCACCAACCCTCATTCAAAGAGAAAGTCAATTCTAGTGGAGCATCAAAAGAGGATACCACTCCCTTGAAGGAGTTGGATCTCTACCTAGAAGCATTCCGTGGGACCTTCATCCACAAAGCAGAAGGTGAATATAAATTAACATTCATGGATATTGATGGTACTAAATGTCACTTGTGATGGTGGGTATCAGTCTTCTAGAAGAGGACAGTTGTTGATCCTACATGACCTTCTAAAGGAGAACTTGGATGTGTTTGTATGGTCATACAAAGATCTAAAGGGGATTGATCCCATGGTGTGTCAACATCACATCAACCTAGAGCCAAGCCTGTGAGGCAAAGACAAAGGCGCATGAATCCAAATTATTCTACCCTTGTGAAAGTAGAATTTCTGAAGCTCCTTGAAGCTGAGTTTATTTATCTAGTGGCCAATAGTGAATGGATTTTTCCCATCGTGGTAATACCCAAGAAGAATGGAAAGCTATGAATATGGGTGGACTTCAAAAAGCTAAACTCCGAGACTAAGAAGGATCATTTCCCTACTCCTTCCACAGACCAACTATTGGACACGGTGGCAGGCCATGAGCTCTATTCCCCCTCTTGGATGGATTTGGTGGTGGATACAGCTAAGTACAGATCACATAAAAAAATCAATCCAAAACAACCTTCACAATAGAATGGGGAACCTATGCTTATAGAGTGATGCTATTTTGGGCTCTGTAATGCTCATGCTACATTCCAAACGAGTGATGATGGTTGCATTCCAAAACCATCTGTATGATTTCATTGAAGTATATCTAGATGACTTTTGCATCTATAGCCTAATCCGTGAACATTAGGGACACTTGGAGCAGTGCCTTGACAAGTATCGAGAGTATGGGATCTCTCTCAACCCTGACAAATGTGTCTTTGGAGTCTCTTCAAGAGTTCTGTTGGCCCACATTGTCTTTGCACAGGGGATAGCAATAGACCCCGCCAAGATTGAGAAGGTTGTAGCTCTAATAGCACCAACCAACCTTTAAAAATTGAGGGGATTCCTTGGCCATGTAGGTTATTATAGAAGGTTTATTGTACACTTTGCAATAAAGGTAATTCTATTGCATAAGCTCTTGAGAAAAGATGCAGAGTTTACCTGGACCATTGATTGTGATAAATCGTTTAACATCCTGAAGTAATGTTTAACTAAAGCACCCATCTTGCAGTCTCTTGATTGGATGAAGGAATTCCATGTGCATACTAATGCATTAGTTGAAGGACTAGGTATATTCTTATGCCAAAAAGACTCCTCAAAGTTAGATAAACCTATCTATTATGTAAGCCGAAAAGTAACCGACAAAGAATGGAACTACACAGTGATAGAGCTTGAGTGCTTGTGGCAATAATGTTTGCCTTAGAGAAGTTTCGATACTACCTACTATCGATGCACTTTAAAGAAGATGTGAAGGAAAGAATGATGAGATGGCTCATTCTGTTCCAAGAGTTTGATTTTGAAGTGGTTACTAAGCCTAGTCACTCCTATATCTTGGTTAATCATTTGTTGTGAATCCCTCAGAGTGACGACAAGGAGCAAGATGACCCACACCTTCCTGATGCTTCCCTCTTTCTAGTTGAAATTGTAACCTCATGGTATGCATAAATAGCCAACCTCTTGGCTACTCAACGGTATCCTCATGGTATCTCTAGCCATGAGAAGAAGAAGCTTCTATTGGATTTAGCCCCCTACACCTCGTTAGGCGGTGCTCTATACAAGAAAGTCAAGGATGAAGTACTACGAAGATGTATTGTAGGAGATGAGATTGGAATAGTGCTAAAAGCATGCCATAACAAGCCCTGTGGAGGACACTTTGTAGGAGAAGTGATAGCTAGAAAGGCCTTACTCAAAGGATATTGGTGGCGGAGTCTCCACAAGGATGCCTAAGATTAGTATAAATGTTGTGATGCTTGTCAATAGATAGAAAAGCCTACCAAGACTAGTGTTACGCCACTACATCCCATCCTTCCCCTAAAGCTGTTCGAGAAATGGAAAATTGACTTCATTGGCCCCATTGATCCTCCCACTAGAAGGAAGTAGAACAATAGATACATCATGGTATGCATTGATTATGTTACAAAGTTGTGAAGCCAAAGATCTGAAGTGACATGATGGCAACATTGTGGCTCTGTTCCTGTACAAGAACATCATCATGCATTTTGGCAGTCCCTTAGAGCTAGTAAGTGACAAAGATAGTCACTTCCTTAACAAGATTATGGAAGAATTGACATAGCTGTACAAGATCTACCATTGCCAGTCCACATCTTACTACCCAGAGCCAACGGCCAAGTTGAAGTTACCAATCACATCCTCTGTTTGATCCTGACAAGGATGATTGTTGCATACCACCATGATTGGGATGATCAACTTACAGAGGCCCTTTGGGTATATAAAACCTCCCATAAGGCTACTATAGGATAGTCCCCTTTCCAACTAGTGTATGGCACAAAGACTATCTTCCTCCCTGTTGAATTGGAATTGCCCTCTTTGCACGTGGCTATCAAAGAGTAGTTGGGAGATGACGAGTCCCTGGAGTACTATCTCTTGCACTTGGAATATTTGGATGAGACTTGCAAGATGGCCCTACAGTGTATGGAAGGCACACAATCTCGATGAAAGGCCTATCACGATAGCTTCATCAAGTAGGAGTTTAAGGAATGTGACTTAGTCCTAGCCTATGATTCATGTTTTGGCAAGTTTCTAGGCAAGCTTCAACAACGTTGGATGAGCCCCTATAAGGTACTTGTTGTTGTCAACCCTAATGGTTTTGTCCAAGTGCAAGCTATTGATACCTCTGATGATCCCTTCCTAATTAATGGCTATCACCTCAAGAATTATTTTCCTCATTGGAAATTGTGACAATCACAATCGACCAACCCTTTTCCCTTTGGGCATTGCACTATACTTATTCTCATGCTACTGCTGATAATCATCGTGCTCTTTTTGATAGGTCTCATTCTGCTAGCCCCTCACCATCACCATCACCTCCTACCCCTATTTTGTTCTCTTCTCATCTACTCCAGCGGAGGTGGCAAAGATGGTCCTGATACTCTGTATTCCTTCCATTATCCTTTTTAATAAAATGAAAAAAGAAAAGAAGATATATTAGTCATGAGAGAAAAGGATTTCGATCGGACTTTGGTCCCTATCATGCCGACTTATTCTCCAAGAAAATGTGAAAACATCCTTGAGAGTAGGAAAAATAGAAAAAAGAAAAACAAGAAAAAAAATCATAACTATTATGGGAGAAAATGAAGAAATTCCTTGTCATAACAAGCCTTGTTCCAAGAAAAGGTGGCACACAACCTTGAGCGGGAAGCTAGCTGCGGAAAAGGTGGCAACACCATATTCCAAGATAGTTGAATCACTAGCAAAACTCTTTTAGGATGTAGTGTTGAAGCCACCTCCCTTGGTGTGATGTATCCTACAACTCCATCAGTGCATCTGACTCCTATCGCAAATGATATTTCCAATATGCAATCCAAGTACCAAACTTGTTGGCTACCCCCTTGAATATGCCTCTACATCAAAACCAATACAAGTTGACATCATTAACCAAACAAAGCCAATCTTCATCGAAAATCCTTTGAGTGACGTGAGCTTTCATCCTAACTAGATGGAGATGTGAGTATGGATTGCCCTCTGTATTTATCAAAAGAGTGTGAGACAAAGGGTGGGGTGAGTGACCAATATTTACCCTTTAAATTTAAAAGAGAGATGCAATGTGTGAATGGAGCATTGCATGCATGGGATGGGCCTCTCAATGCACATAGCACGATCTATTCTTGTGGTGGATGGTACTATAACGCTCCCTAGCCTTCCTTCTCGCACTGTATGCCAGCATAGGGCAGGATGCATTACGGCACCATTGATTGCGCAACATAAGGTATACACATTCATATAAGTGGCATTAAGGATTACATCAATGGGTGTGAGAAACTCAGTTGCCCCCTTATATCTATCAACAGAGTGTAAGACAGAGGGGGGGCTAAAAGTAATTGATTTCCCTTCCATCAATTGTTGAGAGGTGAGGATTGAGGGATATTACGAAAATCGGTGTCAGGTACGTTCTCATTTTCCTATACACACATAGGATGGGCCTCCTGCATCATCACTACACATCACTTTTTGCGGTGCATTGCACTACAAGGCCCTCTGGCCTTCCTTCTTGTACCTATGCCAAATAGATTAGGATGCACTGATGCAACATCAATTGTGCATGCTCACATACTCCTTTTGAACCATCCCTCTTGTCGATTTCTAAACCGGGTGTGAGATTTTCGTTTCAATTCTTGTCCATCGAGTGATGTGAGGCATGGGGCGAGGGCCTGATCTATCATCTTCACATGAGTAATTGTTGAGATAAGTGTTGTATTCTTCGTTATTATTGACACCTGAATCGGAGCTTCATCAATAGTGCTCCCCTTGGATACTGCTACATGGTCCCTACCATGCTAGATGAGTGTGATGTGGTGATGAGCCGTGGTACCTCTCCTACTGAGACAACTAGGACACTTCACATGTCAGCAACAACTCACCTTGAACATCTACAAATCAAGCCAAGTTTTTCTAACCCTTACCCTTTTTCTTACAAGTGTCGGTCCCATTTTAAGTGTGGGGACATTAGAGTCATGTTTGTTTTCAAGTCTTAGGTTCCTATTGCTTAGTACTCCCTTATTGGTAAGATCTTAAGTGTGGGGATGCGTCCCTACGCGCCTGTTTTATTTGCCCTCATGAAAATGTCCCCTATCTAATCATTCATGTATATCATGTTCAAAATTTGCCTTGATGAGATCCCTTCCCCATCCAATCGTCCTCTTTTCACTTGTCCCCAGGGCCGTTTCTTACCTATTTGTCTTTACCCTTTCTTTTTCCAATTTTCTAGATGAATGCACCCTACCTTTACCAAAATTGAAATATGATCATACCAAAATGTTCATCCCTTAGAATTGGCCACTTTTCCTTTTTACGGTCCTCAGTTTCGAGCCACAATTCAGGAGCTATTAATTTTCTAAGAATTTTACATGAATAAATGAACACATCTTTTTTGCACCGGAACTGCAATTTAATGTGACAGTCATGATCTCTCCCACAACCCCTCTTTTTGATGCATAGATTGGCCATTATTTATTTTTTGTATTTGTAGCTTTATTTTTATATCGTTTTTCTCTTTTTTCTATGTGAACATGTCCTATTCTAGTTGAAATGACATTTTGTTTAGATATCTTTTGAGCTCTTAGCCTCCCCAGATGGCTTTCCTTTTTCCTCCCCCTTGTTTTGACCATCTAATTTTTTGTTCTTAAATTTTTGGATTTTCAGGGGTATTTTATCATTTTTTCCATATGAACGACGTCCTATTCTCTTCGGACCTGCATTTTGATGGCCACCCGACTCTTCATTATGGATGATTTTCCTTCTTTTCGCATTTCGTTCTGACTGAGGGATTTTGTGGAATTAAGTTTTGTGTGATTTTTCGTGGTCGATTTTTCATCTTTTTCCATGTGAATCCCCCTATTTGCTGCCAACTGTGATAGACACATTGTTCGTGCCATTTTTCCATCACCCTACCCTGTTTTGCTTTTTGCAACATCTTCATTTGATGCCCAGATCTCTTTGAATTAATTTTTCTGTTCAATTTTTCATTTTTGCCTCCCTGTATAGTATTGCATAAACTGTTAGTTTTTGTCTTGATATGCATGCCCAGCTTTTGCCATGTGGTGTTTTGTCCTCTGAATTCTCACCCGCCCCTAGCCATTCTTGTTGGTGCAAATTTTTTTACCCCCCCTTTTTTGTGCACAGGACAAGGGGCATGCTTTACATTGCTTTTTTTGTTTTTTAAAAAATAAATAATTATAAAAATAATTATTATTTAATTTAAAAAGAAAAACAAAATCCTCCCCTCCCAACCATATCATCCCATCCCTCCCCTCCTCTCTCTCTCTCTCTCTCTCTCTCTCTCTCTTTCCCCTCCTCCCTCCTGTCTACTTCTCTTTCCCCTCCCTACCTCCATTCCTTCCTCCCTCCCTCGCTCCCTCCTCCACCCTTTTCCCTCCTTTTCCCCTTCTCTGCCACCATTTCTAGATCACCATCATGTGCCATGTTGCTACTACTCGTCAATTTTCTGTACTGCCCCTGCTAGGCGCTCCTCCCTCCCTGCTACCCCACCAGCTTGCAGTAGCGCTCACCGGTCGCTCGTGTGCTATAGACACATTCTTAATTTATAATAAAATGCACATGCTATCACAAGTGCATGTACTAACAAAAAAAGTACTACATACACATTAATTTGTTTAAAAAAAGACCTTGCATTTAGAGACCCTGAGTTAGGACGTAGCACCGTAAAACTTAATTCGTTTTTTTAAATGAACAGCCATTTATGTAATAAAGTTTATCACCTAATAAAATTTTACTCCTTGTTAATTAATTTGTAAAATGAATATCCAATTAAATTTTCCATTTCCTCTCACATTGCACCATTCCCTTTTTCAATGAAGCGTTCCATGGGGTCGGTGATGTAGTTGCCAGTCTTAGCCCCTCTATTGACCGTCTTAGTCAATTGAGGTTTGGTTATCATATAGTTTTAGTTTGGTTTAGTCTAATTTTTCATTGGTCATTTAATTGGAGTTATAAATACCATGTGATTTGATTATATTTTAATTTGGATTGCTTCATACAAGGATAATGGGTGCCTATTTATATGCATAGCATGAAGCTTTCGGTCTTATAAGTGGAGAGGTCATGCCGAAAATTTTCTAAGACTTGTGTATATGCACCAACATTTGCATAATGATTAGAAGTCAATCCCAAAGTTACATATGAATGCAAATGTGAATATTGATCCCCAACAACTAAATATATTTTACTTCCATGCCCAAGTTTGCTTGCCTAGCCGATATCTTATATTGGTAGAAAGGATGTGTTGCATGCAGTTTTTCCAAAATCCTCCCAAGATTTTTGTAGATAAATCTCTATCCATGGATCGTTTCTGTAATCACCAAGCCTTTTAAGCGGGATCATCTTCATTGATGCCCATGGATATATTTTTTATGATTCATAATTATATGTGTCTTTTGGAGGTGCCATTCAGATGGTTTTTTTGTATTGAGAGAGAGAGAGAGAGAGAGAGAGAGAGAGAGAGAGAGAGAGAGAGAGAGAGAGAGAGAGAGAGAGAGAGAGAGAGAGAGAGAGAGAGAGAGAGAGAGAGAGAGAGAGAGAGAGAGAGAGAGAGAGAGAGTGTGTGTGTGTGTGTGTCGTGTTGTGTGTGATGGTTATTCTGTTCTATGATGGGGTTGTGGTGGTTGGATATTCAACTTATTCAAGAAGCTATCTTTTTGGAGATTCATAGTGATGATGATGGATGCATAGCTTAAGATTCAAAACCTCTTATATCCTTTGTAAGTCTGTCATGCTTTTTTGTTTTAAAGTTGTGTTAATGGATAAAGGTGTTTTCCTTTCATTACATTCTTTCTTAGATGTAGGTTATGAATTGGGGTTGTGTTTGGATGGTGTTTCGGAAGATCAAGCTGAGCTATATTTTGAAATTTTATTCTCTTTTTTTAAGGTTGTGAGAACGCTCCCTGATTAAGTGTGGGGATATGTTGACTACTGAAATGACTATGTTTTTGGTTGATTTTTGTTGCTTTTATGGACTAAATGGTTGATTTTTAATTGATTTTGTATATTGATTAGATGTCTTGGAAGTGTTTAGGAGATTTTTGGATAAGGTTGATTAGTTTTTAGAATCTTATGATAGTTTTTAGTGGAGATATGATGTTCTGACATGTTCTGTTGATGTCCTAATAGCGTCTGATAGGTTTTGTTTAGCTTCTATTTTGTTTTGTTTTCCTTTTGATGGATTTTGAGAGTTTTTGGAAGCTTATTGAATGTTTATTGATGGTTTTAGTTGAGCTAAATGCTTTCTGATGACCCTCTGTTGAGCTTCTAGTAGAGTGTCTCCCTCTATACTGTTTATGTTCTATAGTATGCCTCTGTAAGTGTTCTGTTAGATGAGTGTATAGCTTGGAGAAGTTTTCTAACCTTATAAAGACATGAATACAAGTTCAAAATAGATCAAAAAAGTGAAAAAATTAGTTGTTGAAGACTCAAGTGAAGATTGAAGTGATAGTGATATTGTTGAGCTACGAAAGGACACTATAGTGGCTTTGGTGACCTTTCATATTAGACATACCTCTTGGGAGGGGTATCCACAATCAAAAAGGGATTATGGATGATTATTCTTGATAATTCCAATGTACTATTGAGAGATCACATGTATTTGAGAAAGATAGAGAGTGAGAGAGTGCTAGTTTTTGATGCAAAACAATGTATCTATGAGTGAGAGATCATGAGAGAGACTATGAAACTATTGAAGTATGTGCTGATTTCCATTCAAAGAGGAGCATTCCTTTGTGTTCTCTTGTTCTTGTGATGAAGAATATGAAGAATGTGTTGAAGTTTTATTGTGATAAATCTGTGGAAGAATTGTTGTATGATGCTGCGTGAAGATTTGAGAAGATTGGTGTTGTTTTTCTTCTTGTGGTTGGTTCAATTATGAAGAACACTCTTGTTGATGATACAAGATAGATTTTCTTAT
This sequence comes from Lygodium microphyllum, assembly GCF_053477565.2. Lineage (NCBI taxonomy): Eukaryota > Viridiplantae > Streptophyta > Polypodiopsida > Schizaeales > Lygodiaceae > Lygodium > Lygodium microphyllum. The sequence continues at coordinate 161,985,628 of NC_141136.1, read as the reverse complement.
AGTAGATTCCTTGTTTTTCTTGATGTTCCTCTTGGGGCCCCAATGATGATTGACATCGACAAAGATTAGCAACAACAACAAAGTACTTTCTCCAATCAGAAGCACTCATTTCGTAAGCTTCCAAAAAAATTGTTACTACAAATGAATAGTTGTGCATCAAAGAATAATAAAAGATATGTATTGGCATATCTCTCACTCTTGTTGCAAGGGGGGCTTTCGAAACTGTGCATCTTGGATTTTTTATGGTGGGTCATACACACAAGAATATAGATGTAATTTTTGGTTAATATTCAAAAGGCTTGAGAATGAAAATAATATACACATTTTTTCATTTGATGAAGGTACAATGAACATCTACATCATTAGCCCCAACCCCAATTTTACTCACACAAGTTTTCAACTTTAGTTTTTGTTGATGAATACCTTTTTTATGAACCCAATGCACTTGTTAGACACTCAAAGCCACTCTACTTTCAATTTTTTACGTAGGAAACTAGTCCAATCGTACAATATAAAGTGCATCCAAAAATAGTCGATTGGATGCCCAAGGATGGGGGTACAGAGTTATGGAAGAAGGATAACCAAGGTAATTTACTACTTCCAAGTGTATGTCTTAAATTGTTGTCAATGGCTAGTTTCGTCAAAGATCATGATTTAGTTATATTTGGAATAAAGATTCATATGAGGTTTTGGCAGAGCACAAGAAAGAGTTATGATATCCATTTTTACTTCAAGCATATTATTGACTATTGGGACAATTTTATCAAAGAGATGGAGAGTCCTATTAGTCAAGCAATGCAAAATTTGGTATCATATATGGACTTTTGGCCAAGGACATGTCAAATGGATGTTTTTAGAATCACACTAAAAAATGAAGACTCCAAAAAAGTGAGAAATGGTTAGGATTAGAGCAATGGAATTATCAGTATTATCGGCCACATTCTTTGAAACCAAAGGAAGAACTCAAGTCATGTATTGATGTGCAGCATGCAAACTTTCCTCCTAGTACGTCCAAACAACAACAACACCTATGCCATTTGGCTTGTAGTTTGCATCATGAATCAAATATTGAAGTGGATAGGACATCACCAAACTACCAAAAAAATTTCATCTAATATTGGGCACCATGTGCAAAAAGAAAGGTTATGAGTGATGCAAAGGTTTATCTTGTGATTGTTGGAATAAGTATTGGATGAAGAATAAGGTAAACCCAAAGTTATGGAAACATGTTAATTTAATTATTTAGGCATGGAAATCAAATGGGCAAGTTCAACATAAAAGAGAAAAGATACCAAAGACTGAGTGGAGAAGGCACAATCAAGATTACTAACCATGTAGCTTTAATCCACAAGCACATGAAGGGTAAGTAACAATGCAGAACCAAAAAGATTATCTCATATGTAGTCCTCTTGGGATAAATTTTAATTAGTAAATGTCATTTTTATTACATTATATTTTATTAATTAATTTTTAGCTACAAAGACTTTTAAATTTTATGGTGTACTTTAGTTTTCATTTAAATTTATTAGTTTCTTTTCCAGGTTCTATTTGATCTTTTGGCTCAAAAAGACTACATGAGTCTAGGAGTGCAACCCAAAACTAGTACTCCAAACTAATTGGAAGGAGTTTTAATAGTGTCTTGAAACACCACCCATTTTTCGTAAGACTTATTACTAAAAGATAGAGAAACGAGGTCTAGCTAGTCGTCCAACACACTTCTCATCATATAATATCATCATTGACCTTTCAATATTAATATTCACTGTAAATAAGAATATTAGCTATTAATAATAATCAAGTGGCACAACCATATTTAAGGCACAATGTAAGCTCTAGTCACATGGCTAAGCTCAAAATCAAAAGAGAGTAAGCACACTACAAATGATACTTCTCAAACTTATTATCCATTCCTAAACTCATAATACTAGTTGACAAATGTTGACCTTGGGCAATTTCAATTGTCCTATAACATGGGATTTTAGTCATTTTATCTAAAATACACTTAGAGCAAGTGCACTACTACTTTATTAATGAAATGGGCTCCTCAATCTCTCACAATTTCTATTGGGCATCCAAACCTTGATATTACTTGTTCCCACAAAAAATTGGTTGTTGTTCTCATATCTTTCTTCCTAGTAGCACATACCTAAGCCTTGTTATATAGTCAATGGCAACTATGATTATATATCTTGCTTGGGAATACTATGTGGCACAATTGATAGGTCCCATAAAATCAATTTGCCATTTTTGGAAGGGTTGGTGAGCGAGCACTGATACAAGCTCCATTCTATCCCTTTTTATGGACACTTTGGTGTGCTGACATTCATAACAATACTTTACAAATAGTTCCACATCCATGAATAGAGTTGACCACCATAGCTAGGATTATAAAACCTTCTCTATTGTGGTTATGGCATTGAAGTGGCCTCCAACTGTTCTTGCATGCAGCTCTTGTAGCATTTCTTTGAACCTTCTTTGTTGTGGTTATGGCATCGAAGTGGCCTCCAACTGTTCTTGCATGTAGTTCTTGTAGAATTTCTTTGATTTCATGCTTACATAACATCTCCTCAACAATCCACCTTGCCCTAGTCTATACAACTATCTTGTGATAAGTTGATAGGGCCTTGCGTTTATGAGTAGGTGTGCAAGGAGATCCTTTTCAATTGGTCATTCAAGTAGTCCATTTGTCAATATGTCAACAATGGTATTTGTCCAATAAGTTGTTAGGTCAACTTTGAAAAGCTTAGCCTCTTGCTAAAGAACAAACAATTGTAAATATAGGAGATTATTGTCAATTCCAACTTCTTCATCTCCACTTGTCACTCTTGACATGTGGTCTGCCATGTTAGTGTTTCTTGCCCTTAGTCAGAACAACATTAAAGTCAAACTCCAATAGCAATGATAGCCATTTAGCAATGTGTGTTGTGGCACATGGCTACCAAAGCATGGCTCCAATAGTGATTTTGGATGCATAAATGTGCACATGGAATGTTAGTCTCCAGTCAAGGCACATGGCTAGCAAAGCATGGCTCCAACAGTGATTTTGGATGCATCAATGTGCACATGGAATGTTAGTCTCCAGTCAAGGGCTCATAGGATAAGTGTAGTAATCAGAGCCTTCTTTAGAGCTTCATAGGGTTGTTGGCATTAATTGATCCACTCCCAATTTACCAAGAGTTTATACAATGGTCTTGTAATGGATGCATAGTTGAGCCTCAGTTGCACATGAAGCATCATAGCAACCTGTGTGTCCAAGTAAGCACAAAAATCCCTTAGTGTTATTTGGTAAAGGAGGTTCCAAAATGACTCAAATATTTGAGGTGTTAGTTGATATTCCATTTTTGGATATGATATGCTCTAGAATGATAACACATCTCATCCGAAACTAACACTTGAGTGGATGTGGGGACAAGTGATATTGCCTACACTTCTCAAAGACAGATCAAAGTTTCTCTAAGTGTTCATCTCATGAGGAATTAACACAAAATTCATTGAAAAAGACTTTGAGATATTTGTGAAGCATGTTCTTAAAAATGGTTCACTTTAAGCATTGGAAGGTCGTTGCCGCATTTGTCAAACCAAATGCAAATGTCCCCATTCAATGGCAAAGGCGGTTTTATGCTAGTCATCAAGATATACTTGCACCTAATTATAGCTTGAGAATCAATGGAGGAATTTTTATGCCTCATTGTCTACCACACACTCAATAGTGTATTCGGTGTATGGCAGTTGGGTCCCGGGGAGTCCACCTTATAGAACATGTAAGGCACCATGTGAGTTCAAAAGAAAGGGTATTATATTTAGTAAAATGTACAAGATTATATTCACAAAAGGGGCTTTCAATTTACAATTTGAAACAAATCTGTAAGTTTAGGAAAGTAAAAGGGGTCATTTTAAGGCCTTATAGCATGTAAAGAAAGGGTATTTCTTAATATCCTTTGAACACACATTATATATATGTTTTCTTATAGGTGGACTCCTCGGGAGTTGGATAATGATTCTTTTTAATGGACATTCACCTTTTTATAGTTGAGATACACTCAAATTTTCCATCTTTCTTGAGCACTTTCACAATGAGAGGTACTCAATCTATGTGCTCTATCTCATAAATGAACCCCACTTTGAGAAGCTTCTTCAACTCTTCTTGCGTGAGATGTCCATACCTTGGGTTCATTGGGTAAAACCTTTGTTTTTTGGGTTTGATATTTGGATCTCTTGGGATGGTGTGGGTGAGCATGTGTGGTGGCACTCCTTTAAGATTGGTCTAACTCCATGTGAACATGTCTTGAAATTCCTTAAGAAGTGTGATGAGTTTTGTCTCATCCTCTTTTGCAAGCTATTGGCAATATATTGAGGGCTTCAGAGGTTCTCCTTTCTCTAGCAAATTCACTTTCTTGAACTTTGTAGCTCCCTTAATCAATTCGCTAGATTTTCATTCATGTTTTGCTCCCAACAAAATGACCATACGGTCTCCCTTTCTGAAGCAAATGAGCCTCTTTGATCATATGGCTTTTTAAAATCATCATCATCATAGCCTCTATTTTTTGAGTTTCTCTTAGCTTTCTTTGCCTTAAATGTAACAAAAATTTCATACTCAATTGTTTGGCTAGAGCTGGTTGTGGGATCTCAGAATCAAAATCCGTGCCCTCGTCTGACTTTGAGCTTGCCTTGTCTAATTCTTCATGTGAACTTGCATTTTTGTTTTATGCTTTTGCAATCTTAGATACATCAAGAGCCCAAATAAAGTTTAAGGGCTAACATCCTAATTTTTCATGATTGAGCACCTCCAAATATTCCAACCATACTAGCTCAAACTTCACTTTCACAACTCTTGCATCATCCACAAGTAGTTCATCCACCTTCTTCAATTTAGGATCCACCATGATTTGTTCTATGGTTTTGCCATCCAAATCATATTCCCTAAACTTGACATCCTCATCATCTTTGCTTTCCTCACTAATGATTTTTTTTTCCAAACTCTCTTTCAACCTCTTAGCTCATTGTCCTTCATTAAGAATGCTACTAAATTGGCATGATAATTGAGCTAAGCCTGGTGCAACCTTGTCTACTTTCAATTGCACTATTGAAGTAGCTCTTTGAATATTAGCATGTTGGCTTTTATAGTCATCAATGATTGTTAGATGAAAATGCACAGTTTAAGTAGGAGGATGACTTCTCAAACTAGAATAGCCAATCCCAACAAGTCAATGTGAAACCTATTAAAGAAAACTCATCCATAAACCCATTAGCCTAAACTTGTCAATGTGAATGTGTTAACATGAACTTGTCAATGTGAACTTGTTAACATGAGCCTCTCAACCCAAAACTTGTCGATCCAATTCATTAAATCAAAATTGTCAATTCAAACCTACCCATCCCAATACACACTAGTTGATTGGCCAGCCAAGTTTAGTAGGTTGGATTGACAAGTTGTCATTGATAGGTTTACGTTCACAAGTTTGGGATCAACAAGCTAGGATTGATCAGTTGGGATTAATAAGTTTAAGTTGACAAGGTTTGGTTGACATGTTGAGGTTGATAAGTTAGATTGACGAGTTTGAGTTTATGAATAGATCGATGAGTTTGCTTTGAGAGGTTAAGGTTGACAACTTGAGATTGATTATTTTGGATTGATGAGTTTCAATTGGAGAGTTCTTGTTGACAAGTTGGGATTGATGGGTGCTAGTGGTGAAGATGCAAGACAACAGCTGTAGAAAAGTAAGATCAATTAAGGTCTATGTGGAGAGCTATGAAGGGCTACCCCGATGAGCTATGGACAGTAGTGAATCGGTAGTCAAAAAGACACATGCTCATATCTATAGATAATGTATGATGACAAATCATTCTATGTGACCCTACACATATGTCCTTTGTGTTACGCCTTCTTGCATACTCTCTACTCTTATGATTTTCTACACGATATCACTAGAAGGTCTTACCCTCGTGGATGGATTGCTGATTCGGCATATCATTCCTTTGACACAAGTTCTTTTGACACAAGTTCGCCAATTCTCTTGCAAACAACATCATTTCATACCCCACCTTGTGCAAAGGAGATTGATGATCACAAAAACACAGGTTCCTCACTAGAGATACCTCACAATCAACCCCTTTTAGCATCATCTTATATGTTGAAGTGTTGGTGGACACTCTCTCTACCAACGTCCTTCCAAGTTCAATTCAAGCCGCCACAATTCCTTTTGACATGACCTTTTTCCATCACCCCACTCTCAATTTTGGCACAACCCAACAAGTGGAAGTTATAGCTGGCATCAATCACTTGGATGTCTGTTTTTATGACAAAGTCATGCTTGAAGTCAATGTTGATGCCACTCTCCAAACCCAGATTGTTGAATGCCACCTTGAACCTACACACCTCATCAACAAGCATGTTACCAACCCGCCTCAATTTGACTTTTCTAACTTGGGAAGTACTTACTCTAGTTTCTTTAAATCGGTTTCTTTTTATACTAATATACCACCACACTATTCTTACAGTCAAGTTGTCATTAGTAGCATCATATATACTCACCACCCATTGCACTAATTCATGATCAGACCCATTTATTTTTAATAATACACACTCTACTAACTTTTATCCTTTTACTCTCTTGAGGGGGAGAAATGTAGGTCAAGCTTGTAAAATGAGAAAATGGTTGGGAGGCAAACAAGTGCTCATAGAAGCTTTCAAAGGAAGTCTATCAAAAGCAGAGAGAAAGATAATCAAGGAGCGAAAACGAAATCAAGCAATAGTGAAAATGAAGACAACAACTAAGCCTTAAGATTGCAAACCAGGAGTGAAGATGAAGACAATTGATACAAATGCACAATTCCACAATATCCCCCCTTATGATCTGGGATAATTCATAATGCACAATCAGTTATGCACTTGTACCACAAGAATGGATGTAAAAATAAAAATTTGTAATTGTAACATTGTCCTTTAGTGACCTTAATGGTCTTAAGGGGGAGTGTAAAAAAGTTAGACCGATCAAGGTCTATGTGACGAGCTACGAAGAGCTGTATACAGCCTACACCGATAATGAGTATTACGAACAGTGGCGAATCGGTAGTCGAAAAGGCGCATGCTCATATTTATACATAATGTATCCAATGCTAAAAGTAATGATAACGAATCATTCTATTGTGTTTGTCCTTTATGTTAGGCCTTCCTGCATATTCTCCACTATTATGATCTTCTACAGTGGAGCTCTATGGTGTGCTAGTGACGGAGTTCAAGGGCGATCGGTGGCATTGAAACTAGCAGTTGGCCACGTGACTAGACTGGCTACAAAGGGCGGTTCGATGCTCCAGGTGGCTCGAGAGCGGAGCTCAAGCGGTTGATGACGGCAACAAGGTCCCAAGGCGGCGTTGGTGGCTTCCAGTACTGCGGGTTTCCACAGCAATGGCAAGACGGCTACACATTAAAGTTGCAGCTCGATGGCGCAAGGCAGCGCAGGTTCCCATAGTGGTGGCCCGCTCGTGGTAGTCAACAGCACTACAATAAGGCAGTCGTGGCATCTCAAGCGGCATGGCCTCTGCTGGCGGCGTGGAGAGGTCGTGTTGGCCAGAAGAGGCAGGGCGAGCGTAACGTGGCACAGACTGGCCTGTGCAAGGCATAGCGTGGCCACCGTGCGAGGTATAGCGTAGCATGGTGGTGGCAGCTTCCAATCCAGCTGCAAGTTGCTAGGCCGATGGTGGTTGGTTGATGGAATGGGTGTTGACAGAGCAGGTGGAGCGTGCGACTGATGGGCAAACGGGTGGCATCGGCGGGGCTATCGATGGCATAAAGGCGGCTCTTATGTTGATGAAGGTCGGCGGAAAGCGTGAAACTTTAGAGCTCGATGCCCAAAAAAGCAACGTTTCTTTTTTTCTTAAGTTTAAATTTTAATTCCACGTATACAAGTAAATAATCTATTTTTCTTCGCTAAGCCCTGGTTCACATGCAACACTCCTCTCTCTCTCTCTCTTCCCTAGAATTTACCCCATGTTCATGAGTGCAGGCTGACAATTTTCATTGGATGCTCCAAGCACGACTGCATTGCATCAAGGAAACCCCTCCTTGTAGCGCCTGCCTCTCCTCTTCATAACCATAATCCCCTTTTTTTATTTCCCTTGGTAGGTGCCCTTTCATGTGCTATTATATGCAATGTATTGAGCATCTCATGCCCATTGTAAAAGTCCATCTCATGATTATAAAATTTCGTATTCATTTGTCTCTTGGTAATCTTGTTGCTTTTTTTTTTCCAATTTTTATTTTTTTAGTTTCTCTTAAGGAAAATAACCAAGTCATCTTATATATGATTCAAGTCAAGCAACCAATGCTATTTCAACCAATGCAAAAGAAGATGAAACCTAGTCTAATTCTTTGCTCACGTTTTAAAGAGGAAAGGAAGAAGAAGAGAATGAGAGAGAGAAAAAGAGGAAAGGTAACAAAGAGAGAAAGAGAGAAGGAGGAAGAGAGAAACGAGATATGAAGGAAGGGAGAGGAAGATAGAAAGAGAGAGAAAAATGAGAGAAGGGTAAAAAAAGAGAGAAATGAGATATGAAGGGAGGAAGAGAGGAGAACAAGTGAGAGAAACAACGAGGGGAGGAGAGAAACAAAGATAGAAGCAACAAAGAAATAGAAATAAAGAAAGAGAGGGGGGAGAGAAAGGGAAACAAAGAGTGAAGGAAGAGGTGGAAGAAAAGGGTGGGTTAAGGAGAGGAAGGAGAGTGAAAAGAAAAGAGAGAGAGGGAGGGGGAGAAAAAGAGATGGAGCTAGGAGGAATAAGAGAGATAGAGAGAACAATAAATAGAGAGCAAGAGAGAGGGAGAGAGAAAAACGTAAACATCGAGAGAATTAAAGAGAATGTAACGATAGTAAAATAAAGGGAGATGCAAAGAGAGGGTCTTTCAATGTTATTGTTATATAAGTTTTTTTATTTTCTATCTTTTATTTTAATTGTAACAAGATGCGCTAAGTGAGAGTGAAGAGGAAAAGAGAAAGAAATAGAGAGAAGAAGGGAGGGAAAGAAAAAGAGAGAAGAAGGGAGAGTGGGAGGGAAGATGGGGGAGAAAAAGAAACATAGAGAGAGAGGGGGTGGGAGAGAGAAACAAAAAAGGATGAAGGGAGGTAAATAAAAAAAGAGAAAGAGAGAGAAAGAGGATTGGGGAGAGAAATAAAGAAGGATGAAGGGAGCCAAATAAACAAAGAGAGATGGATAGCGGGAAACAAATAAAGGGAAAGGGAGAGAAAGAGGAGTAGAGATTAAAATGGAGGAAGATCACCAATGAGGGAAACAAAACCCTATTGTTTGTTGTAACATTGGTGCACAAATCGGATGCTAGATACGTACGTAGTGAGTGCCGAAAGGTCCCCAAGAACAAAAGAACTCTACTAATAGCTCATAAAACAAAAAGGAAGATTTGCATGACATGAAGAAAAGATACAAATTGGGTACAATCTCCCTCCATGCCTTGTGTGAGTGCTTCATATAAATTTATTCATCTCACAACTAAAAAATAGCCCAATTTTACAATTAGCATGCTTTAGCTTTTGTGTTTACTTTTGTCCAAATAAAAAATAAAGCAGTTGAGTAGTCCAAAAGTCGAGCTGTGTCCAAATACAATGTCCAATAATTAAATATTTAAATCGAGCGTCCATGTGCATACAAAATAATAAATATTTATCAAACGCTTCAATAAATAAACGTGTCTAAATAAATATTAGTGCTACATCTTTAATGATACAACACTCACCCATCAAAAATGATAATTTCTTCTAGGTAATCTAAATACACGCTATTGCCCAGTGCTTCCCAATGTCACCGCTGCCTGCTCTACACATCAACTGAAGCATTCACAATTGTTAAAAAATATTAAAATTAAACCGACAAAAGTAAATACCGAGCAGTCTTCAACTACAAAATAAATAAATGGGTTGAAACTCTGTCCTAACCTTAATTTAATACGAATGCACTCTAAACTCATAGATGTCCATTAATTTAAATATGTATTTTGTGGAATTACCCGCTGTGGAATCACCCACCTGCACATTAAATTAACATGACACCTGAAAAGGATATGCATCCTCGTTAACTTCTCGCATAAGAAATCCACCTTGTGTATAAGCCCCAACAAATAAATATAGTTTTATGGAATCCACCGTGGAATAAAAACCTCACGGAATCCATCATGGAATATGTCTATTGGCATCAAACATAGACCAAATGGAAAACGATGATGGTTATGATATCTAAGATCACAAGATGTATCTTAATCAATATGTCATGTTCTTGTACTCAATGCAAGCTAGCAATCAGACAAAAGTGTCGCTTGTCCATAGAATACGTAACAACGGTTCGACAAGTTTCAATTGGAGATCATTGATAGACGATCTCAAACTTTGAGTGAATGGTAAGAAAAGTGTGTATCAATAATTTACATTCGTAAAGTAATTAAATATTATATACAAAAATAATAGGCGTGCCAATGAAATTTGTACAGAGAGGTGACGCTTCATCCCAAGGAATGCACCTATTGTGACCCATTAGAAAAGTTGGTGGGCATATAATAATGGATGGATTACCTGAGCCAATACACCAATTGGAGGGCACGCCACAGACGACACCCTTGATACCAGAGGAGACAATGGGTCTTTGGGGCCTTCCTCCAATCTTCGAACTTGAGATGGAGGCAATGATCGATGCATTAATGCCCATAGATGCCAAGTCATCTAATGATCCATTGAGAGAAGAAGCATCTATACCATTATATGATGGGTGCCAAGTATCTCACCACTTGAAGACGCTGCTTGTACTTCTAAGTGTGCAGATAAAGTACAGGTGGAGTGATGCGAGTGTGACCGAGTTGTTCAGATACATTCTACGCTCCATTTATTTTTTTGACTCTATTATAAAATAAAAAAACATTTCTTGTGCTCTTCAAGGTGTCTTTTGATTTTTTGCCAGGTTGCTAAATTATCATATATTACCATCTAGAAACACAAGCTTGAGTCCCATCATGTGATGATGCACGATTGGTGTTACGAAAGCTTGGCATGGACTACAACAGCATCCATGCATGTGTTAATGATTGTGTGTTGTTTCAAGGAGACTACAAGACTATGTAGATATGTCTAAATTGTGGTGCTCACGGATATTGACATGACTTGCAAGGATAAACCATCTCTCAAAAGATTCTCAAACACTTTTCATTTACACCGCATATATATCACATGTTTCATACGTCACGAGAATGGCGAGCTTGACAATGTGGTATGCATAAAATAGATCCATACATGTAGTCCAACAAATATCAATAGATTTATGCGCATGGAGCCACATTGACTCCACCTTTTCAAACTTTGCATAAGAGCAAAGGAATCTTCAGCTGGGTCTTGCTATGGATGGCATGAATCTATTTGTTCTTCGCTCAACTTCTTACAGCGTGTGGCCTATAGTTCTTGTTAACTACAACATCCCACCACCTGATCCTTAGCTTGCTTGTTCTTGGGCACTACAAAGTCTAGAACATGGATGTCTATCTTCGTCCATTAGTTGATGAGCTCAAGACTCAGGTAAATGGGCTTGTTTAAGTTTGTATTCAAGTTTGTGATATCTATTGCTTGTTCAAGTTTGTGTTGACTAGATATGGGTGTTGTGATAGGTCTGGTTACTTGAAGTTATCATGCATATCCATTGTGTGGGCCATAGCTAGACTCTCAAAGGTCACAAATCATGAAGAAGATAGTATATCAAGGACACACTACTTTCTTACTAGAGGATTATTAGGGGAGTTTTGAGGTCTCAAAAATGCCTTTTAGAAGATAGAGAGAGTGTGTGCTCTAGACCAATAGGAGCAGAGCCTCTGTAACAGAAGTTCTATTTTTAAAAATGCAATAAATTATTTTACTCTATATATATATATATATATATATATATAAAATAGTATTACGACATTGTATTATCAATATCTATTTTTAGCCTCTTATATTCATGATTATGACATTCTTTATATTAATGATATACAGTCCCGACCACTTTTAGTTAATGATATGTTTTGATTAATGAAAATGACATGTTTAATCTAAATTCAAATTAATAAAGAGTTTGGTACTTTTTTTTCTCTTCTTTCTTTTATCTCTCTCGTGTTTTTTCCTCCTTTGTGGTAGCTTAGTCCTCTCTCTCTTTCTCTCTCTCTCTTTCTCTCTCTCTCTCTCTCTCTCTCTCTCTCTCTCTCTCTCTCATATGGATACAGAAATTCAACCTTCAACAAGGCATCCAAGCTCCCAAATCACGTCCATATAAGTGTTTAGCTCATTCCAAAAAGATAGAAGATGGATTCCTATAATCATTAGCAAAGGTACTTGGATCACCATGCAACATGCAAAACATGGGAAAATGCAAAGATATGAGAGCTCCTTCATCTCTGCTTGGAAGGGTAGAATCTGAGGTTTCAAGCTTGGAGTAAATAAGAATAGCATTGTAATGAGCGGGGGACACGGTGTCATGCCACTATGCACACACCGTGTAAAAAAAATCTAGAGTGTGGCTTCCTTTTAGATTTAGAGAGCCAATGCCACTTTAGACATTAGTATTAGTGTCCATGGTTCAAAATATTAGATTTTTTTGGACAAGTTTTTAGTCAATTTTTTATATTCTAGATATTATCTCTTGTAAAAATCCATAAAACTATAGATAACTTCTAGATTAGGAGGACATGCAAAAGAAAGCATGTAGCTTTCAACCAATTTGAGAGGATTTTATGTTTTTAAAAAAAAGATTAACGAAATCGCGCAACGCACGATCACTGTTTTCAGGCAGTGAATAGCACTCCGAAAGTGGGAGATAAAGAAGGAATGATCTGGCAGGATTCTGGTCAGGTGTCATGTTATTTAACCCCCCCTTTTGGAGCCATTGGAAGCATCAGATTGGTGATCTGAGTAGCATAGAGGAATGTATTATTTTGTATACATTTTTGTTTATTAGAGTTATATTTTCTCATAATGCTTAAAGAAACTGACAGGCTTCATCTATGTTAGTATTCTTCTATATTTTCTAATTCTTTTTGGGAGTATTCTTCTACATCTTCAATCTCTTCGAACCCCTTCTCTTCCGTCTACTCCTCTCCTTGAATCTACCTACACCCTACTATCTCTTATCTTCAAGAACTTGGCTTGAAACCTTCAACCCTTCTCTTATCTCTACCATCTCCGAAGTCTAAGCTCTTGAACCCCAATACATTCTTCTCTTGCCAAACCCCTGTGGTGACCTTTAACCCTACACCCTGCAACATTAGTGACTTTGGCACATTCCAGAGGATGTGCAGGTTAGGAGGAGGTGGATGTCATGTCGCTACGCGTATGCCGTGTAAAAAAATCTAGAGTGTGGTTTCCTTTTAGATTTAGAGAGCCGATGCCACTTTAGGCATTAGTATTAGTGTCCATGGTTCAAAATATTAGATTTTTTTGGACAAGTTTTTAGTCAATTTTTTATATTCTAGATATTGTTGGGGTAAAGGTGCCTCCGCCGTGCCGCCCCGTGTATTAGTACACTGATAGTACCCGCCACTGCACACTACAGGTGTGGCGGGCGCCCGTCACATCACTTTATTCTTTACATTCATTTTTTAATGACTAGTAAATAAAGGAAGGCCCGGTCACACATTGTGACTGTTGGAGTTCCCATTTCTTGTCTCTCTCTTTCTTGCTCTTGCTCTCCCGCCATAGCTCATGTGCAAGCTTCGATCCTTCTCACCTTTCAACTGGTATCAGAGCTTGGCTTCCTCTTGCTCGAGCTCGACTCGGTGCTTCTCTGCCTTCGCATTGACTCCCTTCATGCATTGGATCTCCATCCCGGCAGCCATATCCGATCTCCCCGAGCTCCCGTCACTCCCCGGCTTCCCGAGCACCTTCCCGGCCTATTGAGGCACCTTCAAGGCATTGATACTGAGGTATTTGATCACTCTTTCAGGGTTTTATTTCAGTCTATAGGTTGCAAACAGCAAGGGCAGCCATGGCTTCAAACCCTTGAAGCTTATTCTCCTCATATTGTGCCTTACACCTATCAAGGCTCAAAGAGGCTTGTCATAGGCCTTTGATAGGCCCTTCTTGAGCCCCCCATTACCCCCTTTTCAGCCCATGTGGAGCAGCAGCAAGTTCAGCACCAACAAGGCAGATTGTACCATTTTTTTCCAGGCTGTTAGCACTCGTCTACTTCAGCTCCACACTTGGCCATTGCTTCTTGCTCTCTACCTTGATCAAGAGGGCTATAGACTTCATGTTTGATGTCATTCAAGCTTTGGGCATTGATCTTGATCATTCGGGGCTGATTTCTTCAGATTTGGGACTGTCATAAACTGTCATAACAGGTTGAAAACAGGGCTGCACCATTGGCATTACCATTTGTTGCTTATACTCCATTCCGGTTGTGCTATTTGATGCCCGTATGCGGTCTACATGATGCCTAGTGCCTTGGGAATGTATGCACATGATTATGCCATGATTTTGGCCTGAAATATTGGCTGATTTGGGATTGTTATTTACTATTATACAGTGCTAGAAACAGGGCAGCCACACTTGGCATTGGCATTTGATGCTTATACTCTACTCCGGTTACCTTGTTTGATGCCCGTATGCGGTCTACATGATGCCTAATGTCTTGGGAATGTATGCATTCGATTTGCCCATGATTTGGCATTGTTTTTGGGCTGGAAATTGACAGTTTTGGACTGTTTAGAGCTACTGTACATGAGCGGGCTGAAGCTCATTTGTCACATGTATTGCTTCTCTATCGATACCGGATGTATGCTATGGGTTATGTCATGATGTATTACACTTTGGGGATCAATTTCGAACTCATGATCGATTTTCCGGAATGCTTTTGAGCATCGCATTTGCTCCGTTGTTATTGGTTTGTCATTGGCAGTTTGGTCGACTTGACTGGCATTTGGGTCGCTTATGCCTATTGTCTGTACTTGACGGATAAGCTCTATGCATTACATGCTTTGGTCCGTGGTTGATGCCTCTGAGTTCGTCCATGCTTGAAGATATTTTGGAGCTCCGATTTGGATGTTTTGAGCACTTCTGACTCATAGGGATATTGACTTTGGCTTGCTACTGGATGTATTGACTTGACAGAGATCTTGCCATTGGGATTATGTCTTGCTTAGTGGTTGCTACATCAGTTGCTTCATGTATGTCATGCTCTTGGGAAGCGTATGACGCATTGACTTGGTCACTTGTCACTGGTACTTTGTCTTGGGTTGCTTGAGCCCTTAACTCGATTGTACGCCTTTTGTGCCAGTGGGAGCATCTTGCATGCTTACTTGACCTTGAGCACGGATTACATGCTATTGGAGCAGTCTATGTCATTGAGTAGTTATGGATGTATTGAGACTTTGGGATTATACTCCGACAATTGGATGTTGCATTGAGTATATGTCTTGGTTCACAGGATGCTTATGAGCTGAGTCTCAATTTTGGATCCGCTTTCTTTTGAGCAGACACCTATTTGTGTCAGGTTTTGGTAGTTGGTTCTATATTTTGCCTAGATTGTCTGGGGTGTGCCTCTTACTGGCAGATGCTATTTGACATTTCTCGGTGTTATGCTCTTGTATTTTCACTGTCATTTGGCTTTACTTTGTCCTCTTTATGCCGGCTTTGGAGCTAGCATTGTTTAGTTGACATTAGATCCAATTTTGGGACAGTTTGCTCTCATTATTGCAATTCTGAAATTTATTACAGCAAGCATTTATTGGTGGACTGAGCAGTATTTTTTATGCTAAAATATCCTGATTTGGTGTATTGCATCTAGTTCTAAGTGGGCAGCATCTTTTGGCACACTTTTCTCGCCATTTAGAGCTCATTTCAGTGGATTTTGGGCATTTTCTGCAGTAAAACAGCTAGCAGTTTTACATTGTCTGTGCATTTCCAGCCTGCATTATGGCATCCTCTTCGACTGATAATGCCATATTTAACATCACAAGTTGGATGGTACCAACTACTCTTATTGGAAGAGTCAAATTTGGCAGGTCTTGGTGCAGAAATCTCAGATTAAGCCACTTCAGTTGAGTGGGAAGCAGCCTGAAACTATGGACAATGATGACTGGCTTGAACTTGATGAGCTATGCAAGTCCACGATTGTATTGTCTCTCACTGAACAGGTACATTATAATGTATTTGAGGAAGCACAGAGTGCATGGGATCTATAGAATAAGATCAAGAATCTTTATTATAAGAAAAGTCTGGCGAGTCAGATATACTGGTTGAAGCAGCTTATGGATCTGCGCATGAAGGATAATGCGACTATGTCTGCTCACTTGAGCCAGTTCCATGCTATTCTGAAGAACCTGACTTCGCAGGATATCACCTTTGGAGAGGAAGTAACTCCTCTTTTCTTTTTTGGGACTCTGAATGAGTCATGGGATGTATTCCGCACTGCCCTATGTGCCTCTAGTGTTACTCTGAAACTGAATGATGTTGAGAGTGCTCTTCTGCAGGAAGAGGTTAATCGCAAAAACTTGGATGCCTCTCGTGTTGCACATGCTTTGACAGTTAGAGGCAGAAATGATAGGAATGATCGTGGTAATAACCGTGGCCGTGACTCGCAGAAGGGTCGGTCTAAATCTCGTGGAAAGTCGCGTAGTAAGTCGCGTGGGCGCAACGCTAATGTCACTTGTCATCATTGTGGGAAAAAGGGCCATATCAGACCACAATGTCATGAGTTGCGCAATGAGAAGCGCAAGGATAAGGGCAAAGAGAAAGTGCAGGAGAAGTCCTCTGATCGCAGCATAGTACTTGCGAAGTCCAACGTCAAGATTGAAGAAATTAATGTCATGCAGACTGAGGATTCCGATTGTAGTGATGAGTTCATACTTGTAGCTAGTTCTTCTGATGCGTCACACTTGACTGAGATACCTAGTATGTATGCACAGTGCTGGTTATTGGATTCAGGTGCGTCCTTCCATGTGACGCCTTACCGTGAGTGGTTTCACTCTTACCGTACTGTATCTGGATCAGTCAGACTTGGAGATGACAGGTCTCTTGATATTGTGGGCTGTGGAGATATTCAGTTGTAGTTTTCCACTGGCAGTTCCTTTTTGCTCAGGGATGTACGTCATGTACCTGCGCTTACGCGCAGTCTTATGTCTGCAGAACAGTTGGATGATGCAGGGTTTCATGTCTATTTTGGGGATTCTGCCTGGAAGATTACCAAAGGCAGACTTGTGCTTGCTAGAGGCGCCAAGGTTGACAGCCTTTATCCTCTTGTTGTATCTGGGTCTTCTGTAGACCATGTTTTGGCAGTGGGCTCTATCCCACATGTATCACTTTGGCATGCCCGTTTGGGGCATATGTCTTTGAAGGGAATGAAAATGTTATCTGGTTTGCAGTATCTTCCGCCTTTAGACTATGCACGTTTTGACTCGTGTGATCATTGTCTTTATGATAAGCAGAATAGGTCTACGCATAAGAAATCGGGTAGGCCATGCATGAATGAGCCATTGGCTTTGGTGCATTCAGATGTTTGTGGGCCCATGCCGTGTATGTCTATGGGTGACGCGAAGTACTTTGTTACCTTCATTGATGATTTTTCTAGGAAAGTGTGGGCTTATCCCATAAAGCAAAAGTCTAATGTCTTGGCAGTCTTTCAGCATTGGCTTGCTTTTGTTGAGAACCAGACTGGGTATAGGCTGAAATGCCTTAGGACTGACAATGGGGGAGAATATGTCTCACGTGCTTTTGAGCAGTTTTGTGATGACAAGGGTATTAAGCGTCAGTTGACCGCCCCTTACACCCCTGCTCAGAATGGTTTGGCTGAGTGTATGAACAGGACTATTCAGGAGCGTGTCCGCTCTATGCTTAGCCATGCAGGCCTACCACAGAGCTTTTGGGCTGAGGCAGTTAGTACGGTAGTGCATGCCATAAACCGATCGCCTTCTAGTGGATTGGATTTCCAGGTTGCAGAGGAAGTTTGGGCTGGTAAGCCACTCTCTTATGCGCATCTCCGTGTCTTTGGATATGAGGCATTCTGCCATGTGCCCAAGGACAAGAGGAGTAAGTTGGATCCAAAGAGCATTAAATGCATCTTTCTTGGTTAAGGTGATTCAGGAGAGATGGGCTATCGCCTATGGGATCCGCAGGTGTGGAAAATGGTACGCAGCCATGATGTAGTATTCCATGAAGATAAGATGCACAGGCAGCCTGAGAAAGTGGTTGAGATCCGCAGAGTGATCTTTCAAGAGGAGCCTAGAGCTCCTGCACAGCCAGTTGGACAGCCTACAGCTGCAGCAGATGCTCATGGTCAGGGTGTTGGACAGGCAGCTGGGCAGGCAGCAGAGCTTGCAGTGAGACAGTCTGCTAGAGACAGACGTCCACTTGATAGATTTCAACCCTCTATGCATTATATTTTGGTTACAGATGCAGGAGAGCCTTTCACTTATGATGAGGCTATGCGCAGGGGTGACAGTCACTCTTGGGAGAGGGCTATGCAGTCTGAGATCGACTCCTTGCATAAGAACGAGACTTGGGATTTGGTTGCCTTGCCTAAGGGCAAGAAGGCTTTGCCATGCAAGTGGGTGTACAAGCTGAAAAGTACCCCTAGACACCCCAAGCCGGCATACAAGGCTAGATTGGTAGCAAAGGGTTTTAAGCAGGAGCATGGTGTAGACTTTGATGAGGTCCTGTGGTTAAGATGACCACCCTGCACTTGGTCTTGGCTTTGGTTGCTCAGCTTGACTTAGATCTATATCAGATGGATGTCAAGACGGCTTTCTTACATGGAGATTTGCATGATGAGATCTATATGGAGTAGCCTAAGGGCTTTGCAGAACCTGGCAGGGAGCACCTAGTGTGCAAGTTGAAGAAAAGTCTTTATGGCTTGAAGCAGGCACCTAGGGAATGGTATCATAAGTTTGATGCCTTTATGCAGTCACAGGACTACAGCAAAAGTGCTATGGATCCGTGTCTTTACAGAAGAAAGCCCGTGATGGTTTATTGTTTATTTTGGTACTCTATGTGGATGATATGCTGATAGCAAGGAAAGCTCATGATGAGCTAGATGCTCTTAAATCTTAGCTGAAGAAGAGCTTTGAGATGAAGGATTTTGGACAGGCTTCTCACATACTTGGTATGCGCATTAGACGCGACAGGTATCAGGGACTCCTCTACTTGTCACAGAGGGAGTATATTCATAAAGTCCTTGAGTGCTTCCGCATGCAGGACGTAAAGCCTATTGGCTATCCATTGCCTTCTTATGTGAAGGTATCACAGGACGATTATCTGTAGACAGATGAACAGAGGGCCGAGATGGCCCAGATCCCTTATGCTTCAGCCGTGGGCAGTTTGATGTATGCCATAATAGCCACTCGTCCAGATATTGCCTTTGCAGTTGGTGTTGTGGCACGCTATATGGCTACACTTGGTAGGAAACATTGGGATGCCGTGAAGGGTATCATGAGGTACCTGAAGGGCACAATAGATATGTGTATTTGCTATGGCAGCTAGGATACAGGGGTTGTGGGATACACTGACTCCGATTATGCAGGACATGCAGATAGTAGGAAGTCCACACTTCTGGCTATGTATTCACCTATGCTGGAGGTGCTGTCTCTTGGATGTCCAGGGTTCACAAGTGTACGGCTTTGTCTACCACTGAAGCCGAGTATGTTGCAGCCAAACACTGAGGCTTGCAAGGAGGCCATATGGCTAGGCCGTCTAGTTGCTAACCTTGGGATTGATGCTATACCTACACTACATTCGGATTCTATGAGTGCCATTCAGTTGGCTAAGAATCCAGTCTTCCATGCGAAGACAAAACACATTGAGGTGAGGTATCACTTCATGCGTGGTGTCGTGGAGGACAAGTCTGTTGACCTTGTCAAGATCTCCACTGATGAGAATCCTGCAGATCTGCTCACGAAAAGCCTCACTACTGAGCGCTTTGCCTTCCTCAGGAGATTGATGGGCGTTGGATGAGATGTTGCCTTTCCTCATCCCTTGTACCTATGTACAGTTGTACTGTCTTTTTCTTTTCTTTCTCTCTCACTGGGGCAGATTCGCCTTTAAGTGGGAGGTTGTTGGGGTAAAGGCGCCTCCGTCGTGCCACCCCGTGTATTACTACACTGACAGTACCCGCCACTGCACACTGCAGGTGGTGGGCGCCTATCACATTACTTTATTCTTTACATTCATTTTTTAGTGACTAGTAAATAAAGGAAGGCCCGGTCACACATTGTGACTGTTGGAGTTCCCATTTCTTGTCTCTCTCTTTCTTGCTCTTGCTCTCCCGCCATAGCTCGTGTGCAAGCTTCGATCCTTCTCATCTTTCAAATATTATATCTTATAAAAATCCATAAAACTATAGATAACTTCTAGATTAGGAGGATATGTAAAAGAAAGCATGTAGCTTTCAGGCAATTTGAGAGGATTTTATGTTTTTAAAAAAAAGATTAGTGAAATCGCGCAATGTGTGATTGTTGTTTTCAGGCAATGAACAACACTCCAAAAGTGGGAGATGAAGAAGGAGTGATCTAGAAGGATTCTGGCCAGGTGTCCTAGTATTCAACCCCCCTTTTGGAGCCATTAAAAGCATCAAATTAGCGATCTGAGCAACATAGAGGAATGTATTATTTTATACACGTTTTTGTCTATTAGAGTTATATTTTTTCATAATGCTGAAAGAAACTGATAGGCTTCATCTCTGTTAGTATTCTTCTATATTTTCTAATTCTTTTTGGGAGTATTTTTCTACATCTTCAATCTCTTCGAACCCCTTCTCTTGCGTCTACTCCTCTCCTTGAATCTACCTACACTCAGCTGTCTCTTATCTTCAAGAACTTGGCTTGAAACCTTCAACCCTTCTCTTATCTCTACCATCTCCAAAGTCTAAGCTCTTGAACCCCCATATATTCTTCTCTTGCCAAACCCCTGCGGTGACCTTCAACCCTATGTGCTTCGACAACGAGAACATGGCTTGGGAACATACCAGTCACACTGACGGTATATAAGGTGTAAGAGGGTATTCTGAGGTATCAGGGAATTATTGAGAATCTCTCTTTTCACCTTCACAAGCTTTCATGGCTTCTTCTTCTTCTTTCTCTCTTTCCTCTCTTTCTCTCTCTTCTCCCTGTCTTTCTTTCTCCTCCCCTCTTCTTATACAGTCTTTCTTTCTCTTCTCTCTCTTAGTTAGATTAGTCAGGTCTCCTTCATTACAGTTGGTATCAGAGCTTTGTCTTTGATCCTTCTCTTTCCCATAGATTTAGGATTATTACAGTTTCTCACAGTTAGAAAATCCTAGTTATATAGTTTCCACAGGTACAGAGGGAGTACTCAGACAAGCCCTTCTTGAAGACTATGGCAACCTTTCTTGGGGAGCTCACTCGAGGTTTGACCGCACCTAGAGACAAAAGGGCAAGAATGGTAGCTTGTTTTTGGTATTGAGCATGCTCCCAATGGCATCGTTGAGTATGGATGGATCTTTGGAGGCTTCCATCTGCGGTGGTGCGGTCGCAGGCTGCTTGGGTAAGAGCTGAGGGCCATCATCCTTTGTCTAAATATCGTCAGCCCCTCTGACAGCTTGAACGAGTGTCTGCACTAGCTTCCCATTCTTCGTCAGATTATTCAACTGCACCAACAGTAGCTTCTTGAAGTTCAACGATAGGCCTGTCTTGTACTTCTCCTCTACGAATTTAGCTATGGCAGCCTGGCTGGAGCCTGTGCGCTCCTTTAGGGCAGAGATGGCCTCCACAATCATTTAGAGGTAGGTAGGATGCACAGTGAGAACATTGGAAACTTTATGCTTCTTTTCTGCAGTGGACTTTGCAGCCTTCTTGGAAACTGGCTTGGTTTCGACATCTGAGATAGGGGCAGAGAGGGTCTTGATGGCCATGGATGATAGCTTCGGCACAGAAATTGCAATTTATAAGGAGAGAAAAATACACTATCGAATATCAATGGTGGCTTATTGAAGCACTCGACGAGGCTCTGTATGTGCTTCTCGGGCGTGACGCTGTCCAAGGGGAAGGTGGCCAACTTCTCCCATGGCTACATCAGCTCGGGGTGCTCTGCCAAGACTTGCGCTCGCTGCCTGAAGGTGTAGACCTCCTTCTCTCTTGCCAGCCACCTCTTCAACTTAGCCTTGTGGTGCTTCTCCTTTGACGAAAAATTTACAGTATACAGCAAAGATTGCTGATCTTATGTTAGAAACTATGAAATAGTCTACATGGAAGACAAATTGAGATGTGCCTCAACGAATTGGGTTATTTGGCAGCAGCCGACTTTGTAGAGGATTCTTTGGCTCTTTCTCCTTCTTCTCAGCTTTCTCTATTGTCTTTTGGGAAGGAGAACGTTGTGTATATTAGGAAGAACACCGCCATGTGCAATTGTCACTCCTATAAGAAGCTTTCCAAGCTCCAAGCCATTCCTTACAGCAAGCTCGATGTGATGGGGAATAATCCTGTTCTTTTTGTTATCACGTGCAGTGTTCTCCCCGCAAGCTCGAGCATTACCCTCTCAATGTAGACTTCACAAACAGTTGGCGTTGCATAGATGGGTTTGAAAATTTCCACACTAGCCTATTCTAGTTCATCCATATCCTGCACAGTATGTTGGTATCCCTTTAACTCCATTTACAACCAACATTTTTTGAATCTAGTGTGCATCTTCGAGCTATGGCTATGTGCCTACATCTTATCAGCATAGTTATGTAGGAAATGCTAGGTATCCTCAAGCTCCTGGCAATAGCTACAGTCCTGCTGCATCAGCTGGTGCATACTCTCCTGCAAGTGCTACTGCTATTAAGTATTCTTTACCCCAGTACAAGACTGGATTAGATGTGACAGCCATGGGGAGTGCCCCACATGCTGTTGCAGTAGCTGCAGGTTATGGGGGATTTGGTACATCTCCAGTTGGTTTTACTGTTGTGAATTAGGCTGCCTCCACAGGTCCTGCTTCAAGTTACGACGATGTTGGTGGATCATAGTTTAAAGAAAACAATCTTTTCATTATGAGTCAGCAACAGCAGGCAAAGGGATCAACCATCTGGATTCAACGGTAGCAAAATTGAAGACACGGCCATTGTCCCAAGCTTAAGCAAGGTATGTCTCATGGGTCTTGGTCTCTCTTCTCCAACCACTTGTTGAGCCCAACCTCTTGCTTGGAGAGATTAAATAATTATTTGAATTCTTGTTAAGGCTAAAGCTATGGATCACCTATTGATTGTCTTTTGCCATTATGCACTTCTTGAAATGCATGCATGACTGAGTACACTTCAAATTTCTTTCCTATTGGCTGAGAATTTAACTCCTTACCCATAATCATGCTTGGTCTTGATTCTTGATCATTAAGCAAAAAAGCGTTTTAAAAAAAAGGGGTAAGTGATGCAATCAGTGAGTCACTGATTTGCAGAGGTAACCCTTTTCCCATCCCATTTTTCTTATTGATCATGCATATCATGAAAGGCCCAATCCTCAATTTGTAAATGTATATCATGCTGGTTGCTTAATAATAAATGTCTGCCATATATATTTTGGGTAACGAAAAGCCCGATGCTAGGCGAGGTGGCAAGACAAAAGAGGGGTGACCCCCCCTTGCCATCAAAGACCCTGAAGGGGTGCATAACCCGGCCCGGGGGGAACTTTGCCCACCTCTTGGTGATCCGAAGTCTAAAAATTTCTTGTAGGTACAGGTACACTTGAATGAATAGCCCGAGTCCCGATCATTTACATTCCACAACCTTGTAGATGTATTGGTAATGATATGTATCACTTGGGAATGTATGTTGGATGTATCACTTGGGAATGTATGGTGGATGTATGCAGTGATGGGCAGGGTATGCAGTCAAGAAATAGTCTTAGCAAGAGAACTATTGATGCAAATGATGTATGGCTCTATGTGTCATTGAGAACCACCATTGAGGCCCAGGATATCATGGAATAAGCACCTCAGCATTGGGATAATGTATGCTCATTGAGGGAGTTCTTGTAGGGTGTTACAGACAGCTAGTCCCACACAGTCAGCCCGCAAAAATCAATTACAGCAAAGCCTTCTTGTGTGGCTGAGCACAGATCCCATAGCTCAATTTGAATAGGGCATTGCCTCCTTCGATCCGAGCCAAAAATCTCCCCATTCTGCCCTACGGTTTGGGAGATACACCCAATTTTGTGCTTAGAGGTATTGTGGGACAGGCAGCAGTCCTACACAGTCAGCCCACAAAAGTCAATTACAGAAAAGCCTAGATCATTTACTGTCATAGATGTTTTTACATAGCCTCGTAGAGGGGACTGAGAGCTTTAATTTGAATCAGAAAGTTTGGCGATCGGAGCTTCCTAGCTCAAGATATTTCCATTTCTATAACAGGGGGTCTAGTGGACTGCACTTAGGATGGCAGGCCACAAGGAAAAAGCAAAGGCCCAAGAGGACTTCCAGCGTGAAATGAAGGACTCTCGTGCCTCAATGAATGATCCTAGGTCAGCCCAAGAGGATCGTGAAGATATGTTTGAAGATGGTGTCCCCGAGATGGACCGCTTGGCTATGCATAACCATATTCTATGTCAACATGAGACCCGTCATGCCGACCAGCATTGAGAGTTGGAACAATGCCATAGGGAGATGGAAACCCGCCAAGATCAGCATCATCCCGAGATGATGGCCAAGATGGACTTACTCATCGAGCGCATCAGCGCCCTCATCCCCACCATCGCACCCTCCTCGGCTCAGCCCAAGGAGCATGTTCCTCCCCGTGAGGCCAACCGCCCTCCTCCCTTGGACACCGAGCATAGCCCACAAGGTTTTGGTGACACCCATGGCTTTCCCCATAGCACTTATGAGACAGGCAAGCCCTCCACTCGACATGATGAACCCATCCTTCCCTCCCCAATTACGAACCCTTCAAGCCCATCCTTGGGACAGTAGCTCCCCCATAATGGAAGCTATATGCATACTCATGGGAATGGCCAGCAAGGGCCTAATGCAAATTTTGGGCAGCATGGAATGCAAGGTGTACATGGGTAGTATGCACATGGCAGTTTTGGGTAGCAAGGCCCCAATGTTCAGCCCAGTTCACATTTAATGTATGGGCAGCATGGTCATTTTGGATAGCAAGGTCCTAATGTGCAATTTGGTCCTCATGTAATGTATGGGCAGCATGGCCCACATGAAAATTTTGGACAGCCAGGGTTTGGATAGCAAGGCATGTATGGGTAGCACAACATACATAGGCAGCATGTAGCACATGGCATACATGGATAGGAAGGCCAAAATGAGTTGTGTGACAAGATTGTGTTTGCTAAGTTTAATGGGCAGTCCTCATCCCCGACTGAATTAGAGGAATGGACCTCTAAATTGGAAGCTTATTTTCTCATTTATCTCCGTACCGACGAGGCAAATATTATTTTTGCCTCCCTTCACCTAGAGGGTTTTGCCCACACACGGTGGAGATTTATTCGAGCAGTTTCATGATTGGGAAGATTTCAAGATGCATATGGTCCAAGTTTTTATCTCCCCGATAGTAGAGAAAGAACATTTGGCTAGGCAATGGTATCTGTTTGATCAGCGAAATCTCACCGTGAGGGAGTATACCAGCCAGTTTATGAACCTATCCATGTATATAGAGGCCGTCGGTGATGAGGCCAAATTGCATAAATACATTTATGGGCTAGATGGGCATCTTTCAGCTGATGTAATTGCTCAAAAGCCAGCCACTTTCTTTGCAGCCATAGAATTGGCTAAACGGTATGGTCGAAAATACCGTCGCAATGAGAGCATGCAACCAATTTTAGGATAGTAAAAATACCCTACTAGGCAGGCCCCAAATGCTAGTAATTACTGCAGCAGCAGTGCAGGGATTGGTAGCCCCAAAATCCCCACCTACCCCACTTTTAATGCTGAAAGGAAATATGGCAGTTTTGGGACAGCACCCCCTTCCAAAAGTGACCCAAAGTATGCTGAAAATAAGACACAAAATGGCTTCAGTTCTAACGATAAAAAATTCATCCCTCCCAAGGTTGTCAAGGATTGCAAGACTAAGGGCTTGTACTTTAAATGTGGGGATAAGTACACGGTTGATCATGCATCCAAATGACTTGGAGCCCCATGCCAAGCCCATCAATAAACCCCCATATCGGCTCTCTAAATGTGAGCGAGAGAAAGTAGCTGAGTAAGTCAAGGAGCTCACTGAAATGGAATTCATAGAGCCTAGCTCTTCCCCTTATACCTCCCCCGTTCTATTGGTTAAAAAGAAGGATGGATCCTTCCAATTGTGCATTGACTACTGTGATCTCAATAAGATCATCGTAAAAAATAGATACCCCATCCCTCTAATCGATGACTTTCTTGATGAGCACTCAAGCTACCACCAAATCAGAATGAGAGTGGGTGATGAAGTTAAGATAGCCTTCCGGACTGACCGTGGCTTGTACCATTTCCTTGTCATGTCGTTTGGGCTCACTAATGCCCCTACCACGTTTCAGAGCCTAATGAACGAAATATTGCAGCCATGGCTTTTCCGGTTTGTGTTGGTATTCTTTGATGATATACTCATTTACAACAAGTCACTACATGAGCATTGCATGTCAGACAAATTTTTGATATACTAAGAGAGCACTAGTTATTTGTCAAGGAAAGCAAGTGTGTCTTCATGCAAACGGAGGTTGAGTACTTGGGACACATTGTCAGTGAGAAAGGCATCCAAGCTAACCCTAAGAAAGTGTAGTGTGTTTGAGATTGGCCCACACCCACTATCACTACCTCCTTGCGTGGTTTTCTTGGCCTCTCCTCTTTTTATCAGAGATTTATTCGCCATTATGTCACAATTGCAACACCATTAACTGACATGCTGAAAAAAGAGGCATTCTTTTGGGATGCTTTGACTGATTGCAGTTTTTAACAGCTGAAAGAATTGCTCACTTCATCCCCCATCCTCGTATGCTCCGACTTTTCAAAGGAATTTACCATTATGTGTGATGCTAGTGGATAGGGTATTGGTGCAGTCTTGTTGCAAGAACAAGGTGTAATAGCCTTTGAGAGCCGAAAATTGGATGATAAAGAGAGAGAGTTGCATGTCTATGATCAAGAGATGTTGGCAATCATTCATGCTATCAAAAAGTGGCACCACTACTTGTATGGTAGTAAATTTAAGGTGAAAAGTGACCACCGTGTGCTCAAATACTTCTTGACTTAGCCCAACCTCACTCCCAAACAATGTAGATGGGTAGCTACCCTACAGAACTATGACTTTGAGATCACCCACACCCGTGGCAAGGACAATTTAGTGGTTGATGCACTCTCTCACATGTGGGCATGCAAGATTTCATCTATAACTGAACTCCACCATGATTGGATTGAAGAACTCCAAGAGGCTTACTTGCTTGATGCTGAATTCAACCCTCTTTTTCAGAAATTACAGCAAGGTGTTATGGATGATAACTCTCAATATCAGCTCCACAATGGCCTCATTTGGATCCACGGCTGTATCGTGATTCCCCATGCCTCTTCTTTTACCCAAAGGATACTTGAAGAGATGCATTCTTCATCGATTGCTGGCCACTTAGGGATGTTCAAAACATATGACCGCATTTCAAAAAGCTTTCATTGGAAAGGCCTATGGCGAGATGTTAAAGACTTCATGTTTGGATGTGTGCCTTGTCAACAAAATAAGGATAGCACTCTTAAACCGGGTGGATTATTGCAGCCCTTGCCTATTCCCGAAGGCAAATGGGCCCACATTACCATAGATTTCATCACCGGTTTACCTACAACCAAGAAGGGTTGGAATAGCATCTATGTGGTAGTTTAC
This sequence comes from Lygodium microphyllum, assembly GCF_053477565.2. NCBI lineage: Eukaryota > Viridiplantae > Streptophyta > Polypodiopsida > Schizaeales > Lygodiaceae > Lygodium > Lygodium microphyllum. The sequence goes on along the minus strand of NC_141136.1, from coordinate 161,957,855 downwards.
CGGCTCACTAAAGCAACCCATTTCATCCCTATAAAATCTCAGTTTACAGCATCTCAAGTTGCCACTCTGTTTATGGAGCATGTATTTAAGTTGCATGGCTTGCCCCGTGTCATAGTACATGATTGGCACACCAAATTATTGAGTCAATTTTGGCAGACAGTTTTCAGCTCCATGGGGACCAAATTAGCTCCATCTACAACCTATTATCCCCGAACAGATGGGCAAACCGAGCGAGTCAACAAGTGGCTTGAGACTTATTTGCGACATTTTTGTCATGATATGCAGAATTCTTGGGATGTATGGCTACATTTTGCTGAATTTTCTTACAACAACTCCACTCATTCGAGCATTGGAGTCTCCCCCTTCGAAGCATTGTATGGTTATTCGGTGTCCCTCCCCATCGTGATCTTCAATGAAAAGCTCAATCCCCTCAGAAAAGAAGAGTTGGATCGCATGTAAGCTTTACTTCAACAATGCAAGACAAATCTCAAAAGGGCTCAAGAGCACATGAAGCTCCACGCTGATGCAAAAAGGAGACCCCTTGGCTTTCAAGAGGGTGAATTAGTACTCCCCAAGGTCCCCAAGTCCCATTAAGCTACACTCAATGATGGTTCTTGCAACAAGTTGGCACATCGCTACTATGGGCCCTACACAATCATTAAGAAGGTTGGGGAATTGGCCTACCGTCTCCAACTCCCTCCTATTGCTAAGATCCATAATGTCTTCCATGTGAGCCAATTGAAACCCTTCATTGGCACTCCCAAAGATTACGTAGAGGAGCTATCCCCCATGGATGAGGAGGGCCTTATTTAGTATATTCCTGAAGTGGTCATTGGGCAGCGTGAAAAGTAACTCCGTACCCGTTCTATTCATGAATACTTGATCAAATGACAAGGCCTACCAATAGAGGAAGCTTCTTGATGCCCGGCCTCTATCTTGGATGAGTTTCCATACCTCAAGGAGGCCGTATTGACTGGAACTTAACCACACTTGACCCCTATTTTGAGCTGCAGTTTGCTTCTAGATAGCCAATTGTTTTGCACCAGTTTTGGTCCTGACACATTTTCATCCCCACTTCCCGTACATGGCCTAAAAGTACACCTCAAAGGCTCTACGATGACACCTCACTTTCCCCAATCGGAGTTTCCTAGAGAAAGTTATGGCTGTTTTTCTCCAGCTATTCTGTCTTGGACAGCACACTAGTTAGTTCTGAACAACCATTTTTTCTGCAACAATTTTGGTCCTGAATTATTTTCAGCCCCCCCTTCACCTACATGGGCTGAAAGTACATCTCGTGGGCTCCGTAACGACACCTCACTTGTCCCGTTAGGAGTTTTTTACACAAAGTTATGGTTGATTTCCTACAACAGACCCCTACGGGACAACATGCTGTCCACCCCATCCAGGGTCTTCTCTATCATGAAATGGTGGATTATAATGCAGGCGAGACCCATCCTATATGGTCTCCCATACCTCACGCCCTTGGCTCCCCATTTCTATTCTCTGTCCAGCTGCCCTTGCTTATTGCCATTGTATCATGCATAGAGTAGTACTTTGTAGCTCCCACTTTTTCTTTTCTGGTTCGTCCCTTGTTTTTTACGACAAAAACTCTATGAGACGGGATGGTTTGTAACGAGCGGGGAACACTAGAACATGGTATGGAAACATACCAGTCACAGTAACGGTATATAAGGTATTAGAGGGTATTTTGAGGCATCAGAGAATTATCAAGAATCTCTTTTTTCACCTTCACAAGCTTTCATGGCTTCTTCTTCTTCTTTCTCTCGTTCCTCTCTTTCCTCTCTCTCTCTCTTCTCCCTGTCTTTCTCTCTCCTCCCCCTCTTCTTTTGCAATCTTTCTGTCTCTTCTCTCTCTTGGTTAGATTAGTTAGGTCTCCTTCATTACAAGCAAAAAAGAGCTTCTAGTACAACATATATTTATGCATAGAGAGCTATATTTGGAACTTGGAAGTTCAAATCTTCCAATGCATAAACCAATTTGTAAGGATTTGATTCTTAAAGTCTTTCTTTTTTTAAACTTTGTTTAAGGTTTTCCATTATATCATTTGTTCATTTGTCTTGTAGATGTCTATCCCTCTAATCTTGAGGAATGGCAATTGGTCAAGTCTATTGTTGATGTGACTGATGTGATACATGGCTTGATTGGAGAAGAGATGTACAAAGGTAGAAAGAAGACAAAGCTTGCAAAGAATAGAATATACAACATAGGCAATGGGGATCAATATCCCCCCTTCCTTTGTCCAATTTTTCAAGCTTTGAGTGGCATTTACCAAGTCCAGCTACTAGTGAGAGGACTATAGATGTAAAATATTTTCTAAGATACAGAGAGTATTAAAACCTAGTATCTCAAGTAGGCTAAGCAAAGTTACTTTATTCATGCCTATTAATATATTTGTTGACTTCTTTTCTAATTGAGATAAGAAGATCAAAGGCCATGCTTTTAGTGAAGAGACTAACATATGATCATGTTATACAATTTGTTGATGAGGGATGGGACACTAGGACAAAAGGAAATTTTATATGTAAGATAGATCAAGACTCTATAGCTTGTAAATATATGATTGCTACTTAAAATTTCATCCTTAGCTTTTATTATAGTAGATGGCATTATGTTGGTGGTAGTCTAGTTGCTTTAGACCAAAATCTTGATAATTCATCAAGTGAGGATGGATTTACAGAATGAAGATATTGAATTACCATACTCGTTTGTGTTTCAAGTTAATAACAAATGGGTAAGTTTTTATATTATATTATATTCACTTAGATATATATCTGATTTCACTTTCTAATTAATAAACATTTGTAACTTTTTTTTTTACAGATATCAACGAGGAGAGAGAATAATATACAATGCAATGATATTGAAGAAAATATCTCTTTACTATCAATATAAAATACATGTACAAATTTTGGGGCTAATTTTTGTCAGTCATCTCCATGACTTATACACAAGGGCTTACAATCAATGAGGCAAAGCTACTTTTTTAGAGAATTTTTCTTAGGAGAAGGAACATCCTTTCTAGGAGACCTTTTGCCTATCTTTGATGCTTTGGTTGCCTTGGATGTTGAAGGCATAGCTTCACCTGTTGTAGTTACATGCACCTCCTCTCCTTCAATGTCCAAGCCCCCACTATTGTTCATTCTTGTCAGTTGTATATAATTGACCATTATGTGCTTCATGAGCTTTGCTCTTATATACCAAACATGCTCACTTGTATAGCAATCCCTTGTAAACTGTTATACATTTGAAAGAAAAGATGTTTAGTTCATTGTTATTTTTTAAAATTGACTATATTATTATCATTAATGGACTATTTTGTAAAATAAACCTCTATCTTAAAGTTCAATATGTTTCACATTACCTTTATAAGTTTATCATCATTGAGATAAATAAACTGAACCAATCTTCTAGCATTTACAATTACTCTCCAGCCAACAAGAGCAAATATCATCCTGATGAGGACACTTCAATCAACAATATAAAGTAAAATTATGAAACTTGTTTATGGTAGTTTTTAGAATAAAATTTCTTAGTATATTCCAACCATATTAATCAAGACCTTATATTGCATTGCTGCAAGTAAGTCAGAATGCATGGGAGGCTTTTTCTCTAGTAGTTCAATTAATCTTTTAACAGCTTTGTATCAAAAAGGCAATAAAATTTAGAGTAATTATAAAAGAAAGATAAAAATATTTAGAGTACTTGTAAAAAAAAAAGATCAAAATATCAAGGAAACCCTAGATTATATAACTTACAACTTGGCATTTCCATGGCTTTCTTTTATAGAATTGATGAGGAAACATTGCCTCTCCACACAGTCTATTGCAATTAGGCTCCAATGAGAACTAATAACAAAAATAATTCAATAATATAGCAAAATAAGATCTCATAAAATCTAACAAAATATCAAATTACTTAGTTTTCATTGTATGGAATTAGAAGAACCTCCAAAGTTTCAAAGTCAATTGAATTGAACCAATGGTCAAATGCACTTGCATCAAGCTCACTCCTCATATAGTATGAGATAGATGGATCAAGAACCTCAATCTTTTGTTGGATATCAAAGGGGAGCTCATGCATTACACACCTAGCAAAGGAATGGAGATAGTAAGCATCAACATGAAAGTCTATTGCTAGAAAAATATAGTGGAGTTTTTTTTTTTTTTTTTTTTGTATACTATACCTCATCCTAGTAAGAATAATAGAGTCATTTACTTCTCTCACTTTATTCTTAAGAATTTGAACACAATCTGAGTCCAAAAATACCATATTAGATCTTTTGTTAATATCACCAAGTAAAAAACAACAAACATTGAAGTCCTTAAGGTCAGCCCTTTCAAGAAGGGTAAATAACTCCTCTTCAAAATATAGAAGTTGTTTTGCTTCCTTTTCTTCTTCCTTCTTTCTTTTATACTCCCTCCATTTATCTACCTGCTATTCTATGGCATTTTTCTCTTTCTCATGTTGTCTTGTGTCCTTTTCATGGGTGACATCTTCAACCTTAAGACCTGGATAATTTTTCTCCTTTCTATATGGAGGCACATTTAAAATATTGAAAGCCTTCACATCAAAAAGGGGGACTGGCTAAAGGACCTTTGAAAACATGTATCTCAATCTCCTAGGAATTATCATGTCTTTATCCATAAGTGTTAGCCTATGTGCATGAGTATCACAGATATAATAATATTAGAAAAAATCAATCAAAAAATCTTATGTAGCCTCCTGAATACAATTGAGAGCTGCCCTAATCCATCTAAAACTATTAAGACTATGCTTGACACAAATTTCTCTAACAAGCCTTTGAAAATACAGTTTTGGGATTGCATTATTCAGAGCCTTCATTGCACTTCTAATCTCTTTTAGGCATCTAACATGTTGTGAGAACCTTCTCCTTGGCTTTGATTTTCTTGTAAGTTTGGAAGACTTGGAGAACTGATAGATCTTTGAAGCAAGACATCTAAGATCAACTTTTTGCTTCCTTGTAGTGGCCTTAGTTCTAGCCATCTGAAACATCCAAGAAAACAAATAATACAACCAAATTAGGATATATCTCTAAATATATGATATAATGTTATCTACAATCACTTAGAAGTTTAGCAAACAAGCACTAATCACATAGTCTACCTCCAATTTCAATAAAACAATGCAGGCAACACAAGACGTATGAAACATGAAGAGGTCTTCCGGACAAGAGAAGCAAATACCATCTTGTATTTCACACACCACTTATTTTTTGGATACATATTTGATCAAAGACAATTAATGTCATGAAGTTTAACAAATCTCACAATAGAACATTTGTCATTTTGTAAATCTCGCATCTTATTCCCAATGAATTCAACCCTTGAAAGAAGATCTATCTGAATGTTCACATCAATAATATTTAAATATTTTCCACCTAAATCTTATTAACATTAGTGGAAAAAAATTATACTTATGTGTGATCAAGCTCTATTGATCCATGATTCTATTTGAAGAAACTTGCATTCCAAGCAATGTACGAAACATGAAATAACTCTTGTCCATGGAAAGAACCGTAACTAATCATGTTTCATACGTCAAGATTTTTTTGGAATCATTTGGTGAGATTTGTCAAGTGATTCAGAGCTAGGTTATATTTTTCAAAAAACTTACATTTTCAAGGGTTCGGCATGTATGTTGGGCGATGAAACCTTCTTTAGTAGCCTTGTGTTGAAGAATAATTTTGCATTGTGACCAAGTTAGTATTGTGTTGGTGTGATTGAGTATAGAAAGAGCTTTGTCTTTGAAAAAACTCTTTTGCAATTTAGAAATTGGGTTTAAAATGATGTTGGTTTACATGTGTGGCTATTGTAATGCGTAGTTAATTTAACACGTGCAAAGGGCAGACAATTTTTTCCTGGGAAGTTGTGCCACATGTCACTTACTTTTTAGCATGATAGTGCTTTTATGGCTCCACTTTTTAAAGGTAAAATATAATCCATAGCATTGTCTTTTTTCTTTTAAGTACACCTCCTCTAAATTAGTGCACTGTACTTCTTGAAAAAACGTGCAACAATCATTGGAATATATATATATATATATATATGACAACTCAAGGTTGGGTTTATGTTAATATTTCTTTCATGTATCTTGTCTTGTCTTTGACAAACTATTTATCTTGTAAGTATCACAGCCCAAACCAGGTGTATTCTAACAAAAACCATTTATTCTCAACAATAGGGACTGCAAATCTCATGTATCAAACTTTTTCTTGTCATTTTTTCTCTGTAATCCTGAATTTTGAGGCATTGAAGATGATCAAATTTGTAACCTTTCCTGCAAAATGATTCACTAACGTATAAGTCTACGTGATTTTACCATTTACAAAGGGTTTTGAAAGTTTGTTGTCACATTTCATGAGTCTTCAATGTCAAATAAAAATTGATCAATGAAACACGAAACTACATGCTCTCTGTTCTTAAGTAGTCAACTTGCTTTTTATAAGGCATTGTATTTTGATCAATTAAACATGTGTGATATCTTAGGGATTTCAACATGCAAGATGAATGAAATAAGGCATCATTGTTAAACACTGATCTATGTTTGTTGATTTAAGAGGAGAAAGATACATCAGGAACTTAGAAATTCTATAAGGATTTTACTTAGTTTTTCTATCAATATTGGTCTTGTACAAATGTTAAACAATGGGGTTTTGATGTTCTAGATGTATTATTTTGGAAAAAAATTTTGGATGTATAAAATGCAAATTTGTCAAGTTTTTTGGTTAAAGTGACGTGTAAAACACGATTTTATGAATTGTGAAGCTATTTGGATTATTATTTTTGTGTTTCATAAGTCGTAAATGTAAAATAAATTTTAATCAATGAGACGACATAGAATTTCATGATTTCTCTGCTCCATAAAAGAAAAATTCACTTCATTCATCTTGCATTTCTAAATCTCTAACATAACAAACATGTTAAATTTTTCAAAATACAAAAGCAATGCCTTGTAGGTTTTGACTAAAATTTTTAAGCAATCTTTCTTTAGTCTTCTTGATATGAACAAATGTCGATTGGTATATTATGCCCCTAATTTTATTTTTTTATTTTCTAGATTTGGTTTTATGAGTAATCAGGATGACTAAAAGGAAGTTTTCTTTAGAGGGAATGGAGGAGGAGGATCTAGAGGATACCTATGATGAAAAGCTCTTTGATTTTCTTCATGCAACTGGAAATTCATCTAGATTTGTTTACATCAGAGATATGCTCAATGTTCCCTTTGATTTACAAGAGCTCTTGAAGGATCTTGAAGATAAACTGAAGGATTTTAGAGAGTGTTATGATAAACATGTGGAAGGCCTAGAGATTGAGGGATTTGTCCATTATAAACTGAAGGATTTTAGAGAGTGTTATGATAGACATATGGAAGGCCTAGAGATTGAGGGATTTGTCCATTATAGGAATGTAATGGAAGCTACCAATGCTGCTAGAACAACTTTGCAAACAAGGTTTAGCCTTATTGATAAGGAATTCAAGAAGTGAAAAGCAGATTGTCCTTTTCATCAAAATCAACATCAATGTCTTCTTGTACAAAAAGATGTTGGATTTCTTGTATATCTTCAATATATGGATAGTTGTTCTTCAGATACAATACAAGAGAATAAGATAGAGGATATTGCAAGCAAAGACAAAAAAGTTGAAGAGAAGGAGGAAATGTTTTAGGAGGATATTGAGAATCAGTTAGTGCAGGGATTTGATGTTGCTTTGTTTAAAAGTAAGAACATTACAAAAGTGGAAGAAAAGGAGATAGAGTTGAGTGCAGAGATTGAAACAGGTCCTCTTGAATGTGTCCCAACATTTCCTAGTTATCTCATCAACAAAAAGAGATATGTATTGCTAAATGATATTCAACACCTTTTTGATCTTAGAGAAGATTATTGCTTGGCAATCCTTGCAGCATGGGGTCAAAATGATAAGAATTTTATAGGTTATAAAGAGGAATTGCTAGCAACTCTTGGTGTTGAGGAAGAGAATTTTCAAGACAACTCTATAGCCTTGCATTCTTGTATTAATCAAATCGTGGAATATGAAAAGGGGGGATATCTACAGAGGAATAGTTCTTACAAATTCAACAGAGACTTGGTATTGATAACATGGGGTATGAAGAGAAACTGAAGTCTCCATTAGAGAGGAGAAACCAAAAAGTTCAACAAATCTATATGATGATAGTCTTCTTGAAGAAGATAAAAACCCTAAGGTGGTATGAAAGACAATTCTAAGATATCCATTGTGATTTATATTAGAGTATATTATGCATTGTAGACAAATATTATTGGATATTTATCTACTAACATCTTATACTATTGTGGTTTATTGTGTAGATAGAAATTGAAGATGCGGGCAACTTTCTTGGAAGAGCCAAGGGCTCAAGGCCATTGAAGCTTTGGCAAAAGTCAAGGCCTTGGTCATTATATTGGAATCTTAAATAATCAAACAGTTGCAGTTTATCATAGCAAGTTGTCAACCTCTCCAAGCTTACCACCAATAATAGCTTTGAAAGCTATCTCCGAGGTGATTTGATCCCAAGCTTTCAATAGAGGTTCAGATAAGATAGTTTTAGTGGAGAAGAAAGAACCTGTAAGAGTTTTGGCTTCATGCCTAGATACAATGAATCTAGGGCAAGATACTTCGGAGTTCTTGGCTCTTATTTGCTTTATCATCCTTGTTATGCATTACGTATTCAATCTTTGGTAAGAGAGAATTATGAAGTTCTCTTCTGTATCTCATTGGGAAGAGAAATCTAGATCATCCATTGACAACCGAATCAATATGGATTTCCAGTCCCTATAGAAACCAATATCCTAATATGACAAATGGGACTACAATATTTTGTCCATGGTGGGATTCTTTTCATGAAATGGAATTTCTCGAAGAGAATCAAAATATTGCGAGTGACACAAAAGAAATGAGTGAGGAAAAATGAAATTTCTTCTCGGTCAAATCCCCTTGGATCGAAGTTGAAGCTCAGTACATTTGGATGAAGCGTGAAGGTTTTGTTCCCAGTTCGCAACTAGAAAAAGTTTCCCGAATCGTGACAATTGCTTGGAGCATGTAGATCCCTCGACGTATGCCGCAATTTGTTCTGGTTCCACAATGGATCTCGTATCCGATGAGTTTCTCAACTCTGTATTAGTCTCTTCCCCTTCGATAAGGAAAAGGAATTCGAGGAAGAGACTTTCAAAGTATAATCAATCGTTATCAATCTTCTCTTAGGATTCCAATATGTTTCTTCTTTGTCATCCGATTCTTTACTAGAAGTTTCTGGCATATTCCGATTCCTAATACCTGTCACTGCACAACAAATGGAAGGTTTCAATCCACGACTTTCTTTTTCTTTGTGGATTGAAACAAATCTGAGATTAATGGAAATGAGCAAAAGATTTATTAGCTTCTGCCATTCTATGAATTTCTTCCCTCTTTCGTACCGCACTACTAGAATTTTTGGTAGCATCCATTGATTCATCACTCAATCTTAAAGCCATACTTTGACCTAAACATTTTCAACGTGCAACCAATAACCATCTAATAGCCAAAGCTTTTCCTTCTGCAGGTACGACTTCAACAGGAATCCGATAAGTTGATCCACCCACACGTTTGGATTCAGTTACAACATCAGGAGTCACCTCACGTACGAATTGTCGTAGAATAGACAGTGGATTTCTATTTATCTCTCGCCTAATTTGCCTCATAGCCTGATAAAGAATTTGATAGGCCAATGATTTTTTTCCATCCTTCATGATTCGATCAACCAGCATGTTTACCAATCGATTCTGATAAATCGGATCCAATTCCATGGTTCTCTTTTTATTTGCTACGACGCTGCAATGTAACATGAGTTTACAGATGTGTCTTTCGTCTCCTATCCCAATTGACTTTTACCTAAGACTTTATTTTGGCTTTTTGACTCCATATTGTAGGGTGGATCTTCTGGCTACTCGGAGATCTCCCTCCAAATTGCACGTACGACTTTCATCATATGCAGCTTTCCATATGATTGAATAGAACAAATCAAAGTAATTTGAAAATACCTCAAAAATTCATATTGACTTGTTAGGCATAGAATATCCATTTCCTCTTCCTTCTCCTAGCACTATCTACTTATCATTTCTCTAGGAATAGAGAAAGATCAAAGTCTAGAAATAGAAAAGAGAAAATCTTGCATTTCAATCATCTGACTCAAAATATCCGTGGGTTTCTCGATTTGATTACCAAATGCTAACAAAATCTTTGGAGAATCTCCATAATGGTAGTCTATACCCGTTCCAAAAGAGAAAAGACATTTGAAGATCTTCGCGGTGGGAGTCCAGGTGAGACTCAGCCTACTAAAGAGTAAGACCTTGAACACTAAATTGTTTCACACAAATAGATGGATAATCATCCATTTTTGCCATAGCAGGCTTCAGTCCCCTGTCAATACTTCCATTCTTAGGTCAACTATGCGTTTGACATATCAAAACAATTGATACGGAATCATCGCGATGATACAAGTCACGACCGTGTTGTGCAACGCACTAGGATGCCCTTTCTTATGATCCTTTACTCCTACATCATCTAAAGTTCCTCTAACAATATGATATCTTACACCGAGTATGACCTTAACTCTTCTGCCCCTCACAAGGACCACAGAATGTTCCTGCAAATTATGGCTAATTCTTGGTATATAAGCCATTACCTCAAACTTAGAGGTTAACCAAACTCTAGCAACTTTACATAGGGCAGAGCTAGGTTTTTTGGGCGTAGTTGTGGAATGATCGACAGATAGCTAGTTCCAGTGTCACTATACAGAATCGTACATGAGATTCCCACCTCATACGGCTCCTCATCAATCAAAGAAAATTCAGAATAGGATTACAGAACTAGAACTCTCTCTCATTGTTTTTCTTTCTCCATACGAAAGAATCTATGAAATAGGGGGTGTAAAAGCCCTCTCTGTTTCAATCCTTTTCAATTCTTCCTTTTTTGCATTTCACCCTTCCCTCCTTCACTTCTCCTTCTATTGAAATCAGTCTACTAACTCTAGTAAGCATTCTAAAGAAGTAGTGAGGAGAAAGAGATTTCTTTGTTGATTTGAACGTCTTAAACATGAAGTAATCTTCATTCCTATAGATAGAACTTTACTTTACAAATCTGGTGCCTCACCCTTTTGTGTTTGCCGATCAGTTCGAGAGTACTAATATGGGCCCATAATCATTCCCGTATGATATAGAATCCATGGTATTCACGTCATGAATCGCTCCATTTCCAGAAACCAATCGATTTGTGCAGTGCCCGTGATGCTCGCTCCAAGCTCACTCCAATAGGATGGAATAGATTAAGAGATCAAATGGAAATCAAAAGATGCTTAATCAAAAGATAGAAAATTGTCTAATCGAATGAACAATTAGCCAATGATTTTTTTTTGTTTTGTCCTATTCAAGTTGTATTCCACGAATTTGATAGAAAGGAGATTGATGAGTTGGTATGAGCCTATCCATATCACTAATTACTACTTGAAGAGGAACCTATTTTAAAAGGATCTGAGCTTCAATTTGATTGATCAAGCTTTCGTACTTTCTTCTTTTTTTCGCCCCAACAAGGCTGTCTGGTAAAGATTCAATAACCTAAAAAGGATATCCATTCCTATAAGATAGGATCCGATGATGACTTTGGACCCACCCGTATTGTAAGGTTGAAGCCATGACAGTCACTGAAACCAGAGACACGCACGGTAGAGGAAAACTCTTCTATCTTTTTCATGACCCAGTTAACTTGTTTTTTGATTCTCTATTCAAATGAGATACACATCCCAAAATCTTTCCCTCTTGCAGATTAGATCGAAAGCTCCTCAGGTTTTGTGGAAAAAAGATTCTACCATGGGATCAAGAAAGGGGTCAAGTTCTTGCTACTACCGGAAAAACCACACAGATGCTACGCATTCAGTGAAACTCCAATGCTATTTCGAAGAAATGGTGAAGGAGAACCTGTGTCAGTCTTTGTACAAGACTTCGTATCCTTTGCAAGGATTGCCCTTTCTAAACGGTTTTTTGACGATAGACCCCAAGAGCGATAGCTATACCATGTTACCTCCCCAACCCGGGCAGTGGGCCTTCACTCGTGGGGGAGCAGAGTTTCTCCCCAGTACCCCCCTGACAGAGGTACAAAAACGATTTCTTATTGACCTCATGGATGGCAACTCGTTCAAAATCAATCTATTGATGGCCTTCCTGAAGCTTTTGTTTACCCAGAATAACAAAGAGCAGGTGTATTTGTACCTTTGGGGACCTAGAGCTACACGAAAGTCTACGTTAGTGCAGCTCCTTGAGTCTATCCTGGGAGAGTCTTGATGTGCCCTTGATATCCTTAGACTCACTAACAGATTTGAAATGAGGGCACTCCAGGATAAGATTATGCTGACACTTCCTGATATTCCCTCCAAGGTCAATAATGCCCAGTGCTCAGTGCTCAGTGCTCAAAAAGATCATTTCAGGGGATAGAGTCACCTGTGAGGTAAAGAAGGGTCCGATTTACGCAACAGATCCCAAAGGACTCCTGATAGTCACCACCAACACCACGTGGGACGCTCAAGACAGAACAAGAGGGTTTAGGCGCCAATTCGTGTACATACTAACTCCTAGGGTAACCGCGAAGAGAGACCCATACCTGCTAGATAAGCTTTAAAAAAAGGCAAGCGGACTCATTACCTGGACATACTAACTCCTAGGGTAGCCGCGAAGAGGAGATTGCTACATTAGGCAACACGTGGAGGCCCTCAATGAGCTAATCAGAGGGGGAATAGACCACACAGGGATGTTAGACTCGATCTCAGAAAAGGTGTGTTACTAACATAGGAATGAGCTCCTCTTAGGGGCAAGGAAAATCCCCACACTCGGGTCTCTGTATGAATCTTATGTAGAGTACACAGAAGCTAACTGAATTGAACCAATCAACTATTATTCTTTTGGAGAGGTGCTAGACGACTCCATCCGATCTAAAGGCTGTAGGGGAGGTGGTGCAAAAAAGGAAGGAGTGGGGGAGGGTAGTGATTGAGCTGAGCTTGGGCCAATCAGGAGAGCCAATGAAAAACAATGTGAAGTCTCATTTGGTAGAGATATTGAGCAATGAAGAACCTTGGAGGGGGTTTTACAATGACAAGAGACTATTTGAACAAGAGGAGAAGAAGGAGAGGGAGGAATCCTTACCCGCTGAGCCTCTGGTTGATGATCTGGCTGGAGCGGGTGATGGCAATCATGTCCATCTTTTCCTCAAATCTAGGAATAATCAGAATGCCACTAATCATATGGTTAATGCTCTTAGGTTGGTTTCAGAGGAGGTGGAGAGGGAAGCGAAAAATTGGGAAATCTAGAAGACAAGGAAATTTTTGGGATGACCGAAGAAGAAGACCGCGCTACTAGGGAGTTCTTAGTAGAACACTTTGACTTGGATGGTTTGGACCCAATAGAGTGGACGGAGGAAGAAATCACTTCCGGGGTTATTCGGTTAGTTCCCATTAGAGCACCCGGCCAAAGGGAAATACTCACCTTGTATGAGGAGTTTGAAAAAGCCTCGGCTGCCCCGTTAGGCATGCCCGGAAGCTTAGTTCCCTCTACCACTATGGAAGGACGGGTGTATCCCTTGGCAGATGATCTATCGGGGTGTGTGGAATGGCTGAAATGTCTCCCTCATCAATTTCAAGAGCTACTAAACCACCTTAACTGTGACTCTTCTAGCATAGAAAAAGCTAGTTATATGCTATTTCACCTATTTAGGGGAGGAACTACCCAATACTTCCAAAGAAGGTGCCCTGTACAACAGTTGTTTGCAACTTCCTATAAGGATTTGGCTGGTTATCCTAGGCTGATATCCCAGAAGACTGAGGGGGGATCAACAACCATAGCAAACCTTAGGAGGGACCTCAAGGGGACCATGAAAGAGGTTTTAGGGAAGACTACCCTGCCACCAGAGCTGGTTCTCGAGGAATTAGCTATGGTTGCATGCCACATGAGTATCTATGCTGGACTTATGGGCAAGGTGCGGGCACCTAATACGTGGGAAGCTTACCACTCTCCTTCCTTCTAGAAGTACATATTTTCCCAGTGGGGAAAGGATATTCCTAAGCCTTTATTTCTTTATCCGGGTTTAAATGGAGCTAGCTTGACATGGGAGGGAACCCTGCAAGCTAAAGTCAAGGAACCATGTGGGCATTTTGTCTGGGGTGGAGTTTGAGATGACATGCACCAAGTATTGCACCACCCCTTCTGCAAGAGCTATTCCTTTTTCAAACTTCGATAGGGTAGAGAGAGAAGAGTTATTGGCCTACCCAAACGCTCCCCTATTATGGAAAGGAGGAGGAGGCCTCAATCCTAGGTAGGAAAAGGAGTAGTTATCACGAGGGTCTGATGACCTCCCAAGCATTGGCTTCTCACGAGCTTGTCCTTCTCATGTTTATAGTAGAAAAGCTACTCAACGATTGATTTGGGGTACCTATTAGTCTAGAAAATGATGGTCTGCTCTTTCTTACACGAGAAGAGACAAGAGAGGACACACTCAACAACCTAAACTCTTTTTTGAGGGCTTGGAGCCTGGAGTTTTTGGAATTGCCTATCTTATTGGAGAGGAAGAAATAGACCCAAAAAACACAAAAAAAGTGAGATTTGAGGAAAAGATCAACAAGATCGACAAGATTGGCAGGATTGGCATGGCCAGCTAGAGTGCCATGATCCCTCGGTCTCTCTCTTTTTGACTCTTTGTTCCCTCCCTCCTCCTTGTATCTCGTACATGCTTTGAGTAGGCTTTTTCTCACATTTTTCTTCTTTTTTTACCCTTTTTTTCTTATTAGGAGGACATATGGGACTCTTTGCTACTTGACTAGGTGTTTTGGTATATTCAAGTATATCCTAGACCAGTCCGCTCTGGTCTCCCTTCGCCTCCTTTCACAAACCCTTGAGAAGGCCATCTCTAATCAAAAGAATCTACGACAAGAAGACCAGCATCGCTTGCTTGTCGACTTAGCTACTGAATTGTGGGTCTCCAAGAACCTGAAATGAGATCAGCCCACCAATTTTGCCATTCGCATGGGACGGGGGGTACAATCCCTTTATCTTTACTTCGTTCCCCAAGTCATCCATTCAGTTCAAATTCTATTTCAACCGAATACAATATTTTTCTTCCATCTCTTCAATTTGATTCATAAGGGAATGGTTAAAAGAGGCTCGTGGTATTGACACGAACTGATAGGGATAGATATACTGGGGATGAACCTCAAGCTAATAAAATAGGAAGTGAAAAGATTCACCTTGATCTTGGCACTTGAAAATAGAATATCTTCTTCCGATTTCTCCACGGCAATGTTGAATCTTCCTCCTTTGCAAAAGGAAGAGCTAGAAGAGCATAAGAAGCTATAAGTGATGCAACTACGAATCTTATGGAGAGTTTGATCCTAGCTCAAGATGAACACTGGCGGCATGCCTAACACATATAAGTCGGACAGGGAGCATCCTCGTGGTGTTTCCAGTGGCAGACGGGTGAGTAACAAGTAAGAACTTGCCCTTGGGAGGGGGACAATAGCTGGAAACAACTGCTAATACCCCATAAGCTGAGGAGCAAAAGGGAGGAATCCGCCCGAGGAGGGGCTTGCATCTAATTATCTAGTTGGTGGGGCAATGACTCACCAAGGCGACGATCAGTAGTTGGTCTGAGAGGATGATTAGCCACATTGGGATTGAGACACGGCTAGACTCCTACGGGAGGCAGCAGTGGGGAATCTTTCGCAATGGGCGAAAGCCTGATGGAGCAGTGCTGCGTGGAGGTAGAAGGCCCATGGGTCGTAAACTCCTTTTCTCGGAGAAGAAGCAATGACAGTATCTGAAGAATAAGCATCGGCTTCGCAATGGGCGAAAGCCTGATGGAGCAATGCATCATGGAGGTAGAAGGCCCACGGGTCGTAAACTCCTTTTCTCGGAGAAGAAGCAATGACAGTATCTGAAGAATAAGCATCGGCTAGCTTTGTGCCAACAGCCCTGTGATAAGACAAAGGATGCAAGCATTATCCGGAATGACTGAGCGTAAAGCGTATGTAGGTGGCTCTTTAAGTCCCCTGTCAAATACCAGGGCTTAACCTTGGATAGGCGGTGGAAACTACTAAGCTGGAGTACGGTAGGGGCAAAGGGAATTTTTGGTGGAGCTGTGAAATGTATAGAGATCAGAAGGAACACCAAAGGTGAAGGCACTCTATTGGGCCGACACTGACACTAAGAGATGAAAGCTAGGGGAGCAAATGGGATTAGATACCCCAGTAATCCTAGCCGTAAATGATGGATACTAGGCATTGTAGGTATTGACCCGTGTAGTTCTGTAGTTAACATGTTAAGTATCCCGCTTGGGGAGTACGTTTGCAAGAATGAAACTCAAAGGAATTGACGGGGACCCGCACAAGCGGTGGAGCATGTGGTTTAATAGGATGCAACGCGAAGAACCTTACTAGGGCATGACATACTGCGAATCCTTTTGAAAAAAATGAGTGCCCTCAAGAACGTGGATACAGGTGGTGCATGGCTATCGTCGGCTCGTGCCGTAAGGTGTTGGGTTAAGTCCCGCAACGAGCACAACCCTTGTGTTTAGTTGCCATTACTCAAATTGGAACCCTAAATAGATTGTCGGTGATAAGCCGGAGGAAGGTGGGGATGATGTCAAGTCAGCATGCCCCTCATGCTCTAGGCGAGACATATGCTACAATGGCCAGGACACAGGATCCCGACCCCGTGAGGGCAAGCTAACCTTAGAAACTCGGCCTCAATTTGGATTACAGGTTGCAACTCGCCTGCTTGAAGCCGGAATTGCTAGCAATCGCCGGTCAGCCATACAATGGTGAATCCATTCCCAAGCCTTGTACACACCGCCGGTCACACTATGGGAGTTGGCCATGTCCGAAGTCATTACCTCAACCACAAGGAGGGGGATACCAAAGGTAGGGCTAGTGACTGGAGTGAAGTCGTAATAAGGTAGCTGTACTGGAAGGTGCAGCTGGATCACCTCCTTTTCAGGGAGAGTTCATACTTATTTGACACTTCGATTTTCTGCTCACTCTTCCAAGTCTTGGAAGAAGTGGTTTACACACCCCTAAACGGGTTTTTCTTTTCTTGTCTTAGAGGTGAAACAAGACCTAATCCATGAGCTTGTTCCCTTAGGTCAAAAAAAATTGAAAAGAATCCCATCCTTCCTCGGGGAAATCCGGGGGATGGGGATGGGCTCCCTGCTTCGGCATGGTAGGCCTCTCTCACTCCTTATGGACTAGGGGAGCCTACATGATGGGCTATTAGCTCAGTTGGTAGAGCGCGCCCCTGATAATTGCGTCATTGTACTTGGGTCGTGAAAACTTTCAGACACATGGGTAGTTAGATGTGCCCATCAGCGCCTAACCCTAACATGGATATAATCCAATTCTATTACCAAGGAACATTAGCATGGTGTACTCCTCCTGTCTCGACTTTCAAGATCAAATTCTTTCTTGGGAGGATGGACAAGGCGATTCACGTGAAATCCTATGGGGATCCAAATTTCTATTCAACCATGGGATTCGGGTGAACTAGGGAGGACCACTTACCCCCAAAGGCTCCCCTCGAGAATCTATACATTCCTTATCAGTGTATTGATGACTATCTCTTGAGCACAAGTTGAACAACTTTGGCTTAGATGTGAAAGAAGGAGCACCTAAGAACACTAATTCACGGACCAAGAACTACGGGACCACCCTTCTGATTGGGGGGTGGCGGAAGGATCATACTATTCGAGCCTCTTCTGCTTTACTCATGGGTCTATAGAAGCAACAATCAATTTCAATTCCTAGGTTCGAGGAGCCCTTCAACCAAGAAGGACTACTCAGAAAGGCTGGGAGTTTAGACCTATACACAGAAGGAATGTCAGGTGACAATTGTTCCCCAATATTTCAGTCTATCCACATCAATTGGGTATTTCGGGCGACCCCTAGACCAAATTGATACCTTGAGAGAAATGTCTTTGTTTCTCTCTTTTGTGATAAGAGCAGGTTCGAAAAAGGATCCTAGAGTGTACAGACCAGAGTTAAGCGTTGATGAAAATCTCTCGATGCCTCTCTTTTTTTTTCTTTTCCAACAAAACTTGTTACTAACGACGAAAGAGGGAGGGGAGACTCCACGCAAACTTGGAGAGCGCAGTACGACACGGAGTTGTACATTGCGTTTCGAAAGGAGAATCATTCCTAAGAGAGAATTCAGATATGATCTCGGTGTAGGTGTGGTGATTCACTTCACGGGCGAGGTCTTTGTTTCAAGTCCAGGATGGTTCAACTGCGCCAAGGATAAGGAAAAGAAGCATCAAATCTGTTCACATATATACTTCACTTGGCCAAAGCATAGGGGTTGGTAGAGCACCGCCCTTGCAAGTGGGTCATTGCGCTTATGGGTTGGGTGCCTAATCATTTAGGCGGTGGTGATAGCATCTCCTACCAGAACCGGTGGCTAACTTTCTCCCTAGGAATGGGGGAGGGAGGACCAGAACATGCCACTGAAAGGCTCTATTGAAACAAGTATGAGCTGTCAATAATGTAGGGGGAGTAGGATGGGTGGTTGGTTAGATTCGGTATGGGTCGTACATGAGCATTGATTGGAGTTGGTGGCTCTCCCAGATCTAGTAGGGATCCACGGGGAAGAGAATCGAGTTGGCCCTTGCAAACAGCTTGATGAACTATCTCTCTTCAACTACCTAAGCATGATGCAGCAAAAAGAAGATCCATGGACCGATCCCATCCCGTAGGAACTACGAGATCACCCTAGGGGATGCCAAAATCATCTGGGGGTCACAGACCGACCATAAAACCTGATTAGAGGAGTAGAATGCATTGGTGTCTGCTCTAGTTGGCGATAAGGGTCGGAGAAGGGCAACCACTCGCTCTTGAGGCAAAAGAGTTGATAGAAAAAGAAAAGGAAAGGCCGGCCAAGAGCCTCTTCTAGTCTGGTTCCCCCGTAGATCGGGAGTCTGAACTACGAGAATGCCTAGCACGGGATCTCCCTTTGGAGCCTTTTCATTCAGGGGGAGTTGCTCCTCAGAGAGCACGGTACAGTGAAAGTTGTAGGCTGTGTTCGGGGGGAAGTCATCGCCTATTGTATGCCCCTGATGGATCCTTCCATCAGGTAGGCCTAATAGGCGATGGCTTACCCTGTGGTGGATGCCAACGGTTCGAGTCCTGTGATCCAAGTCAGTGGAATCACACACATTAGTTTGGTATGGAGGGTTCTTGGACCCAATGGGCAGGTTGACTCACGATCTATTCGTGATAGACATTGATAAGATCTATGTGAATACGCAAAATAGCACCTCAGAATGACATGTCATCCCATTAAATGATGAGGTTCAAATAAAGAAGGGCTTATGGTGGATACCTAGGCACCCAGAGATGAGGAAGGGTGTGCTAAATGATGACATGCTTCGGGGAGTCAAAAATAGGCATAGATCTGGAGATTCTCGAATAGTTAACCTTATGAACTGTTGCTGAATCAATAGGCAGACAAGAGATAACCTGGCAAACTGAAACATCCTAGCAACCAGAGGAAGAGAAAGCAAAAGTGATTCCCATAGTAGCGCGAGTGAAATGGGAGTAGCCTAAACCTTGAAGACAGGGTTGTGGGAGAGTGAGGAAAGACCTTTGTGGCTAGGCAAAGTGGTTGAGTACTACAACCTAGATGGTGAGAGTCCAGTAGCTGGAAGTACCATTGGCTTACGCTCCAACCCGAGTAGCATGGGGCACGTGAAATCCCTTGTGAATCAACAAGGACCACCTTGCAAGGCTAAATACTCCTGAGTGATAGATAGCGAAGCAGTATCGTGAGAGAAAGGTGAAAAGAACCCCGATCGAGGAGTGAAATAGAACATGAAATCGTGAGCTTCCAAGCAGTGGGAGGAGAATTGGATCTCTCCACGTGCCTGTTGAAGAATGAGCCGGTGACTTATTGGCAGTGGCTTGGTTAAGGGAACCCACCGGAGCTATAGCGAAAGCAAGTCTTGTTAGGGCAATTGTCATTGCTTGTGGACTCAAACCTAGGTGATCTATCCATGACCAAGATGAAGCTTGGGTGAAACTAAGTGGAGGCCCAAACCAACTGATGTTGAAAAATTAGCAGATGACTTGTGGTTAGGGGTGAAATGCAACTCGAACCGAGAGCTAGCTAGTTCTCCCCAAAATGTGTTGAGGCGCAGCAGTTGACTGGACTATCTAGGGGTAAAGCACTGTTCCGATGCGGACTGCAAGAGCGGTACCAAATCGAGGAAAAATCTAAATACTAGAAATGATTCCTCGAAGGATGAGGAGGTAAGGGTCAACCAGTGAGACGATGGGGGATAAGCTTCATCGTCGAGAGGGGAATAGCCCAGATCACCAAATAAGGCCCCTAAATGACTGCTTAGTGGTAAAGGAGGTAAGAGTGCAAAGACAACCAGGAGGTTTGCCTAGAAGTAGCCACCCTTGAAAGAGTGCGTAGTATCTCACTGATCAAGCGCTCTTGCACCAAAGATGAGTGGGACTAAGTGGTCTGTTGAAGCTGTGAGATGTCAAAATACATCGGTAGGGGAGCATTCCGTTCCAGAGGGAAGCACCAGTGGGAGCAGGTGTGGACAAAACGGAAGCAAGAATGTTGGCTTGAGTAACGCAAACATTGGTGAGAATCCAATGCCCCAAAAACCTAAGGGTTCTTCTACAACGTTTGTCCACAGAGGGTTAGTTAGGGCCTAAGATCAGGCCGAAAGGAGTAGTCGATAGACAACGGGTGAATATTCCCGTACTATCCCTTGTTGGCCTCGAGGGACAGAGGAGGCCAAGTTAGCTGAAAGATAGTTATTGGCTTAAGGATGCAAGGTTGATGTATCCATCAAGGATAAAAATAAGGGGTAGAAAAAATGCCCCAAGCCAACATCCGAGCACTAGGCACTACGGTGCCGAAGTAACCCACGCCACACTCCCGAGAAAAGCTCGAACGACTTTCGAAAAGTGGGTACCTATACCCGAAACTGACATAGGTGGGTAGGTAGAGAATACCTAGGGGCGCAAGACAACTTTCTCTGAGGAACTCAGCAAAATGGCTGTGTAACTTCGGGAGAAGGGGTGCCTCCTCACAAAGGAGGTTGCAGTGACCAGGCCCAGGCGAGTGTTTACCAAAAACACAGGTCCCCGCAAACTCGTAAGACCATGTATGGGGGCTGACACCTACCTAGTGCTGGAAGGTTAAGGAAGTCGATGACCCGATAACGGGAGAGCCGGCACCCAAAGCCTCGATGAACGGCGACCATAACTATAACGGTCCTAAGGTAGCAAAATTCCTTGTCAGGTAAGTTCTGACCCGCACGAAAGGTGTAACGATCTCGACACAGTCTCAGAGAAAGACTTGGTGAAATAGACATGTCTGTGAAGATGCAGACTACCTCCACCTGGATAGAAAGACCCTATGAAGCTCCACTGTTCCCTGGGATTGGCTTTGGGCTCCTCTTGCACAGCTTAGGTGGAAGGTGAAGAAGGCTCCTTTCCGCGGGGGCCCGAGCCGTCAGTGAGATACCACTCTAGAAGGGCTAGAATTCTAACCTTGTGTTAGATATGGGTTAAGGGACAGTCCTGGGTAGAGAGTTTCTATGGGGCATAGGCCTCCCAAAGGGTAACTGAGGCTTGCAAAGGTTCCCTCAGGCTGGATGGAAATCAGCCTTCGAGTGCAAAGGAAAAATGGGGCTTGACTGCAAGACCTACCAGTTGAGCAGGGACGAAAGTCGGCCTTAGTGATCCAACGATGCCAAGTGGAAGGGCCATCGCTCAATGGATAAAAGTTATTCTAGGGATAACAGGCTAAACTTCCCCAAGAGTTCACATTGACGGGAAGGTTTGGCACCTCAATGTCGGCTCTTCGCCACCTGGGGCGGTAGTACGTCCCAAGGGTTGGGCTGTTTGCCCATTAAAGCGGTATGTGAGCTGGGGTTCAGAATGTCGTGAGACAGTTTGGTCCATATCCGGTGCGGGTGTTAGAGCATTGAGAGGACCTTTCCCTAGTACGAGAGGACCGAGAAGGATGCACCTCTGGTGTACCAGTTATCGTGCCCATGGTAAATGTTGGGTAGCTAAGTGCAGAGCGGATAACTGCTAAAAGCATCTAAGTAGAAAGCCCACCTCAGGATGAGCGCTCTCTTCTTCTTACGTACAAGGTCACGGCGAGACGAGCCGTTTCTCATCATGATAGGTGCCAAGTGGAAGTTCAATAATGTATGCAGCTGAGGCATCCTAACAGACCGGAAGATTTGAACCTTGTCACCGCATAACTAGATCGAGTCGATCCGGTTATGCCCTATGGTTTGACCGTCTAACAACATCAGCTTAGAAGCTAATTTAAGGAATAGATCCGGCCCACTTATCCATCCATACAAGGGATGGAAAGGTGAAGCAGGGAATGTTCTCTACTTGCTGGAAGGAGCACCATTCTTTTTCTTTTCCAGAGTGAGGTACCTCCTAGACCTTAATCCTAGCCTTGTATGTAAACCCGCCGACGTGTCTCCTCCTCTGCCCTATGCTCCTTTTTGTTCACGGGTTGATATTTTGGTGTCTCAGGCATGGAGGAACCACATCGATCCATCCCGAACTTGGTGGTGAAACTCTACTGCAGTAACGATACTGCAGGGGGAGCCCTCCCGGAAAATAGCTCGATTCCAGGATGAAAGAAAGAAAGAATGAATGAATGACTTTTGTTCCCCCTCTCTCTTTTGGGACCCATGAAACGGGTACCCCTTCCTCTCCAATTAGAGGAGAGAGTCTCTCCTTATGAGGAAGGGGGATTCCCAGCCTCTGTATCGCTTCATTATGACCCATCCAAAATGAAGAAAAGGAGGGAATTGAACCCATGATTTTCTAAAACAAGAGGGTTCCTGGAATGACAGATCCAGTGTAGGCGAGGCCTGTAGCTCAGTGGATGAGAGCATGTGGCTATGAACCACAATGTTGGGGGTTCGAATCCCTCCTTGCCCACAAGAATCTCCCATTGCTAAATGTTCCTTCTCTTTTTCGGGGGGGGGAGAAAAAGATCCTGACTCCGAGCAAAAATGCGTGAATCCAAGGGTCAACCCGATCCCTTCTCATAGATGCTCGGAGGATGATACTCGTACCATTTTTCCTGCTCTTCCCTCTTCTCTTCTTCTTTCCCCCTTCTCTTCTTCCTTTTGCTTCCTCCGAAATCGCACGAAATAATGCTAGGTGTCACAAGGTGCCCAGGGTTTACGGGCATAGGAAGCGCCGGGGATGTTGGGGTAGTGGAGAGTCGGTAATGTCAGTGTCTCCCAAAATTCGCAGAGTCAATGCTCGGAACCCCTTTGTCGGAACCGTTCTCACCACACCATAGCCTACCGCTCCTTTTCTTCAGAATTTGCCGCATATATGGAACCCTAATATGTTCTCAGTTGAAGATTTCTACTTCCTACTTCCTACAAATTCCTACTTCCTACAAAGCAAAGATTCTTCATGGGATAGTATAGAAAAAAAAGATGTGCATCTTGCCCCGAAGGATCTGGAGCCCTTGACTTCCAGAAGAGTGGAGTAGGATTACGGACCCTACTCCCTTTCCTGTTCAAGCCCAAAGAGTTATTAGATAACATTTGCACAACTAGGATTTAGGGTCCTATCGGTGATAAGTAAGATATTAGATAACATTTGCACAACTAGGATTTAGGGTCCTATCTAGGATTTAGGATCCTATCGGTGATAAGTAAGATATTAAATAACATTTGCACAACTAGGATTTAGGGTCCTATCTAGGATTTAGGGTCCTATCGGTGATAAGTAAAGAGTCTTTTGACTCGTGGAGATCTAAACAATCAAGATCTCCATGCCTCAGGGAAGATTGATTTGAACCTCCATGCCATACAACAAGCAATGGATTTGGGACCTAGAGCATTTACCACTTCACCCTCGAGGCAATGGACCTCAATCCACTCGCTGTGGCCCCAAGGGGGTGGATGATCCACCCTCATCTGAAAATTTATTTCTCAATTTAGAATTTCTAGTTTTGGTTAACATCTATTAGGATTTAGGGGACTCCTCGGGGTTTGGGGTCCTGGGGTCCCTCAAGAGAGATCCCGAGGGGATGGAATGGGCCACTCCATAACCACTTGAAATTTCGAGTTCGAGTAGTACTCCTCATCTTAGCCCTAGCTTGGTTAGAAAAGGATTGGGAAGTAACATAGTTATTCTAGCAAGATTCGTTCGAGATGTCAATACCTTACCTTCAATTAGATCATTAATGGACTCTACGTTTTGTCCAATTTGGATTAGATTAGCAGGCATAGGAAGAAGGTTCCGCATGAATCACTCCATCTTGTTCTTTGAGATTGACAATATCGATATTGATATGGCCAATATCAATATAGTCTAGAGTGATCATTGCAGGATTTTAGATACGAAAGGAAAAATACAAGCTAGGGGGGAGATAGAACAATACCTCGTGACCCATCATAGGGGCGAACTAGTTGTAATGAGAGGATTAGCTTGAAATGGAAATTGTTCGGAGGGATTCCATTCTTTCGTGCGACAACCCGAAGAGAGTCTGGAATAGGGTATTCTTGGAAATTCCAATAATGGGGTCGATTGATACACCCGACGGGATTGATGCTGGTGCACGAACAATCATAGCTACTTCGATGGAACTCTTCGAAATTGAAGTAGATGAATAAATTAATGGATTTTGTGTATAAATTTTTGATGCATTATCTCCCCCAGTGAACATTAATTTGATAATCTTTAGGTAATAATAGATAGAAATAACACTTGTTAGGATCCCTGTCAAAAGAACTGATGGGTACGAACCAGCCTTCCATCCATGCCAAAATAGGTAGAGTTTACCGAAAAAACCTGCCGGTGGGGGGATACCCCCTAGAGATAGTAAACCTGGGACTAGAGAAAATGTTAAAACATGATCCTTCATGTATAGTCCCGCGTAGTCCCTAATATTATCCATTCCAGTTCACGAACCAAATGAAATGATACAAGCAAAAGTTCCTTGATTCATGTGTATATGAATAAACATATAAGTTATTATGCTTGCATAGCCATTCTCGGGATCTGCAGCAATTATTCCGATCATAATATATCCCATTTGGCTTATAGAGGAATACGCTAGCATATGCTTCATGCTTGTCTGAGTCATGACAATCAAATTTCCTGATACCATACTAGAGTGGCCAATACTCCCAAAACCATATGCCACTCATTAGAGAGATGTGGAAAAAGAATACCGAAGAGTCATGTAGATAAAGCTAGAGCTGCTACTTTAGAAGTCACAGAAAAGAAAGCAACGACTTGTGTAGGAGAGCCAGAGTCGGAAAGAAGATTCTCAGTCTTCTTGCTCATTCAGAACCATGCATGAAGTTCTTACTTCACACAGCTCCTGGTTCAGGTCTTGAACTATTTTTGCTCCCAGAACCTCCCTCGCATCTGTTTCGAATCTACTCTTCCCTAGAGTCTCATATAGGAGATGCCAAGAATTTGAAGCTCCTTCCAGGCTATAGGAAACAAGATTTCTTGAATTGTAGAGGTCTCATCGAGTGGGATGAAACAAAAGATTCCTTTAGAGAACCTAGTGAATTCCTTGAAACTAAAGACATCAAAGTTAGACTAAAAGATGTTAAGGGTTTCTTGAAACCCATCTTTTTCCATCTCTTTGTCTAGTTTGTAACCATTCTAAATATCTTTTCTTTACACAAGAATTTACATATCCCTCTTTTCTTATTTGGGTAACAATAGATATAGTGCTTACCAAGATGATGTATTACATGATGCGGTTGTGTCTTTGAGCTTGAACTTGTGCCAAATTATTTGTAGAACCATTGAAAGACCTCTAATAAATAGCTTTCTTTGTATCTTGCACCTCCATGTCTTGTGTGCCTAAAGTATTTTGTTCTTGCTGTTTAATAATGTGATTTTTCCATACCTTGGGTTGACCACATAGATAGATAGCCATATTTCTTGATAAAATATGGAGCATGGTTGTATAAAATATGTTGCATAGTTAACAAATAAAGATATTCAATTAGAAAACCCTATATGGTTGTATAAAATATGTTGCATAGTTAACAAATAAAGAAATTCAATTAGAAAACCCTATATGAGTCACCTTTTTAAAAAGGTTCAATTGGTTTTTGAAGTCTTTGAGAACATCATTATTCCACTTAGTTTTATCACAATAAAAGAATACTTTGTCTAGTGTTTCCCAAACATTGACTTTTCTATTCTGAGCTTGTCCATTATCAGCATGATCCTTAACTACATTATGTAGGCACTTCCACTGATTGTATCTAATAGTTGAGCCACCATTCCTAAATTTTATCTTACCAAGTTTCCCATGAAAGTATAGGAACCTTCTAGCCTTCACTCCACCAACAGATGGCTTTTTGGGGACACAATTGCCATCCTTAGACTTTTGAAGATGTGGTTCAATAACAATATTACCACCACGCAAACAAGTTGCATATAAGACTTTTCCAATCTTTGTTATAGCATCTATTCTAGCTGATAATGGCTTCAACTTCCATGCAAATCCTATATAAAGATGAAAAATATTTTCAATTATCCTACAAAGCGCATGAAGTGTACAGATATGGGCATTCACTAAAGGAATATCTAGGATTGTCTTAAATTGTGGATACTTGTTATGCCTAGAGGGAGCTCTATTCCAATTGCTTGAGTTCAACTCTATGGCTGGGGACATGCAATATAGGCAAAGAAATCTCGAGTTGGCTCCCTTTGATACATTGTACATACATTTAAGTGTCTTTAAGTCACCAACTATGTGCCACTCAATCTTATAGTTCCCAAATCCTTCAACAAATAGCTCTTCTTCTGCTTGTTGTCTCTTAATAACATCAAGTATTGGTGTTCGATGAAAAACCCAATACAATATATCAAAATTCTCTGTATCTACTTTGAATGCTCCTATCCACCAGATATTGTGTTCCAATTGAACACTAAATGACATTAAGTGATTGCAAACTTTCCTCTCTAGTTTTGTACATTTTAGAATCTTACTTTCATCAAGTTTAACCACAAATCTAGCCACTCCTTGTGCCTCTTCTAGTGATAAGTCATAGAATCTATTCATTAAATATTGTAGGCTGGGCAAGTTAAGGAAAATATTGTTAAATTCATTGAATACAACTTCCTTTTTCTTGCCCTTGAAGCTAGCTGCCTTGATATGGAAAGGCTCACCCAAAATCTCCATCACTTTGTTATTCACTCTCTATCGTCTAATAGTTTAACCATAGATGGCCTTGGATGTATGCAATTACATACTTGTCCTTGCTTCATATTTGACTGTAAAAGTTGAAAATGTTGTATACAAGCATCTTAACTGATAGCAATATTATCTAGTGTCTTCTACACCAACTCAGTATCCAAAGAATGATCCTTTACAAATGACTCCAAGCATTGTTTCTTTGCCTTATTAAATTTCTTCTTCATTTTGAAACTAGTGAAAGAAGAAGATTATAATAAAACTAAGATGCTTTCAAAGAATCTCTTTCACTTACATTCAGTTGAATAAGAGACCTAAATAAAATGAACATCACAAATCAATACAATTAATGATAAACAAAGTCATATTTCATATTTTTAAATTAAAAAAAAGTACCTTGATGCTTGCATTCTTTTACTACAACCATCTCCTCCTCGTCTAAGACTCTCAATATTTCTAAGATATTTTTGTCAATTTTGAAGGCCTAAAATAGTTTTCTTTCATTGATAAGATTTGATGTGTTTCTCCAAAAAATGAATCCTTTGTTGATAGCCCTCTAGCTTCTATAGTAACTCATTATTATGTTGTGATAAAAGATTGTTCTCCAATTTGAGGACATCCTTTTTTGCAACCAAGTTAAGTGTATAACCTACAAACCCATTATATCCATCGCCAATGAACCTCAATAATAAAGAGCTATCATAGAAATGCAGAGTGCTATTTTTACCAGGATCTTTGAGATATAGCCTACCACATCTAACCAAAGATCAAGATTCTTCTTTTCTTCAAACCTGAGTATATATTTCATAGACTCTGTAAAAGTAATGGGTTTTGTTCTCTTCCTTATTGGTTCATACTCACTATCCAACTCAATATGAAGATGATAGAGATGTCTTTTACCAGAGCTATAGAGATCATTGGATGGCTGATCCATAGCTAAGGATGTGATTAGAAGATTGGATTGAAAACTATTTGAATTAGAAATAAGAAGGAAAACAAAGAATAAACTAGTAATGATGGGAAATAAAAAAGAGAGTGAGAATGGAGGAAGTAATCAAACGTCGAACAAATTTCAAATTGAATATTAGTTTTCACTTTAATGAGGATGAGTAAGATCTTCATTATGACAATCTTTGTCACCTTTATGGCAGCCTAGATTTCTAGGTTTGATGTGACCACGAGAATATCACAACAATGACTTATTAATAAATTTTTATATATTTACTTACCAAAATATAAAATTTTTTACAAATCTAAAAAATGATTTTATTTCCTAAAATATTTTCTCTCTCTAGGATCGCTTACAGGGCATTTTCAAGACCTCAAATCTCCCCTAATGCATGATTCGAGGAAATGTTTTCTTGGATGACCTCTAGCACGAATGAATCCCAAAGCTGGTACAAGTTGAAAATGGTCCACAAGGAGTCACATCCAAGTAGAGTGTGACAATTCTCAATTTTCCACGAGTTGTTGTATTGGACCTGCTTAATAGATCAACCATTTGTTGGATCCCATGCATATTTTCAAGAATGTGGGCAGCTTATTATGGGAGCACATCACATGAAAGAGAGACAATATAGGGGCATGAATGGATTTGAAGGAGGTAGGCAAGATGGAGGCACTTTGGCCATAGTCGAGCACCCATGGTGACTTGCAACTATCTCACGCTTGTTGGGTCATGTCCTCTAAAGAAGAGCACATCGTGAAGCAAATTATTAGGTCTATCCGCACCCGAATGGGTATGATGCATTTCCTCAGTCTGCTTTCTCTAAAGACAACCAGCTACTACTATCAAGGTTGAAATCCCATGATTGGCATAAGATATGTCTAGTTTATCTTGATATTGATTGCAAGTAGCCTCAATTATTTAGTGTCTACTCGATGTTTGTAATGCTTTTCCATTTGTGACAGTTTATACTACCGATCACAATCGCAGAGTGCCTCACTCCAAAAATACATGAGGTGATTTACATGTTAAATTTAGTGCAATGGATCTCACAGAAGGAGCTCAGACATCCTCTATTGAATCTACAAGGCAGGGAGTGGTGGAGACGGTCTGTCTCTTTGAGAGGTACCTACCCACAAGCATGCTCACAATATAAACTCGCCTCCTCATGCATCTCATAGATGAAGTGGAGATTGTGATACCTGTCCATGTGCGATGGATGTTCTTCTTGAAGCACTTCATGAAAACCTTGAAGGGCTTTGTGCGACAATGAGCTCGACCAGAAGGTAGCATGGTTGAAGGTTGGCTAGTGTCTGAGGCATTAGTGCATAATTCAAAGTGGCTATCAATGGTGGATTTAGACAATAGGATGCTATGATCTCGCTAAAGGATGATGATAGAGTGCTGACCGGAGATGTGGTGCATGAAAATGGAGTAGAAAAAAGGATGGATACTACCATGGAGGAGAAAGTGAATCGTTTTTGTATGTTACATCATGCATCCATGGAGAAGTGACTCACTAGGTATGAGCAGGCCAGAAAAGACCCAGAAGAAGCGCAATTGGAATTTCGACACAGTACATGCCATAAACTAATTTGATATCTTAAGGGCATGGAGGAGATGCCGCAGTTTATGTCTATGCGGTGGTTACATGAAGCTTTGGGGTAGAGGTCTCTACTGAAGAGTTGGAATTCTCGAGGGGATGTAGTCCGAAAGGTGACCGCATGCTTTATTTGCTGTCATATCTAGGTTTCATGTGCAACAATAATCTAATTGTTTCGGTGTACAATACAACATTTACAATGTAGTGTGGTCGCGTTGGTAACATTTTCATGTTGAGTGCATCAACAAAATGTGATCCACAATGGATTGTGGTGTCATGGCAAAGTTCAAGCAAGAGAGCTGACAGTGGGCTATGGATTTGAATACCGTGCTATATGAGATGGAGTATTTTGAAAACTTGCAAAGTGTTATCTCAGTGAATTACTGTAGCTTCTCCATGATTATATTCGATGTACAGTGGTTTAAAGTGGTGTTGGAAGGAGTTGGGGCAACCATTTGCACGAGGTCCATCTGCATTTCTATAGATTCCGAGAAAAGATGGCCGGATTTGCGTGACATGTTTGTCATGCCGGGTCATTGTGAACAGGTGTATGATCTATTTTTTTAATTTTTCAATGACACAAAATAAATACAAATATTGATTCACTCTTATATGTCATATTGAACAAGTAATCTTCTATTCAAATCCCCAACAACCTCGATGGTGGTATGTTGTGCCATCAACTCCTCGGAGTGTGTGAGTGTATGATGAAAGCAATGTTCGCAGCATAGACGAGAAGAGTATGCTGGTGGAGGGGTCGATATTGCGGGGGTGAAGAGCGAAGAGGGCTTGGAGCGTACAGGGGGGGAGGCATGTATGGGTAATGTACACAAAGAGACAGGAGGCCAATATTTTTTTGAGAATGAAGTCGGATCCTCTTTCTGTGGTGACCTATCTATAGAGCTTCCACTATATACTGAGCTTTGCTAGGAGATTGATATGGGGCCATAGGTTGACTCATATTTACATCCACTTACTTAATTCATTGATGATTCACTTTAAGGATACTTTAGTATACACGTTTTAATTAGTAGCATTTTTTTCAGAGTTATATTGTTGTGCTTTATCTAAATCTTTATACTTATTATTCTAATATTATTTTTCACCTTTGTGTAGGTTATATTTTATGATACCCAAAGAACAAGATGAGTTGAGGGATGACCGATGAGAAGCTGCGGAAGATATTCATGCGTATGTATCTAAATTAGATGGTTTGATTTAGAGATATGGTGGACTAGGAGTTGTCACATGGACATTGTCAGGCCATTCTGTGAGGTCTACTTTAGCATGCTCTGATGCTTCAATTTCCAATAGATGAGGTCAATGCTCTATATTGGCCCCGGATGGAGAGAGTGATTCTGAGGGGTGCTATAGAGATGTGGATATTGTGAGCCCGCGATCAGTTCCACAGAGGGTCGCTACTCCTCGCTCTCGTACCGGTTCTAAAGAGGGTGGCTCAGGTGGCTGTTGTGGAGACACTGATGTAGTGTCTCCATCTCCTCGATCTAATGGATAATTGTCACCTCCAAGATTTGTTACACCTGTAGGGACATCTACTCCCATGAATTCGGGTTTTACTCAGCCATTTGTAGTAGGTGGCACCCTTATGGATGTTACTCTGAGATATACTACCTTTGCTATAGGCACGCCAGACATATTGAGGTCTCCTGGTTATGTTGATAAGGGGTATGGTCGCAAGTGGGAGGGGGCACATGTTAGACATATCCCATTAGGGTGCATCTATATCGTAGATGATAGAACAAGTGATGTAATCATGAATGATGAGGGGAGGAGGGTGATATCTTACATGAGGGAGTTGTGCCAACAAGTATTTAGGCACAATGTTTTGGACCATTCAAAGAATATACCAGAGGGGAGAAAGGTCTATGTAGTAGCATCCTTGCACGATGAGTTTTTGGTACCTACGGTGGCAAAGAGGTTCTCCACTAGGTGGATGATGGAGTGTATGTATGCATCCATGTCACATAGAGGATCAAATGCATGCAAGGCAATTAAGAGTGGTGCCTCAAAACCCGAGTGACTAAATGTAGAGTTTTGGTGGAGACTCAGGGAGGAGGCCATAGATTCTCCAAACAATGGCAGCAGCATAGCGGGAGGCAATGAGGATATGATTGGAGATAGGGGTCGTGCATCATCTAGGGAGTGGCGGGGCCACATGACTTATCTGGAAGACTTTGTAAGTTTTCTTTTGATTATTCTCACTTTCTTTTTTGAAATGTCACTTACACTAATAATCATGTTTCTAATAATGCTATTCTATTTTCTTTACAGCATTCCATCACAAATTGTGATCCCACAGGTTTAGAGACTCAATATGTAGAGAGACATAA
The DNA here is from genome assembly GCF_053477565.2 of Lygodium microphyllum. Lineage (NCBI taxonomy): Eukaryota > Viridiplantae > Streptophyta > Polypodiopsida > Schizaeales > Lygodiaceae > Lygodium > Lygodium microphyllum. Next base: position 161,925,657 of record NC_141136.1, on the reverse strand, counting down.
TCTCACTGTACTTGTCGATAGATTGTATGTGCGCAGCGGCCCAATAAGTCAATCCTCTTTCTTGTCAGTAGTCACTAGTTTTTTTTAATGATGCATTATGTATAGAGGACTAATTGTCTGGTTGTTCATTTTATAGAGTTTGTTCAACGCTACTTTGCGTCGGGACGAGATTTCAGATGTGGCGAGGATCTATAGCACACACTTGGATTCGTGAAGCGCATGTAATCTTCTTTTTTGGTCCTATGATCTATGCATGCCTCTCCCATCTCCCATGTAGTATTCCTTTGATGCACTTATCATCCTTTGTATAAAATCACACTTTGCGATATTTACCTATAGATTTTCATGTTTGTTTTGGCTCTCATCTCCATGGTTCCATGTAATTTCATGAGTTTTCATCACTAGTATTGTATGAATTTTATGAATTATCAGTCTTGTGTTTTTAAGAAGTTTTTGCACCCGTCTTGACGATGATTGTGCATACAACATGTAATTTCTTTGTAGAATATTACATTGTACATGGTGCTATGGGTGGCAGGGCAGCTTGTTGCCCTATCACAAATTTTTTTTCTCTGTAACCGTCACTATTTGCATCACGAATTGTTGCATGCATCACTATTAGCGTCACAATGAGCATCGCTATTTGTGTCACATTTGTGATGCTAATTGCGATGCTAATAGTGACACCCTTCTCTATGACAATCTTGTAGAGACACTTATAGTGACACTTTTAGCAATGATGGGGGTAATTTTTTTAATGAACATTTGTGTTGCTTTGAATGTCAGTATGAGGCATGTATCTTTTGTGAGAGAATGATCCAATAGCTTCTCACTTGATGTCTATTTCAGCCCCAAATCTATGTAGAATGCATAACAGGAATGAACTGCCTCGTACACAAATAGACTGTACTGCTTCAAGGAGTGTAGAAATTACATAATATTGTATCAAGAAATCAACCAAAAACTAAGATACAATGATATACAAACATAGAAGCATACTCTACAATACTAATAATGACAAATCAAAGATAGAAATTAGAGTGTATGCTAGAAATAGATTAGAAATATAGAGAAACCATGGCACCAACTATCAGATCTCATGTAATATCATGAAAGTCCATCATACAATAGGTCATAAGCATTAGGAATGAGTAAAAAACATGGGACACCCGCCATATCTCTTGAGGTCACACCTAAAAACTGCCTATATAACTACATTTCATGAGGCATATAGCTTCATGATGCATTTTAAAAAGTCTATTTCATATAGGAAATAGTAAAGACTAAGGCTCTATGCTAAGGGCAAAGATAATGTGCAAGCCAATGGCTAAGACCTAGCACAACCATGACTCAAACCTTTGCATGGCATAATGTCAAATGCGTTATCCAGAACTGACATATCTAAGGAGTAAAATTATGTAGCCTTACTCGCAACCTTGCATCGTGAAGTAAGCCACAAAGAGTAAGGATAAGTAGAGCCTCTCCAATAGGATACTTACAACCCTGTATTGCAATCGCATAATTCACTTAGAAGAAAGTCACAAAACATAGCCATGCATAGCATAAGTATTATGGAAAAAAGAAAGGCAAAGAATCTCATGAGTTGTGAGGCTCATGAGCATCATGAGAATGAGTGATAAAATGTTCTTGTACATGTTGCTCATGCGATACAAAAGGTAAAACATCAACTTCATGAATCCTATCACATGTAAGCTCCCTTATCTTAACCTACTGATGACTGATATCATGCAAAACTTTAGTAATATTATCATTCACAACATCATTTCCTAGGACTGAATTTTAGTATTATCATGCTAATTGACACTTTGCAACTTAGTAATCATATCCAAAAGTCTATTGTACTCAACCTATATACGTTCAAGCTTCTCCTTGAGAAAATCCTTCTCATGAATTAAGGCTTCCAAATTTTCTGAGACAGATAACTACTACACAATTGCATATGGCCAAGATATAACCTAAGACATTCTCCCTACAATGACAATCCACTAATCATACTTACATAACTTTGACCAAATCATTCTTCATCATGGTAACAACAGTCTGCATAAACACTGATGTATCAAGATCTACATCCAAATCTAGTAACATCTGAACCCTTTCATCAATATATAGACATTGTTGCATGAAATTGATGGTTGCTTGCTCCAAATAGCTACTTTGCTACATCAAATAGTGGGACTTTCCTAGATTAAATCACTATTTACATGTATCAGGTTAACTCTCACCTATAGTAGTAAACCTGTTGTCTACATCAGTAAACTTGCCACTTGCAGTGGTAACCTTATTTTTTGTTGACCTTGTTTTTTACTATGGTAACCATATTTTCTATATTGGTGTTGCAGTCTCCCATAGCAAGGTTGCAATTGCCTTCATCAGGACTATGATTTCCATAATGTCCATAGAATTCCGCACTATGTTGCTCAAGCATTACAACATTAACTTGCATAAAGTTGATTTCCACTACTTGCTGGACCTGTGAATCCTTCTATGGCTCATCATAATCAACTTGAATTATTATTTTGAGCCTAAATCCATTAATTTCACGTACAATGTCTCCTTGCATTATAGCTAGAATGAAAGTATATGGAATTGCTAACAGATAATAAGCCATAGTTCTATAGTACAACCATTTCAATGCAATATGCCAAGGCTAAGAACTCATCGTATACAATGACATCCATAATATATCATAAAGAATGAAGTTATAAAACCATAACAGAATAAGTAGATTATTGCTCCAATTGTAAAGAATAAACACATTGACTTGAAAATATATCGATGATGCTTTCACATTTTCATCATAATAAATGTATCCCAATATACCACACAATTTGGATCTTGGATAAGACATTGTATCCTAAAAGAAATATGTAAGATAATCTACAGTAACTTGTATCTAGTGATTTTCAAGTACTCAGAACCAGTAATCATCATGCGGTTATCGTATTTGCTATTTTTGAGTTTGTTGTAGCACTTCTAACTATTTTTTAGCTTGTTGTAGTACATTTTGTTGCCATAAGAAGTGTAAGAATTTAGCTTGCTACTATGGGTACTATAGAAATTCAACTTACTGCTATAGGTACAGGAAAAATGCAAACTATTGCTATAGGAAATTTGATTGCTGCTACAAGAATTCAAAGTCCTACTATAGGAATTGCTGAAATTTTGATTCTTGCATATCATTATGAAGCTTTCTTGACACAAAAAAATGTAACATACTCTTGCTATAAGCATTCACCTCGTATAGAATCATCAGTATCATGCTCAAAATCGAATCAACATGAATAGCATCAACCATTCCTACGAAATTTACTTACCAAATCTTTAGCATGAGCTCCCACGTGGGAGAGATGCCATGGAGGAGAGCTATCATGGAAGGATCATATTTTTATCCTTACCCACTCTTCTTCTCCCCTTTTCAAGCTCAATAGAAAGCCAATTAAACATCTCAATTGGAGATTGAATCATAGAGTGTATCTCATGAGGAACTTCAGAAAACCATATAAACTAATTGTATTATGCAATTATTCATATTCAATCTACTCTTGCAAAGAAAATGCAGTGACAATGTTGTAATCATGCTCTTCTTGCAAAGAAATTACAGTGCTAATCTTGCAATTCTGCAATTCCTGTAGCAGGAACACTAACTTGTTCTTTAGATTGAGTAATGTAATGACCTAAAATATTATCTTGCATGCTGAAAATATGGGTATCCTTCATAAATACATCCAAAGATGGTGCATTGTGCACTAGGAGTAGTAGCACTTCTTCAAGTTTTTGCAAAGTTCCTTCATTGAAATCCAATTTAATAATGGCATTATCTTCCTTAGCATCAATAAGAGAACCAAGAAAATCATCCACAATGACATCCTCATTGCAGAAATCATAATCCCCAAACTTATAATCCATAATAGCATCATATTTTTGAATACATAACTGATCTTTTTTATCCAATTTGATAATCTTCATTGTTCATAACTTCTAGCTTGGTTTCTTCTTGATTAAAGTTGATTGGAGATTGATTATGGCAATTTGCAAAATACCAAAATAGGAAAAATACCTTGAGATTATTGATGCAAAGTGTGTGATGATCCACTCTCCCATTGGCAAGTTCCTCTATTGGGTTTGGGGCACTCGAGGATGGTTGGCTTCTTTGGCTCATGTCCTCTCTTGCTCCCTTTACCTCAATCTTTGGCAAGACCATGGTTAAAGAGCACCAATCATCATCATCATCACTTGAACTTAAATTGGAGTCTGAATTGGAATCTTAAAAATCTTGATATCTCTCCTTGAGCTTTTCAATAGTTGTAAGCAATCTCCCAATATGCTCAATACTTGAACAAGGCCTGACTTTTATGCCTTCATGATCATCATGCTATTCATAAGCATCATGTAAAATATCCTCAAAAGAATCCAACTTCTTCCATGATTTATCCATATTTGAAATTGAACCCTTCTTTGCTATTGTTGCTCATGAAAACTTCTTGCAAATACCATCAAACTCATTGCATAGATCAAACATGCAAAAATACTTGTAGGATTCTCCATCATGGCAAGACCCATGAACATAAGGACAATTCTTTGAAGAATGTCTAGACTTAAAACAAACATTGCACCTCTTTTTCTTCTCCTTTGATTTACCCATTGCAATTCATCAAATTGAAATTTAAAAGTTCACAACTGAAAATGAAACTTGACTACTCTCTCGTTAATCCTACATAGGCTTTCTATAGTAAGCAAAAGATATTGCTTCCTCTTTCTTAGTAGATTTAGCCAAAGTTTGTTTAGAGAGGGTATTCCTACAATAGTGCTTGCATTTTGAAAGTTCTCTGTGAACAACATATCTTTATTTTCATCTAGGATTGAAAATTTTCATGCTTCTCCTCCTGCATTCTTAAACTCTTGTTATTGTTGCTTTATGAATGGTTTTTGCAATTTTGGAGACTTGCTACTAGATAAAATAATAGAGTAATGGTCTGTCATACAAGCAATATGGTGAAATAAACCCAATGAACTATATCGTCCTACTTTAGGTAATATATCATTGCTTTAGGCAATTGTCACTACTTCAAGTTGTGACAAAATAATTCAAATTTTTGGCATCAAACAGAGGAATTTTTAGTAAAGCTGTAAAAGCAAAGGCACATGAGAGCAGCGATGATAGAATTGCAGAATCTTATTGTATGAAATGTACCATTGCTGCATGCAAGAAATTCAAAATTGCATACAAAAAAATCAATTTTTGCCATTTGAACTACATATAGCAATTTTTTTTTCGTCAATAAAACAAAGTTGTTTTTCACAAAGCTTCACACCAAAGGTTCAGGATGACAATGGTAGGATCGCTAAAGTGTTTTAGCCCCAAATCTATGTAGAATGCATAATAGGACTAAATTGCCTCATACTAGAATAGACTATACTACTTTAGGTAGTGTAGAAAATACATAATGCTACATTAGGCAATTAACCAAAAACTAAGATACAATGACATGCATACATAGAACCACACTCTACAATACTAATAATGACAAATCAAATATAGAAATCAGAGTGTATGATGGAAATAGATAAAAAATATAGAGAAACCATGGCGCCAACTATTAGATCTTATGTAATATCAAGAAAATCCATTATACAACAAGTCGTAAGCATTAAAAATGAGCAAAAAACGTGAGACACCCATAATATCTCTTCAAGTCACACCTGAAAACTGCTTATATAACTACACTTCATGAGGCATTTTAAGTCTACTTCAAACAAGAATTAGTGAATACTAAAGATCATGTGTCAAGCAAATGTCGAACATCGTCCCTCACTCTTACTCTCACTCTCTCCTTCAGCCTTACTCCATCTCCCTCTTACAAGGAAAGATAGCACAAGCATGCAGTCCACAAGTTTGCACACACATGAATAGCCTTTTCCTATATCTCTTATCCCTTTCATACAAAAATTTAGGGTTTCTTATATGGTACTCACTCAAAATTTTCGTTGCACATCATTTATGGAAATTTTTACTCCTTGATATGCTTGCTTCATTGTGAGGTAAGAGTTAACACCTCTAGATTGTTAAAAGTTTTTCCACTATAGTGTGGAACCTTCCCAAGCCTTGCCTTTCTCTAGTGCTACAACACCTCCAAGGATGCTTGATGTGCTCTAAAACTATTGGTAATTGTTCTCATTAGTGGGTTCTTGAGACATATGCTCCTTCTACTCAATATGATCATGCATAACATATCTTAACCATCCCATCACATGGATCATGTGAGTAGCAAATATCAAAGCTACAATCATTGTGACGGAATCTTGGAAATATTCGCATGTTCATTCTCCAATTAATAACTTCACATTTGTTCAAACCATCATTTCCTTAACATAGAGTGAACCTTTGAGAACTGAATTGTCAATGAGCTTAACACTATATGGCATTGTGTTTATTGCATGGGTGAATTGCACTATTTTATGTTGAAACCTTGGTGCTCTTTTATATGGAACACTAAACATCACCATAAATCATAACAACTCATTTTCACATCAACTAGAGTTGTATGTGAGACTTGATTTTAAGGTTGAGGTTCATGCAATACTATTGGCTCAATATTAGAAAACATGAAGCAAATTTAACTAGAGTTCCACTATCTTAATGGACATCGACTAGAGCTTCAAAGTGTAAACGAAATTATGCTCAATTTTAAGATCAAGCCATGTGTAACATCATTGGCTCAATCTTAATGTCGCAAGTCGCGATTGTAAGATTGAGCCGGATAAAATACTATTGTCTCATCTTAATGCAAACTATTGGTTGAAAATCAAGGTTGAGCCTCATGCAAGCCTACTAGATTATCTCTAGCAATTACTATGAGATTCTCTATATTACATTTTTTTCCACAAGCTTAAGTCACAATTTCAAGGATTATAACCATGAGCTCGAACACCTAGCATAAGAGGTCCATGATGACTCTACAAGAAGTGCTTGGGTTCCTCTTTCCAAGGTTCACCATGTTGGAGCAACAACTTGTTATCCATTAACTAGCTACAATTTAAGATGAATTTTAAGATTGAGCCTCATCTATTTTTGTATCATGCAAGAATCTTGGCTCAAATTTGGGATTGAGCCTCATTGAAACATTATTGGCTTATCTGTCAAATTTGATATCATGCTCAAAGCACAAATTCCCTTACTTGATTCATTTCTATTCTAGAGGCCCAAGCTTTAGTTCCTTTACAAGGGATTTATGTGATCCTTGTAAAGAATCATTAGAATGAGTAAATTCCTTGATGTTAATTCTTTGTTATACTAGATTGTAAAATACATTAAACATACCCTCATTATACTATTCATTCTTCATAACTAAAACTAAGACTATCTTGAATGAATTATTTTTGCTAGATTATATGGGGAATCATTACATAAGTTTCATCATATTGGTACAACTTCTTAGGTTTGTTTAAGATGGGAGTTGAATAATGCCAAAATTTCTAAACACTAGTAGAAGCTGATGTGATTTGACCTTTGGTGTTTGCACTACTAGAGCATAAATGAATTCGTTATTTCAAATTGTGTTCACACTGAAAAACCATGGAGCTAGCTATTTTGTGAACTACTTCAAAATCAATGTGTTCACACTACAGTGTAAAAAACTAGTTGTTACAAGGTCAAAAGGTCAGTTTCTATGCAACTTTCAAGTGCCAATTTGAAGGGCAAAAATTATTAGAAATATTCCAAAAATATTATTGTGATTTGAGCTTATCATGGAATTTATTCCCAATAAAAATTTATAGAAATGCAAGAGGAAAATTTGTTGATTTTAGACCCATATTTTAATGTTTTTCGAGCAATATGAGCATCATTTGACGTCCTTTTTCAATCTTTCTTGTTGGACAACTGATGTATGACATATAGGCATGATGTATGGATGTGTTTGACAACATTTAGACACATTTATGATAGCTATATCATTGGAACTCGTTTTACACTTATTTTTGTAGGTATTATTCATATTTTTTTGTCTTGAATTTGAGTGGTTGATACTCGGGACTTGTTCATCTGCTTGAATATGGTTTGGCATACTGTATATTGCTACTTTTTTTGAAATTGCAGAAGTCGTAATGTTAGAAATGGCACAAATTACTCAAATTTTTGGTGATAAGTTGACAAAAGGTAATTACAGTGTATAGTCCTATTGCACGGAAAAATTTCTGAGAGAGAGGTCTATGGGATGTCCTAACAAGTTTAGGATGGAAAAAATAATACCTATAAAGATTGGGTAAGTAAAAACGAAAAGGTTTTGTCTTGGATTTCTATATGCATTTCAGGGACCTTGATCCCGTACATCAAGAAGACTAGCACATGTAAAGAAGCTTAGGAGATTGTGGAGAAAATGTATGGCACTTGCACAAAGGCAAGAAAGATACAACTAAAGTAGAGAATGCATGGTGTATGGCATGAAAATCAAAGTTTAGTGATTATGTTGTGGAGGTAAAGCAGATTTCATAGGACTTTACTTCAATAAATGCACATGTAAATGATGATTTGATTTCTCTTACCTTGAATGAACTAGACCTATATACAAGTCCCTTAACACTTATATTTCTATGAGAGAAGGTTCTATGGATAATTTTGAGGATTTTGCTACCTTATTGCTTAATGAAAAAATATAGTTGGGTTTGAATACATCTAGTAGCGAAAAAATTGCTAGTCATAACAATGTATTCTACCATCAAAGAGGTTGTGGTAGCTCATCTCAAGAGCTAGAGAATCTTTATATGGTAGTGTAGATAGCTTTGCTCGTGGTCGTAGCTCTTTTGGTTGTGGAGACTTTATGGCTAAAGAAAGAGGGAGATCCTTTTCTAGAGGTAGAGGATGTTCTAGCCCTCCTAAAGATGGTGCTTGTCATTATTGTGGACAGTTTGGCCATTTTGAGAAGGAATGCTATTATAAAAGAATTCAATGTCTAAAGGTTGTAGAAGGACACATTATGGTCATTCTCTAGGTGGCTATGGAGGCATATGCTATGGTTGTAAAGGTGATATATCACCTAGAGATCATCTCTTTGCTATGGACCATGCACTTGGTAGCATGATATATCCCCCTAGAGAGGATGATTGGTTTTTGAATTCAAGAGCTATGAATTATATGACACATCATGCAAAATGGTTTAACAAGAAGAAATGAATGCAAAGTGAAGAGTATGTTGATATGGGAGATGATACTTTACATAAGATTACACACATTGACAGTGCTCCATTGGTGACTAGAGATAGGGATAGACAATAAGCTTGGAGATATCTTGTATATGCTTATCAAAATAAAAATTTAGCTTAAGTTGAAAAAATGGTTGATTAAGGGCTACAAGTAAGATTCAATAAATATGGTTGCTTCATTTAAGAGTTTAAAAATGGAAAACCTAGTAGCTTGATTGCTCGTGGCCAAAAGAAAGGCAAGTTGTTTGCCTTGGATCTAGATACTCATGTTATACAAATTTCTACGTATGTGGAGACTGGATCTGGACAAGACAAGAATGTTGAGTTATGGCATAGATGAATGGGACATGTTAACTTGGAAAGGTTGAAACAAATGCAATCGAGATAGGTTGTTCGTGGCCTTCCATGTTTGGCTATGTCAACTATGATCATGTATGTAAGACATGTTAGTTTCGTAAGTAGTCTAGACTCCCATTTCCAAAGAGGGGGAGAATCAACACTTATCCTTCGACAATGGCACATTTGAATATTTGGGATTCATGTCAAAATGTTTCTTTGACAAGCAACATGAAAGTGAGGCTTTTGAAAAGTTTTTAAAATTCAAAGCTATGAAAGAAAAGCAGTTTGAAAGTTACATAAAGTATTTGATATTGGATAATAGAGGTGAATATGTATCAAATGAATTCTTTGACTACTTGAGATATCATGGGATTAAGAGACATATTACATGTAAATATACACCATAGTGTAGAATGGTATTGTAGAAAGAAAAAATATAATTATTGTTGAAGTTGCAAGAGCTATAATAAACCAAATACATATACAAAGGACTTATTGGACAAAGGAAATATCTACTACATTTTATATTATGAATATGAAGCCTAGAGTATTAACTCATTACATGTCACCATTTGAGATGATGTATGAAAGAACACCTATAGTTGTATATTTCAGGGTGAGTAGTTGTGTATACTATGTTATTAATGTCTTGAGGATGAAAATGGAACCAAAGGCTATCAAATATATTTTCCTTGTCTATCTAAATGAAAAGCAGGATTATAAATGCTATGATTTTGTCACTCGAGAGGTCTACATAAATAGGGATGCAAGATTCAATGAATATGAGTCATGGTATAGACCTACAGTTGTAGTTAAGATGGATATTTATGAGACAATGATTATGATGATCATGGAAAGAAAATTACTGCAAATAACAATCAAAGAAATCAACACATTGAGGATGTGTTTGTCCCTTAAGACAATGAAGAAAGTAATTGGAGTTACAGCCCATGGAGTGACACGTTGAGAAGTGCACAAAAGAAGGCAGAAATAACATAAGGAAAGAAGCCTATGGGTGAGAGTTTAGAGGATGAGTCTATGGATGATGAGTCTAGGATACCTTGTATTAGAACTCCAAGAATAAAAAGTGCAAAAAAGTGTGTACTACCACATGCAAGAACGGTTGAGATGTCTAGTGCACCTCAATTGAGAAGATAGAAAAAAGTAACACATAGTTGACAGATTGACATATAATGGCTTTATGAAAATACATTATGTGTACATAGTATCTTATGTACAACATGTACATCCTACTTACTTTCAAGAAATAGTCAAAAGTAAATATTGAAAGAATGCAATGAATGAGAAAATGGATGCATGGACCAAGAGCAAGACTTGGGACTTAGTTGAGTTGCCTTATGACATGAAAACAATCAGTAGTAAGTTGGTTTATAAGGTTAAAGTGTAAGTCAGGATGGTACTTTGAAAAAGATACAAAGCAATTTTAGTTGCAAAGGGTTATACGGACATATGGATTGAACTATGAGAAGACTTGTAGTTCAATTGCAAAGTTAACTACAGTTAGATAAGTGATTGCCTTGGATTCAATTTATGACTAAAATTTATATCAAATGGATATCAAGAATACTTTCTTGAATGGTAGATTGAAAGAGGAAGTATATATGAAATAGCTTGAAGGATATATGTATCATAAGTATTTGCATTATATATGCAAGATAAGGAAGGTATTGCATGGATTAAAGCAAGCACCGAGCTTGGTATAAGAGGATTAGCAAGTTTCTATGCAACATGGGATTTCAACAAAGCATAGTTGATTACTCACCCTATGTTAGACATATGAAGGATGAAATGGTGGTGATTATCATCTAAATTAATGATCTTATCATAACAGATACTATTAAAAGAGAAATTGTTGAAGTAAAACATTATTTACACAAGGAGTTTGACATTAAAGATCTTAGAATGTTAAGGTACTTTTAAGCATTGAAGTAATTGGCACTCTACATGGAACTCAGTTGGTGCAAAGTAAATATTCATTGAAAATGTTAGAGAAGTATGCAATGACAACATGTAAGCCAATTGATACACCGTTGAATCAATAAAGATAGTTGATCATGGACAATATGTTTGAGGATATTACTATGTTTATAAATATAGTTGATAGTTTGATCTACTTAATTATAATAAGATTGAAATTTAGCTATTCAATGGGAGTGATAAACCAATTTATGCAAAGTCCATGAAAATCACACTTGTATGCAATGAGAAGAGCGTTGAGATATGTCAAGACAATTAGCTATGGTTTATTCTATGAGAAAGGGAGCAAGCCTACATTGTTTAGATGCGCAAATATAGATTGGTCAAGATGTGTTATGGATAGAGGATCCACTAATGATTATACTTTTTCATTTGGTTTGACCATGGTGAGTTGGAGCAACAAGAAACAACCCACATTTTCTTTGTCAAGCATGGAAGCAAAGTGTAGAGAAATGGCATTGATAGCATGTGAGCCAATATGGCTAAAACTACTTCTATATGATATGGGAATTAAGACAAATTGAGTTATCATGTATTATGATAACATTAGTAGCATTATGCTTGCAAAGAACCTAGTCTATCATACAAGAATAAAGCATATTAAAATGCACTATATTTCATCAAACAAAAAGTCATGGATGAAGAGAGAGACTTGGTATACATCAAAACCAATTACCAAGCCGCATATATCTTTAACAAAGCATTCAATAAAGATAAGTTTGAGTACTTTAAAAGCGCACTTTGGAGTATTATATTTGCAAGCTTATTCTAAGCTTGAGAGGGGAGTGTTGAGAAATATAGCATAAACTAATTCATATCCTATGGTTGTATGAAATGTAGAAAAGATTTATGTGTAGAGTATCATAAAGTCAAAGTATCTATCCACTTTGGGAGATGCTCATTATGGTCATTGAGAAATGAGAAGGATGATAAAGAAGGAGAAGATGTATTATTGAGCCTCCATATCTTGTGTGCTATCTCCCTTCCGTTACGCATCTAAAATGAAAAGTGATTGCTACAACCTTGGAAATAAAGTTAGGACTTATACCTCACTAGACATCCATTCCTCAATGGTCAGTTAGTTCATCTTATGCCAAATTAGCATAAACAAGATGCCATATAGGAGGGTGCCCCATTCTAGTTTGGATCACCCCACAATGAATGTAACCTTAAAAAACCTATTAAAATTATTGTATATCCTAAACAAACTAGAAGCTTAATCGTATTTCTTGATGAAATCTAGGGTATGCATCTTTGAACCCTAGATCCAACTTCACATCATGTTTGCCTACAAGCACGAGTGCATAACCTTGATCTTAATGCTGGCCTAATCCATCGTGGCTTGCTAGCACCAGTCATAATGGAAAGAACCCTCTACATGGTACCTCATAGCTCTTGTTGTCAGCACAATCAAGGTTAATAGAAATATAAAATGTACCCAAATCATCCTTTCCAAATGATTTAATAAGCATAGATGATGTTTCACAAAAGTTGTATTTGGCAACATGCTTTGAATTAAATTATTAACAGCCATACATGGTGTTTGTAAGAGAACATGCATTCACTGAGGTAATAACAAACACATGCAATTGCACAAAATGTTTACCATGGAACTAGTAAGTAGCATGTTCAGAAAACCATGAAAAATAAGACATGAACGATACTTTGCACAGGAGGTTCTAAAGGTAATGCCCCCCCATGTATCTGCTCTAGAAGCAAAAGCAACAGGGGTGCCACTCTTACTCTGTTGAGCAAGCATAGTGATGGAAAACGTAAGACATACAATTAAAATCAGACCTCTATTCATGAGAGGGTAAATCAACACAACTTGTTGATGCGAAACTCTGTTTAAGAGGTTCTGGACCCCAGACACGAATGATGGTCCAGGATAGCAGAGAAGTTCACAGTAGATACATTTAAGATCGTATCTTATGGACAGAAGTATTGCTGCATCATCACGAGTCCTGACGCCACCATCATGGTCACTTCAGGAGGCGCTCAGTATGAGATGGAAAAGAGCCACTAGAACACAGGTTAGGAGAACCATGTGACAACACCCTAAACTGCATTTGTAGTATATGCCACAAGGCTGCTCGCGTACATTTCAGGTGCACGGTGGGACAACACTCTGGAAAAGAACCACTAGCACACAGGTTAGGAGAACAATGTGACAGCAACCTAAACTGCATTTGTTGTGAGTATACACCACAAGGCTGCTCACATACATATCAGGCGCAGGGTGGGGCAACTCTCTTAATGTATTTCACTAAGACCTAAGAGGTTGTAACTTGATACTTGGATGCTTTAGCTCTCTGTGCCTCAATCTCTAGCTAGTTAAGTGCAGTAGCCATTCTCTTTCATAAGTACTCATATCATTTTCAACAAGCATGCATCTCTGATACTGAGAGGCATGTCCCCAAAGCAATGATTGGAAAAAATAAATCATAGATCCTTCCTGAAAGGCACACACCCATCACCTTAGACACCAGTTGATATAGTACAACGGTATCCCTTGTTACATTCAAGCCTTGTGCTTTGTCTATGATTCCAGATAATGTACTGTTGACAATATTTCTTTTACTTTTGCAACAATGATCTTTGCAGTTTGACAAAAGCATGAAGCTCAAAATTCTGAGTTTTGTCCGGAGTGTAGTCCCTGTTTAGCCATCATAAACTAATTATATCTCGTAGGGAACAGGCAATGATGTTGACTCAAACATCAAACTAAGTAAGCATCTTTTGTCCATTGGGTCCAGCAAGCATGAACCCTGTATAACACGTGGTAATGTCTTTTATTAAGTAAACAGCTACAAGACTAGAAATCCCTGCAAAAATTTTCGATATCTCTTCTCACTTCAAGAAGAGCAGAAGCTTATAATCATAAGCAACAAAGAATTTAACTGATGACTTCGAGCTTGGAGACTTCATCAATTGGCATTCTATGTCAATCGTTGTCAAACTAGTCAACTTCCTCCGAAATATCTGACTCGTCTCCATTCTCAGCTGCCATCAGCTCATCAAACTGACTGGATTTTACTAAGACTATATTAATCTGAACCGGAGGAAAACAGAAATGAGTATTATTAATACTCACATTGAAATAATACTTGATATGTTTTATAATGCATGGATTTCGAATGCATGCATTGCAACTTGCAAATGGAATAAGGATCACCTTTGCTTTCTGAATCATGCGTTCCCTTGTCTCATCTTTTACAGCCATGGTTGAGGTTGAGATTTCTGCAAGAAAACTCTCCAGTTATAGCTGACACGTGTATAAGTGGATTGCACAATCATGTGCACAAACGCACATACATAGTTTAATATTTTGCCAATACTTTTATTCTTGTACAAGGCATTTTGAGAAGCTCTCTGCACCAAGACACATTGAAGAACTAGCAGAATAAGAATTTCAAAATCAGTCTAGAAGCAAAGGGCAGACTGTTCTCAGTAACCACACAGCTAGACCCAAAAATTGCCCAACTAAGTTATATTCTACTAGGGTGTGAATGGATGTTTCCTACTGTGTAGTTTAAAAACAACAAAGTTTGATCAGCACTGGGAAACCACATCAACATGCTTTCATAATATTGATCAATCATCAGAGGACTCTCACAAAAGCTCACTTCTGGCTTGACATTATTCATTTTGTGGGTGAGAAAGTAATTTGTGCACAGCATTTTGCCAATCATGGCTTGCTTTTAGCAAACATTTACCAAGCAGACTGAATAAACTTCTCGAAGGCATACGGCAAAAGATTCAACACGCTTGGAGACAAGTTTGATGAATGTTCCATCATGGGCCTTCCAAAGATGGAGACTGCTTCATTCGGCCATCTTTTCTGCATAGAACTGTCTACAGCCATTCTTGTTTCGACATTCTTCCAGCATGGCAGAAGCAGCCTTTCAGCCCCTCATCTGGAGATCTTTTATCACACTTCCCTTAATGCTACACTGTGCATCAGGATAGTAACCACCCAACCCAGCTGCTATTCTATCAGCATGGTGACATTTTTGCCACCTGCCTACTAGACACTCTCCAATGCCTTCATGTGCCACCAGAGATGATTGCAAAAGTTTGGGCAGGCAGCTTGATCAGGTCCTAACGATTGACTTGGTTAGAGATATTTTGGCCTTTTGGCACTTGACACTCTTGATGGTGCATCTCAATAAGCCATGTTTAGTTTCAATTCTTGAGTCTTGACATTTTCCTCACCCTCGGTAATTCTCATGGATTAACTCTGCAGAGGGCATGGATGCAGCTCACTCCAATATGACAAGGTACAATGACCATAGCCCCAATTTGGTAATCCTGATCCCTCTTGGTGTCATTTGTATTGAAGTCCCCACAAATGCTTATAGAGAGTTCTTAACACCCCTCAACAGCTAGAAATCCCTTTCCATTCACTAGACACAGCTTCATTGGCAGGTGTTCTTTATTTGACGTGGGCGCAAATTTCAGCCTCAAACAATTTCCATGCCCTTTTAGTTGGGGGCATATTGCAGCTGCATAAGGCCTCTGCCCCAGAAGTCATTATTGAGAGAGACCTCCTTGAGATACCTTACCTTGTCATTGCTTCTGGAATTTGCCTACACTCATGCAGTATACACAAAGATGGTTTAGTGCACTGATATTCTCTGCATTATCACTTCCTGTTTTTTTTTTGGAGTGTGTACCTGTCTGGCGCAGGCGGGGGGATTGGTGCGTGGGTGTGATTCATGCAAGAGGCCGTCTGGCCAGTAGGTGAAGTCCATATACACCATTGGAAAATCAAAACCCCAAAATACACAAGGTCTACAGCCCTTGAACACTAAAACTATCCAACACTGTCATGCATGAACTGTGATTAAAGTCACGTGAAAACTCTCTAAACAGGGAGCACTTACATCATGCAAGATACCCTTGTTTATAGGCCCTTTTGGCTTCTTGCAAACATTTATTAATGATTTCATCTCTCTCCCTGTCCCCCAACCCCATGCAGGTCCAACATGGTTCCAGCACCAGGGATTATGTACTGGGTCCCCCCCATGCTTACTCCTCATATTGAGGATCTAATGGTATCTCCATGGCCCATTGGAGTAGATGTGGATCATGCTTACCTATCATCTACAGTGGATTTTCAGTTCACACAGGGAAAGATCCCCGACAATTTCCAGGCACACAAGACACTACTTCTCCAAAGAGAATGAGGGTATTTACTCCAGAGATCTTCAGATTGTTCACCCATCCCCACTATTTGAGCTCATAGAACATTTCAACGAGGCCTTACATGCAATAGCATGTATGGCCTTCCCTCTCCCACATCCCACACAATGACTTCCCTCAAGGCTGATGCTCTCAAATACATGGTAGGCAGACAGCACAGATCATGTCCATTACATCTCTTGACATGGGACAATATGCAGCCAGTCTTTATATAGTAGCAGATCAGCCTTCTCTCCCTAATCCGCCAGCACCCTACCCATAGATAGGTACCTTCTTCACAGAGAGTATGGTTTGGACAGCCACTATGGACTTTGCATGGGTAAGGCATAGGATCATAATGACTTGGTAGCCGAGCACTTGAGACCTGCTAGAGATATGGTGGCAATAGTTCTTTCATGCACATTTGATAGAGCCATGTGTTGAGGCTTCCTAGAGCTGGAATACTAATGCTATTGTGCCTATTCTCAAGCCAAGTGATCCTACTTTACCTAGTAATTATGGGACTATCATAATTGGCCACACATTGGCCAAGTTACTGCTGCTTTGTGAATTTCTATAAAGCTTTTGATACAGTTCCAAGAGCCACATTTAATGTGCATGTTATATGATATGGGAGTGGTTGGAAAGCTCAATTGGGGCATTCTCGCATTGTAAGAGGGTGCTTGGCAAAGTATGGACACTTGAGGGTCTTTCGACCCCCATTCACTCCACCAGAGTGAAGTGGGGATGTCCTTTTTAAGCTAAAAATGGTGTATTGCACATTAAACCTTAATTAGCTCATTAAAACAGCCCCAAAACTTAAAAATTACCAAAGTTTTTTGATCCCATAAGCAAACACCCAAATTGTGGGAGGATCTAGATCTATAAATAGGATGTTGCCCAGCTACTTGCTCCATCCCTTGTTTTGCAGGTTACCGCAGTTCATCCCTTGTCATTATGTGACTGCCAGCTCCTCTTTTGCTGTTGCCCATCCATTCCTCATCACCTCCAAGTGCTACCATGATCATCCAAAGGCTGGCCACACCTGCATTTGGTTCCAACTCGCCATCACTCCAGCCCTCTATTCTATTATTACAGCCCTTGTTTGAGTGTTCACAGGTCCTCTCCTAGTCATTAGGACCTCATGGACTGCTGCATTTTCATCCTTGCAGGCTGGCTTCTTGTTGCTCATCATCTGATGTACTTTTCAGCATCATCCTGATCTACATTTGCATTTGCAGCAGATCATTTTTACATTTTCAACGCTTTTCTTCATCATCTCTACTCTAACTAGTGGTTATTGCACTCCACATTCATCTCCAATGGACAACACAAATTAAAACCTCCCTCAACCCACTCCCGCAAGAGCCATCAGCTGTTGGATAGCTTTTCCCTTGAGCATTTCGTACACATTCATTCATTATTCCGTACTTTTCATTTATTCATTCATTTTGTATTAGATTCACCCAAAAAATCACACCATCCACAGCTATGGGTATTCTATCCACACCAAAGTTGAATCCAATTCCAATTCCCAAACCAACTTCAACTCCTTTCAGCAATGGTAGTGCCACTCCAAGGAGGTTGAGAGGGGGCCTTCCCTGAGGAGGTAGTACAAATTCTCCACCCCCTAGTATATGTGTTCATCAATGACTAGCCCCATTGGTGTAGTGAATCTTGGATCTTCCCCTCAATCGGTGCCTTATGGCATCTCTGATTGGTTCAATTATTACCTCCCACTAGACTAGTTTCTTAAAAGTCTAGGTCATCCGAAGGGACCTTAGGCTAATGTTTCTTTAACTTGCATTGCAATCTGAATGGAATACATTGAGATTCCTCGAATATTCTTCACTCTCCACTAGCCCCTTGCTATCAAGGATGTCTAGCAAACCTTCAAACCAATTTTCCCTTGGTTTGCTTGGTTGATTGGTTGTCAACTCTGCTCCTTGGGTGACAAATTCAGCTCCAAATGTCTATTGGCCAAATAGCCACTTGAATCTCCTGAAATTGCCCCTCTTTCGGTGACTGAAATTCAAGTCTCCAAGCTTAATTCTGAACGCACTTCCCGAGGTGGCTGTCAAGACCCTAATTTCTGTTGTAAATTAGGGTTTATAGCAGAGATTAATCAAAATCTCCACCTCCAATGGCTAATCTTGCTGGAAATTGCTAAGGAAGAATGGGAATAGAATAAAGGATGAGGGAAAATGTTGGAGAGAGAAAATTTTGATTTTTTTTACAAGAAAGGAGAGACATTGCACACTGTCCTGGAGCCTTCTACGACAATGGCTAATCTTGCTGGAAATTGCTAAGGAAGAACAGGAATGGGCTGAAGGATGCCAAAGAATGCTGAAGAGAGAGAAAATTATGACATCGAGTGCTGTCACCTGCTGTCCTGGAGCCTTCCACTACAGTCGCCAGCCCCTGTAATGTACCAAAGCTATCATCTAGAATTCTGAAGTTATAAATTCAGACCTCCTTACAACCATCTTATATATCAAACCATTCTCAAGAATGCTCACAAACAAGATGTTAAGACTAGTATGTTTTTTCAAGTCAGATAAGTTAGTAAGATTCTTAATAATTGGCTGTCAGCAAAACTAGGAGCTTACGATTAATAGGACATATAGTTTTTAATAAGTTAGTAGTTAGGGAGTTTTAACTCAGTTATATTAGTAGGGTTTAAAAGGTTTAACAAAGTAATATATGAAGATAATAAGTGTTAAAACATGTGGAAATTCTAGGTTATTTAATCAATAAGTTAGTTAGTCTAAAGGTAGGTTAGTGATAGGTAGCATAGATAGGTTAGATGCTAGTAAGTTAGTCTAAATGAGAATAATAACTTAAGAAAAAGAGTACAGACAAAGACATGGGAGAGGGTGACAGCCCAATAGGCCACCAATTAGAGCAGGTCTCCCCCACATCTCTCTTCCACATTTGCAGGATATCTCCTCTCCCCATTGGCATCATCTTCACTGCCTTAACATCTGCATCAGCCCTCAATCATTACCGTCATCGGGTCACTCTTCACTACATTGCCAAGTCCATGGTTGTTGCCCATGATTGGCATGATTGCTCCATGACTGTCAGCAAAGTAGGCAGCCCTTTCCTTCTTTTGAATCCATCTTCTCCTTGGCTACACTCATAGGTGGCATGGTTGCCAGCAAGACTGATGATGCGGCCATGATGCTGACCCATTCCCTTATCCCAACTATTATATAAGCCACACCCTTCTTTAAGGGGGCATGCTCGCACCTTCAACTAATATTCTCTTCCTCTCCTTATTATTATATGACAATGCACCACTTGGAATGGGCTACCTATTAGGCTAATAGGTGTGTTTGGCCTATATAGGGGGGAGAGAGAGAGAGAGAGAGAGAGAGAGAGAGAGAGAGAGAGAGAGAGAGACTCGCTGGCTGCCGTCTGACGCACGTCGCTTGTCCGTCTAGTCGCGGCTCCGTCATGCCTGTCACGCCTCGACTCCCTGCAATCGTTGCTTGCCGTTGGTCGTCGCTGGTGCTGCCTGCTATCGCTGTGGTCAACGCTGGACCTGCCTTGATCTTGCCTTCCGCTTGTGAGTTGTCGTCCATAACCCACAAGTCTTGTCGACTGCCTGCATCAGAGCTTGTCGCTCGACGGCCACACCCTCAGCAGCTCTGCTGAACCTGTCTGTACCTGCCGTTGCTGCGCCCGTCTGTACCTGCCGTTGCTACGCCTGTCGCAGTGCCCTTCAACTCTGCACCGTCGACGCCTGCCCTGTGCCTGACCCCTTGGCGCCTGCCCCGTCGACGTCTGACCTGTGCAGAGTGCTCCGCCTGTGGTTGACTGCTCTGCGTCAGCGTGCAGGGCTGACGCAGCCCCGTTTAAGCCTCCTGTGTTTGACCCGTTACACGGCGCCCCGGTTCATCTGCGCGTGTCTGTCCTGTTCTTCGTTGCAGTCCTGTTGCTGCAGCCGGGTGGTGCACTGATTTTGCAGGTTTGCGGGACCTGCAGAGCGAGTGAGAGAGAGAGAGACAACGAGAGAGAGAGAGAGAGCGAGAGAGCTCGCCCTCTGTGTGAAGACAGCAGTATGGCTGGCCTGGATTTGGATTTTCTTGACCGGACGGTGGCAGCCCTTGGCCCTGATTCCGATGCAGAGGAGCCGGAAGATATGGTGCCATGCACGGAGGAGTTGCCGCCGAGTTCTGAACAGCCGCCTGCCGGCAAACGCTCCAAGCATACACCTGATGAGCCAATGAGTCCTCCGGAACGCTCCTATGCGCAAGTGGCCTCTGATCCTGTGGATTCGCAGGAAATCGACTGGGAGCATTTGCTGGACTTCGCCAATACTCTGCTTGGCGATTATGTCCAGCATAATACCGAATCTTTTTCTGTTGCGGGAACGGATGATGTGCTGGAAGCCACGGTGGACCCCAAATCAGTCTTGCGATCCTTCTCGGTGTTCTATGACCGTGCAGTTATACTTTTCTTCACTGGCAGGATCCCAGTGCTTTCGCATATTCGCCAGTGGCTGCACCATCTATTGCAAGGGGAGTCTGTTGAGGAGATCTTCCTTGGACCTCGCGGGTTTTATGAGGTCCTGCTGAAATCGGAAACGCATCGCGCTGAGCTCCTGTCCAAGTTGCCGCCATTCTTTGATCGCCGCTTGGTTCATGTTGTGCCATGGCGCCCCATGGCCGACTTCCAGCGTCTGCTTCAATGCGAATGCCCGGTGTGGGTAGAGGTGGAAAACTGTCCGGTGGTCTATTGGCCCATGTTGAAGGATGCGATGGCAGTTGTGCGAACAGTGCTGGTTCCCCCAAGCCTCAGGGCGATGAACCGCAACCGTTTATGCATGCTATGGGACACGGCCAGGAAAAGGCCCGCGTGGCTTCGCCTCAATTGTTCGGGCATGCATCCTTTGTATTTTCGCTTAAAATGGGGCAACTTTGCGGGCCACTGCTTTTCATGTGGTAAATTGGGGCATTTCATGGCCGAATGCCCTGAAAAGCAATCGTCTTCGGAGGATGCGCAGGTTGTGCTGCCCAAGGACGACATGGTGCTGGATGCCACGCCCCAGGAAGCCCTTCAGTCTCCTCATGTCATGGATAAAGGCAAACAACAGGTCCTGAGTGTGGATTCCCGTCGCACTGACTGGATTGAGGCACGTCCTAAAAAAGGTAAAAAGTTGGATGCAGGCCTGGCAGATCCTGGGCCTCCCGCTTCCCAGGATTCCGTGCGCACGTATACGCGCCGGAAAGAAATGGCCACTTCACAGCAGGCTGCGCGTCCTATGGCCCCGTCGGGCCCCCGCAATCAATCTCCAAGGAGAGCCTATACCGACGGCCCCAGAGGCCCACCTACCAAGCTGGCATTCGATGCCAAAGGAAATGTTATTACACCCTGGGATCGGCGTTATCCCCGCCCCTCTCCCAAGGCAGTGGATTTCCCTTCTACCTCCAAAGCAGGTCGCCAGAATTCTTTTGCAGTATTGGCTGATTTTCTGGATGAGGGTGTCCTGGATGCTCTCGCGGAAAAGGTGAAATCGAGGCAGCAGGTGCCTCGTTCCTGACTTCCTTCTTTGAGGATACATGAAGATAGCCACGTGGAATGTGCGAGGCATTTGCTCTCGCCATAAGCAACATGCCATGTGGACCGTCTTGCACGAGAACCAGTGGGATGTATTGTGTGCAGTTGAGCACAAAAGTCACGGTGAAGCAGGAAAAGTGATGGATTGTCATGGATTCCGTCTGTTTTATGCAGGGACCCATGCTACGCACTATTCGGGCGTGCTGATGATTGTCCATGAGAAATATCAGCCTGTCCTTGTTAAAAATGATGTGCAGGGCCGCTTTCTGGTGATCGAAGTCTTATTTGAAGGAGAGATTTTATGGCTGTTGGGCCTCTATGCTCCGAATGATCCCGCATCCCGACGGGATCTTTGGTCCACTTTGCAGGGCTCCATGTCACTCGGCCGAAGGGGGTTCTTGATGGGAGATTTCAATATGTGTGTTGACTCTTCTCAGTCCACTTCAGGGCATTCGGTAATGGATACGCCGGAAAGCCGGGTGTGGAGTTCCTTTGCTTTGCACGTGCTCAAGCAAGATCTTTGGTCGTGGCTTCACCCTTCTTTTTCAGGGTTTACTTTTCATTCCGCACAATATGCAACTACCTGGTGGCGACTGGACAGAATGTATATCATGCAGGGCGATGATTTTCTTCCCGAGATGCTGGAAATGAAGGTCTTGCGGCAATATGCGTTGTCGGACCATTTCCCCCTCCAGCTTGAGATGCGGGCACACTCTATTGCACCTTTTGTGCAATTCCTGGATAGGCTCCCTTTACGTTTCAACTCCTCTTATTTGAAGCATTCAATTTTCTAGGGCTATATGCAGCAGCTGATTGAGAGGTTCTTATTGGACTTCGCCTCTGAGGGCTGGCCTTCATTTGCACGGCTGCTCTCTAATGTGCAGCGGGTTGCTCGCCAGTATGGGATCCATCATGCCTCGCTTTGCCGCCGACGTCGACATGCAGCAGAAGACTTACTGGCTTTGGTCCGTTCCTTGCTCCTGGATTCCCCTGATGATGATTTTCGGCTGTCTCTGGAGAGGCGGTTGGCCCATCTTATTCAAGTGTTTCAGTTGAAATCTTATCAACACGCCAAGCTGCACAACTTGATGGACACAATGCAAGATAGCGCCTGCCAGTCTCATAAGTTCTTTCGCGCCTTGCATGCGTCTCCGGCTCGCGAAAATATGACCAGACTCCAGGATTCGGAAGGTCGCATGGTCACGGATCCGCAGACCATTGTCACTATGTGCAGAAACTATTTTATGGAACTTCTTGGTTCCTCTTCCTCGCCTTCTAGCCAGGTTACGCATGCCCGCTCGGTCTTCTATCATCTGGTCCGCCAGCAGGTTCCAGTTGATATGCAAGCCGCTTTGGAGACGGATATTTGCGAGGAAGAGGTTATGGACGTTTTGTTGCACCTGCCGAATGATAAAAGTCCTGGCTGGGATGGTCTCACTAATGAATTCTTTCAGACCTCGGCCACGCAGTTGGTGAAGCCATTGGTGGCCATGTTTCAGCAGGTGTGGGAAACGGGGGTCATGCCCTCCTCATGGAAAGAAGGCCTTATCAAACTAATTCCAAAGGTCCCTTCGCCGTCAAAGTTGCAACACTGGAGACCAGTCTCTTTGATGGGCTCCATGTATAAAATCTACTCCAAAGTGCTGGCGAATCGGCTCCACAAGCACCTTCCAGCTATTGTGCATCCTCTCCAATATGGTTTCATTAAGGGCCGCAACATTCTGCATAATATCTTAAATGTGCAAATGGCTATTGATTATGCGTGGCACTCCGGTTAGGAAGTGGTATTGATCCAATTGGACTTGGAAAAGGCGTTTGATTATGTGGACTGGTCTTTCATTGCAGACCTCATGTCGGCTATGGGCTTTGGTACCCGAATGTCCCGATTGATCTACACCATTAGTGCTGAGACTTCCTCCAGAGTTATGCTTAATGGTGGAGTTACAGAGCCATTTGTCCTTGCACGCTCGGTCAGACAGGGTTGTCCTTTGAGCCCTCTCTTCTTTGCCCTGGCGACTCACCCGGTCCTTTCAATGTTATCCTCCATGGCAGCCTCTGCTCAGCTGGCCGGGCTGTCTCTTCCGTTGGGTCAGCACTTCGTTAGCCAATCTTTGGCTGATGACACCTTTATGATTTTGCAGGCGGACAGGGACAACATTCGAAGGGCATTAGATGTTTGGACACTCTTTGGTCAGGCCTCTGGGCTTTGCATCAATGCCCTTAAGTCAGCCATTCTCAGTTGTACGGAGCCTGATTTGCAGTCCTTAGGCTGGCAAGGCCAGGTGGTTTCCCGTGGCTCCATTGTCAGGCATCTTGGATACCCATTGGGGGTGGATGTACGGTCAAAAGCCCTGCTGGAGTGGATTTCACAAAAAGTGGCGGCGAAGTTTATGTATTGGAAGTCGCAAGCGTGGCCATTCCATGTCCGCCTCAAAGTGGCCCAGACAATCATGCTTCCAATGCTAACGTATTTCCTGCCTTTGTTGCCATGGACGCCTACTACTTTGAAGGCCCTCACTCATCCCATCCGTTTCATGCTATGGAAGAAGGATTCACTACAGGCCGGCATTTCCTGGATTTCATGGTCACACGCATGTACCCCTAAGCGCATGGGTGGAGGAGCTATTTTGGATGCATACACTCATATGTTAGCTCTCCGTTGGTCCCTTTTTCGTGCCATGTGTGTGGATCATCACCCATGGACCATCATAGCCCGTTATTTTCTTGAGGACAGCGGGCTCCGCCATGGCAACACACGGCTTCGGGCCTCCTGGTGGCATGTCCTTAATGCTGACTCTCGTGTTTCCAGTCCCTCTTCCTCTTTGTTACTGCACTTGGTCGGCTCTTGGAAAGTGGTGCTCCAAAAGGCCCGTTGGCACCCAGTAGGGGACCGCTTGCAGACTAACTCCTTTCAGCTGGAATTGTTGGCAGTATCGAGACTCCTTTCATGGGAAGATAAACATCAACTCAGACCAAGATTTAATCGCATGGCCCGTTTAGGTGTGACGTCGGTTGCGGATGCTACCCTTGCCACTCACAATGTCCTCGTATTATTTCGGACTGCTCGGCGACTCTTTAAGATCCTGCGTGGATACCGTGATTTGTGGGAGCAGCTTTCGTTGAAGCTTCAGGGTCGGCAACCCTTTCCTACCTTGACTGTGGATCGCCCTTGGCAGGACTGGGACCTTGCAGGCCGCCTGAGTCTGGAAAAGGCCTCTACTAATCAGGTGTATCATCTTCTTGTTCAAGATCACCAATGGCTGGGAGAGAAAGCTAACACTGTTTGGGGACTGCGGAAATCGCTGTCATGGTGGCACAAAACGCTGATGGAGGGCTGGCTAAATAAGACACCTTTCAAATGCAAGGTTTTTCTTTAGCGGGTGATGATTGGTGGTCTTCCTCTGGCCTCGGCCCTTGCCAAGCGTCGCATCTCGAATGGCAATTGTTTCTTCTATACCGCACCGGCGGAATCGGCCCGACATCGTTTTCTCTCTTGCCCGCTCGCCGAGAATATCTGGTCACTCTTGTTGCACATTTGGCGCGCGGTGGTGGGATCCTCGCTAACTCCTTTCGACTGGGTTTTTGTGCGCCCGAAGTATCCCGCACCGCCACAGTTGCATGAGAAGATCTTATTTCACTTTTTCAGATATTGGGGATGCTGGCACATTTGGACCACGCGCAATGCTTTTCTCTTTGATTCGGCCTCTAATGTACCCCGACATATTGCCAGGCTTAAAGGGCTCTTGCATTGGCAGCTAGATATCATCCGACACTCCGACTTGCTCCCTTGGGAGGATTTGCATCCGTGGCATATGGCAATTGCCTTTGGGTCGTTGCCATGATTGGTGTAACCTTTTCAGTGCATTACTACGGGGCTTCCCCACCCGTTGGCCTAGGGCCCTCGTGTATCTTGTAATCAGAAAAAAGAGAGAGAGAGAGAAAGAGAAAACCTCTTCACATGATGGCTTTGTGTCATCATGAATCTTGTAATCCAGTAATCTTGTATTTTTTTCGTAATTAATACAATTACCTTTTACGAAAAAAAAAAGAGAGAGAGAGAGAGAGAGAGAGAGAGAGAATCCTCCCCCTTCATCCATCAATTGACACAAAGTCGTATATATCATCCCCCCCCCCTTTCGTCTGTCGATTTGATCCGAATATATATATATATATATATATATATAGAGAGAGAGAGAGAGAGAGAGAGAGAGTTAGGAACTCCAAGATTATTCTCAATTTTATGATTTGGACATTGAAAGATGACTTATCAAACTTAATATTCATGAAAGAAAGAGAACAGAACAAAATGAGATACTACCCTGCCTGCACTTCTGTCTGGCGCCCCCCATCTGATGTGCTACCCCTGAGGTCGCACTAACCTAGGGCCTGCAGCCCATCCACCATGCTGTCCTCAGTGGACGCCTGGACCAGCACACATTGAACCACAAGGTACTGTGACCTGAAGAAGACGACCTGCAGTAGAGAGAGAGAGAGAGAGAGAGAGTTCCAGCAAGTGGAAGAGGTACAATGGATAGTAGCTAAATGTTGGGGCCTCGTGCCATGTCAAAGCTCAACACGATCTTCATAGATCAGGTGGTGGATGCCTTGGGGCCTGATTTGGATGATAAAGAGCGGGAAGAAATGGTTCGTTGTATGGGGATGTCTAACACAACCACGAATCCTTTCCAGCCTAGGATAAAGAGGATGTTTTGGATGCTACCATGGATACCAAGAATATATTGCACTCTTTTCCGACCTCTTATGAAAGAGAGGTCATCCTCTTTTTCATCAGTGGGATTCCAGCACTCTCCTGGATCCGCCAACGATTAAACTCCATTTTGCAGGGAGATTGTGTAGAGGACATTTTTGTTGGCTCACGTGGCTTCTATGAGATATTGCTCAAATCGACAAGCACTCAAGATGATCTTTTGGCCAAAGTCCCACTGTTCTTTGACAAAGGCATGGTGCATGTAGTGGCTTGGAGACCATTGGTGGACTTCCAACGATAGTTACAGTAGGAATGCCCGGTGTGGGTTGAAGTTGAATGCTGTCCTGCAGTCTACTAGCCATTGCCTAAGGTTGCTATGGGAGCAATTGGCATGGTATTGGTTCCCCCTAGCTTGCGGGTTGCCAATCGCAACTACCTGTGCATGCTATGGGATACCATGCGCAAAAGGCCCAACTGGTTATGCTTGAATTGTCCTGGGGTGCCTTCATTACAATATCGTTTGAAGTGGGGAACCTTTTTAGGGCAATGTTTTTCATGTGGACAACTCAGGCTTTCATGGCTGAATGTTTGGAAAAGACCACTACTATGGAGGGGGGTTTGGATTCAGTAATCCATGATGCTCAAGCTTTCATGGCTGAATGTTTCAAAAAGACCATTGCTATGGAGGGGGGTTTGCAGGCCATTGTTTTTCATGTGGACAACTCAGGCTTCCATGGTTGAATGTTTGGAAAAGACCACTACTGTGGAGGGGGGTTTGGCTTCAATAGTCCATGATGCTCCTATGCTCGATGGCCCTCAAGCAAACAAGGCCCCAATGCACCCTATTCTAGATCAAGGGAAACAACCTATACAACATTTGGATTCCCCTGACCAGGACTGGGTTGATGTCCTTGCCAAAAGAGAGAAAAATTCTAATGTGCACTCGGTAGCAACTATGCAGAGCACTTCACAAGAACCCATGCGCACTTACATGTGTCACAAAGATAAGACATTGTTAGTATGTACTGCTAATGCCGTAGTCTCCATGAGCCCTCAAAAAACCTCTGCTCCAAAGCCCTTTGCTAACCATTCGCGGGACCCTCCTACGCGGCTTGCTTTTGATCCCCATGGTAAAGTGATCACCCCTTGGGATCATTGATACCCAAGGGCTGCTCCAAAACAAGGATACCCTCCACTTCGTGTTAATTGCAAATAGCAACAAGGATGCAAGTCAAAAAAGAGCACAATGTGCCAACATTAATTTGGAACAGATTATAATTTCCAGATTGACATACAATAATTTAGGTGCAATGATCTACAATGTGCAACAAAGCAATTGCATTTATTACTTTGTAATCTTAATCCAAGAGCCGGGCTCACTCTTGTGCAAATTGTATTAGTTTTGATAGACTATCGCCTTCTTGTCAATCTTCTCTCCACAAGGCATTCAAAGTTGGGCATGAGGATGTGGATTAAACCAAGGAGCTACGCGTGGATCACAGAATATACGATAAGCCTTGGGGCACAACTACAACAAAAAGGTAAGTCATTGCTCACTCCACTCAAATATCTGTTTGCATCTATCTTGCTTGAATAGAAATAGTAGGTGTGCAATCAGTTTGGAGTTTAGTCCATGTAGTGGTTATGTGAAAGATAGCCACCGATGCATATGTGTTGAGGCTCCTAAAGAAATAAGAGTTTGTCCTTGAGTCCTACATGTTGCACATGTGAATCACAACATTTTAGTTCCATTGTCAGGACCAAGGATGGTTGAAGCACAAGGTCACTCACACTCTCACCACGTAGTAGAATAGGAGGCCATCATCACATGTTAACTCTAAAATATTTCTGGATAGAATAGGAGAATGTTTGTTGATTGGACAAAATCATCCAAGAAAACCTTCTTTTAAAGAAAAAACATTAAGAAACTTGAAAAAGCTGAAACTTTGGTCTCTCTACATCTCCTAAGCACGGGAACAGCAAGATACTCATTCATTGCATTTTTAAAATGTTAGAAGGATCCATGTTTTTTTTTATAAATTGCTCTAAAGTAATCATGGATATTTTAGAAGCAGAGAAATGTTAGAAAAAGTGCATACTTTCTTGTCAGATGATAAGGGATCGAGGGAAGAGCTTCGTTTTGTGTGTTTGCTCAAAGACATAAAGGTAACCAAACATTTTGAAGAAGAAGAAAAAAGAGAGAAAAGAATAAGCAGAGAAGAGTGCTTTTGTGTCGAACTAGAGAAGTAGTGTTAAAGGAATTTTTTAAAAAGAAAGCATCACCTGCTGCTCACATTGGGTTAGTCTCTTTGAGTAACAACCAGGGACGGAATCAAGGAAAAAGGCATCACATCGAACAAAGAGGAGCAAGAGTTGGAGACAATGCATCATCATCCTCCTCTTCGCAATCTTTTCCATCCACAAGATCATCAAACCCAAGTACAAGCCCAAAGTTTGATTCATTCCTTCTTGTTTTGTAAGCTTGTCCTAGGTTTTTGAAATTGCATGCTTGCTAATAATGTGAGGATAATAGGCCGTGATAAATGAATAGGTAGATAACCTCTCTAAAGGAGAGAATTGTGCCTATTAAAGATGATTAAGTGCCTTGTGCCGAGTATCCTCTCTGGCCTACTCACCCATCATGGTCATCAGCTATCAGGGTTTCCATTTACATCAATCATAATCAGCACGTTCATTTTTAGGGCTCACACCTCCACTAGCAGCATGACAATTCACATGGTCCTCTCAACTACATAACCTTTAGCCCAATCGCCCACATTGTCTCCAATGACAAGCTTGACTTAATCGCTATGTAGATGCATGTCAATTCAATCTAATTCGGTCTTTGTTGTCGAGCCATGCACATCAAGCATGGATCTGATTTGATTTGTACACTTCAGTTTTGTGCACACAAATTATCAACACATCAAATTCGAATCGTTGTCGGATCCCTAGGACACTCGACTATAGTCTACACTCGACTCCAACTCTAACTCAATGATCACCTCCACTCGACTACAAGCCACACTTAGCTACAAGCTGGATTCAAAAGTCACCTCCACATAGACTCGGATATGATCTCCAACCCTTTGCCTACTTGATTAGTGCAGTTGAGACTCAAGTACATTATCCATTCGGGCGCATGCTCACTCAAGTGTAGTAGCTACAAGTGACTCAAAAACAACTATATAAACTCGAGCACAACAGCTACATTGACTCAGCCACAAGAGTCGTCAAGGCTACATGAGCTATCAAAGTGGAATCACCTGCATTAGATTGTACGTGAGCAATCAAAGTCCAATCACTTCTACGTAGCTCAGGTACATGTTGCAATATTCAACAACACGTCAATGATTATGTGGAAATATTCAAAACATCTAGGTGAGTCTTATAAGAATATGATAAGGCGGCTCCACCTTTTTAATAGCCAATCATGTGGAAACTGCACTTCCACCATTGTCCAACCACTATGTCAAGGAACTTGTTGAGAATCTAAATTCATGTAGAATTAATACCTTTGTTTGACAAGAATTTTGCCATGTTCTTGTAAACTTGTCATTTGTAAGCTTTTGTCTCACATGGATTGTTTTAATTAGTCCACAAAAATCAATGTAAAGTGTTCATACCCAAAGATAAGTGCACTATCATCTGCAATGTGAAGTTACAATCTTTAGAAGCACACACACGTCTAGGTGCACAGCATAGTTCATGAGTCCCACTTGCTTAGGACACACACACCCATAGGATGGGATAATAAGCAATTTAGGGTACAAAGCATGCATAAACACTAGTCCTTAGGCATTCATTTATGCACAATCACTCCCCATATTAGTGCATAAGATAGGAACCCATCCCTCTAGACATACATATTAACCTCTAGCACCCCATTCCTGCTTAGGCACAAGTACACCTTTAGGGTAAACACACTCCATTCACATTTAGCACCCACAAGGCATCCTTAGTAAGCATATGCACACTTAGGGTTGCATCAACTCTCACAAAAATCATAGACTAGGTTAAACTTTATTCTTGTAGTCACAAGTCTACACCCACCTTAGGATTCTCTCCTTAACTCTTTTACACCTAAATCACTCATGCAGGGACCTTAGTCACATTGTTAGCTTCACACACTAGTACCCATTCACATTGACCCAATTTGTAGGACAAGTTTAGATGAACATGGGTTAGGGTCGATTAGTTGTAGAAACACCACCTAGGCCTAACCTACCATGCTCTTATTACACTTAGGCATTCAATTGGTATAACCTTAGGCTAGACACATCCTTTATATGCACGCTTCCTT
Organism: Lygodium microphyllum; assembly: GCF_053477565.2. Taxonomy (NCBI): domain Eukaryota; kingdom Viridiplantae; phylum Streptophyta; class Polypodiopsida; order Schizaeales; family Lygodiaceae; genus Lygodium; species Lygodium microphyllum. Next base: position 161,894,338 of record NC_141136.1, on the reverse strand, counting down.
AAGCACGACCCTAGAGCTAACTTAGGCCTTCAAAAGTCTCACACAATAGGAACACACACTAATCCTTGGAGCTGGACTTGGGAAAATCCTTCATAGTTGCACTCCGCAAAGTACTGTGTAGCCAACGGCCGTAGCCTTAGGTCAACCACATTACAATTAGATTTGCTAGATCTCCAAGCTTAGCTCGACATACATTTCCTTTGCACAAAGTAGGTCTCAAGATTTTAGATGCATGCATAAGCCCTAAGATTTTAGACACACGTTCCAAACCGAACACCATTCACCCATTTCTCATCCTTGCCATACACTAAAAGCCCTAGATCCACATTGCTTAGGCCACTTCCATTGACACCATGCATAGGGTCTTAGGTGCACTTTTAGTTCCAACCATATCTTTAAACACACCTATGATAAGTTCCACATAGGTGCACCATATTAGAGCCGTTGAGTCCTAAGAAGTACCTAATAGACAAAATCCTAGCTTACCTCCACTGCATTTTATCACAACATATTAGGTTTAGACCACTAGGTCCTCACCTCACCTTGCACTTTAGGATTTTTTGGGTCAGCTGGCATCACATCTCACACCATTTATGCACCTATACACTAGTCACTTGCATTCAAGAAGATACAATCAAAATAGATTGCCAAGAATATAGGGCTGAATTGCAACATCATTTTTGAGGAAATGTCCAAGAGTGCATAAAACCAAGGGTGAGCTTAAAGCCAACATTTGAGCCACAATTCCACCAATCCCTAGAGAGTTGCAAATTGACTAGCCAACTTGTTAAGATCCCTTTATATTCTTGAGCGAAACTCAAGTGAGTTTACTCACTTTATTAACCAAGATTTGTTGAGTGACCTTGGGAGAACATTAAGCAACACATTCAATTGCATATTGACCCAATTGGATTAGAAGACCAATTGTTAGACTCAAGGATGAGGAAAAAAAGTGCTATGGGACATTGAGCACAAGCACATTTGAGCTTACAAGAGGGATCCACAACTATCAAGAGAGCATGGTCTAAAGAGGATCAATTATCCAAGGATAAGGACACTGGTGAGAAAGGCAAAGGATGCTTACACTTAGCATAAGGTAACAAGGAGAGGCCCACAAAGAAAAGGACATTGAGTCAAAAACTAGAGAAGGTTGCACTTGAGAGATAGATGCCTTCAAGAGAGAAACAAAGCATTGAGAGATCAATGACACCAACACCTTTGGTAAGCTTCTTGACCACACTTGGAACATGCAACAACAATTCATGGACAAGCAAGCAGAACTTGATGAGATATAGAACATAATGATGAATGTGGGGACAACATGGTCATCTAATAATATCCTGACAAATCTCCTTCACCGTAGGGATAAGGATCTTGTCACAATAGAAGAATACAAGGGTAATATCCCAACTCAAGGAGATCAAGCCAAGGTTCCCTTTATAGCTAAGAAACTTGATAGCTACCGGAATTGAGGATGATACTCTAAGCTTGTTAGGACAAATTAAGAAAATATATGAAGCTAAAAACCTCGCTACTATTGCAAAGCAAGTGCAAGCCCTCTGATTGTGCTAGGTGCAAAAGAAAGGGCATGGGATACAGACCTATATACCACCAAACAGTCATCCTTTATAGCTCTCAAGGACCTCTTTATTGAGTAGTTTGCCAAAGTTAGAAAGGGGACAACTTCATTAGTCAACTGACACACATAGATGCTGAGTTAAAAATGCATTACAAATTGTTTAAATCTTTAAAACAACCCCAAAACATGTAAATTACCCAATCATAAAGCAGTGCACAATCCTAGAGAGTATCTGTGCCATAAGCCAAACCCTAATTTGGGAGGATCCAATCATCTATAAATAACAGGCTGCCCACCACTTAGCTTCATCCCTTGTCTTGCAGGTTTTCAACCATCCTCTCTCGTTCCATTGTTTTCCAACCCATAGCGACTGCTGCCACATCAACACCAACCCCCACGCACTGTCCACTACTATAGTGCACGCATAGTCTACATCAGATTCACCTTCTTCAGCTACCACACAGCCGCCTATTGCTGCATGTGACTAGCTACGCACTCCTTCAGGCAGTATATTGCTGCATTTACCAGTTCCAGCCCTAGAGACTGCTGTTTTTGGTTTCCAGCCTGCTGTCCTTCCACTTTCAGCATCATCTCAGCTTTGACAGGTGGTTAGAGCACTCGGGATCCGTCTCTAGTGGACATCACACTCTAACTACTCCCTTAGCGTGCTCACATGAGAGCCATGGGCTGTTGTACAGCTCTACCCTTGGAGCATCTAATATACCCTTTCCTTCATTTCTAGCATTCGTTCATTTACTTCAGAGTTTTCTTCTTTGTTTGTGATTCTGCGTTTTTGCAATTTGCATTTGTGTTTTGAGTTCTTTGTGTTTCAGTCGTGGTCCTACACTGGATGTTTTCTTTTGCAAACCCTAGCATATCTCCACATGGTATCATGGTCGGTGCTCTTCTAAACAATTACCTAAGGCTATCATGGATTGATTTGTTTGTTCTTGATTGCATTATACATCACGTGTTGATTCACAATGGCTCAGACCGCTCCATCAGCGAATCCTGTGATGTATTCTTAGATGACCACTTCAATGGAGGCTCTATTGAGGCATTATGGTCTTGATGTGGAGGACAATGCTCCATCTATCAATAGTATCATTCATCAAGGCACAACTCTTCATCATCTCATATTGATTCACAAGGTGCATCTTAGTTGGAGCACTCCACTGGTGAGATTGATCACCTCTCAGTTGAGGAAAGACTATCCAGTCAGGACACAACCGAAAGCTTAAACTCTTCATAATCAAGCCTAGTGGTAGACTTGTACAATCTAGTGCAATTCTAATCCACACTCCTCCTTCAATTATGCACGAACCAACTATAATTCACCTAGGAGACCCAGTTCGGTATTAGTATGGATTTGAAGAAAACTCTATCTTCATGTTTCACAAGGTAATCCTTCATCCTCTCTTTCGTTTGAGTATGATTTTGGTGCTTTTATTTCACCTTCACATTTCCTACCCTTCCCTCCCACGCTCCCTTCACACTTAGATTCATCTACATTCAATCTAGATCGTTACTTTAGACCTACAACAAATTATCATGTCTTAGCTCATGTTGTCTTTGATGTCCATTTAGGTTTTAGGTCATCATTAGACACTCAAAGGTGTAGCACTTTGCACCCTAGTGCTTTTTTGCGGGGAACGCCACCCACATAGTATGCACCTTTCCCATATCTGCAAGTGTGTCACTCTTTCCTCTAGCCATTCCCCTACACACTATATCACCCTCCCCACTTGCTCAAATGGATGAACCTTCTTCTTGTGCTGATGAGTCACATCCTTCTTTGAAAGACTCAAGGAGTGGACAAGAATTTCCTAACTACTTAGACCTAGTCCCACACTCCCTAATTGATCCTAAACACGGAACATGCTCCGATGCTGATGCTCGATCTCCTTCTTTGAAGCAAAAAGGGAGTGGTAAAGTCCAAACCTCACAAAGACCCTTTTGGCATTACTTGCCTAAAAGAATAGCTTGTGTACATTTTGCCCAAAACCTAGCCATGTTGATGAGTCGATGACAACTGTCACTCAAAGGCCAAGGGTATTAAACCCACATCCAAAATCACCCCATCCACGGACCACAGCTAAGAGTATTCTACCTGCACCAAAGTTGAATCCAATCCCCATTTCCAAAAGAACATCAACTCCTTTCGGCAATGATAGTGCCACTCCAAGGAGGTTGAGAGGGGGTCTTCCCAAGGAAGGTAGCATAGTTTCTCGACCCCTTGGTACCTGTGTTCATCAAAGGCTAAACACTGGTGCAGTAGATTCTGGATCTCCCCTCCCCCTCAATTAGTGCCTCATGGTACCTTGGTGGTTGTGCCTTTGCATTCTTGATTGGCATAGGAGACATCTCCTGAGATCAAGTTTCAGGCATACCTATGACAATTGGTTAGAATTGGAGCCATCTCCCAAGATCAAGTATGGGCAGATCCCGACTACCTTGGTAGCTAACTCTTCCCCTACTCTTCTAATTGGGGAGTATCGGGTCTTCCTTCTTTATTCATTAGATTTGTTTGTATGGTGGATTGCTATCCTTTTGCTTCTTGACTAGCATTGAGCCTTCTCCCAAGGTTGAAATTTGGGCTTGCCTACGTCAATTGGTCACCACAAGAGCCCTCTCTTGAGATCGAGCATGGGCATGTTCCACGTACAAGATGGTTGATTCTCCTTTGGCCCTTCTAGCTAAGGGGTTCATCATCAAACTACATTCTTCATCATGGTTCTCAACACCACACGAATACCGACATTAGGTTTCTCTTTCTCCTCCGACATCGACGTCCATGGTCGAGAGGGGATTCCTATCCTTCAGTTGGCAATAGGTACCTATACATTTTGGCATTTGTCTTCGACACAACCTCCCTTACTTATTGTACCTACCCTTTGCATTGGATGATCATCGTTATCTTTGTAAAAGGGAACTTGGACAAGTGAATAATTTCCCCACGAGCAACATTGTCCAAGTGGCACTTTCTACATGCGCAGTCTCATCATGTAGCATTACTTTATGCATCTCATTGGGCACAACACCCCTAGTGGATCCTAAGTTGTTTCCACCAGCTATATATTTACCACCATACCATCAATACCACTTTGTATTTCATCATTGATACCCATGGGTGGGGTTGGGATAGCTTTTTTGTTTAGCGATGTGTTGGATCTAACCATCCCTTTTTCTCCCCCTAGGACACAATACTTAATAAGCCACAAACCATATTTCAACCAACCAACCCAAAAGAAAAAAATGGTTCAAAGTGGTTCAATCCACCTTTGGAAGTTCTGGTAGGCCATTGAGCAGCCGAATGAGCACCCTTTGTTCAATGCCTTGGCCTCTATGGGGTGATCCTTTGGGCTCCCAATGTAAGATAACCATTACATCTGTAGTCTTGATAGGCCACTAGGTAGCCAACGTGCACCCTTTGTCCTTTGCTACTTTGGGGTGGGATGCATTAGGGTAATTATGGGCTACAACTACGCTTGCAATTCCTTTCTGGTTCCAATTTTGGGCTTGAGAGGGGGTGTTGACCTACAAATGCATTATAAACTCATTAATTCTTTAAAACATCCCCGAAACATGAAAATTACCCAAAATTTCATTAAATGGTGCACCGTCCTAGAGAATGTTTGCGTCCAACCTCTTCCCAAGCATCATATAGCTTGTGTTCACTGCAGTGCAAGATCAATATACATCAGATTCACTTTCTTCAGTTATCACCTAGCCTTCTACTACTACATGTGACCGGTTGTGCACTCCTTCAAGCAATACATTGTTGCATTTACTAGTTCTGGCCCTAGAGACTGCTATGTTTTGGTTTTTAGCTTGCTGCTCTTCCACTTTCAGCATCAGGGATCTTAGCTTTGACTACTGGTTACAGCACTAGGGATTCATCTCCGGTGGATGTCACACTCCAACTACTCCCTTAGCCCACTCCCACAAGAGCCATCAGCTAATTGGATAGCTCTTTCCTTGAGCATCTTGTATACTCTTTCCTTCATTTATAGCACTCATTCATTTACTTCAAAGTTCTCTTTCTTCTTTGTTTGTGTTTTTGCCTTTTTGTGTTTGAGTTCCTTGTGTTTCAATCATGGTCATACACTCAATGTTTTCTTCTACAAAACTTAGCATATCTCTGGAATAAAACAATAGGAAAAGGAAGACGCACCGTCACAATGTAAGATTGTAAGGACTCTTTAAGGTTGTCTCAATTGGATATGAGAGCACCCTCAACTTTGAACAAGAAACCAATAGTGTTTCAAATGACTAAACCTAGAAAAAAGACTGCGCTCAAGAACATGAAAGTCCTTGTCCAACTTCACAACAATATGGTACAAATACAACTCAAAGTATGGAGAACATCTATCACAACCACACAAACTCATGACTTGTTGGAACTACCATCAACTAGGCCATGTGGCCCACTACTATCCAAAGCAATAAGAATCCGCCCAATGCAACACAAATGACCCCCAATGTATCGAGTGCGGCTTCGTGACATGTATCAAGATTGTACCGAATGTAAGGCATCCACTAGCACCCATCTAGGTCTATCAAGCATGATACCCCAGATTGAAAGGTTGAAGCCACAAATATTGATCCCAAAGATGAAGAACTAATACCACCCACCTATCTTATGGTCAAACGGGTCACAAAATGAGAGCATGTCATTGAAGCTCTCATCAACAAAGGAGCGGACTTTAACATCCTACCCCATAATGCATGGACCAAGATCAAACAATCGGAACTCATACCGACAAATGCAGCTATCAAAATTTACAAAGGATATCCATATTCCCTCCTAGGCAAATGCAAACTCTCATGACCACCAAAACTGAGAGTACACCCATCATGTTTTGTGTACTTTTGAATCAACAAGATGTGTGTAAGAAAGTCCTACTTGGAAAAACTTTCAAGCGCACCATCAAATATGATATGGACTATGTGTTGAGCCAAAAAATGCATTATAACTTGATTAGCTCTTTATTACAACTCCAAAACTCAATTATTACCAAAGTTTCATTAAATGCGAGCTTCCCTAGAGAGTGTCTGTGTCCCATAAGCCAAACCCTAATTTGGGAGGATCCACAGTTCTATAAAAAGACAAGCTGCCCACTACTCTGCCCTAATCTTGTTTTGCAGATCGTTGGTGCCTGTCTCTACTATCCACACCCCGTCTATAGTGGATATCTCAACTAGAGCTGCTATCTACTAATGTCTACCAACTTGCGCCTACATCGAGACTCTCCTTCTACTGCCGACTATTTGTAACATGTTGTCCATATCAAATAGGCTACATGTTGAGATACCAAATTCATTAAGTGCATTGTATTCCATTAATTCCTCTTTTAGTTCCATTTATAGCCCCAAAAAAGGGTTTATTTGTATCATCTAATGTCAAGGCGAAACCCTAGAGCATTTAGTGACTTATGTGCCTATAAATAGGGCATGGGCATTTATCCATCTTCACTCTACACTTACTCTCTCATTCATTGTTCGTCATTCTCCATTACACTTTCAGCCTCAGCCCTCTATCATTGCTGTCCACACCCCTAACCTCGCAAATATCTCAGTTCGTACCGTTGTCCAGCTGATCATGAGACCTTACCAATTGGCGATTTCACTCGAGGTCTTCTTCAAATTGCCATTAGCTCCAAACATTCTAGATTGCTACATTTGGAGTACACACAACCTAGCAATCTTGTTACATTAATGAATGTAACTGATGGGGAAACAGCACAAGAGATGACCGTCCGGGGGCCTTGGGCGTCCGTACGGGGTTTGGGGGGCTTAGGAAGTAAGTGGGAACAAGGCCTTAAGTAAGTGAGTTATAAATTAGTATAACTCTTGAGAATTTGACGGCTGGTAGGAGAATACGCTCATTTCTTCCTACATCTTCCTGAGCAAGGCTGGGAGGTGAATCGAAAGGCTCTCGTGCTTGCCTACAACTTGGCTATCACAAATTGGGTTTCCCAACACTGGTATCAGAGCAATTCAACACCTGTCAGATGTGAGAAGAGCAGTAAACAGCAAGTCGATTTTTGTCCAGGAGGACGAATTTCCCGTGGAAGCTTTCTACAGCCTTCGACACCACACCGGTCAGCAAATTGACACTCCCTCAAGCAATTTTCAGTAGGGGTCTGCAAATCGACACTCCCTCAGGCGATTTTCAGTAGGGCGATTTCTCTTGGAGGCTGAAATTTGAAAAATTGACCGTTTCAGGGCAATTTTGGAAATTTTCTGCAATTCTCTGCGCTGGGGACAGAATTTCAGGAATTTCCAGCATGCTGAAAACTGAAATTCAGCGTACCCATCTTCGCCCTTTGCTCAGGAATCAAGCGGACACAATATAGGGAAGTGCCCCACCTTTGTCTGCGAATTTCTTACATTTTCTTTCCAATTCCAGTGTATAAAAGGAGGGAAAAGAGAGAAAGGGGGCAACAGAAGACTCTAGTCCTGGGGACCACCCTATGGTTGATCCCCATGAAACTGAAATGCAAGAAGAACACTAGGAATAAATTTTTTGCTACACGAGAACAATTTGATGATTTAATTGCTCATGTGCAAGCACAAGGGGTTCAAATGGAGTTGCTAACTCAAGTACTCACTGAAATAAAATCCCAATTAGCCTTATTGTTAGAAAGGGCCGAAAGGGATAAAGGTAAAGCAGAGGCCTCAAATATTCCATCTTCATCGAAAGATGTAGATGTGACTATGCGAGACGTAAGGGAACCCCACCAAAAGCTGAGGGTTAGTCCAGTGTTAAAAGACATGAAACCCCCTCAGTTTCAAGGGGAGGAAAAAAATAGAAACAAAGACACTATCTTTAACTTCCTCCAAAAATGGGAGGATTTGCACAAATTAAAGAATACTCCACCACATCTTCAAGCACTAGAGGCCAGTTTAACCTTGGGGACAAAGGCATATAAATGGTGGAGAACTTTAAAGGAGGCAAATAAAATACCTGAAACTTGGGCTCAATTTGTATCGGTCTTTTTGAAAGAATTCATTTCTGAGAATGAAATGGAAAGAAATTGGGAAGATTGGGATTTTGTCAGACAAAAGGGAAAACCTTTGTTGACATATCTCGAGGAGTATCATGAGATAATCCTCAAATTGGAAGGAATAGATAAATTTCAAAAGACAAGAGGATTTATAAGGAGACTAGATAAGGCTTGTAAACAGGAAGTGAAAAGGAGTTCGCCTAAGACGCTTAAAGAGGCAATTAAATTTTCATTAATCCATGAGGATAATACGTGTCCAGGTGCACTCACTAGTCCCACAAACAAAGAGCCCAAAACTAAGGCCATTCCGTAAGGGTAAGAAACAGCCCTTTAAAAAGAGACAATATGTATGGCCGAAGCTAAGTCAAGATGACTTTGATAAGGCCAAAAAGAAAGGCTGTGTTTCAATTGCCTATCCCCTAACCATGTTGCTTGGAATTGCCCTCAAAGAAAGAAGGGGAAAGATTAAGGATAGGATAAGGACAAGGGCAAGGAAAAAGAGAAACAAATCCATGTAGTGCAGACCTTGGAATTAAAGGGGCATGAAATGTATAAATCTTTACAGGTCTTGCTCAAGGATGTACAACACAGGTGTTGTATGTCAACTTTCATGTGGCAACCTACCTTCGGGCCACATGATTTACTTAGAGTGCATGGATCGATAGGTGGGAAGAGGGTTAGAGTCATGATTGATGACTCTGCCACCTTCATAAGTTATGCACTTGTCAAAAAGTTGAAACAATCCTAAAAAAAGAGTGAGCATCAATATATTATTCGTATGATGCAAGGTCAGGATAACAAAATATGGGATACAATGGTTTCCAATTTGGAAATTGAGATCCAAGGATATAAAGATAAACTTGATTTCCAAATTATGAATATGGAAAGGGCCGATATCACTCTAGGGAGGGAGTGGCTATGGGGATTGGAACCATCCTTAAAGCGTAGTTATCATCATAATACATTGGAATTTGAAAGGGATGGTAAGACTTTTGTGATTCAAGGTGAACATGAAGTATTTGATAACCCTTTGATGTGTTTCCTTGAAATACAGAAGTTGATGAAGAAGGAAGCTTGCAACGTATACATGTTACGGTCCATCCCTGTACAGGACACTTTTACTTCTTGTAATATAAAACAACAATTTTCGTATGCTTGTGAGTTGAATGTAAATAATGAATTAAGTGGTTTGTTAGATGAATTTAAAGATGTGTTTCTATCTGACTTACCTAGTGGCCTTCCACTAGATAGGGGTGATGTAAATCACCCAATTGACATAGATAGGGATACACACCCTGTCTCTAAACCACCTTATAGGCTAAGTGAAACACAGCACCAAGAAGTCAAAAGACAAATCAAGGATTACCTTGATAAGGGATTTATATAACAGCAATTCACCTTGGGCTTCGCTAATTTTATTGGTGAAGAAAAAAGATGGCTCTATGCGACTTTGTGTTGATTATAGAGCACTTAATAAGATAACGGTGAAGATTAAATTTCCTATGCCCAGAATGGAAGATCTTTTTGATCAATTACAAGGAGCAAATTTCTTCACCAAGATTGACTTAAGATCAAGCTATCACCAAGTAAGAATTAAGGCCCGGGATGTTCCTAAGACCGCATTTCATACTAGATACGAGCATTATGACTTTTTGGTGATGCCTTTTGGCCTCACAAATACACCAGCTACATTTGTGAAGTTGATAAATAGTGTGTTACGGCCCTATCTAGAACGCTTTGTAGTAGTCTTCTTGGATGATATCTTGATCTTTAGTAAATCAAGAGAAGAACATTTGGAACACTTACGGTTAGTATTCCAATTGTTAAGAACCCATTCCCTTTATGCGAAGAAAACTAAATGTGAATTCTTCGCACAAGAGGTTAAATATTTGAAGCATATTATCTTGAAAGAGAGAATCAAGATGGATCCAGAAAAAGTAAGGGCAATTATTGAATGGCCATCTCCAAGGAACCTGGAAGAGCTGCAAATCTTCCTAGGTTTATCTATATTTTATCGTAGATTCATTCAAGATTGTGCCAAGATAGTTATTCCAATGACGAACCAACTTAAAGGGAAAGAGAAGACCTTTAATTGGGGAATAGACCAAAATAAAAGTTTTGAAAAACTTAAGGTGGCTATTGCTACAGCTCCAGTACTATTAATTGTGGATCCCAATAAACTATTCGTGGTTGAAGCTGATGCCACTGACAAGGCAATAGGTGCGGTCTTATTACAAGAAGGTCGACCGGTTGCTTTTGAAAGCAAGAAATTAGACCGTGCAAAACGGAATTTTTCCATTTATGAGAGGGAGCTGTATGCAATAGTACATGCAATGAAAAAATGGAGGCACTATCTGTATAGTGCTTAACTTTTGATCTTGTCGGCTCATGAAAGTATTAAGTGGCTTAGTGACCGCGACCGCATCTACAAGGGCATAAAGCCAGATGGACCGAACTCCTCCAAGAGTTCGACTATGAGATAAGATATAGAAAAGGAAAGTACAATATAGTGGATGATGCGCTCAGCAAAATGCCCATCATAAATGAATTCTGTTCTAATTTGCTTGAATCCTTAAAAGGGAAATGCCAAGTTCATCTAGCATATTCCAACATATGGGAGGCAATTTATAATGGGGATCCAAATGGAAGGGCCTCCATTGAGGAAGGAACATCTGAGGATGTTCAACAAGGAAATGGAGCATCAGGGGTTGCTTAAATGGGATTCAAGTGGAAGAATTTTGCCATTGATAATGGTTATTTACTCTACAAGGGTAGGATATGTGTCCCGAAAGATGAAGAAGTAAGGCACCGGATACTCTTTGAGTGTCATAATGCCCCTAGTGCGGGACATCTAGGAGTTAATAAGACTTATAGTCTTATTAAAAGGCAGTTCTATTGGCCTGGAATGAATAAGAATGTCCTTGACTATGTGATCAAATGTAATAAGTGCCAAGTTAATAAAGCTAAAAGATTGAAAATGGGAGGACTTCTCCACCCAGTAGAGATTCCTTCGGGAAAATGGGAGAGTATATCCATGGACTTTATTTTCGGGTTACCCAGGACACAGAGGGGGCACGACTCTGTGTGGGTGATTGTGGATAGGTTAACCAAAATGGCTAGGTTTATTCCAACTTCATCTGATGTTAAAACACTAGAATTGGCTAGATTGTTCATAGAGAACATATACCGATCGTATGGCCCTCCGGCAAATATAGTTTCTGATCCGGATAGAAAATTTGATAGTCAATTTTGGCGTGTTGTATTTAAAAAGTTGGATACTAAACTTAGCATGAGTACGGCAGAGCATCCGCAAATTGATGGGCAAACTGAAAGGGTTAACCAAATCCTTGAAGATATATTGAGAGCATATGTAAGTAAAAGGAAAACTAATTGGGAAGAGTATTTACCGATAGCAGAGTTTACATATAATAGTGCCAAACACTCTTCCACTAGATATAGTCCATTTATTCTAATGAATGGGTTTCAGCCTAGAGCTCCTCATGCAATAGGACTGCATAAGGAAAAGGCTTAGGCAGCAAAAGATTTTTTGGAGGATATGAGTAGTATGTTAAATTTTGCTCAAGAAAATATTAAGAAATCTCAAGACCGAGCTAGAGCTTATGCAGATCATCACCGAAGAGACATCTCCTTTGAAGAAGGAGAATTGGTCTATCTTAAAATGCCTGGACAAAATTAACCATGAAAACGGGACAATGTCCAAAGCTTTCACCTAGGTATTGTGGTCCTTTCACAATACTTAAGAGGATGGGGTAACAAGCTTACAAGCTCCAACTACCTGCTGGTAGTAAAACACATCCAGTTTTCCATGTAAGTAAGATAAGAAAGAAGATGGGTGATATGGATAATCTGGTCTTAAATGATAAGATTGAGGAGCTATTCAGTGACCAATCTATTCCACATGAACCAGAAAGAATTTTAAATGTTCGTAATAGACGAACAAGGCATACTATTTATCAAGAATATCTGGTAAAATGAAGAGATTGTTCAGAAGAAAGCTCAACATGGGAGCGAGTAAGCACTTAAAAAAAAGGGTTTTTCCAATTTACAGTTAGACCTTCCAAGTATCATTTTCGAGGACGAAACCGATTCTTAAGGGAGAGGAAATGTTACATTAATGAATGTAACTTATGGGGAAACAGTTCGGGGGGCTTAGGAAGTGGGAACAAGGCCTTAAGTAAGTGAGTTATAAATTAGTATAACTCTTGAGAATTCGACGGCTAGCAGGAGAATACCCTTGTTTCTTCCTGCATCTTCTTGAGCAAGGTTGGGAGGTGAATCGAAAGGCTCTCATGCTTGCCTACAACTTGGTTATCGCAAATTGGGTTTCCCAGCAAATCTATTCCTTGTTCTCCTTTGCAATTTTCTTCTGTGTTTTTCTCTGCTGTCCTTGTGATCAACAGTTTATTTTAGCATTTGTTTATGCTTCCATTGCTACATCCACTTCTAACATGGTATCAAATTTCAGGATCTCCGCTCCTACTGAGCTACTATTTTCTGATGATTGCAGGTCTTACACTACAGCTCGTTGATTTGTCATGACTGCCGCCACCTATCTACGGCCTAGCAACAGCTGCCTGCTGCCAATCGCCCTGTTTCCAGCCTTCTGCAGGCTGCGTTTTAGGTCCACCAGGCTGGGTTTTCAATTCTGCATTATTTTATTACTGATCAGTCTGTATTTTACTGCACAGCTGCTGCATTTATTGAGTTTAATGCATTTGCAGGCTGGGGGACAGCAATTTCCAGCTTTTGACAATGTCTGTTGGCTATAATCCATCTCTTTCCTGTGTTTTTGCAATCATTTTGGTGATCAAATTATGGAAACTGTGTGCGAACTCTGTTTAGATCAATGCTCTTGGTTTGATTGTACTCTCTCCCCTCCTCTTTGTCCTTTTATTTCTCTTTCTATCCTCTCTAGATGGCTCCTCACTGTTGTTCCACTGATGACAAGTTACATGGCCTTGATTACCTAACATGGCGTCTGTTATGAAAGCATGGTTTGTGCAGAAGCAGTTATGGTACATCATTTCTAGAGTTTTTGAGCATCCTACTCTTCCAGCTGATTTTGACAAGGACAAGTACACAAATCATCGTCATCGTTATTGTGTGTCTCCGACTCTTGCTACCACCCAAGCACCCAGGTGACATTTCCAGTGATTAGTCACTTTATGGAGGCTCTATTTGCAGCAGATTTGGGCCATATGCAGCATGGTACACCCTCTTTATCATCCCTACTTCAGATACCTGCGTTTTTTTGTTTTCTTTACTCCTGAAGGGATGCCCAACAATCACCTTGATAACAGCCATCATCTCGAAGAGATCTCAACATATCCTTCATCTCCAACAACTCATGAGGACTATGTTTTGCTCCCCCACTCCATAGAGCAACTCTTTTCCTTGTCATTGACATCTTTGCCTTAAGGACTACATTTAGCTCCTCCATAATGCAAATACTTTACAAGTGATGTTGTTTGATCAACCAAGATAGTACAGTTATCTCCAAGCTCTGCTACATTGTATCAGCATGATTCATTCAGCACGATTCAATGTTCACCATTCTTCATTCTTCTTCTATGTCTATGTTTTGAGTTTTCTTTGTCATTGTATTCGTCATACACTCTAGTTCTCCCCACAAACCCTACCGTCTCTTCATATCGTATCAAAGCATACCGTTCTCTCTCTCGACACTCTGTGCTTCTCCTTGCAAACCCTACCATCTCTTCGCATGGTACCGTCTCTTTGTCAGTGTTTGTTGAACACTTTGTGTTTATCCGCGCAAACCCTCCAGCTCTTCACATGGTATCAAAGCATATCGTTCCCTCACTCAACACTATGTTTTGTTGTTGTTCTATCTGTTCCATCCTGCGTTCTCCGCTATGCAACTGTCGCTAAGTGCTGATGTCATCATTCAGATCTGTGTTTTCTGTCCATCCCTACCATACCACCTGCCACATCATCATTGCAGCTGCATTTTGCTGCAGCAGCTATTGCATGCCCATTCTGGACTGTTTCTACTTGTTGCATTTTGAGATCCATCAGAGTATGACACACTCAACAGCTGACAGCTGTATTTTCCTGTAGATCAGGCCGTCCAGCTGCCACCCTGCTGCCATGTTATTCTCAAGCTGCAGGTGACCTGTTTTCAGCCGCTTGTTCAACAATTTCCAGCATCAGATCAGCTATGTATTGGTGCTGTCCAGACTGCTTTGGCTGATGTCATCGTCAAGACAGTCTGCATGATGTGTTTTCATCAGATCTTGCTGCTGGCCCACTTCCCAAAATTCCCAAACAGTCGTGTTTTCTCCTCCAAAGGCTGTGTTTGCTGCTGTTCACTCTTATGGGACTGCTACAGCTGCATTTTCATCCTCTCCAGCTGTCATTGCATCCTCCGACAGTTGAGCTTTGGTGGTGTCTTACTTCCAAATCATCTAGAGGCTGTCGCCATCAACTCCTTTAGCTCACCTTGCTCCTAGAGAGACTAGGGCTTGAGTATTTCTCTGCTCTTTGGGCATATATTATATTATTAATCTCATTGAGTTATTTCTTCACTCAACACCTTTGTGTTTTGTGTTTTTTTGTAGTTTCTCTTTGAGTTTAGTAGTTTAATTGAGTTCACACATATTTTGATTTTTCTCTACAAACACTAAGGCATTCTCCTCACATGGTAGCAAAGCACTTCTAATACTAGGGGTTGCACAAGCGAACTTCACTAACTTTTGATACCTCAGCCTAATAGTCCCAAAACCTCTGCGAGAGCCCTCTCTTCTAGTCCATCTGTTTAGGTTTTGAGAGATTTGTAATCATCTTAAGCAATGAACTCATGATCTCTGAGTTTTCACTTTAATAGGCCATCTAGAAACAGCACATGGTCAAAAAAGGTGGTTCAAGGAAATCTAGATTCTTCTTCTATGAGAGAACAAACCACCATGGACCAAGAGGGACATCCAATGGCCACTCTAGTCCCGTCAAGTTTGCATGTTTCCTTCATAAAACATCTCTTTCATCAGCTTACGTGCAGCCAAGCATAAGTTACAATGAAAATTTAGAGGCACAAAACTATGTGATGTGCAACAAGGTAGGCGCTTGTCAGAACAAGTATTTCTCTTGATTCACAAATACTACTTCCAGCTATTCTTTATTGATTGATGCATCTCATTTAGCATTCACCTGTGCTTCTACACAAACTTACGCTAGTCTTCCTATTCCTCCCTCTCATCCCATTGACTTGGGATACCCTACCCAAACTTTCAATCCCACACACATAGGAACTTTGGTTCCATTGCACTTTGCCCTAGCCATGTCCGCGACTCTGCCTCTATTGGTCATCTGGTTTCCTTGAGCATGACTGGGAGCAAAGTTTATAGTGCTTCATCAGGTGGACTCTCAACTCTTGTGGATGTGACTTATGGTAAAATATTGGGTGTTCCAATGATCCAATAGTTTTGTGATAGGAATTCCTTTGAATCAAAGCCCATACATGCACATGGGCAATTAAAATCAGTGACTCTTAATTCTTGTACCTAGTGCATTGTCAGTCTTGCAAATGGTTAGTCAATTTAGTTAGTTGTAGCTTCTTGAATTGCCCTTTGATACAACACATGTGGCTACATTGCCCTCCCTCATCCCTCTATATCAGTTCCCCCCTTGGAGCATGCATTCATCAAACATTTGAGATTTCATCTTCCACCTGACTCAATATTTTCTACCCTCAAGGGAGGCTTGCTCCTTCTATTGTGAGTGTTCCTTTGAGGTTCCTAGAACCTTCGATTTTTGTCTTCTCTCATCCTTTGGGTCTCCCAAGACCGTTTGGTTCCAATTGTCCATGCACTTCTAGACTTGCTAGTGTGAATATCTCTTCTCCTTTAGGGTTCCCTAGGGCTTGTAGTTCTAGTATCCCTCGTTTGGGAACACCAGGAGCTTCAAGGTGAAGTTCTCCTTTGGGGCTCACACAACACTCTTCTTATTCATTGAGCACACATACTCCTATTGCTATTGCTAAAAAAGTTTCCATTGGCAAGACGAGATCAACTTACACCATTTGGTCCAACCTAGTTCAAAGATCTGAGCCTTGTCCTTCAACTATCCTAACTTAGTCCACTTACAAAAAGTTTGCAATGGTACAATAGTTGTTGAGCTTATGTAGGGGTCGATGCTAGAGCTTTTGTCAACTCTAGCACTTTCCTCTTGCATTAGACTGCTTGGCTCACCTTATGGACCACTATGCATGGCTCTGGGTGGGAAAGGTAGAATTAGCCTTGATTATGACCTACAACAGTTTTCCAGTTTAGAGGGGATGTCTTAAGTCAAGTTAAATGAATATCTATGGTTACTCGTCAAATTCTCCACCATTTGGCACACCTAAGTGAGAAGAAAATTGAGTTTCTTGTTTTTAAAAAAGCTAGCTCCAAAGCATTTTGCTTTCTTTTAGCATATTACTTCCTTGCCTCATATGCCTTCCTTATATGACTTTGAATGCCAGCTCTTATGCTTTGTAAGGCTACATGATCAGATCCATAAGAAAAGTACACTTTCTTCAAAGGTTTCCTAGTTTCTACCTCTCAAAAGGGACAATCAGGTGCTAGATCCAAGTCTAAAGAGATGCAATATGCCACAAAATAACAGCCCTGAAGTGGACCCTAAGAAGTCAAGTCACAATGTGCTCAAGAAAGACCACTTCTATGCCCATTGCTACAAGGCAAGCCATGGGGACAGGTGTCATGCAAAGGCCAAAGAGATCATCCCTAGCATTTCTTGTTAGACCTTTGCTTCACAAGGGTAGACACGGGGGGGATGTCATAACTCAACCTCGCAATCAAGGTACTTGTAACAACCGATGGTAGAATGCTGGCCCTGCTGGTAATGCAGCTCATGGAAATCCCTCTCACTCAATACCTTTCAAACTCCTAAGGGTATGTCTAACTGGCCAACTCAACCTTCAATGGACCTTGGTCCTCGAGCCAATTCAGCCTTCATTGAGAGTGTAGGGGATTCTAGCTTGGTCCAAATAATGGAGTTCTACACAGTGAGTTGAGGCTCACCCCACTGTAACGTGTCTGCCTATCGGCTATCCATACACGTTTTTAGTGGTCCATCAAGAGACGAATCTAAGCGACGCTGCTTGGCACTCCCATGGAATGTTACGAGGTTTGTCGCCTAGGGTTTCTCGAGTCTGCCTCGCAACAGAATGTTCGCAGCCGAACCCACCGGGATCGACCTAAAATTCGGGTTCCTAGTAGTGAATGTCTCCTGACAACATCCTAGTGTCAATCTTGGATATCCTACTTTATGCAGAGCAAGGTTATCTATGTACGTAGTACGAAAAGATCCATACGGTACGGTACGGTACGTATCCGTGCGATTTAGTATGAAAAAATGGGCACTGTTTGGCCACTCTCCTTTAAGTCTACAACTTTCTTTTTTTCTTTCTCCTTTCTTTTTTTTTTCTTCTTTCTTTCTTATTTCTCCCCCAAGCCTCTCTCTCTCTCTCAAGCTTCTCACACCCTCTTTTTCTCTCAAGCCTCTCCTCTCTCTCTCTCAACCTTCTCTCTCTCTCTCTCTCTCTCTCTCTCTCTAGCCTCTTCCTCTCTCTAGTTGCACTAGTACCACGTACGAAAGGTTTGATACTATGCCATACTTTAGGTACCATATCTTACGTATTAGTACCATAAGGTACCAACTTAATGGATTCCCATTTCAACTGCACTTTGGGACGGGCTAAATGCTCCTTATATTAATATGATTCTCCAATGAGATTAGGTTATTTGAGATTCAAACAATTTCTCTCAACCTTCACTCTCTCAAGCCTACACTTCTCTTATTTGTATGATCATGCATGTATGATGTATCCACTTCTATCTATGTACTTATAAGTTGTAGGTAGCAGTAGCATATGTTGCACATGTAGCATTAGGTTTTAGCATGTTACCCTCAAGTACTCATCTTATATACTCTAATAGCATTGCTATTTAGACTTGAAATAACTATTCTATTATCTTTAGTCCAAAATAATCAAGTTTTTTTTTTTCGTACTAATATCATACCGTACCTTATAAAATCTTAAGGTATCATTTAGTATCGTATTTATCGTACCATACCGTATCGTACCTTTCGTACTTGACAACTATGATGCAAAGATACCCAAGCTGAGGGAGATCCATGCCGCACTTGGTTCAAAGAGAATGGAAAACAAGAGGGGTTCATCGCTTAACCTCTCTACCTGTAGGGCATAGTCCCATTCTAGTCCCCCTAAAACTGCATGAATCGGGATTCTAACCTAACAATTTCTAAGGATCGGACGTCGGTAAAACCTTGTGAGAAACCTCCCAGTTCTCTGGGACCACCTTGCTAGTAAGGCAGACCCGTTGGGAGTTCCACCCACCTGCTTCCCTCAATGGGCGTTCTTTAGTTATTTAATTAAGTCCTACCACAATTATGTGTAGCATTTAAAATCAACTTTTTTAATCAAGCCTTTTAGGGAACAAGGTTCATTTGCGTAATTTCCAGTATAAACACGAATACAAAGCAAGGAATCCTTTAACAAACAAGTTTAAACAAGCTCCTTAGCTTATCTTCAAGCTAATCTTTGTCTCCTGCCCGTACAAGAGAAATAGGATCTTCCAACGCCATAGACGTTAGGGCCACTAAGGTTTTCAACTCCATTCTGGACTTGGCAAGGGGTGTCCACAGCTCCACCTGACCCGCAAGCTGCCTAGGAGTGAAACATTATTCCCATGGTTGGCCTTTTCACCACTTGACCTTCGGCCCATGAATCGAGCAATGCCCTTTTCGGGTTGCGATCATGGAGGTGATCCACCCATGCAAAGAACCTTTCTTTAATTAAATCATTTAAGAATCAAGCACAATCAAGGCAGTCACCCCTAATATCATCTTCCAAGAAAACATTCCTTTATCCCCATGCCCATTCGTCGTCATAGACTCTCGCCATGAAATTATATAACTAGTCAAATACTTGGACGATTGTCCAAAAATGCAGCCAATAATTAGTTTGAAAGCTCAATCTTTGAAAACTCAATCTTTCGAATATTTGAGAGGAAGTTTATCATTTTCAATGAACTATTCTCATGTAGTATAGTTCGGAACCTAACGTATCTCATACGAGAGTCAAAGCAAGCATCTATCAATTTGGAAATATCATAGTTACCTGGAACGGGGAACGGGAACGGGAACCGGACCCCTTGGAATGGGGGGAACGTCCAAGGTCAGGGAACAGGAATGGGGGGAACGGCACATGTCTTAAGTGCCATAAATATGCCCTGCATGATCCAAATTTCCCCAAAGAATGTCCCTCTAATGGCCCCAATATCTGTCAATGCATGAAATTGACCCAAATGTCCCAAAATTGACTCGATTACCCCCATAGCTCCAAATTACCTTGAATTGCCCCAATTATCCCCAATTTCCCTTGAAATTAGACAATATAAATGGATGAATACCTTGGAATTGAGGATCGGCTGAAATTTGATTCTGATTTGCAAGAGTTCATAATGCATCAAATTTGAACTCTGCATGGACTCCTAATTAGCTTGTGGGTTGTCTTGACACTTTGAATCTTCAACCCGAGAGAGAGAGAGAGAGAGAGAGAGAGAGAGAGAGAGAGATATTAGTGTGTGCACATTAGGCAATGGAGATGGGTAAATATGTGGTAGGACTACGACCCAAGCAAAAAAAAAAAGGAAAAAAAACGTCAATTTTCAGTCAACAGGCCTGGAACGGCAGGGAACGGCAGGGAACGATAGGGAACGGCAAGAAACGTTCCCTGGCCGTTTCACCTCCTTGGAGGGTTTGGAACACGTTAGGCCGTTCCTACAGGCCGGAACGGCCGTTCCCTGTTTCTATGGGAAATATATTTCTTATGTCCGGTATCGTAGTTGGATTGAGAGTGATGCCCTCGTCCGAAGCTTCGTTGCTCGTTGTGGAATTGCCACCCATACACGACATTCTTCGCTTGGGGGCCATTCTCGATCTTTGTCTCTTTAAGTGCAACCCCTGCAAGGACTTCAGCAGCCTCTTACTCAAATAGGGGGGGGGGGGGGGGGGGGGGGGATAGGGGAAATAGGCTCACGGAGTAGAGGGAAAAGGGAGGTGCATGTGGTCACCCTCTAAGGAGAAGAAGAAAAAAAACCTTCTAGAATGTTCTCTCTCTCTCTCTCTCTCTCTCTCTCTCTCTCTCTCTCTCTCTCTCTCTCTCTCTTTCACACTCTTGTTCACATTCTCGTTCACGCTCACGCTCTCTCTCTCGCTCTCATTCGCGTCCGACTCTCATTGTGTTCGACTCCCATCTCTCTTTGGCGTGAGTCACGGGATGGTGACGAGACGGAATGTTGGCATGAGTCACGGGATAGGGAGGAGACGGGGTGGTGACGAGACGTGTCTGAGGTGAGTGACGGAATGCCGGCGTGATGGACGTGTCTGGCACGAGTGACAAGAGCTGACGTGACTGTCATGTCCGTACTACAAGAGGCGGCAGTCTGGTGGGAGCAATGGCAGTGACAGTAGTCTAGCGGGACTGGCGTGAGTGTTGACCCGAAGGAGCTACTCTGTAAGGTCATGACTCTAGATAGAGAGACAGCCACTGTCTTCCAGGGACACGAATGTACTCAGAATGATATGAATGCTAGCCTGTCTTCTATGTCTTGGTGTGTAACATGTCTACCTGTTCGTTTATAGGACACGTCTTAGCAACCCATCGGGAAGAGAGTCTAGAAAGCTCTGCCCGACACTCCCATGGAATGTTACGGGGTTTGCGATCTAGGACTTCCAGAGTCTGCCATGTAGCGGAAGTATTCCGGCCGTTCCCACTTAGGACCGACCTAAATCAAGGTTTCCCTAATGGTCAATTTCCTAAAACGGCAGCTAGCGTCGAACCCCAGGCGAACTACTTTATGCAGAAACGTCAGGGTCGAAGCGGATTCATGCTGCACTTGGTTCAAGGAGAATGGGAAACGAGAGGGATGCAAAGCTCGACCTCTCTGCCCATAAGGCATAGTCCCATTCTGTTCCCCTAAAACGGCATAAATCGGGATTCTAGTAACCTGAACTCTAGGTCAGCGTTGCCTGCTGTCATTTCCTTCGAGAAGGGTTCCTTGCTGTCCATTTCACTTGAGAAAAGTTCCCGGCCAACCGGGACCACCCATCCGTAGGACGGACCCATGGCCACATCCACCGCACTTTCCTCAGGGTTGCTTTAGTTGTCTAATTATCTACCACATTAGTTGGACATGCATCAAACAACTTCCTTAATTAGCCAGTTAGACACCGGTTCCTTCACGTAATCTTAGCACTTGACATAGAAAAACAATGTCAAACAAGTTTCTTTTCAATAGGTTATCTTATTTATCTTTGGAATATATCCATATAATCCAACCCGTAGGCTAATCCATTATCCGCCAAAAGGCTATCCAGCAATCCACAGGGATTACTAATCCAAGATTCCGCCCGTAGACTAGTATGCGGGCCTTGAGATCCAATCCCGAGTCACGTTGGCCTTTTGTACAGGGCCCGGAAGGTAAGGGATTTACGGCCAAAGCCCCCCTGGCACCCAAGCGTCCTCCTGCTCCAAGTAGCGCTCAACGGAGAGACCTCTCGCGGCGGGTTCGGTCCACGTTCCCGGCGCGGCAACAACCCCCTTGATTAGGGTCAGGCAGACAGTCGGGGGTAACTGATGCTGCCTCTCCCTTCAGACCTTCAACCTGAAGCATTAGTTATCTTTCCATCTTTAGTTCCTTGAGCAAACAATGCAAACAGTGCTCCTAAACTATTACAAGCACAATCAATCCAATGGTTGTTTATTTGGCCAACTACTAAGGAGTAAATCCTTATCTCCGAATGCATCCAGCACTCGATCCGGGATCAATTTGTGAATTGGCAAGATCCCCAAGGGTTTGTTTGTTCACCCTTTTGTCCTTGGGTTAGGGCCATACCCTATTAACCCAACTTAACCATTACCTTAGGTTTTTCTGTAAGTTAGAACAGTGAATCTTGGCGACCATGTCGCTCTAACTTGATTGATCCTTTGCTTACTAAGCAAAACATAACTTCCCTTAACTTAGCAAGTCAGCCCAAGAAAGGTGATGTAACATGATGACTACTCATCCTCTTGCAAGTTAGACTTGTGCTAGAAGGTGCCAACCTCATTCCAAGGAATGGCAAATCTATCTTGTGATTAAACCACAAGGCCGTGCGACGTTGCAACTTATTGCACAAGTGTCGCACCTAACTCATGGGATCATTTCACCCATAGAACGGCGTTTCCTGGTCAAGGAATTTTGTTTAGACGAGATGCAGGGTTTGGGGTGTCTTCTTACCATCCCAACCCTAATTGTACTAGGCCGACAACATTTGGTCCTAGGGTTTCCAAACTCAATCCAAGTTTTAGCATAAGGTCGAACGATCCTTAGGGTAGAAACCCTAGATCATTGTTCACAAGAGCGTCCAATTGACCCAAACATTCCGTGAATGTGGGTAGGACCTTTGGATTTGAGGGCTTCAACTTGGCATTCAAGTACGATACTTGGCTGCATTTCTAACATGCCAAGCCCTAGCTAGTACTTGAGATCTTTATCGTATTGGCTAGTTATGCCTATACGAAACCCTAACCGTTATAATACCACAAATGATTTGGGTAAATTGACCTACTTGTCTTACGACAAGGACAATCCTTTCCTAGAGATGCTAAACTAGTTTGCAAGACGTCACAATACATGTAAGCATGCGAATCATTACTTCTACGTACCAAAAGGTTTGCAATAACCCTAAATTTTCTTGCTAAAGTCATTACGCATGATAATTTGGAGAGTAACTTACCTAGGGCCTACTAGGATTTACATCAAGGAATAATGCCTATGTCTAAGCATTTGAGTTTCATGCTTTGATAAGCCATGCAACCTTTCCTTAAATGCAACTCTTGATGAATGAAATTTACGAATATGTAACATGCGACCCTTGGATACAACATTGTAAATGAAGTTCATGCAAAACTAAGGCTAGTATTGACTTAATCCATTTCCAAGCATCTTTTGCATGCAACTTACAAGTCCGTGGTTCCATTCCCAAACTATGCAATTGTCTAGGGTTTCATTTTTCATGCCGTGCAACGGACGTTAATGATTCTTTTCATAAGAGTCATAACAAGAAGGTTATTAACTAAATGCAAGATACTCTTTTCCTTCACGGCCAATGCACTTGATAATTTCCTTTTTAACCCTAGGCAATATGCGTTTTAGACTTTCACTTTGAAATGCACGACAAGGCAACATGCAGCTATTCTCCTAAGACGGACAAGTAGTTTATATTTACAATTTGGAAAATGCAAACGATCCAATTGCATGACATGCACCAACCCTTGTCTATCGTTCAAAGAGATAATTTATCAAATGTACTTTTATCACTACCACATGAATTAACGATAAGCGTAAAATGCATTATCCCTATGGAATTAAGCGTGCTTAAAACATTTCTTCATGTGGGAATAAATTCGTGGAACTTGGGCTTGTGGATCCGCGGTGATGTCCACGTGTAAGTTCGGGGAGGAACCTCCCATGGGTGCGCCTTGCAACTTCTTGGAGCCATCGTAGACGTGATAATGGACTCCGTGGATTCCCTCTAGCCTTTACTCTCGCTCTGTGAGACTGCCTGGAGGTTGATACCTTCTCCTCGCGTAGGAATAGGAGCTTAATGCACCCGGTTTTAAAATCGGGGAAGGGCACGTAGGAACAAGGCCTATGGCCCTTATCCCTTCAAGAAGCTTCTGATTCTTTTGAACAGAGTCAACGTGATCCCAATGATTGGGAAGAGGAAAGGATTTGATGACTGGGGGGAGTGATTAGGACGATGGCAGGGGGGAAAAATAGCGGCAGCAGTAGGCGTATGAGGGCGGCGTCCTCCTGGCGGCGGCGTCTCCAGCACGGCGGCCTATCCCAGCACAGCAGCGCTCTCCTTTTTCCTCACTTCTCCCCAAGGCTAAGGGGGGTTTATATAGAGCTTAAGGGGGGGGAGAGACTCCACACATGTGGAGCACCCCCATGCTTCCCTCTTCTCCCATGCATCTCCACCTCAACAAACTCCCCATACTCTTACTTACTCTTCTCCTACTCCCTCTCCTCCAGCCATGGATCGGCTGGGGGAAGGGATAATTAGAAAAAAAAAATCATAAATTTACATTATTATCCATTTGCCCCTTCAAAAAGGGTGTTCTTTCGCGGGTTTTTACGGTGTTTAACCCCGGTCTCGATTTCACAATGCGTAGGCCTCATTTTTGCCCGTGCGGGGTACGGATTAGGCTGCTGGTAATTACGATGCTGGAGATAACTTTGCACAGGTTTTACACGACGTGCGGGGAGTCAAGTTTAGTAATATTTTTTGAGTGGAAATATTACATTCTCTCCCCCTTGGAGGAATCGAGATGTCCTCATCTCGAGAAGAACTGGGGGTATTGTTGGTTGAGAGTACTTTCATCTATCCAAGTGGCATCCTCCTCGGGATAATCTTTCCACGGGACGAGACATTCTCTCAAGGTTCTGGATCTCAATTATCTCTCCCTAACATCTAAGATCCTGTCAGGCCGTAGCTCAAGGACTCCTTGGCTAGGCATTACAACTTGTTGGTCATCAAGTACATGGCTAGGATTAGATACATACTTATTCGGTAGACTGATGTGGAATACATTATGAATCTTTAGGTTCTCAAGGAGTTGCAGTCTATAAGCATTGGATCCTATGCACTTGAGGATCTTGTAGGGTCCAAATACCTTGGACTTAGCTTCTTGCAATCTCCTAAGGATAGGGAACTCTTCTTCGGGCGTACGTGAACGAAGACCATGTCTCCTTCCTCGAAGGTTCCATCTTGACGTTTCAAATCCGCGTATGCCTTCTGTCTATCCTTGGCGGCTTGGATATCCTGTCTTATTGACTTCATTTGGTCGTCCATATCTTCCAGCATCTGCCTTGAAGCTTCAACCCTCAAGGTTGAATCCGAGAAGTTTAAAGGACTTCGACAGTCATGCCCATACAATGCTTGAAAATGGATCATCTGAATGCTTTGTTGGTAAGAAGCATTATAGGCAAACTCAACCAGTGGCAAGTATTGAATACACCTTTTTGGTTCATGGCAGCAGTGTGCCCTTAGCATATCCTCGATGACTTGGTTGACTTGCTCCATTTGACCATCGGTTTAGGGATGGTAAGCTGTACTAAAACAGAGTTGAGTCCCAATGGCTTCAAAGATAGCTCTCCAGAAGTGTGATGTAAAGAGGGAATCACGATCACTAATGATTTTTCTGGGCAACCCATGTAGCTTGAATATCTCCTTAATAAATAATCTTGCAATGTCAGAGGCTTTATAGTTTGTCTTAACAGGAATAAGGTGCGCAACCTCAGTGAGCATATCGACCACAACCATAATGGAGTTGTATCCTCCCTGAACTTGGGGTAGGCCAACAACAAAGTCCATACTGATGGATTCCCATTTCATTTGGAGAATGTCAAGTGGTTGCAACTTTCCTAGCATTTTGACATGTTCAGCTTTAATACGTTGACAAGACAAACACTCAATGACATATTTGAGAACGTTACCCTTAAGCCTCTCCCAATAGTAGCTCTTTTTGACTGCATTGAGGGTCTTGGCATAGCCAGGATGTCCTGAGAAAGAGGAATCATGAGCTTCCCAAAGTATCTTTTGCTTAAGTGACTGGCTTGCCGGTATACATAATCTCGTTCATAGTAGACAAGTCCACTATTAATAGAGAATTCCTGATACTTAGCCTGTAGCTTCGGGTCTTGATCCTTGATAGGGATCTCCCTTAGCATCTTTTGATAGGTTGGATCATGGCATGCTTCTTCTCTAGCTAGCTCAAATATTGGGTTGTTTGGCATGGATACCTTTGTGGCTAGAGATCTAGCTGTTGATGGATTTTGCAAGATTAGAGAATTAAGGAATGCCTTGGGACTAAGTGCATCGGCAACTACATTCTCCTTTCCAGGCCGGTATTTGATTTCAAAATCATACTCCTTCAACACTTCAATCCATCGACGTTGCCTCATGTTGAGTTCGTTCTGGGTAAAGATCCACTTGAGACTTTTATGATCCGTCACTAGGGTAAACTTGTTACCCAGCAGGTAGTGTCTCCAAAGCTTGAGAGTATGGATGACAACTAACAGCTCTAGGTCATGGGTAGCATAATTCTTCTCATGGCTCTTCAGTTTCCTTGAAGAGTATGCTACAAGATGGCCTTCTTGCATAAGCACACATCCTAGGGCAAGTGTGCTAGCATCAGTTACTACTTCGAACTACTTACTGAGGTTCGGAAGTTTCAAGATAGGTGCTAATACCAAACTTTGCTTAAATCTATCAAAGCTAGATTGTTCGGCAGTTGACCATGCAATCGATGTTTGTTTCTTCAGTAGATCGGTCAGAGGTGTTGCAATCAAAGCATAGTTTTTTATAAAGACCCTATACCATCCTGTCAATCCAAGAAAACTGCGTATTTCTTCGACAGTTGTTGGTATTGGCCATTCTAGAACATCTCTGACTTTGGTCGGATCCACTGAGATTCCTTCCGCTGATACGATGAATCCCAGATATTCAATCTGACGTTTGAAGAATGCACACTTCTTCATCTTGGCATAAATCTTGTGTGCCCTCATTGTCTCAAGGACAATCCAAAGCTGGGGTTCATGATCTTCTTCCTCTTTGGAATAGACTAAGGTATCGTCAAAGAAGACGAGTACAAAGTCATTAAGATATGGCCTAAAGATATCCTGCATTAACCTGTTGAAGGTGGCAGGTGCATTCGTCAGCCCGAATGACATGACTAGGAACTCAAAGTGCCCATATCTTGTGTTGAATGCCGTCTTTGGGATATCTTCTTCCTTGATCCTTATCTGATAGTATCCAGACCTGAAATCAATCTTGGAGAAGATCTTCGCACCTTGAAGACGGTCAAGAAGTCCATCTATTCTTGGAATAGGATACTTGTTCTTAATGGTTGATTGATTCAACCCTTTGTAATCAATACACAGCCGAAGCATTCCATCTTTCTTCTTCTAGAACAGCACTAGAGCTCCCCATGGCGAACTGTTGGGACGGATGTAGCCCTGATCTAACAGTTGCTTGAGTTGCTCCTTCAGCTCAATCGCTTCCGGGATGGACATCCTATATGGCCTCTTTACAATTGGCGCAGCTCTCGGCACTAGCTTAATCTCATGATCAACTTCCCTTTGAGGTGGAAGTTCTGTCAGCTCTTCAGGAAATACGTCTGCGTACTCCTTTAGCCATAAAGGTTCCTCACTACACTCCTGTTTCTGATCTAGCTTATTAAGCTTAATTAAGTAGACAGGTAGTCCCTTTCTAACTCCCTTTATTATCTGAGATGCTTTGGCCAATTGAATTTTCGACTCTCCAGCTTCCCCTTGAGTTGTGACCAATTCCTCTTCAGATTTTCGAAAGGAAACTTAGCCCTTTCCACAATGAATGTAGGCGTCATTAGGTTTAAGCCAATCCATCTCGAGCAAACACTCATGGATACCTAGGTTCATGACCCTGAATCTGACCGAAGTCGACTTTCCTCCCAGAAAGAATTCCACCTTAGCAGTTTGTTTGGTACAAGTGATCTCACGACCATTTCCTAATTCCACAAGCAAGGTAGGTGCTTCTATTGTGGCTATTCCTAATCTTCTTGCATAAGCTAGTGAGATAAAGGAATGTGTACTGCCACAATCAATCAAGGTTTTGAAGCCTTTACCTTGATAATCCGATGGTGTCTGAATCACCGAAAATTGGCGATTCGGGCCTTTCTTGTGAAGGGCGGCATGGACTGTTGCCCTCTCAAAGTCTGCTTCCATGGTCGGGTCTTCTTCTTCGCACATTTCCCTATTGGCAACACAGGCGGTTCTTCCTCTGCCTCGGGTGGCGGCTCCTTGGCCACGGGCGGTTCCTTGGAATGGTCCTTGACATTGTACTCCGCCAAGTTTGGGACATTGCCTTTTGAAATGACCAGGCTCGTTGCAATGGAAGCAACAGAGATTGCGGCCATTACCTTGGGTAGGGACAAAGTTATTGACATTGTTGGTCCTTGCTTTCTTCCTTTGTCCCCGGTTTTGACCTTGAACTCTCTTCGCCTGGGACCTATATGCTCCTTTGTTCTGATCATTATAAGACCAAGTCTTGTTACTTCTTGGCATGGCTTGCACCTCCTGAATTATAGGCGCAGCTCGAATGAGTGTGTCCTGAAGATCTGTTGGGCGCATTGATTCGAGGCGGGTATTTACAAGTGGGTTTAATCCGGCACAAAATTTCGGCACTTGTTATGTCATATCCATTTGTGGCGCATACTTCAGAAGTGAAGTGAGCTTTGAGTAGTATGCGTCAAGGGTCAGACCAAGCTGTTTCAGCTCATAGAACTCATTCATCTTCTGCGTGCGATACGCAGGTGGTAAGTATCTTCCTTGCACAGCTTTTTTCAGCTTTTCCCAGGTAACATACTCTTCTGAGATTCCTTGGTCTCTGCACCATTGCTTCCACCAAAGTTTGGCTTTGCCGGTGAGCTTCAGCTTGGCGAGCATTGCCTAGTTGGCGGGTGCAGTACCGGCTGCTTCAAAGTAATCTTCCATGGACTCGATTCAAATCTCAGCATCAACTTGGACAGTCCTTTCTTTCCCGTCAAATTCTGACGGCTTGATCTGCTTGAGAAGAAACTTCTTCTCCTAAATCACAGCAATACTTGGTGTAGGGTTTGAACTAGGAATTTGTACCTGGGGTTGTGCCTGAGTAAAAGATTCTTAACGTTAACAACTCGCTAATCGTTACTATTATACTTCATACCCAATTCAACTTTCAGCTAAGAAACCTAACCACTTAACTTTTTATCAGTACTCATAGTTAAGGCAATCATTGATAAAAACAAGTTATATTTCATTCATATGGGCATAGCCCTTTCGGAGTACAATATTTATTGGGATGGTAGAGTAATCTGATATATTAATTCGGGGAGAATAAGGTTGTGTTACATTCAGCTACGGGAACTGGGTAATAGTATGGATTTGGGTCATGGATCTTCAGGAATTGATTAGTCATTGGAAGATTAGGGTATCCTTTCCTTTGGTACCCATTCTTCTTGTAGCGTCCCAACACCTTGATCCTGTCAACAGGGATTATGCGGGTCACTTCCTCGTACACATATGTGTTCAACTTGACCTTCCGACCCCTGACATGTAAGGTTATGTTTACATGAGCCTCAACAAAAATGAACAGCTCCACGATCTTCAGGTCCTCCAACCACTTGATTCTCTTTAGGTTGGTTCGAAGGTACGCAAATCGGTGGGCAGCTATGTGATAGATTCCTGAATCACCTGTCCATCTCCGTTCCACGTACAAAGGCGATGGATTGTAAATGCGGTCTAGGATGTTCATCATATCGATCCTTCGTCAATAATCCGAGGCATGCATCGCGGTCATAAACATGACCTGGAACACCATGAACCTGTTCCATGCTTCATGACTCTACAAGATAGCATCGATAAATAAGGAAATGTTCTTAACAGCAATATTTGCTTTGGTTCTTCTTATTAAGTTTTCTTATAAAGACAGATCCTTCGTTGGTTCGCTCTGATACCAACTGTAACGTATCCACTTGTTCGTTTGCAGGACACGTCTTAGCAATCCATCGGGAAGAGAGTCTAGAAAGCTCCGCCCGGCACTCCCATGGAATGTTACGGGGTTTGCGATCTAGGACTTCCCGAGTCTGCCATGTAGCGGAAGTAGTCCGGCCGTTCCCACTTAGGACCGACTTGAATCAGGTTTTCCCTAATAGTAAAATTCCTAAAATGGGAGCTAGCATCGAACCCCATGCGAACTACTTTACACAGAAACGTCAGGGTCGAAGCGGATTCATGCTGCACTTGGTTCAAGGAGAATGGGAAACGAGAGAGATGCAAAGCTCCACCTCTCTGCCCATAAGACATCGTCCATTCCGTTCCCCTAAAACAGCACAAATCGGGATTCCAGTAACCTGAACTCTAGGTCAGCGTTGCCTGTTGTTATTTCCTTCGAGAAGGGTTCCTTGCAGTCCATTTCACTTGAGAAAAGTTCCCGGCCAACCGGGACCACCCATCCATAGGACGAACCCATGGCTACATCCACCGCACTTTCCTTAGGGTTGCTTTAGTTGTCTAATTACCTACCACATTTAGTTAGACATGCATTAAGCAGCTTCCTTAATTAGCCAGTTAGACACCGGTTCCTTCACGTAATCTTAGCACTTGACATAGAAAAACAATGTCAAACAAGTTTCTTTTCAACAGGTTATCTTATTTATCTTTGGAATACATCCATATAATCCAGCCCGTAGGCTAATCTATAATCCGGCAGAAGGCTATCCAGCAATACACAGGGATTACTAATCCAAGATTTCGCCCGTAGACTAGTATGCGGGTCTCGAGATCCAATTCCGAGTCAGGTTGGCCTCTTGTACAGGGCCCGGAAGGCAAGGGATTTACGGCTAAAGCCCCCCCTGGCACCCAAGCGTTCTCCTGCTCCAAGTAGCGCTCAACGGAGAGACCTCTCACAGCGGGTTTGGTCCATGTTCCCGGTGCGGCTAACAACCCCCTTGGTTAGGGTCAGGCAGACAGTTGAGGGCAACTGATGCTGCCTCTCCCTTCAGGCCTTCAACCTGAAGCATTGGTTATCTTTCCATCTTTAGTTTCTTGAGCAAATAATACAAACAGTGCTCCTAAACTGTTACAAGCACAATCAATCCAGTGGTCGTTTATTTGGCCAACTGCTAAGGAGTGAATCCTTATCTCCAAATGCATCCAGCACTCGATCCAGGATCAATTTGCGACTTGGCAAGATCCCCAAGGTTTTGTTTGTTCACCCTTTGGTCCTTGGGTTAGGGTCATACCATGTTAACCCAACTTAACCATTACCTTAGGTTTTTTTAAAAGTTAGAACAATGAATCTTGGCGACCATGTCGCTCTAACTTGATTAATCCTTTGCTTACTAAGCAAAACATAACTTCCCTTAACTTGGCAAGTCAGCCCAAGAAAGGTGATGTAACAGGATGACTACTCGTCCTCTTGCAAGTTAGACTTGCGCTAGAACGTGCCAACCTCATTCCAAGGAATGACAAATCTATCTTGTGATTAAACCACAAGGCCGTGCGACGTTGCAACTTGTTGCACCAGTGTCGCATCTAACTCATGGGATCATTTCACCCATAGAACGGCGTTTCCCGGTCAAGGAATTTTGTTTAGACGAGATGCAGGGTTTGGGGTGTCTTCTTACCGTCCCAACTCTAATTGTACTAGGCCGGTCCTAGGGTTTTCAAACTCAATCCGAGTTTTAGTATTAGGGTTTGGGGTATCTTCTTACCATCCCAACCCTAATTGTACTGGGCCGATAACGTTCGGCCTAGTACAATTGTACTAGGCCGACAACGTTCGGTCCTAGGGTTTCAAACTCAATCCGAGTTTTAGCATTAGATCGAACGATCCTTAGGGTAGAAACCCTAGATCGTTGTTTGCAAGAGCGTCCAATTGACCCAAACATTCCGTGAATGTGGGTAGGACCTTTGGTTTTGAGGGCTTCGACTTGGCGTCCAAGTACGATACTTGGTTGCATTTCTAACGTGCCAAGCCCTAGCTAGTACTTTAGGTCTTTATTGTATCGGCTAGTTATGTCTATACGAAACTCTAACAGTTATAATACCACAAATGATTGGGGTAAATTGACCTACTTGTCTTACGACAAGGACGATTCTTTCCTAGAGATGCTAAACTTGTTCAAACGTGTAAACAGTTGCAAGATGTCACAATACATGTAAACATGTGAATCATTACTTCTACACACCAAAAGGTTTGCAATAACCGTAACTTTTCTTGCTAAAGTCATTACGCATGATAATTTGGAGAGTAACTTACCTAGGGCCTACTAGGATTTACATCAAGGAATAATGCCTATAACCTTTTGTCTAAGCATTTGAGTTTCATGCTTTGATAAGCCATGCAACCTTTCCTTAAATGCAACTCTTGATGAATGAAATTTACAAATATGTAACATGCGACCCTTAGATACAACATTGTAAATGAAGTTCATGCAAAACTAAGGCTAGTATTTACTTAATCCATTTCCAATCATCTTTTACATGCAACTTACAAGTCCATGGTTACATTCCCAAACTATGCAATTGTCCAGGGTTTCATTTTTCATGCCGTGCAATGGACGTAAATGATTATTTTCATGCGAGTCATAACAAGAAGGTTATTGACTAAATGCAAGATACTCTTTTCCTTCAGGGCCAATGCATTTGACAATTTCCTTTTTAACCCTAGGCAATATGCGTTTTAGACTTTCACTTTAAAATGCACAACAATGCAACATGCAGCTAATCTCCTAAGACGGACAAGTAGTTTATGTTCACAATTTTGGAAATACAAACGATCCAATTGCATGACATGCACCAACCCTTGTCTATCGTTCAAAGAGACAATTTATCAAATGTACTTTTATCACTACCACATGAATTAACGATAAGCGTAATATGCATTATCCCTATGGAATTAAGCGTGCTTAAAACATTTCTTCATGTGAGAATAAATTCGTGGAACCTGGGCTTGTGGATCCGCGGTGATGTCCACGTGTAAGTTCGGGGAGGAACCTCCCACGGGTGCGCCTTGCGACTTCTTGGGAGCCATCGTAGACGTGATAATGGACTCCGTGGATTCCCTCTAGCCTTTACTCTCGCTCTCTGAGAGTCCCTGGAGGTCGATACCTTCTCCTCGCGTAGGAATAGGAGCTTAATGCACCCGGTTTTAAAATTGGGGAAGGGCACGTAGGAACAAGGCCTATGGCCCTTATCCCTTTAGAAGCTTCTGATTCTTTTGAACAGAGTCAACGTGGTCCCAATGATTGGGAAGATGGGAAGGATTTGACGACTTGGGAGGGGGGGGGGGGGGGGGGGGGTGATGATGGGGACGACGGCAGGGGGGGAAAATGGCGGCAGCAGCAGGCGTATGAGGGCAGCGTCCTCCTTGCGGCGGCGTCTCCAGCACGGCGGCCTATCCCAGCACGGCAGCATTCTCCTCTTTCCTCACTTCCCCCCAAGGCTAAGAGGGGTTTATATAGAGCTTAAGGGGGGGGAGAGACTCCACACACGTGGAGCCCCCCCATGCTTCCCTCTTCTCCCATGCATCTCCACCTCAACAAGCTCCCCATACTCTTACTTACTCTTCTCCTACTCCCTCTCCTCCAGCCATGCATCGGCTGGGGGAAGGGATAATTAGGGAAAAGAAATTGCATAAATTTACATTATTATCCATTTGCCCCTTCAAAAGGGTGTTCTCCCATGGGTTTTTACGGTCTTCAACCCTGGCCTCGATTTCACAATGCGGAGGCCTTATTTTTGCGTGTGCGGGGTACGGATTAGGTTGCCAGTAATTACTATGCGGGAGATAACCTTGCACAGGTTTTACGCGGCGTGCTTGGAGTCAAGTTTAATAATATTTTATAGGTGAAAATATTACATGGTGACTGTAAACAGTGTGAAGGCATTCGGGCTCGTAAAAGATTACGGGCTTGCAAAAATTTAGTGAGGGGTTAGGAAAACCCTGGAAATTTGCAAGAATCACAGAATTTGCTCTAATTTTGGCAGTACAAAGTACAAGCTGAGTGGCTTTGCACACAGAGTGTGTGAGAGATGGATAATGTAGACAAATGCAAGCATCAAACCATGGAAAATGAATATCTGGAAGACGAATCTGATCAAGAACTAACACAACCGTCCATGGAAGCAATGTTGAACACCCCTTCTAAGAACACACGGTACGAGACGTATGGTTGTAGGGTCCGTGATTGGACCGTCTCCCTAGCATCTGACAGGCATGGAAAAACCTCACGCACATGAATGAAAAGAAATACGAAGAAATTCATCTCATGATTCGCTCTGAACTATGAATTATGAGACAAGAATTGGAGAGAGAAATACAAGAGCAAGTCAAAGCCGAACTGATAGAAAATCAGAGGGCAGAAATGCAAGACATGCAGATAAAGATTAAGAATGAATTACAGGCACAAATGCTGTCCGAAATGCACACACTGAAAATTAAAATACTGAAAGTGGTAGATGCCTACAAATCTGAAATCTGAGAACTGGAGAAAGAATTGAATACATTTAAGAAAAAAGAAATGAACGTGCAAGAAGAACTACAAAAAGAGAAAGAGGCGTTGAAGGCATGTGAAAGGGAGGTTCACTCATGGGCAGAAGTGGCAAAGACAACACTGAAGCAGATAGAAGAAGCCAGCCCATGCATTGAGGTAGTAAAAAAGAATAAGGGAATATCCATGAACAAGACTGAAGTAATGAATGCTACCTTGGAATAAGAGGCTAGGAGACGGGCTAGGGTTTTACACGTACGGGTAGTAGGATGGGAGGAGAAGAGCAGCCGACAGAAAGATGCTAAGACACTTGCTGACAAAATTGGTCCTCATCAGTGCTTGGAGAGTGGGGAAGGAGGACTCTAAGTCCAAGGCTCTAATTCTTCGCTTTGGGGACATAGAGAAAAAAAAGGTCTTCCTCTCCAAGAGGAGAGCCCTCAAGGGTGAGAAGATTTATTTGGATGAGGACCTTACCTCAGCACAAATAGCACATCGCAGAGAACACATGTCCAAAGTATTGGAGGCTCGCAAAGAGGGAAAGTGGGTTGTTTATAGGAATGGACGAGTCATCATCACTGACAAAAGGACTTCATGACGATACGAGGCCTATGAGACACTTCGAATGTCAATATGGAATTGTAATGGAGCCCTACGCTTGGATGCTAGTTACTTTGAAGATAGCTTCTGAAACATAGATATAGCAATGTACACAGAAACACACCAATGTAAAGGTAGCCGACAACCAGACGTGCGAGGATACAGGTGGGAAAGTGCATTTCGTCCAGTAGCTAGAAAACCAAAAAGCACTAGGGGTTCTGGAGGTGTGGCAATACTATACCGGGAAGACCTCAAAGGGATAGTGTAAGTAATGAAAAGAGATGATGATGCATGATATTTATGAATTAGGATACATGCAGGAAGACCACGGGATATATTCATCCCAATATGCTACTTTCCTCCTGCAAATTCTACCTATGCCACACGTGATGGATCTCCCTTTGATGTACTTTATGAGGATATCATGAGATATGCTAGCACTGGGGACATATTATTAGTAGGTGATTTCAATGCACGCATTGGAGATAGACAGAGTGACTTTTATATGCATGATAATGCCATTTTCAAAGAGATCGACATAGATGAAATAGGCCTATGCAAGAAAGCCCAGGATAAAGAAGTGAGTACCTATGGGACACACCTATTGACTTTGGGAAGTGCACACAAACTAGCCGTCTTTAATGGTCTGCCACAATGGCCAGGATCTGACAACTTGACATGCTAGAATCACAAAGGAGGGGCAAGAACTGTGGACTATTTGATGGGCTCACCAGTATTGATACAAGACATCCAAAACTTTAAGATATCTAAGAGACCAATTGGCATAGCAGCCGATCATGCTATTTTGACATTCATGCTCTCTTGTGTACATATGAAACATGAAACACAATGCCTCCCTAGAAATCCCAAATACTACTTTACAGAAAACACCTCACACATCTACAGTGGTTCTCTGCAAACCAGTTTACATGATTTGGATTTGAGCAGATCGTTGAAAGAATGTACAAGGGATTTAGCAGAGGCCATACATAAATCAGCCATGTATGCATTCCCACACACCTTGCCCTGAGGTAGACCCACACGATCTACTGCTCCCCAAAATAGCTGGTATGATGATGAGTGTAGAGTCACCCGAGCTCGCTTACAGAGAGAAGTGGAGCTTGTGAGAGTGGAGGTAGGATCGAAGCTCAGCAAAGAAAACAGTAGACAGTAGAGAGTGAAGCATGACACCCAATGCAAATAGACTGAAAGAGTGTAAACTGAAAGTACAAGGTACAATCCTTAAACCTTAGGGTTATAGGGGGTGTTCACACCCGAACATGGTGAGTGCCTATAAGTGTGTGTCATAAGCACATACAAAATAATACCATAAGTCTGGGGGGAAAAACCTCTCCTACCGAGAGTAAAAAGTGCCCCAGTGTCCTACTGATCACCAACACTTCGATGTGAGCGTAGGCGTAAGTGAGGCGTGAGTGAAATACCCAACAAACCCCCCCGGGAGTGAAGAATGATCAAGAGTACAAGGATCATCCGCCACCAAAGGAGATCAAATTTAAAGCATGGCGAAATGCTTCAAATTTGTCATGCGGAAGAGCTTTGGTGAAGATGTCTGCTACATTACTGGTGGTAGGACAATAGACAAGGCTGATATCACTTGCATGTAGCCTCTCTCTGACAAAGTGATAATGTATCTCAATGTGTTTCATGCGTGCATGAAACACTGGGTTCCGTGCCACTGCAATGGCACTCTGACTGTAAGTGAACAAAGGAGTAGGCTCCGTAACAGATACATCCAGATCAGCAAGCAAGCGTCTAATCCATACACATTCAACTGTGGTAGTGAAAGTTGCCTTGTATTCAGCTTCACATGACGATGTGGCAACAGTGGACTGTTTCTTGCTAAGCCAAGATATGCAAGACGAGCCAAGAAAGAAACAATTGCCACTAGTGGAGTGACGTGAATCATAATCACCAGCCCAATCAGAATCACTGTAAGCATGTAACTGCAGTGGTCCCCCCTTGGCATAAAGCAATCCAAGAGATCCAGCACCCTACAGCATAGAGGACATGTATTCCCCCCCTCGATCCGAACGAAGAGTCTTTATTTTACAACCAGATTGGTTTTCAACAAGTGCAATAAAAGCCAAGAATGCATCATACACTTCTGACTTTTTGACCATCGAGTAGACCCAACAAAATCGAGTAAAGTTATCAATAAAAGTCACAAAATAGTAACATCCTCCCAATCACTTTGCTTGCATAGGTCCACATATATCTGAATGCACTAACTGCAACCTGGCTCTTGCTCTAAAAGCAACATCACAGGGAAATGAAAAACGATGCATTTTCCCCAAAATATATCCTTCGCACAAGTGCTCAAGAGGTCTCTCCAATAGAGGTAATCCATCTAGCTTCTGCGTACACTGTAAGAGCATCAAGCTGCCAAAGTTCACATGCCCCATCCTAGCATGCCATAACTCTGCCTATATCATAGCAGGAGTAAGAGTAGATGTCAAATATGCTAACTGATCAACTGAAAGAGCATCCAACTCGTATAACCCATGACATAAAGTGCCTGTCAAGACCAAAGTCATGTGTTCTTTGTCTCTCACCATGCATTTGTCATCATCCTATATGACCTGCAATCCATAACGTGCCAAAGAAGAGATAGAAAGCAAATTCTTCTTTATGCTTGGCACAAATAAAGCATCCTGTAGGCGGAGAGTAGAGCCATCAATGGCTGTGAGCACAATTTCCCCAATACCTCTAATAGGGTATGATGCATTGTTGGCACACCGTACAGACTTGCCAATTGGAGTTCCACAAACAAAAGCAAATAAATCTCTGCGGGATGTAATATGCCTAGAAGCACCACTGTCAAAAAACCAAGTGCGTGCATCCTCAGTAGAGTTAAATGCTCGATCAGCCTAAGAAGTATCATAACTGCATGTGTAAAAGCAATAGTACTTTGATGCGAACTCAATAGCAATGGAAGGAGCATCATAAACTGACATTCCTAACTCCTTTTTCTTCTCTTTGGCAATGCGCTTTCTGCACTCAGTGATATAGTGGCCCGGCTTCTTGCAATAATGGCATTTTCCTTTTTTGGCTTGTGTGTCCCCTTGTTTTTTGTTTGCTTATGATATGCTAGAAACCCCAGAACTCTGCGGAGTATGCTTCACTTGGCTGCCTTTGCCCTTCTGTCTAGCCATAAAAGCCTGCTCAGAGGCTATAGCATCCACACCACTATTCCTCCGTGTTTGCTCCTCCTCTAGAAGCAAACTGACTAACTAAAGAAAAGTGATTGGCTGCGCGGCAATCCTCATTGTGAGGTTTAAGGCCGTATGAAAAGCCAAGTAAGAAGGAGGTAATGTGTTCAAAGTGGTGGATATCATCTGTGCATCCGAATAGTACTCATCAACATTCATGAGTTGCTCTCGCAAGTCCTGAATTTTATTCAAGTGATCCTAAATAGAATCACCTTCATCTATTTTCAATGTCTCTAGCTCTTTCTTTAAGAAAGAGATGCGAGTCTCATTCTTGTCTGCAAACATCTGCTCCAAAGTTAGCCAAGCTTCTCGTGAAGAAGCTGCTGGACGAATGTGAGGGATGATTAACTCCCGCTGAACTACCAATGCAATCAGCGACAAAGCCTGTGCATCCCTTGTATCCCATGCTTTTTAAGCTGCTATTCTTTGGGTAAGTGGCTGAAGTGGAGCACGCTGAGGTGCCCGTGGTGCACGTTCTCCTGGAGGAGGAGTAGCTGGAGCCACAACTCGAGGTCGGGCTTCTTCTCCACTGACATAATCCCAAAGATTTTTGGCTACAAGTACATTCTTCATCATGAAGGACCAACGTGAATAGTTATTTCCAACCAATTTGTCCTCCTTGGATACATAGGTAAAAACATCTCCTCCCTGATTTGCCATGATTTTTCAATTACCGAAAATGCAAAGGATCAATGTCGAAGCAAAACTTCACTAGAAATCTGAAAATTTTCAGAAATTGCAGGAAATAACTTTCTGCAATTAGTGTACAGAGGTGCACTCTGTCAAAACTGTCTGTTATGCACGCAGTCCAACGTGCAATCAGTGTTCAGCAACACTGTACCAGAAAAATCCCCAAAATTTCTTCCCTCAAATGTGTTCAAAACAGTCTTTCTGTGACTATAGTTGCAGTTCATATGCCAATGTCCTCAAAAAACATAAAAGCCCCAAAATGTCTGATAAATTTGGCCAGAAATTTGCATTCAATGTGTCCCAAACACGTTACTAAATGCTGTTCCTGCTGCTGCGTGGGAATCCCCTCTTCCAAAATTTTACTGAAATGAAAGGATTAAGAAATTTTTTTAATAAAAAAAACTGACAAGCTGTCATTGACGTGGCGCAGCAGCACACGGCGGACAGGAGGCGTCAAACACGGCACTGAAAAGAGGCGTGCTGTCATTGACATGGCATAGCAGCACACGGCAGACAAGAGGCGAGCTGGTGTGGCGAGCTGACGTGCCGTGACGAACAGCACAGAAGCACAGTCGACGGGCAGCTGTCTGGCGGCGCTTCAGACGCGAAGTAGCTGACGGCTGTCCGGTGGCAATTCAGGCGACTGACTGGTTGACGTGGCGCAGCAGTTTGGACTGATCACAGACGCAGGCAAGTGAAGACTGGCAGGGCACTGGGGTACCAAGCTGGTGCTGGGCGTGATGAGCAGGGTATTGATGATCCAGGCAGAAAAGCAGGGTACTCTTGAAGGTTGAGGCTGGACCTGAGCAGAGAGTCCCGAATGCTGAATGGAGCTGAGCTAAACAGAGCCAATGCTGCTCTCATAACAAATGTGACAGTGGAGGTAAAATCAAAGCTCAACACAGAAAACAGTAGATAGTAGAGAGTGAAGTAGGACACCCAATGCAAATAGACTGAAAGAGTGTGAACTGAAAGTACAAGGTACAACCCTTAAACCCTAGGGTTGTAGGGGGGTGTTTACACCTGAACACGGTAAGTGCCCGTAAGTGTGTGTCATAAG
Organism: Lygodium microphyllum; assembly: GCF_053477565.2. Lineage (NCBI taxonomy): Eukaryota > Viridiplantae > Streptophyta > Polypodiopsida > Schizaeales > Lygodiaceae > Lygodium > Lygodium microphyllum. The sequence goes on along the minus strand of NC_141136.1, from coordinate 161,853,990 downwards.
CAAATACGAAATAATACCATAAGTCTGGGGGAAAAAACCTCTTCTACCGAGAGTAAAAAGTGCCCCAGTGTCCTACTGATCAGCGACACTCCGATGTGAGCGTAGGCGTAAGTGAGGCATGAGTGAAATACCCAACAGAGCTAGGCACTCAGACACATTGCCAAGCAAAGGCGTTCTTCAAATGCCTTGTGTGAAAGAAGAAACGAGACTACTTAGTGAAAGCAGAAGCAGAGATATATCAGCTATTTTTGGGGCGGGATAGCAAGAGCGCATGGAAGATGTTTCATGAAAGACAGCCCCCCATACAGATTACATCACCAGATGCTTGGCTTGACTATGGGAGACAACTGTATGACCTACCAGGACAGCCACCTATGCAGCCCCCACAAGCTTGTAGGCCAACACACTGGTCTTTCTTCGCATGGAAAATGGTTAGAGATGCAATTTATAGATTACAAAATGGGAGGGCATAGGATGAGGATGGACTAGTAGCAGAACATTTCTCACATTCTTGTGACATATTAGCACCCATATTCACATATGTTCAATAGAGTAGTATGTGAAGGTTTCCCTATGAGTTGGTCAAACAATACTATAATCCCGCCATTTAAAAGTGGTGATCCCCTGATTCCTAGCAACTACAGGACTATCATGATCGGTCATTCTTTGGCCAAGATATACGGATCTATATTGGAGCATGAACTCAGTGAATGGGCTGAAATGCAAGGGAAGAGAGCACAAGGACAGGCAGGTTTCAGACGAGGATATACCACGCTGGACCACATTCTCACACTTAGAGCCATTATTGAGGAGGGTCGAGCCCAAGACAAGAGGATCTATTGTTGCTTTGTAGACTTTCGCAAAGCTTTTGATACAATGCCTCATACACGTATCCTGCAGAGATTGCAAGACATTGGATCACCAGAGGGTATACAATGGGGTGTCTATGCATTATATGAGGCAGTGACAGGTCATGTACGAGCACCCAGGGGGCTATCAGAGAGGGTTGACAGTACCATAGGAGTGAAACAAGGATGCCCACTTTCACCCACATTATTTGGTCTATACATAGATGAAGTGTCTAATTACATAGACCGAGGAGGAGGAGCTGGAGCCAGCCTGGCAGGGGTGCTGATACCGATATTACTGTATGCAGATGATTTTGTTCTCATTTCAGACTCACCAGAGGGATTGCAGTGCCATCTAGACGCTTTGCACATCTTTTGTAGAGACAAAGACCTCATAGTGGACCTTGGGAAGACCAAAACCATGGTTTTCAATACTTCAGCAGCATGGGTGACTAGATCTATGTACCAGTTCACATTTGGGGGAGACATACTGGAGCATAGGTGAGGAAATATGTCGATTTGGGAGTCACCTTCTCTGGCCCACGTTTTTCGTTGAGGGAAGCATTAGAGGCACGTTTGGCACGTGGATACGCAGCACTAGGGGCACTTGAGAGTCAATGTGCTCACATACAGTTCCATGAGCCCTGCACCAAACTCTGGTTGTTTGACACCCTAGTCACACCTACATTACTATATGGAGCAGAGGTATGGGGTTGGAGCTTGTACCACAGGCGTCTTAGCCCACTCACTAATCAGATTGGAGTAGAGAGGGATTATTATGATGGTTGGGATAGCATGGAAAGGCCATTGATCATGATGATAGCACGCATGATTAGGAGTAAGCTGTCCACCTCGCATCCCATTGTCAGAGTAGAACTAGGGGCAACACCTATAGTTACGAAGGCACTCTTTAGGGCACTGACCTTTTGGTATAGACTATGGGAACTTCCACACCATAGATACTCTAGATTGGCACTAACCTCATCTAGACAACTAGCAGCAGGAGGCAAGAAGAACTGTTGGTTTTCACAGATGGCTATTTGGATGAGCCTACATGGTTTGGATATTGACCGTCTTCCACCTTTGGATTATAGCCTTGACTGCCCTACACTTTCTCTCAACTGATCAGAGCTGAACCAGGTGATCAGAGCTGATATCTTGAGGATTGAGACAGCAAAGACATGGATCCATCCACCACTCCCTCTAGGATCGAGGATGGAGTTCTACAGGAGTCATTTATTGTGTCTCTCTGATGATGGTTTCACTATTCGGCCAGCATATATGGACACCCATCTCTCCCATAGCGTACGGGTTGCTATCAGACAGATTCGCACCTCCTCACATAGGCTTCAGATGGAGACAAGCAGATGGACAAATACCCTAGCAGAGGATAGGACTTGCCAGCTTTGTGGTCGAGAGCTTGAAATGGAGGAGCACTACATATACAGATGCACGGTATACTATGACATACAAGGACGGTACCATTGCCTCTTCCGTGATGGATTTGGACCTCTTCGTCGCGTCATGGAGTACGAGGACCAGAGATGCCTAGGTCTTTTCCTCCTAGAGCTCGGGAGGCGCCGAACTGCACTACTACAAGACAAGAGGCCAGCTCATCCAGAAAGACACACATAGAGAGCAGTGACAGACTTCTTCTACAGAGCCGACCCTACTGACACTACCAGCCTAGCAGAGACAGAGCCACCCAGCCAGACACCTTACAGGCCACACCGTGGAGTCACATTGGATAGAGCCATTTCCCTTCATCGACCACGACGACCCCGTCTACCAGGACCATGTCCGAGAAGGCCACACCACAGTCGAATCAGAGCCATTATCATGAGACACCGAAGACTCACCACCAGGCATATCAGTGAAGCAGCTAGGGACCGCATCATAGCTGAGATCATGTGCAGATCTTGAGATCAACTACAACCTATAGTCTCCACCACACTTTTTGTACATGGCTCTATCAGATCTGGTTCTCCTTTCCTTTTTTTTTCTTTTCTATCGATGGAATAACACTACACATGGTTCAACCCTAGTATAGTCCCACCGTATAGTTATTTTCAGTATTGTTTCATAGGCCACCCACTTATTTGTAATGTTATCTTTACCTTACTGATGAGATGACATTAGACATGGATGTACTCTGGATTTTGTCTCATAGGCCACATTGGCCTTATGTAGACGTTAATATATATTTCTTTCTTTCTTCTGTGTGTGTGTGTGTGTGTGTGTGTGCCCGTCAGCACAACAGGTTGAGGCATCATCCTCTCCTTCCATTGGGAGGGGGGGTTATAACGAGAGGGAGGTGGGAAAGTGGTATCGAGTGGTGGTGGTGGTGACTCCCCCACCCACCACCTGTCAGTGTGCACGGCGGCGAGGCTTCTCCACCATCCAAGTGGCCGCAAGGACTAGTTGAGAGGGCCAGGGGGAGGGGCCTACCCCCCTCATCATCGTCATCGTCATCTTCTCTTTCTTCGTCGTCATCTTCTACTTCTTTCCCCTTAGAGAACTCAAGATATCGTGAAACCAGTCTATGACCCACATAAAGCGGTAGTTCCTTCAATTAACACCTGGTCTTTTCACACACACACAAAAATAGAGACCTTACTCCCTCGCTCAACACCAGATTGGCCCCGAAGACCGGCGCCCCTCTCGGTATTTCTTTATCAATTAAAAGATGGAAAATAACAAAAATGAAATGTTCCAAAATACATAACCTGTGAACAGTTGGTTTTTATCTTTTCTGAGTAAATCCCAGCTGCATAAGGACAGTAGCATAAGGACAATTCAGCATGACCAGATCAACATCCCTTTTAGGAAAGCATTTTCTGTAACCATAACTCAATGATTCATGTGCAAAATTGCATTCTCTTGCAGAACTCTGAATTCACTGTTCTTATTATCCACCATGTCCAGAACAACATCCCTTTTAGGAAAGCATTTTCTGTGACCAAAACCCAATGATTCACGTGCACAATTGCAGTCTGCAGATCTTTGAATTCACTGTTCGTAGTATCCAGCATGTCCAGAACAACATCCCTTTTAGGAAAGCATTTTCTGTGACCCAAAACTCAATGATTCACGTGCAGAATTGCAGTCTACAGATCTCTGAATTCACTGTTCTTACTATCCAACATGTCCAGAACAACATTCCTTTTAGGAAAGCATCATTCCAGCATTACAACAGTCCCACAAACAGCACTAAATCAGAGCTGAAAAAACTTTCGATGGAATCAGCCCATCATGTAGAGCATTTCCTCTTAGAATAGAGAGAGAGTTGACCAGAGGGAGCAAGCTCTACCTCCGTACATGAGTCAGAGTCGAAGAAGTACTCTCCATAGCTGATGTTCTTGCAACAATCTACCCTTAGCTCCTCAAAACTTCATTCTTAGATCTACCCCTTAGGCATATAACGTTTCTTTTTAATGCTCTCTCTCTCTCTCTCTGTCTCTCTCTCTCTCTCTCTCTCTCTTTCTTTTGGGAATGTGTGCCACATGGCATACATGTAACAATTTTCCCGTTTAAATCTTCCAGTCTAAAATTCTCCATGTTCGGTGCAAAATTTGACCTCGGCACAGACCAAAGAATTAATTCTCCTACAAAAACGAAGATAATGACGCGAACAGATTCTGGGGTCCAAAAATAGTAACTCCCTAAATTTTAGGGATGATGATCCCTGCATTCCCCAAGTTGTTCTGAGCAACTTTTATCATTGCAACCACATCAAAAAGTGTAATGTGGCTCAGTTATAGTGACTTTTATTCCGTGAGCATTCTTACATATGCATCTTCTGTCTTGGCCAGGCTCATGGGCAATAATATTTTCAATTAATCTACCAAGTATGGGCAAGTTTTCAGCCAATCAACAGACTCTTTTAGACATGCCACTAATGAAGATTTTTATGATCCCATGGATGGATTTCCATTTGATCCAGGTGGTACTCATGATTCTCATGCTTCCTTATGTACCATCTCACATGATGCATGGACTAGTTGCAAAGGGGAAAATACACTTGGATTCAAAGGCTTCATTAATGGCAAGGTTGCACATATTTTAGTGGGATACGAGCAACACTCATAGCTTCGTCACACCAAATCTTTGAATGGGCTGAAGTTGCTACCCATTGATATGGATTCTTCCCTGCAAATACAAGGCCAATGGTGCATAAGAGTCTAGTAAAGAAGTGTGTCCATGCACTTCAATTGATTTATTGCCCTCTTGCACACTAAACATAGACTTGATCACTTTGGATATGGGGCCGATTGACATTGTCATTGAATGTAATTGATTGAAAGAACTTGGAAATTTTGCCTTAGACTTGGAGCAAATGCAAATGGGATTTAATTGGCAAGGACAGCACATAGAGTTGAAAGGCGTAGACCACAAACAAATATAACTCATCTCCATGAAGAAATTGCGAAAAGAAATCAATGCTAAGTCATGCATCTTCACTCTTTTGGCTCATATTGAATGCATTATGAATTTTCCAATTCTCTTCCGTCCATTTGGTATCCATTGGTGACTAGTTCTTGAACTTCACCAAAAATCTTCTTATAACTCTACCTTTCACTTTCCTATCCTTATATGCCAGGATCTGCTGAGGAACTAGAATCTCATCTAATTCCTTTACTTCAAGCTGTTTCTCTTGAACCATATCTTCTTGCACTTCACCAATAAAAGGCCTCAATAGGCTCACATGGAATGCATTATGAATTTTCCGATTCTCTGGCAATTTCAGCCTATATACCACATCATTGATCTTCTCTAAGACTTGAAAAGGGTCATAGTAACGCATACTCAGCTTTGGAAATAAACGTTCCTTGCCCTTCTGTTTTCTCAAACGTGCCTTTTCAAAACGCAATAAGACCCAATCATCCTTTTTGAACAAGAGTTCTCGATGATGACTATCAACAGCTCTTTTCTGTTAGGCTTGTGACTTTTCTAAGGCATACTTAATCTTTTTATATGCTTCTTCCCAATGTTTTACATAACGATCTGCTTCAAAAATGTTATCTTTTGTCTGCAAAATGGAAGGCAGTTTCTTTCCTCCTTCCACAATCTCAAAAGGTGCTTTGCCAATAGATGAGTGCACTATATTATTATATGCATACTCAACCAATGGCAAGTAGTGTTCCCAAGAAGTCTTATGATCTGAAACATAACACTTCAGTAGATCTAAAACAGTTGAATTTGCTTCTTCAGACTGTCCATCAGTTTGTGGATGGAAAGAATATGAAAGTAGTGCCCATGTTTTCAAACAATGCTTTCCAAAACAAGCTAGTCATTCTTGGGTCTCTATCACTCACAATTGACCATGGCATTCCATGGTACTTGAAGATATTATGCATAAATATTTTTACCATGTGTTTTGACTTAACCTTTTTCCTTACAGGAATGAAATTGTCTATTTGCTGAATCTGCAAATGATAGTCTAGATTCCATCATTCCTTCAAGAAGTTCTTGGAAGATCAAAAATGAAATCCATGGCAATACTTTCCCACGGCCTTTCTGGAATAGGCAGTGGTTGCAATAACCCTCGTGCCTTCTGTCTATCAAATTTGACCTTTCGACATACAAGGCAAGATCTGACATATGCATCAACATTAGATCTCAAGGCTGGCCAATAGAAAAAAGTCTCTACCACTTTGACTATAGCATCAATACCACGATGTCCTACATACGGTGGAGTATAACTTTCTAATAAAACTTTTAGCCTTAGCTGTTTTGTAACGCATAGTCTTTCATGCATCATGATAAAGCCTTCTTTGAACACATAATGATCATGATGTTGGCCATTGATCAACTCTTCATAGATTTCAGAGAAATCTTCGTCATCAGCATACTGCTCTTTCAAATCATCCAATTCATGGTGATAAGAAATTGAAACAATTAACACATGTGGTTTGCGAGATAAAGCATCTGCAACTACATTCTTCTTGCCTTCCACATGCACTATCTGAAAATGAAACATAGATAGGAAATTTGCCCCACGCATGTGTTTCTCTAACAATTTAGCATGTGTGAGAAAGTATCTAAGTGTTTGATGATCTGTTTGCACTACAAAATCAGCACCAAGCAAACAGTGCTTCCAACTAGAAAGTGCATGGATCACAGCCAATAACTCTTTCTCATAAATTTGGTAAGTCCTTTCAATGGCAGAAAGTACTCTACTCTCATATGCCACAACTCGGCCATTCTGCATTAATATAGCACCAATGTTGTTTCCACATGCATCACACTGCACTACGAATGGCTTAGACAGATCTGGTAAAATAAGTATTGGATCTATAGTCATTTTTCCCTTCAAACATCTAAATGTTGATTTCTCTTTGTCAATCCATTGCCATTTGGCATCCTTCTCTTCAAGCACATGTAAAGGAGAAGCAATCTTTGCAAAGTGTCTTACAAATCTTCTATAGTAAGAGCATAGACCAAGGAAACTGCGGACATCATGAACGGTTTTCAAGTCTGGACAAGAGACAATTGCTTCTATCTTTGCAGGATCCATCTTCACACCATCTCTAGAAACTATGTGCCCAAGGAAGTGAATCTCTTCCAAAAAGAATTCACTCTTCTTGCCATTAATGAGCAATCTATTACGCTTAAGCTCATTAAAGACTGTAAGTAAGTGTTTTCTATGCTCCTCTTCTTTGTTTGAAAAGATAATCATATAATCAAAGAATGTGCCAACAAAACTTCGATAAGGGCGGAAAATTCTATCCATCATCCTATTAAACGTAGCAGGAGGATTGGTCAATCCAAACGGCATGACTAGAAATTCATAGAGACCAAATGTCGTTCTAAAAGCAGTCTTATGTGGCTTGATTCTGATACGATGGTATCCACTTTTCAAATCTATTCTGCTAAACATTCCTACTCCCTGTAATCGATCAAAAATGTCATCTATCCTTCGAATCGGAAACCTATTCTTAATCTGTTCTTGTTCAAGGCTCTGTAGTCAATACACATTTACCAAGAGTTATCATTTTTCTGAACTAGCAACACAAGTGAACAAAATGGAGAACTACTGGGCTGAATTAGTCCCTTCTCTAGAAGCTCATTAACCTGTGTCATAATCTTTCTGCTGCACTGCACTGACCCTGTACGATGGCCTATTGGGCGGACTAGTCCCTGGAATAAGATCTATGGTATGATCTTTAGGCCCCTCAGGGGGTAACTCTCTTGGTAACAAATCTGAGAAATAGTCACTAAATTTATCCCAGAAAGCCCTTCTACTTTCATCTGGTACATATACATTACTATCAACTTCATTAACTTGCTTTGCAAAAACCAATTATGCAGAAATATGATTTTTCATTACAGAAGTAATTGCAAAAGCAGAAACAACTGGGACAGACTCTCCTTTAAGCTTCACATCTAACACATGAGTCTTGCCCTTATGTACAAGAGTAATCGTTCTATTGTAAGTATCCAAGATAGCATGCTTCCTATGGCACCATGAAATACCCAACAGAACATCACAGCCCTCAAAGGCATAATATGGAACTCCTCTGTGTCCATATAGCTCTGAATATGCATACGGAGTTTGCCAAGAATGGGGGGTGACAGGTTCAGTATGTTCTAGGCATGCCAAATCAGCCTGTCCAACTGGTCCCATTTCCTCGAGACGTATACCCAGCTTAGCTGCCACGGTGAGATAAAGTTTACACGAGCTCTAGGATTAAAGAAAATAAGCACTGTGGAATCTCTGATCTTTCCCCAAGCTCTGCACAATTCTGTAGCATCATCAGTTGATTGATCTCCCACCATATCAGGCACTAAGCCAATGCTGGGCTCCTTTTTACTGGGCGCATCTTTATCCTCCGCATCTTTAGAATATTGCTATGGGCACTTAGAAGCAATATGGCCTTTTTGTTCACATATAGCATTTCCTAGCCATCATTAAATCCTTTCTTTCTTCAAATGATTTGCCAAAAAGTGGCCTCTTCTATCATTTACCCAGTTTAAAAGAAGTGTGAGGTTGCCGCTGAAATCTTTTCTTTCAAAAAGACTTCTTTGTAAAGCTGGTCTTTTCCGAAAATTGCTTCTTATTCTTGCTAGGATCCTGCTTAAACTAAGAATCCTTCTTTTCAGTGCCTTTAAAGCTATCAGCTTTTCCTTTCAACAATGCATTTGCCACACCAGTATTTTCAATTAACTGTACCATATTTGTAATCCTAGCCTTGGTACAATAATCCCTGATGGCTTCAGGCAAACCGCAACAGTACTTTTCAACTTATTCTGACAGGGGCACTGTCCTGTAAGAACTCACGGGCAAAAGTGCTTCCCAAATTTTCTTATTCTAGTCTTCTAAATCTGCACAATTTGCCGCGTCCAATTTATGCCATGCAGTCATGACATCTACTTCAAACGTGGTTAGTTAACCATAAGGCTGCAAACAACTGTTTGAAATGGACCCAAGTGGCAGGTGCATATCCTTGCATCAACAATATGTTCCACCACTGCAAAGCATTACCTTTCAAAAAAGTTAAAGCCTTTTGCACCTTAGAAGTCTCAGTAAAATTCCCTGCAGTGTAAGCTGCATCAAACTGCTACATAAATGTCAAAGCTTTCAGCTTACCTTGGATAAGACTGAAGGTTTCAAACTTTAATGCCTGACCACCCTCTTTATAGTCTTTAGGCTTTGCAGCTTTTGGTGTCAAGTTGTCATAGACAGGTGGCTGTAAAAAGGGGAGTCCCTTAGGTGCATTATCAGCATTCATTTCACCTGTCTTAACTGCCATATGCCCACTAGGCTGAAAAAAACCAGCCGCTGCATTTTGTACTCTAGGCATCAAATAAGGACTCTGCAAAGTCTGATAACCGGGCTGTAGACCAATATTAGCATGAAGTGGGTTCACTGCCTCAATAGGCATCATTCCTGGTGGCCCTCTGGGCAAGTATCTGTGATAACCAGTGGGTTATCCAGCCATTGCTTGAAAATTTGACTCGCCACCAAAGTAACCACGATAAGTAGCAAATTGAGGAATAGTCTATTGTGCCACTTGTGCATAACTGCCTTAACCATTCACTCCCTGATCCTGTGCTTGTGCTTCTTGTTGCACTCGACCTATCTCCATGTTTGGTGTCTTTTCCACGTGCTCACGCACATCAAAGGTTTGCCTTTTTGAGTGCTCCATGGTATGATGTGATGACTCAGCCTGAGAATCCTCATTATGTGACTTCAAAGATTTTTGCATCCGAGGATTCTTTACAAGCTATTGGAAAGAGCCAACCATACTGAGAAGTTGTGCCATAAACAAGTCCTCCTGTTCTTGCTCCTCATCCTGTGGTTCAATGTTGGTTCTAGAAGGTGCTAACACGTGTGCACTCTCTTCTTCATGAGGGAGTTTTCCTTTGCCTTTATCCATGTCTGCCATCTCTCTAGTCCTATAATCTTTGTAAAACCTGTGTGTATGGCCTTTTCACCCAAAATTGTCCGAGCTTAAATTCTTACAGAAAGAATTCAAATCCCGAGGATGGAACCATGAAACCGGTCTATGACTCACATAAAGTGGTAGTTTCTTCAATTAACACCTGGTCTTTTTACACACACACAAAAACAGAGACCTCGCTCCCTCGCTCAAGACCAGATTGGCCCCGAAGACCGGCGCCCCTCTCGGCATTTCTTTATCAATTAAAAGATAGAAAATTACAAAAATGAAATGTTCCAAAATACATAACCTGTGAACAGTTGGTTTTCATCTTTTCTGAGTAAATCCTAGCTGCATAAGGACAGTTCAGCATGACTAGATCAACATCCCTTTTAGGAAAGCATTTTCTGTAACCATAACTCAATGATTCATGTGCAAAATTGCAGCAAATTTGCAGTCTGCAGAACTCCGAATTCACTATTCTTACTGTCTAGTATGTCCAGAACAACATCCCTTTTAAAAAAGCATTTTCTGTGACCAAAACCCAATGATTATGTGCAGAATTGCAGTCTGCAGATCTCTAACTTCACTGTTCTTACTGTCTAGATCTCTGAATTCATTGTTCTTACTATCCAGCATGTCCAAAACAACATCCCTTTTAAGAAAGCATTTTCTGTGACTATAACTCAATGATTCGTGTGCAGAATTGCAATCTGCAGATCTCTGAATTCACTGTTCTTACTATCCAGATCTCTGAATTCACTGTTCTTACTGTCCAGCATGTCCACAACAACATCCCTTTTAGGGAAGCATCATTCCAGCATTAAAACAGTCCCACAAACAGCACTAAATCAGAGCTGAAAAACCCTTTGATGGAATCAGCCCATCATGCAGAGCATTTCCTCTGAGAATAGAGAGAGAGTTGACCAGAGGAAGCAAGCTCTACCTCCGTACATGAGTCAGAGTTGAAGAAGTACTCTCCATAGCTAATGTTCTTGCAACAATCTGCCCTCAGCTCCTCAAAACTTCATTCTCAGATCTACCCCTTATGCCTATTACGCTTTTTTTTAAATGCTCTCTCTCTCTCTCTTTTGGGAATTTGTGCCACATGGCATACATGTAACAATTTTCCCATTTAAACCTTCCGGTCTAAAATTCTCCATATTCGGTGCAAAATTTGACCTCAGCACAGACCAGAGAATTAATCCTCGTGCAAAAACGAAGATAATGACGTGAACAGATTCTAGGGTGGTCCAAAAATAGTAACTCCCTAAATTTTAGGGATGGTGACCCTTGCATTCCTCAAGTTGTTTTGAGCAACTTTTATCATTGCAACCATATCAAAAAGTGTAATGTGGCTCAGTTATAGTGACTTTTATTCCGTGAGCATTCTTACATGTGCATCTTCTATCTTAGCCACGCTCATTGTCATGCACCATCTCCAGTGGCTAAGCACACAATCCCAAACCACTGGCATTCTATTCTTCAGTGCACATTCAATACGGAACCGGTCCTAAGGCTCAAACAAACCATTAGTCCAATTTGTTCCATGGCTACCTCTTCTGGCCATGCAAAGATCCCGGCTTATTCCAAGAGAACTCTGAGGGAAAAAAGCAACAGCACCTAAAGAAAAGAAAAATAAAATATTATATAAGTAAATAAGGAAAACAACTGCAAAATGTATCACAACCTGGTGACATATCCTCATCTCGAAAGAACCTGGGGGTTTCATTTTGGAACCTGTGGGGTAGGACCCATCACGCATGCGTTGCAACATTTTGACCACTTATAAGCATGCGGTCTCTTAAAACACGACTTATTGTATTTGATATATCCAAGTCTGGATTACAAGAGAAAATTTTATTGTAGTTACATCTCATGAATATCTTCTAGCTTTTTCCTAAGTATCTTATAATTTCTTGGTAAAATCTGGATCACTTGTATAACTTCATTCCTTAGTTCAAGTTCTCTTTAAGCCCTATTGGGACAATTGACATGGATATGTCCAATATTGTGGCACTAGGAGCATCGGTGTTTAGGATACTTTGGACATTCCCTTTTGAAATTACCTAACTCCTGGCAATAGAAATAGTGCGAAACTTTATCACTTGGGATTACAAGATTCTTGGTTGTCTTTGGCAGGATTTTCTTCTTTAGACCAAATTGCCCTAGGATCCTTTTAGCAGACCAAAGTTATCTTAGAAACTTTGTTTCCAAATTGTCCTCTTTTTTTATCTGGACTGAGATCCATGGACAATCGGCTTTACTTGTAATACTAAAGAATACTCCCAAGCTTTGACATTCTGGTAAGACCCAATCTCTATTAGTTGAGAAGGAACAACTTAAGAGAAATTCATTGCAAGTTAGAACTATCATTCCTTCGTAGAGCATCTCTGATCACTTGTAAGTTCTAAGCTCAAAATTGATACAACTCATATTACTCGGGTTAACTGTAGTTATAAGAGTAAGGTTTATTTCAACACAAGTTGTATTACATGTCGATAAAATCTCTAGGATTTCTAATCATCCTAAAGAGGTGTAGTGGACTCTAGATCTTCGTCTTCATCTGATTCCTCTATATATCCAAAGATTGCACTTGTATAGCTTCGTTTTCTTGGAGGCTCAATATCTTTTGATTTAAGTCAGGACAGTCTGCTTGGGCGTGCCCTAGCTCATTGCAGTGGAAGCATCAACGATTGGGACATCTCTTATGAATGTGCCCTATCTCTCCGCACATGTGGCATCTCTTGTCCTGATCTCAGGGATCATCTTTGTCACAATTGCCTGATTTAAGTTTTTGGATGATCGGCTTTTCTCGAAGTAATGCATCTTGCAAGTCTGTCGGACGCATTGCTTCAAGACGATGGTTCAGAGGAGTGTTTAAGCCATGGCAAAACTTGGATACTTGCTGCACAATATCCATAGATAGTGCGTATTTTCGTAGGGTTACAAACTTTGAGTAGTAGGCTTCCAAGGTTAATTCCAGCTACTTGAGCTTGAAGAATTCATTCATCCTCAAAGTCTAGTAGGTTGGCGGAAGGTATCGTCCCCGTACAACATCTTTTAGGTGAACCCAAGTGACAACGGCTTCAGAAATACCTTGATCTTTGCACCATTGCTTCCACTATATCCGAGCCTGGCCAATTAACTTAAGTTTGGCTATCGTTACTTGATTGGCTGAAGCAGTTCCTAAAGCAGAGAAATAATCATCCATCGACTCAATCCATATCTCCGCCTTTGCTACGATATCTATTCCTTTTCCACCAAACTCGGGTGTCTTAATCTGCTTAAGAAGGAATTTATTATCTCGCATGTCAGTATTCGTGGATGCAAAAGGTACTTGACAATCAAGCCATACCACTTAGGTTATTCTATTTAGAATATGTCCATGAACCATACATTAATCAATCACATATCATTACGAAGTTTTGCTCTGATACCAACTGTAATGTGCCTGCCTATCAGCTATCGAGGCACATGTTTAGCGGTCCATCAAGAGACAAATCCAAGACTCGATGCTAGGATGCTATCAGAAGACCTTGACACTAGGAACCCAAATTTCAGGTCGATCCCGGTGGGTTTGTCTGTCACAAGGCGAACTCGAGAAACCCTTGGCAACAAACCCGTAACATTCCATGGGAGTGCCAGGCAATGTCACTTAGATTCGTCTCTTGATGGACCGCTAAAAATGTGCCTGAATAGCTGACAGACAAGCACGTTACACCCACTCTCATGGTCATCCATTCCAACAGACTATCAACAATGATGCTACTCACTATATGACCCCTATCTACAACATTTTCATCTTACAAAAATCCTCAATTGGATCTGCCTAAAGCATTAATAACTTTAAGACAGAAATTCAAAGTGTTGATCTAATGCTCTTTGACATCGACCAAGGTCCAAATCAACCATGGTCAACAATGTTTACTTTGTCTCACAACTTGGGTTAAATCTACTCTCAATCAGTCAGCTTTGCTAGGATAAGCCATCTTTTTCACCAAAGACACCGTTGAGCTCATTGACAAGTCTATGGATTTGATTGTGGCTCGTAGCACTACTCATCCAAATGGCCCTATTGTATGATTGAGTTCTTGTCCATAGCCACTCCTGAGAATTATGAATTCCATCAGGTGTATGCCCTCGTGACTCAAGGCCCCTCAAATTTGGAGTGTTTATGGCATTATTGTCTCAAACACATATCACATGATACTCTTCACGGGTTATTGTGAGATAAGCTTGTTGATGGCATTCCTCACCTGAATTTTGCTAAGGATGTCCGCAGATCATGTCAATTGGACAAGCAACATCAAACCCCATTCCCATAACAAGCTCAACATCACACTGAAGGCATACTTTGACTGGTTCATACTGACCTTATTGGCCAATCATCCACACCATCTTTAATTGCTGTGCAATACTATATGCTGCTTTTGGATTATTATTCATGCTACCTGTGGGTCTATTTTCTAAAGCAAATGTTTGAGGCTTTTGCTTATTTTGCTACATGGATGCAGCACACCACTAATCATCTGGGCACCTAGCTAGGAATAGCCCGATCTGATAAAGAGGATGAGTTCTTTTAAATGAATTTGCTTAGTTTCTGTGGCGATATGGTAATTGAGGTGCCTAACTAGGAATAGCTCAGACTGATGGTGGAGGTGAGTCCATTTCAAATGAGTTCACTTAGTTTCTACAGCAATATAGTATTCAGTGAGAGTTATCTTCTATCAACTCCCCCTCACCCCCATCTTCATCAACAACCAAAGTGCCATGGCCATTGTAGCAAACCCAATTGTATCCCTCAAGACAGGGCATGTGGGAACGCACTTCCAGTTCTCCAACTAGTAGGTTGAGGTGATCCATTTTGACCCATCTGCATAGAACCATGCTAACACCCTCAAGTAGGCGGTCAACCGACCAATGCACCAACACTTGCACAACAGCATTGGTGTAGGTCCTCCCTCCTCGCCATCAAGTTAGGGGGCCAGGTCTTTTCTCTTCTTTCTCTATGGATATCAACTTTTTGTAGGAGGATGTTAGCCTCTTCTCTATTGTACTTTGAGGGTTTGGTTTGTTCTCTCATGGTGATGGGAGATGGCAATCCCTATCCCTATCGTACATTACTATTCATGAAACTCCTACAAGGGCATCACTAGAATGAACTTTGTTGCACGATCATGTGTGTACTTGTATACACCTCGTATATATGTTTTGTGCACTTGAAAGTGGGACATTTGTATTTATAAGCCCCTTCTCAAGTGAAACACTATGCATTGTGAAGGATACTTTACCCTTTTACACCATTAAGGAGAGATCCCAAGCAGCATCCATTGACCTCGAATTATCACTATTAGATTGCCACCACTGTCCCCATCCCATATCTTGTCTTCGACAGCCTTGCAAGTGGTTGGGTAGGTTCCCAATTGATAGGCATGTGAGCTAACCATCCCTTGTTCCCACCGGACACTCATTAAAAAATATTCGGGGATAAAAGATCAAAAGAAAAGGAAAAGAAAAACCTATAAAAAATAAAATATATGGGCACCCAATGGAAGATAACCATCACTCTATAGGCTTGGTAGGTTCTTGAGCAGCCAATGCACACACATTGTGACTAATGCCTAAGCTAATTTGGGGTGGGACCACTCTAGTTGAAATAGAGGTACTTCCTCATCACCTTTGTAGGCTTCGTAGGCCATTGGGCAACCAACATGCACCCCTTGTCTGATACTCTAGTTCTTTGGGATAACACCTCTTGAGCGAGCTACGCTTCATGGTCCCTCTTTGCTTGGGTTTTTGGACTCAAAGGGGCTGTTAAGAAACGAAGGGTTATTTAACTTTATTCCCCTTTTTAAAGCTTATTAAACATCCCCAAAACTCAAACATTAAATGTACCTAAAGTGTCCAGGCACCCACATTTAATGCACCCCAAGTGGCTGGGCAGCACTTGAGACAGCTCGGGCACCACCCTAGACAATTGGTTGGCCCATGTGTCTAAATAGGGATCTGTCCAACCAGTCTGCACACCCCGAATCCATCATTCTACAGTTGCTAGCCATCACCATTGCTGTCCACCTGCTGGCAATTGCCCCCCCATCTTCTGCAGTGCCTCTGACGTATCATCACCAAATAGCTAACACCTGTGTTTTCTTGCATACTAGGTTGTCCTACTGCCACCCTACTGCCACATCATCCTCCAACTGCAAATGACCTGTTTTCAGCCCCCTGTCTGGAGTTTCCAGCATCATATCAGCTGTGTTTTGCTGCTGTTCAGAAGGCCCTGGCTGATGTCATCATTCGGACAGTGTGTAGGCTGCATTTTCATCAGATCTTGCTACTGCTTGCTTCCCAGGGTTTCCAGATAGCTGTGTTTTCTCCTCCAAATGCTGCATTTGCTGCTATTCACTCTTTTAGGACTGCTAAAACTGCATTTTCACCCTCTCCAGTTGTGGTGGGCATCCTCCAACATCCAAGCTTTGGTGGTATGCTACTTTGGAATTGTCTGGAAGCTGCCTCCACCAACTTCCTCCGCGCCCATTCATAGAGAGACGATGGTTTTTTTTTTTCTCCCCTCTCTGGACACATATTACAGTATTCAGTTCATTGAGTTATTCCTTCACTCAACATTTTTGTAGTTGTGCTTTTTGGGATTCTCTTTGAGTGCAGTTATTTAGTCGAGTTCGTATACATTTTGTGTTTTCTGTGCAAACCCTAAGGCAACCTCCTCACACACTTTCCTTGAGAGGCTACACTCTGGCCCATGTTACATGATAGATAGAGAAAGCCTTGCAAGTTCTAGTCTACGTACACATTACCAATTCAGTGATCACATTGGAGTACATATCATGCTTTCACCTGTCAACATTTTAACTGGGTGTCTTCACTAGCAACTGCATTGCCACCCATTGATTGGCAACAATATTATCCTTGGCAACAAGCGGTTAAAGGATTGTGCTTCTCGCACAGTTTGATGATCTATATGACATTCCACCCAAGCTTTTGCCACCAGAGCTAAGCAACCATAACTTTGAACAGCATCTAGTAAGGAGCCCCATGGACTTCCAAATCCTGATGGCCAAGCTGCAGATGCAATCAGCATAACTGCTTAGTGTTGGGTTAACAGACCTAACTATTTTTGCATTTTCTGCCCCTAATCCTTTTGTCCAGAAGAAAATCTGAAGTATCAGATAGCCCAACTATGTGTCTCAAACTTACATAGCCATTATGTCTCTAGCTAACACAATCACACACCATTAGTTGCAAACATCTAAACTCTGGACCAAAATAAACACTAGAGAGTATGAAACAGAAAGCCAAAGTTGCAGTTTCTAGGAAGTACATTGTGTTCCTATAGATGGGAAGCGAAACTTCCTCTAGAAAACAAGAAGAAACATACTTGCCCAGAAGTGGAATGCTATGATCCCATATGATTATTAAAGTTCAACACAGCTTCAGTTGAAGATTGTACAAAGTTTAACACTGCTCAGATACTGTCAGTCACCGAACAAACTTTTATGCTAAGCATCCTTCATTCTGGCATAGATGATGCAAGTAGGACTTTCACAGCACTACTCAGCATGATCTAGAGATGATTATAAAATGGAAGAAATTGAAGCAAGAACACAAGAATTGCCTGCCACCCCAGGCTTGCTGCTCCATAGGATAGTCAGGTTAGCATGATCTAGAGATTTTCATGTAGAACAACCAAAAAAAACATTTTAAAGACTCATTTTACTGCTAAAATATGCAGGCAAATTCACAGTAAGTTTAAAGTCATTTTGTTCTTGAAGCAATTGTGCTCTCAGCTCAAGACAGGTAGTCATAAAGCCACACTTGCAGTCAATGCAAGTTGGACACCAAAAACACAGGATCTTTCAGTAATTATTTTAGTAATTTTGTCATTTATGCAAGGCATTACAAAGAATCAGGGCTTTGAAAAAAAGTTGAGAAACAAACTTTTCTCAACAGCAAGGCGATTGTTCTTCAGTATCTCTGCCACAGTAACCAGAGTGGTAATAGCTGGAAAGCCAAACAAAATAAGAATGTCAAGAAACGAGCTAAAGGATCCAATGAGTCTAATGTAACCAAAACTTATAAACGAGAGCATTGTCAACATTTTGATGAATTCAAAAAGGTAGAACTTGTAAAGTAGCAGGACACATACAATTTCTATGCCTTTTTATTATGTGCTATGAGACTTCCAAAAGTAAACAGCATTGAAGTCATCAAATTAACAAGGTTCAGTCATCTGATCTATGGACTAAAATTAGATTTTTGAGATGCTTGTGGAATAAGCTTATAGATGAAAGCTAAGTGAACAATTGAATTCAGGACGAACAAGAGAATTGTATTAATCAAGAGACTCATTGACATTTCTTACTTACTTATGATGGAAACAGCCTATGGCTACTCGCATGCCCTTTGATTTATACGGGAACTCAGAATTGGTGTGAAACCCCTCGATTGAAGGGAACTACTTGCTAGGGGTGAGGAAACTTTTTCATTTTAGGAATAGAAATCCCTCTCACGTAAAATGCCCAAAGAGCTATAAACTCGCTGGGTGTGTACAATAGAGCTCATAATAAAGGGTCATCGTGTGTTGAGTTGATGGTCTGCCTGCCTAGAAAGTCCTTGTAACCTAATGTTTCACACAAGGAAATGCAACATGCTAGTGCTCCTCAAGTGACTCTAATCTATTCGTGTATCCATAGAAGGCCATCCTATGAGCTACAGTCTACTTGTCATATCAAGGGCCAGTCCTGTACACAAAGCCTCCAAGTATCTATGACAGCCACATTTGGAACACCCAAAGAAAGGCGGCTTCACAATCAGCAGTCCTGTGTAGGCCAACAACCAAATGATAAATGGTGATGCCAAAAGTCATCCAACACTTATATCTATACTAATTCTATTGTGCACAGTCAAGATGCTTGCTTTCAAAGCTATTGGTCGACTTTCTTGCAACAAGACTGCACCTATTGCAAACATACTTACATTAGTTCCAACAAGGATTTATTGGCATCCACCATATCCAAGATTGGAGTTGTATCAATAGCCATCTTAAGCCTTTCAAATCTTTCTTTTTGTTTTGTTCCCGATTTAAAGCCTTTCCCTTTCCATTTGAGCCAATCAGTCATGGAAAAAACTATTTTGGCATATTCTCAAACAAATAGACGATAGAACCTAGATAAACCTGGAAAGATCTACAGCTCTTGCATGCTTCTTGGGAGGTACCACTCCAAAATGATCCCATTCATGATCCATCTTGATTCCCTTTTTCAAGATAATATGTCCCATTTATTCAATGCTCTATAATTGACGCAAAGTCAAATAGATCCATCTTTTTTTCCCACCAATAAATTGATGAGGCCCATGGCAAATTATTAGGTTTCATAAACTCCATTTCAAGGTATCTCTCATATTTTCTTTCACTTTTTTATGTTGGGTTTCTCTAAGCCCTTAGGATGTCTTTGATATCGAGTGAGCATCACTAATTTTATTATATTGGATTGGATGATTTATATTGCCCCTCTTAGTTGGCAGTCCAACAGGCATCACTAGGATACACCTCTTTGAATTTATTTAAGAATTGAGCTAAATCAATTTTAACATCACATTTGATTCCAAACTAGAGGACAGGAGGAGAACTCAGAAAATGCATCGATATTATCAGAGAGGAAAGCAAGCAGCTTGGGAATTTTATCTTCCAGACTAGGGATTGGGACACTTGATTTATGGTAGAGTCTGGTAGATCGATAAGGTCAAGATTCTTAGTCAACTTCAATGCAACGAGGATCTCAAAGAGGCAATTAATAGACTTTGGAGGGCAAGGCCCTTTCAAAAGTAGAAGGTCACTTAAGAATTGGCGGAGTGCTTACAAGAGATCAACTGTCCCTTTTTTTTTTTTTTGGAGGCTAGAAGCGAGAGAGAGGGCATCTTACAAAGATAGAGACAAACACACAGGCATGGGGGGGGAATAAGGGTATGGACTTTGTAGCTATATCATGGTATTGGAGCCAGAAACATCTATATAAGGAGTAGTAGTGACTCTGAGCTCTACTTGATTTCCACTCTACATGTGATTCCCTATACTCAGTGGTGGTGAGCCCTCACATGTGCGTCGTCACGAGGGTGTAGTCCTGAGATATGCCTCAATGTTATCATGAATACAAAAATTCCTCATTGATATATCTTGTGTGCCATTCTGCTATGCCTTTTCATGCCTCATGACAGATTATGACTTGAAGCCTTGTGAAGGTCCGTAACACTTGGTATCAAAGCAACTCTAGCATGGAGCATACTAGCTCGAGAGGGGAACAGGCTCACGAACACGGAAGAGATCCTACTATAACACATCGTGCAACGCGATGTGACGACCCCGACACAACGCGACGTGACACGACATGGTGTGATGGTCCCCCCAAACATAGTACCTTCTGAAACCTAGAAGAGAATCTGATTTTCCTGTGGCAAGTAAAGATAGCCTGAGACCTCGACACGGAGCTACAAAACATCTATATAGGGAGTAGTAGTGACTCTGAGCTCTACTTGGTTTCCACTCTGCGTGTGATTCCCTATACTCAGTGGTGAACCCTCACATGTGCAGCGTCACGAGGGTGTAATCCTACGATGTACCTCAATGTTGTATCTTTCGATATCATAAATATAAAAATTCCTTGTTGATATATCTTGTGTGCCATTCCACTGTCTTTTTGTGGCTTGTGAGAGGTTATGACTTGAAGCCCTATGAAGGTCCGTAACACTTGGTATCAGAGCAACTCTAGCACTGAGAATTTTTGCTCAAGAGGGGAGCAGGCTCACGAACGTGAAGAAGATCCTACCATAACATGTCACACAATGTGACACGACGACCCTAACATGACACAACATGACACAACGCAACACGACACAACACGATGCAACACGACATGGCGCAACTGTGGTACCTACTAGAACCTGGAAGAGAACCTCATGTGCTAACAAAGTTGAGAGGGAGCCGGCATGAGAGAGACGCACAGCATACCATTCAAAAATATCTTGGAGGAAGCTGATACTGTGGGAGGACACTTTCTTTGAAGAGGAAGACGAGCTATGTCACTAGCTCAAAATCACATACAAGAAGAAAGAGCTACGGCTCAAACTGATCAAGCAGACAAAGAAGACCATCAAAGCGCTAAGGAAGACCCACAAAGAAACAGATGTGCTGTGCAATCTCAAAGAGAAGGCTGAAGAGCTGGATGAAAACCTGGAAGAGGTTGACTACCAATTGATCATGATGTGAGAGAGAGATGACCTATGGTAAGGATAGCCCGAGACCTCGACATGGAGCTGCAAAACATCTATATAGAGAGTAGTAGTGACTCTGAGCTCTACTTGGTTTCCACTTTGCATGTGATTCCCTATACTTAGTGGTAAACCCTCACATGTGCGGCGTCACAAGGGTGTAGTCCTAAGATGTGCCTTAATGTTGTATCTTTCAATATCATCAATACAAAAATTCCTTATTGATATATCTTGTGGGCCATTCCACTGTGCCTTTTTGTGCCTCATGACAGGTTATGACTTGAAGCCCTGCGAAGGTCCGTAACACTTGGTATCAGAGCAACTCTAGTGCGGTGCATACAAGCTCAAGAGGAGAGCAGGCTCACGAACGCGGAGGAGATCCTACCATAACATGTTGCATGACATGACACAACGACCCCGACACGACACGACACAACACGATACAACACAACACGACACGACATGGCGCGATATCCCCCCAAGCATGGTACCTGCTGAAACTTGGAAGAGAACCTGATGTACTAACAAAGTTGAGAGAGCGCCATGGCGCGATAGGGACGCGCAGCATACATTCAAAAATGCCTTGGAAAGAGCCAATGTTGTGGAAGGACACTTTCTTTGAAGAGGAAGACGAGCTATGTCTCTGGCTCAAAATCACATACAAGAAGAAAGAGCTATAGCTCAAACTGATCGAGCGGACAAAGAAGACCATCAAAGCACTAAGAAAGACCCGCAAAAGAACAGATGTGCTATTGCAATCTCAAAGAGAAGGCTGAAGAGCTGGATGAAAACCTGGAGAAGGTTGACTACCAATTGATCATGGTGCGAGAGAGAGATAGGCTGTGGCAAGTGAAGATAGCCCAAGACCTCGAAACGGAGCTGCAAGAGAAAATCATGTTGAGGTGGAATTGGGAGATTGCCTCTGGATCTGAGGGAGCCAAAGAGAGGGCAGAAACATACTTGAAGCAGATGAGAGCCAAAAGGGCTAAAGAAGGGAGCAAAGCCAGCCAAAGAAGAACCAAGAAGCCAAGAGAGGAAGAAACAGGTGAAAGAAGAAGAATTATGGTCAGATAAAGATGAAGATGAAGACCTGGGAGAGGATGAGCTCAGCCTAGATCTTTGAACACCTCATCCCCAACCGATGGCTACTACCTTGAAGACTACTACCAAGAAGGCTACCCTCAAGACCAATACCTCTACAACGAATACCCTCCTAAAGGAGATGGATACTACTACCTTGAAGATGTTCCCATCGACTACCGCCTAGAAGGAGAATACCTCTACATGCAGTGAAATCGCTCACGCCCATCACGTCGCAAGCTGTCCCCGCTCCGTCTGATCGCGCCCGCCCTAGATCGATCGCGCCCGTTCGTTAGCTCACCCCCCCCCCCCCCACGCTGACTCCCCCCCACCAAATGGCTTGCAACACCCCGCCCCGCCTGCCCGTCTTTCGCCCCCGCCCTGACAGTTCAACCCCCCCCCCCCCCCCGCGCTATATCTTGCCATATCGCCCCCGCCCCGACAGACCGTGCCCTCCCCACCTGCCCGTCTTTCGCCCCCGTCTTGACAGTTCGCCCCCCCCACCCCCGACGCGCTACCTCCGTCCACAGTGTCCAATACCCCCCCCCCCCCCCCGCCATTGTTCCCCCCCACCCTCCAATTGTTCCCTCTATCTGCAGCAACTTTCCCCCCTCAGGTAGCACCATGACGTGATTGGTAGTTTTCTCAAAAGGGACACACAATGGAAACCTTTGGTCAGACACCGGTGCACTCAATGAGTGCCCCCCAGTCAAACACCTTGCGTGTCGTCCTCTCTAAGGAGCAGCTCTTAGCCGTCTGAGCTAAGGAGCTGGAGCTAAAGGAAACAGCGATTTATGGTCAGGTAGTAGGAAATTCCCTAGCCAGGGCCCAGCTTTGGGACTGGCTTCACTCCACACTGCGCATTGGCATAGCGCAGATCGTGGAGGCAGTCCTAATGGGCCAAGGGATTTTCATGGTCAGGCTCAGCTCGGCAAACGCAACTCGCAAGTTGCTTGCCAATTCACCATATGCCTCCACGAAGGGGGTCATATACATGGTCCCTTGGTACAGTGGCTTTACTGTGGAGACATTTGCACTCCACAACAGGTTTCTTCAGTACCCGGTCACCCTTCTTTTCCTCGGCCTGGCGCCAGTTGGTGGAAGACTTTGGACGGCTCTTCGGCACTATCCTTCCCGTGTCCTTCACGAATGCAGTGATAGCTGCAGGAGTTGCAAAGGTACAGGTGGCAATGAAAGAGGTCAAGAATATCCCACAGTTCCTAGAGATTGAGGCAAGCGGGCACTCCTTTATGCAGCAGGTCATTGTGACGAGGCAGCCAGGGCAGTGCTTGAGCTGCCACGACTTTGGGCATCAGGCAGCAAGTTTCACGCGTTTCGGAGCCAAGGTGGCTACGCCGATAGGCCCACAAGTAGACGTTAACGGCTTCACACGAGTCCAGAGACAACAAAGAGAGAGACGGCAGGGGGCGGCGCAGCCAGCATCTCAGACCCAGCCTCGGCAGCAGGGAGCAAGTGGGCGAGCGACACCCCCTCGATAGAGCGCTCCACAACCCCCCCCCCTGTCCGCCCCACCCGGCAGGACCGCAGCCCCCCACATCCACCACCTGCGCCACAGACTACCTCTCCTGAGTCCCCACAGCCCCCACACCCACCTCCCCTAAAATCCCATGCCCCCCCCCTCCGCTAACCCTGGCCCACAGCCCCCCATTTCCAAGGCCACCAGCCCCCCCCCAACACCCGCCATATACCTCCGTCCATCCCACTATCCCTCGATCATCCTCCCCCCCACCACCCCCCGTACCGAGCACCCCCCCCCCCTAATCCACACCTGGTTCAAGTGATCCCCTCCGAGACCCACCCCCCCTCCCCCCACAGGAGATGATGAGCCACACACGTCTACATCCTCCTTGCACCAGCAATCCTCCCTGTGACATTAAAAGTGACATTTAATATAACGTTAAGGTCACAAATATTGAATGTGACATTAAAGTGACATTTAATGTGGCATTAAGGTAAATCTAGGGGAACATGCACGAGAATGACCGTCCGGGCTCTTGGGCGCCCGAACGGGCTTAAGGGGAGCCTAGAGAGTAAGAGAGTCCAAGAATAGTAGGACTCACCAAAAGTGGACGGCTGGCAGAGGAAACGGGGAGAGAGGTGCCAGCACTTATCTAGGCGTGGTTGGGAGGAGAAGGATCACTCGTGCTCACCGATTAGGACTGTTAATTTTTCTCTTCTAGCTTCATCGTTTTCTGTCTTTGCCTGAGTCATCTTTCATTGGTATCAGAGCCAGATCCCTCATCCGCTAGGTCGTCAGTCATCTGCCAAGTCGTCAGTCATTCGCAAGGTCGCGTGTCACCCGTCATAGATGAGTACTGGCCGAAAAGAGACGCCGTGAAAGCGTGACGGGCCGTGAAGGAAAGAAAAAAAGTGAGACATGCCACGTCACGTAAATGTGACACGTTACGGGCAGAAGAAAGGTTGAGGCGAAACGACCAGGCGTGTGATCGTGAGGCGAAACGTGATCTGATCGTGATCAACGGAGGCAAAACGTGAAACGTGACACGATTGTTGTCACGACTGCTGTGCGTGAGGCGACTGCTGTGAGATGGACAGAAAAACGTCATGGAACGGACGGAAAAATGTCATACACGACTGAAGTCAGGAAATTGAATTTCCAGCATGACTACTTCACTGCTCTAGTCCGGGAAGATAAAATTTATTCCTTACTCTTCGGATTTATTTCCAAACCAGCAACAACTGCCTGCCATTAAAATCAGGGAAGTACTTTACTTTGTATGCAAATTTATTATCTTTGCTTTCCAATTCCAGTGTATTAATGGCAGAAAAAGGGAAAGAAAGGGTAATGGAAAGCTCTAGTTCTGGGGACCAACCTATGGTAGATCCCCATGAACCAGAAATACAAGAAGAACAACGGGAAGAATTTTTTGCTACACGAGAGCAATTCGATGATCTTACTGCTCGTGTGCAAGCTCAGGGGGTTCAAATGGAATTTTTAACCCAAACACTCACTGAAATAAAATCTCAATTAACTTTATTGTTGGAAAGAGATAAAAATAAGATAGAAACCTCGGATGTCCCATCTTCATCGAAAGATTTAGATGTGACTAAGCAAGATCCTAAGGAACCCCAACCTTACCATAAATTGAGGGATAATCCAGTTCTAAAGGATATGAAACCACCTCAATTTTACGGGGAGGAAAAAGATAGGAATAAAGACACAATCTTTAATTTCCTCCAAAAATGGGAAGATTTACATAAACTAAAAAATACCCCACCACATCTCCAAGCACTGGAGGCTAGTTTAACTTTGGGGCCCAAAGCATATAAGTGGTGGCGAACTTTAAAGGATGCGAATAAAATACCTGAAACTTTGGCTCAATTTGAATCTGTCTTTTTGAAAGAATTTCTTCCTGAAAATGAAATGGAAAGAAATTGGGAAGGTTGGGATTATGTCAGACAAAAGGGAAGACCCCTACTGACATATCTAGAGGAATATCGTAAGATAATCCTCAAATTGGAAGGAATAGATGAATTCCAAAAAACAAGAGGATTCATTAGGGGACTAGATAAAGCCTGTAAAAAGGAAGTAAAACGGAGTTTACCTAAGACGCTGAAAGAGGCAATTAAATTTGCATTAATTCATGAAGATAGTATGCCTCCACGTACACTCACTAGTCTCACTGATACGGAGCCCAAGTCTAAGGAATTGGAAACCTCAAAATTTGTGGGCAAATTTAAAAGGAAAATGCCATTCTTTAAGGGTAAAAAACAACCTTTTGAAAAGAAACCATATATGAGGCCAAAGTTAAGTCCTGATGACTTTGATAAGGCCAAAAAAGAAAAGTTGTGTTTCAATTGCCTATCCCCTAACCATGCTCCTTGGAATTGCCCTCAAAAGAAAAAGGAGGAAGACAAAGGAAAGGATAAGGACAAGGGCAAGGGAAAAGAAAAACAAATCCATGTAGTGCAGACCTTAGAATTAAAGGGCCATAAAAAGTACAAATCTTTAGAGGTCTTGCACATGGATGTACAACATAAGTGTTGTATGTCAACTTCTATGTGGCAGCCTACTTTTGGGCCACATGATTTACTTAGAGTACATGGATTGATAGCTGGAAAGAAGGTTAGAGTCATGATTGATGACTCTGCCACACATAATTTTATAAATTATGCACTTGTCAAAAAATTGAAACTTCCCCAACAAAAGAGTGAACATCAATATGTTGTTCGTATGATGCAAGGCCAAGACAATAAAATATAGGATACAATGGTATCCAATTTGGAAATTGAGATTCAAGAATATAAAGATAAACTCGATTTCCAAATAATGAACATGGAAAGAGCTGATATTGCTCTAGGGAGGGAGTGGCTATGGGGATTGGAACCATCCTTAAAATGTAGTTATCACCATAATACATTGGAATTTGAAAGGGATGGTAAGACTTTTGTCATTCAAGGTGAACATGAAGTATCTGATAATCCTTTGCTGTGTTCTACTGAAGTTGAGAAGCTGATAATGAAGGAAGTTTGTGAGGTATATATATTATGGTCTCTTCCTGTACAAAACACTTTTACTTTCTATAATATAAAGCAACAATTTTCTTATGTTTGTGAGTTGAATGTTAATAATGAATTAAGTAGTTTGTTAGATGATTTTAAAGATGTGTTTCCTTCCGATTTACCAAGTGGCCTTCCACCAGATAGGGGTGATATAAATCACCCAATTAATATAAATAAGGATATACATCCTATTTCTAAACCACCGTATAGGTTAAGCGAAACACAGCATTAAGAAGTTGAAAGACAAATTAAGGATTACCTGAATAAAGGGTTTATTCAACCCAGTAATTCACCTTGGGCTTCACCAATTTTATTGGTAAAGAAAAAAGACGGTTCTATGCGACTTTGTGTTGACTATAGAGCACTTAATAAAATAACGGTGAAGAATAAATTTCCTATGCCCAGAATGGAAGATCTTTTTGATCAATTACAAGGGGCAAAATTCTTCACAAAGATAGATTTAAGATCAAGTTATCACCAAGTAAGAATTAAGGCACAAGATGTTTCCAAGACAGCATTCCGTACTAGATACGGGCATTATGATTTTTTGGTGATGCCTTTTGGCCTCACTAATGCACCAACTACCTTTATGAAGCTGATGAATAGTGCTTTATGGCCCTATCTAGGACATTTTGTAGTAGTCTTCTTGGATGATATCTTGATCTTTAGTAAATCAAGAGAAGAACATTTGAAACACTTACAATTAGTATTCCAACTGTTAAGAACACATTCCCTTTATGCAAAGAAAACTAAATGTGAATTCTTTGCACAAGAGGTCAAATATTTAGGGCATATTATCTCGAAAGAGGAAATCAACATGGATCCAGAAAAAGTAAGGGCAATTATTGAATGGCCACCTCCAAGGAACCTGGAAGAGCTGCAGATCTTCCTAGGTGAACCTGGAAGAGCTGCAGATCTTCCTAGGTTTATCTGGATTTTATTGTAGATTCATTCGAGATTATGCCAAAATAGCTATTCCAATGACTGACCAACTTAAAGGGAAAGGAAAAAGTTTCAATTGGGGAACAGATCAAAATGAAAGTTTTCAAAAACTTAAGGTAGCTATTGCTACAACTCCAGTACTATTAATAGTGGATCCCAATAAACCATTTGTGGTTGAAGCTGATGCCAGTGATAAGGCAATAGGCGCGGTCTTATTACAAGAAGGTCGACCAGTTGCTTTTGAAAGCAAGAAATTAGACTGTGCAAAACAAAATTATTCTGTTTATGAGAGGGAGCTGTATGCAATAGTACATGCAATGAAGAAATGGAGGCACTATTTGTATGGTGCCAAACTTTTGATTTTATCGGATCATGAAAGCATTAAGTGGCTTAATGATCAACCGGATTTACACGGGCGTAAAGCCAGATGGGCCGAACTCCTCCAAGAGTTCGACTATGAGATAAGATATAGAAAAGGAAAGTATAATATTGTAGCTGATGCACTCAGCAGAATGCCCATCATTAATAAATTGAGTTTTACTCAATTCACTTCCAATTTGCTTGAATCTTTAAAAGGGAAATGCCAGGTTGATCCGGCATATTCCAATATAAAGGAAGCAATAAAAAATGGGGATCCAAATGAAAGTGCTTCTACTGAGCAAGGAATATCTGAGGATGTTCAACAAGGAAATGGAGCATCAAGGGTTGCTCAAATTGGATTCAAGTGGAAGAATTTTATCATTGATAATGGTTATTTACTCTACAAGGGTAGGGTATGTGTCCCGAAAGATACAGAAATAAGGCGCCAGATACTCTTTGAGTGTCATGATACCCCTAGTGTGGGACATCCAGGAGTTAATAAGACTTATAGTCTTATTAAAAGGCAGTACTATTGGCTTGGAATGAATAAGGACGTCCTTGACTATGTGGTCAAATGTAATAAATGCCAGGTTAATAAAGCTGAAAGACTGAAAATGGGAGGACTTCTCCATCCACTAGAAATTCCTTCGGGAAAATGGGAGAGTATCTCCATGGACTTTATTGTTACTTTACCTAAAACACAGAGGGGGCACGACTCTGTGTGGGTGATTGTCGATAGGTTAACCAAAATGGCTAGGTTCATTCCAACTTCAACTAATGTTAAAACACCAAAATTGGCTAGATTGTTCGTAGAGAACATATACCGATTGTATGGCCTTCCGGCAAATATAGTTTCTGATCGGGATAGAAAATTTGATAGCCATTTTTGGCGTGCGGTATTTAGGAAATTGGATACTAAACTTAGCATGAGTACGGCGGATCATCCGCAAACAGATAGGCAAACTGAAAGGGTTAACCAAATTCTTGAAGATATGCTTAGGGCATATGTAAGTAAAAGGCAAACTAATTGGGAAGAGTATTTACTGATAGCAGAGTTTGCATATAACAATGCCAAGCACTCTTCCACTGGATATAGTCCATTTATGTTAATGTATGGGTTTCAGCCCAGAGCTCCTTTTGTAGTAGGGCTGCATAAGGAAAAGGTTCAGGCAACTAAAGACTTTTTGGAGGATATGAATAGTATGTTAAAATTTGCTCAAGAAAATATTAAAAAAGCTCAAAATCAAGCTAGAGCATATGCAGATCCTCACCAAAGAGACATCTCCTTTGAAGAAGGAGAATTGATCTATCTTAAGATGCCTGAACAAACTAAAACTATGAAAAAGGGACAATGTCCAAAGCTTTCACCAAGGTATTGTGGTCCTTTCATAATACTTAAAAAGGTGGGAGAATTGGCTTACAAGCTCCAACTACCTGCTGGTAGTAAAATACATCCAGTTTTTCATGTAAGTAAATTAAGGAAGAAGCTGGGTGATTTGGATAATCTAATCTTAAATGATGATATTGAGAAGCTATTCAATGACCAATCTAATCCACATGAACCAGAAATAATATTAAATGTTCGTAATAGATGAACAAGGAATATTATTTATCAAGACTGTTTGGTTAAGTGGAAAGATTGTTTAGAAGAAAGCTCAACATAGGAGCGAGTAAGTACTTTAAAGAAAAGGTTTCCCGATTTACAGTTAGACCTTCCAAGTATCGTTTTCGAGGACAAAACCGATTCTTAAGGGGAAGGAAATGTGACATTAATGTGACATTAAAAGTGACATTTAATGTAACGTTAAGGTCACAAATATTGAATGTGACATTAAAGTGACATTTAATGTGACATTAAGGTAAATCTAGGGGAACATGCACGAGAATGACCGTCCGGGCTCTTGGGCGCCCGAACGGGCTTAAGGGGAGCCTAGAGAGTAAGAGAGTCCAAGAATAGTAGGACTCACCAAAAGTGAATGGCTGGCAGAGGAAATGGGGAGAGAGGTGCCAGCACTTATCTAGGCGTGGTTGGGAGGAGAAGGATCACTCGTGCTCACCGATTAGGACTGTTAATTTTTCTCTTCTGGCTTCATCGTTTTCTGTCTTTGCTTGATCATCTTTCACTCCCCCTCCCATACAACCACCAGCTCATCCAGCCCTGCCACCCGTCACACTTTCCCGAGACAGACACACCTGTTGCCACAGGAGTTCTTCCGCAATGGCACATGGTCCTACTTGAGAGTTGCGGAGTGTGGAGAGTTCCCACTACCTCTAGAGGTGGGGATCTTCGTGGTTCGTAAGTCAAGGAGGGGCAAGGTCCATCTACTAACACCACCGGATGGACCAAACTACGCCTTTTTTCTTCAGTCCTCTCACTCAGGGGAGTGGACGACGACACAGAAAGAGAAAGAGTTGAAGAGTCAAGTAGCGGACCACACCTCCCAGTGGATGGAGAAGGACTAGCATTGTTTGCACAGCAGTGGCCTGGTTGCATGATGGATATTAACTGGTGGGCTGGTGCCGAGGTCCCTCACCTGAGCATTATCTTTCGAGCCCTTCCACAATGGAGAGCTCCGAGGGCCGTCACACTTTCCCGAGACAGACACACCTGTTGCCACAGGAGTTCTTCCGCAATGGCACATGGTCCTACTTGAGAGTTGCGGAGTGTGGAGAGTTCCCACTACCTCTAGAGGTGGGGATCTTCGTGGTTCGTAAGTCAAGGAGGGGCAAGGTCCATCTACTAACACCACCGGATGGACCAAACTACGCCTTTTTTCTTCAGTCCTCTCACTCAGGGGAGTGGACGACGACACAGAAAGAGAAAGAGTTGAAGAGTCAAGTAGCGGACCACACCTCCCAGTGGATGGAGAAGGACTAGCATTGTTTGCACAGCAGTGGCCTGGTTGCATGATGGATATTAACTGGTGGGCTGGTGCCGAGGTCCCTCACCTGAGCATTATCTTTCGAGCCCTTCCACAATGGAGAGCTCCGAGGGATGTGATCGAGTGGCCCCTAGCACAGACGGCCCGTTTCTACCAGTGCACAGAGTCCCAACTCTCAACATGGCTGATAGATGCATTGATAGTACCACCTGGAACATCTATAGCCCCTATGTTCCGGCCGAGGGCCACCATGGGGGATTGAAGTTCGCCGTCCAGACCGGCGGCAAAGCGTACTTGCATGCCTCATAGCTTCTCCTCTTCATCAGCAGCCTCCACACCAAACAAATACCAGTTCGGTTAGTCATAGGTTTCCCCATGAGTGTTACACCTTGCATCTTGGAATGTGAATAGCCTCCACTACAGTGGAGCATGTGGTTCCAGAAAATTGATTGTTCGGCAGGAGTTGCAGCCTGCCCTTGCCGAATAGATCGACATCTTACTTCTATATTTTACTTATACAGGAGCACAAGCTCACCCCCACCCAGGCCCAACGGGTAGGAAATGTACTCCCAGGCAGCTCGCACACTTACTGGGAGCACGCCATAGGTGCCCATGGCAGGAGTGGAGGCGTATGCACCTCTATTGGTCTAAGTCTTACCACTTGTGTACGAGACCACGGGACGATAGTGGCAAGAAGGGTGCTATGGATCAGACTGGATATTGGGGACTCGTGCTTTGGAGTCCTTAATATCTATGCCCCTACGAAGGTTAGGGCACATAGCAAGTTCTGGGTGGAGATCGCAGAAGGACTCCGAGAGGTGGACTCCTGGATTGTTGGAGAAGACTTCAACAACTTGGAGGCTTTGGAGGACCAGCAAGGCAAAGGGAGAAACTACCAGGGCATAGCCGGGGAGGAGCAGGAGGCATGGAAGGTCTTTCTACTGGCAGTAGGAACACGTGATGCCTGGAGAGACCCTACCTTCCACAGGAGGGAGAGGTCGCTGGACTTCTCTTGGGGATACAGGCGGCTAGGTGGAGTCCTGCTGGAGCGGTTGGACAGGTTTTATGTGGGAGAGTGGGGAGGCTCTCGGTGAGGCCAGATTGAGCAATTGGCGGGCACCATGTTGTCCGATCATTGCCCGGTTCTCCTAACACTAGATCCCCCAACATCTGCCCTAGATGCAGGATCTTTTCGGATCGCTGACTCGATCTATAGGAGGGAGGAGGTGATGAGACAGATAGAGAAAATTTGGACCAAAGAGTGGGGGAGGAGGGACCAGATCGCAGAGGAGGTTGCAGAGGTCCTAGCTGAATCGAGCAGAATCTGCAAGAGGCAGCCGTACAGGCCAAGTAGCAGAGCTGGGAGGAGGAGAGAGCACTCCGGCGGGACTTTGCAGCCACGCAGAGATTATTACAAGAGGCACCAAGGGATCCCACTCTCCACGCACAGGAGGTGCGCGCGTGAGCAGCCATTGCTGGCCTAGAGGACAGGCACTAAAAGTTCTCTTTCTGCACCTCAGCAGCTTTCTAGGCACAGAAGGGGGACACGATGTGCAGGGAGTTTTTCCAGGTGCACCAGCCTCGCACCTCAAGAGAGCAGATACGCAGCCTCCAAGATCAGTATGGAAGGACCCGTTCTAGCCCAGACGAGGTGATGGAGATTGCCACCGACTACTACAGTCGCCTCTTCCTGCAGGAGATAGCCTCAGCTAGAGGATAACGATGTAGACAGTAGGTCTGGGATAACATCCTGTCCCTCGTCACAGAGGAGATGGGACGCTCTCTCCTAGTCCCCTTCACAGAGAAGGAACTAGAGGAGGCTTTCCATACACAGGACGGGCAGAAATGCCCAAGAGAGGATGGCCTCTCTAAGGCTTTCTTCACTACCTTCTGGAAAGTAGTGAAGGATCCCCTACTGATGGCCTTTCAGGAGATTTTCACTTCAGGACAGATGCCAAGGAGTTTTTCGGCAAGCCTTATCAGTCTTCCCCCCATAGGGGGAGACCGGTTGGAGCTTTCCCAGTGGAGACCGATTACCTCATTGCCAGTGGCCTATAAGGCGTTGGCAAAGATGATTGGCAGGCGACTACGCCCCGTACTTCTAGACATCATCCATGACACACAAACAGTCTTTGTCCAGGATAGGAGCATCCTGGACAACGTATTCACCTTCTTTGAGGCGACAGGTGGGCCCAACACAGTGGGCAGAGACTGGCCATACTACTCTTGGATTTGGAGAAAGCCTATAACAGGGTGGACTCGGATTTCCTAGAGGGCACCATGGTGAGGTTGGGTTTCCCGCAGGCTTGGATTTGCGGGGTCTCCGCACTTTACAGATCGGCCACCAGCAGGGTTCTCATGGGAGGTAGGCGGGGGGGGGGAGTTTCGACTGGAGAGATCGGTCCAACACGGCTGCCCCTTGGCCTCGTACCTGTTCCTTCTCTTTGCAGAGACGATGTCTCGCTTCCTCAGGTCATGTGTGAGCGGGTTACGTGGCCTCCAACTTCGAATAAGCGAGGAGACCGAGTTGTTAGACTCAAAGTATGCAGATGATACAGCGCTCTACATAGAGGATGACAAGTTGATGCTGGAAAGAGTGAGGCGTGGGATAGACCATCAACCGATGATTTGGAGCCCCCAGGTCAGGGACCGAGAAGGGGCACAAATTGGCAAGCGCCCCCACATCCAATGGACTGGTTGGGAGGCTGGCCGGCTCGTACCATCAAGGCATGGCGGGAGGTGTACAGGATGGCGGACGAGGAGGTGCTACAGCAAGTATCAGGCTGCTAGCGAGGAGTAGAGCTGAGGAGAAGGGAGATAGACGCAGCGATGCCTCAGGAGTGGCTTGCTACCCCGATACGAGAGCCGATAGAGCCCGGGGAGGTATGGGCTGCTAGGTTTTCACCAGCAAGCATCCCCCTATAGGTGGCAGGAAGAGTGGGTGGCACTCCACCTGGGACCTTTTTCATAGTGCAGGAGGGGGGGTGTCTGGCTCTTAACAGAGGGCAGCAAGATGAGGGGATAGCTGTCCTTTCATGGAAGAGGATCCAGGTGATTGGCCTTCAAGGGAAGACATGGCAGTTGGACCCTTTGGTCTTTTGGCAGGAGCTCAGGGAGTGGCGCCTCTGGAACTGGGAAGGAAGGCCACTTGATGAGCTGGAGTGGGATCCGGGAGAGTGGCTTTGGCCGGCCACTGTGGTTGCCAAGAAGCCACCAAGATTCCTGGAGTACACCACTAGGATTGGCAGACACGTGCTGATGCAGGAGGATATGGGTGATACAACATGGCTGGTCTGGATATGGCTTTTATCAACCAAACGGTGGCAGCCCTTGGTTCGGATTCTGATACAGAGGATCCAGAGAATATGGTTCCTTGCACAAAGGAGATGCCTCCTGGTCCTGACTTCCAGCCTGCGGGCAAACGCACCAAGCATACTTCGGAAGAGACAATGGATCATCAGGAACGTTCTTATGCTCAGGTTGCCTCTCATTCTGTGGATTCTCAGGATGTTGACTAGGAGCATTTGCTGGAGTTTGCCAACACTCTGCTTGGCGATTATGTCCAACATAATCATGAAGCTTTTTCTGACTCTGGAACTGAAGATGTTCTGGAAGCCACGGTGGACCCAAAAACAACCCCAACCCCAACAACCAACCAAACCCTCAAAGTTTGATGATAATAGGCTAGGAAAGGAGTTGAAGGAGAGAATCGCACAAATATGGGATGAGATAGAAGAAGATGATAGGAAAGAAGAAGAAAAAGACTTATTAGATGGAGCCATAGAGAAGATCAAGGAAAAGATGAAACAAGAAAAGAAAATAAAAGAGATAGAAGAACAAGTAGAGTTAGCTAGGAAGAAGCTAGAAGAGGAAAAAAAGCTAGAACAAGATGTGTGGAAACAAGTAGAAAAAAACAAGAAGAAAAAAGTTAGGAAAAAGATTGAGCAAGTAGAAAGAGGTGGAAGAACCAAATTAGAAAAAAAAGTATGGAGAGCTAGAAAGCCAAAAGAAGAAGAGAAGAGGCAAAGTAGGCCGAAAAGACGAAGAAAAGAGAAAGAGAGAGGAGAATGAGAATGAGAAGCAA
Organism: Lygodium microphyllum; assembly: GCF_053477565.2. Lineage (NCBI taxonomy): Eukaryota > Viridiplantae > Streptophyta > Polypodiopsida > Schizaeales > Lygodiaceae > Lygodium > Lygodium microphyllum. Next base: position 161,818,580 of record NC_141136.1, on the reverse strand, counting down.
AAGAAGGCAAAACTAAACACCAAGAAATAGATGCAGGCCGCTAGAGCCAAGATGAGAGATGAGAATGAAGATGCCTCCAAAAGCCACCAAGCTAAACGTGTGGCTAAGGACAACGAAGCAAACCAAGCTTTTGATCCAAGGCCACAGCCCATCCCAGCCAACTCGGATCAAAGTAGGAACCAAGTACACTTCAGCAATGGAGTTATTGGCTACGCCCTTGAACCCCAAGAGGCAAACCCTTATGGGCTTGGACAGCATGAGTCAAAGGACAAAGCCTCAAAGAAGGCAGAGCATAAGGGACTGCTCGCAATATGGTCCAATCCAGGTAACTTAGTGCCATGGAAGGGAACCTTGCTAGCCAAGTCTTGGAGAACTCTCCAAATCACTCTTAAGATGAATGTCTTTGAACTATGGAACCCATTGGGACCATACTCAATGGTGGTAAAGATTGAGATCTCTCGGCATTCAAGCCGCAAGCATTACAAGGAGTTGTCATCCCGATCCTATGGATCCGTGACATACCAAGTACCACACTTATGGGCGCCACCCCAAGGACTTCAAAGATACCTCTACTTCTACAAGCCAAAATCTAGTCTTAGTGTAACAACTTAGTCCATTCCTCTCCAAGAACTTCAACTCTAAACAAGACTAAGAAGAGCCAAAGAGGTGCCATGCACCAAGACCGCACCTTCCATGCGAGAAGGCAAGTTAAACCAATTGGTTTGTCTAAGTTCAAGGCAAGAAAGAAAGATCCGGAAAGGAGACCAAGGAAAATAGCCCAAGTTCTTGACTTGGCGATGAGGGCAAAGCGTCTTGGCAAACGAAACAAGAGACCCAAGTCGAGTCCCAAGGTGATGGCACGAAGAAAGGAAGGGGTGATGGGAGGAGCAATGAAATGGACTGCCTCCCTTAAGGCGTGGCACAACATGGTACAACCGCACCACCACGCCTTGACCCCAACAGCACAAAAACTTGGGATCGTGCTAACAAAGCTTGGCATGCAAAGCCATAAATGCCAAGCCACATCAAGTTAGGACTATAAAGCCTCCACTCCTCAAATGTAATTGAGTCGAGGGTGGATTGGAATGCAAAAGAATAAAAAGAACTAAGTCTAGATGGGTAGACCCTGGCCAGCTTTTGATAGAATAAGCTATGTTAAGACCCCCAAGTCGTAGTGCGGCAGATACTAACCAACTTGATAGAAAAGGTTGAGTTAAGACCCTGCTAAGGAGTCAAGTCCTAGACTGGCAGACATTGACCAACTTGATAGCATAAGTTGTGTTAAGACCCCGAATATGAGTCAAGAAACCACCCTTAGATTGCTGAGGATAACAATCCATTAAGCGGGGGTGAGTGTAAGGATATGGGCTTTGTAGCCATACCATGGCATTGGAACCAGAAACACCTATATAGGGAGTAGTAGTGACTTTGAGCTCTGCTTGGTTTTCACTCTACATGTGATTCCCTATACTCAACGGTGAACCCTCACATGTGCGGCGTCACGAGGGTGTAGTCCTGAGATGTGCCTCGAATGTTGTATCTTTCGATATCATGAATACAAAGATTTCTTATTGATATATCTTGTGTACCACTCTGCTGTGCCTTTTTGTGCCTCATAACAAGTTATGACTTGAAGCGCCATGAAGGTCCGTAACAAGGGGGGAGGGGGTTGTGCAACTAGAGGCAATAGTTTAGAGAGAGGACAAAAGGATTTGAGGATGCAAGCGGGTAGCTGAAAGGATGCATGCCGCCAAAGCAAAGATAGATGCTATGAAGGAAGCCGGATCACAATACAAGTATCATGCAAGATCTTCTTTTTGGACATGAGATAAAGTGAACAAGGATTTCTCCACACTAGAGGCTCTAGACATTCCAGCCACAGAGTCATGACTAAGGAGAGACTAAGGTGACTAAGGAGAGTAGACAGGGAGTCAGGTAATGAAGGATAGGGAGTCAAGTAGGCCAAGTGGACAGGGAGTACTATATCACCTTGGTAGGCTCCATGACTAGACCTCCAAGTTATGAGAAATAGAGAAACTATTTGACAAAGTACCCAGAGAGTGGTCATTGAGAGTATGAGTAGACATGTGATTGCTCCTTAGTGCGTGGAGTAGTGACCTACAATCCACCACGGTGGATTATATTTAACTATAATATGGTCTTAATAACAATATCAACAACAATGAAGTTGAGTATTTTTTATTTGTTCTCGGGTCTCAAGAAAAGTTTGGACTTTGGTTTGGTCATGGCAAGTCGAGAGAGATTCTCTCAAAGAGTGGTATTATAAGACCCAAAAAATGAGGAAACAATATGAAGCGATCCACTTCAAGGCTCAAGCATGTAACCAGGGAAAAGAACAAGGAGACAAACACTTTGGTGAGTATCAAGTCACAAGTTGCAAGCTATGCTGCAAGCTCTTTGGAAAGACTTTCCAAGATGTGGGGCAATTCTTGGAATCAAGAATCTTGATATAGTCTATGACCGATTGAGCTTTTTTTTTTTTAATCATCAAAATTTGGTCCAAGTATTAACTTTAGATGCAAACATGAGTACATCTTCCCTTGCAACATAATTTATATTTGTTCAATATGTTGAGAGTCATTGAAATGCTGCTCATTTTTCCAACTAGGCGTTGATACTCATCAAATCACATTCCTTCTTTTCCCTTTGAAAGGGTCATGTGATGGAACTAAACAGAGAGTGTTCTTATAGCCATGAGGACAAGCAGAAAATGGAAGGTTTGTAGCTCTAAGAGCTTGTCACGTCATCTTTTTGAGCTGCACTTGAGGCACTGCCACAAGGGATGATTCACCTTTCAAACAATGAGATGAAGATCCCTCAAAAATGTTGCTCATGAGTGTGCAGGTTTGAAGGTGTTCAAGTGAACATTCTAGTATGTGTGCATGTGTGTGTGTGTGTGTGTGTGTGCGTGTGTGTGTGTGTGTGTGTGATTTTTCTCTCCACCGTCAGGGATTTTGTAAGGTCAAATGAAGGGCCACCCTCTTGACTCCCACAAGTATTGGCTAGGTCATTGCTCATGCATCTATTGCTCTACACCTGTCCTTGTGGCATTGCAGTTGGACATAGCTCTCAAACTACTCATATGGCACCACTGTTTGGCATCAACCCCAGGCTGCCCACATGGCACCATCCCCACTAGTTGCCCATATGGCATCCACCACCCAAGGCTAATGGCCTATGGTGCTAACCAGACAGCTCTACCAAGACATCTACCCATGTATCTGGCTACCTTTCAAACATGGCTAATGCCTTTTGGCACATACAAACTCACTGCCACGGGCCTTTGTTCACAACTGTGAACATGGCTGCTATCATATGCAGCCATGCGTCTCCCACTGGGCATGTGCAAAGATCTTTAAAACTATGAAAAGCTACCCTAAGGCAGCTGGCGTCAGCCTCCACACACAAGTATAAGGAAAAGTCACACCATATTCATCACTTGCTTGCACGTGACCTCCATGTTCACATCTACTAGGAGCATCCCATCCCACCCTAGAGTGGACCTATTGGGCTGTCAAGTGTCAGTGTCCAGCTCCAAATCTAGACACACATTTCGCATTGTAATATAATGTCTACATGAATTTTTCCATGTACACAGCCACAACCATTTCAGGTTGACCACATTTCAGGACCCGGGTTGACCATATTCATGTCCTTCTAGATCATGCCTATTTATAAGAACATTATACATACTTCATTCAATCATTCAAAAACTAAGCACCTGGGATTCACAGCCTAAGTCGTTCACCATTCTACCATTTTCATTGGCTTCATTCTCCTTCACAATGTTCACCCTGGCCATTTATGTTCCCATCCTGGTACCAGAGAACAAAGTTCATCCTCACAATTGAAGCTTTCATGGAAGGTGTTAGCTAGTTGTTCGTGGTAGCATTGCAGTCCAATCCTGTGTTTGCTGTGACAGAAGACTCCACGATTGATCATATTTGCTACTGCTGCAGCACCAGCGGTTTCATCATCTCCAGCAACCACTGGTGACTGCAGGAAGCTGCCTTTGCAGCAGTTTTCAGATCTGCCCTTATCAAAGCAACATTCCTGACATGACTGACAACCCTCCCAGCATGATTAACATGTTGTACTGACTCCCTGCAGCTGGTGTCTAGCCATCCACAAACCCTGTGTTTCAGTAGCAGCTGGCTGTGTTTCTGCAGTCCTACAATAGCAACAGCTTTTCCAGCATCAGGCAGTCCTCCCCCGCCCCTGTTGTCAATGTTCAGCCTGTGTCTTGCGGGTTTGACATCAAATCTAGAAATTCCAACCTCTAATGATAGCATTCCTAGCTGTGTTTTGTTTTGCAGCCTTTCTTCTCTGTGCAACCATCAGTACCAATAAAACTTGCCTAATGTGCCATGTCCAGGGACATTTTTCCATGTGTGCAATCAGCCAGTTTCCTAAATCATGATTTGTAGGCAGCCTACATTGTACATACTTGATTCAATCAGTCAGTATTTTGATCACCTGGAATTCACAGCCTGGGTCATTCATCATTCCGCCATTCTCATTGCTTTCATTCTCCTTCACGCTGTTCACCCTCCCTTGCACTGTCATCATGGGCTTCTAAGGATTTTAAGCAATCTCGACATGCAATTTCAATAATAATAATAAGGATGATACAATGAAGGAAAGCAACCTGTTTCACCAAAGAGTCAACTGCTACATCAAAGCCATCATACTGATACATCCAATAGACCATATCACCTCTCACTCAAGTTGGGCTAGCGTTAGCAATGCCAGAAACATACTTTCAGGTCCATAAACAGGACATGCTATTATCCACCCCCTACAAATCCGTGCACAAGGAATCTGAATACGCAACACTTAAACCACAGTGTCTGTCAAACTATCCTCCAGGATGTCCTTTGCAGTTTTCAGGATGGGTGAGAACCAGCAGAAAACTTGGTAATAAGAGAGATCAACTTCAGCAAAAAAACAGTGAATATGACATGAAGGTGCACACCCGACTCACAAAACAAAACAAAAGATCAACTTCAGCAAAAAAACAGCACCAAAAAAAAAGTATGATATTTTAGGTCAATTTGCCAAATAAACTTTCTAGTTGAAACAATAGATCCTTAATGAAGGTGAAGACAGTTTTGATCTGCACACTTCAGAGCAGCTTTCAACAAGTCCCTCAGGGATACTTTAACTGAGTAGAAGCCAACCTTCGAAAAGAAAAATCAGACCTGATGTGGGGTAATGGAGTAGGATTCAGGATGGGAGAGCAGGGACAAGAGGCAGGCACCAAGGCATGATAGAGACCTTTTCGTGCCGGGAAGGCCAGCAAACAGGAAAAATTCAGGTGACGGACAGGAAAAAATGGATAATGAAGAAGAAAAAGGGAAAAGGAGGGACAAAGAAGAAGAAAGAAAGACCAAGCAGGGCAGGAGAAGAGAGATTGTCTATGAAAACAAGAACTAAAGGGTTGCCTTTTTTCTGCCTCTATCAAGACAAATACATAAACTAAAATCCACTTTTGGCAATACAAACACACAACCGAAGTTCACAAAAAGAAGGAGCTACTCATGTCCTCAAATCTTCATTCAATATCAAGACCAGTTGGGAAAAGGATCTTTCAGAAAAAAAGTGAAGCAAGGTTTGTGCAATATTGGCTAACCAAAAGAACATTACCACATGCTAAGAATCTACTCACATATTACACATAATCTGTAAACCAATGTGGACTATGCAAGACAGTTTATGCAACAACATCCAAATAGTGACACTTGAATCTACATTGTGCACAACAAAGTAATGTATCAAATCATGCATACCAGTCCCTAATGCTGACAGCTCCACTTCTTCATGCTGTTGCAAATATCTCTGCAAGGAAAACCAATTCTTAATCATGATGAAGCACAGAAACACTAACCACCATACAACTTTTGCATGAATACATCCATAAACTGCCTCCCAGGTTGATCTTGGAGTAGCCTACATTTAATGTAGTCTAAATATTCATTGTGTATACAATCTGAATGTTTATTGAATACTTGCACAAGACATAGAATTCAGACAATACTGCACATCGTGTAAACAAAGGTTTGTGTACATATAAACATGTGCAAAACGGGGAGGGCTGGACTAAAATCTGAATCAGTCGCTGTGAAAGAGAAAATGCAGGCCCTAGGACCTAGACAAGGAATGGGAGGGTTGTTAAGCTGAAAAAGGTGCATTACACACATTAAACCTTCATTAGCTCATTGAACAGCCCCAAAATTCAAATGCACTGAGTGTGTTTCTGTGTCCCAGAAGCAAACCCACACACTTTTGGTTGGTTCCGTTCCTATTAACAGAGAATGTATCAGGTTACTTGCATCCCTCCTTATACCACTCAATGAGACTTGAGCTGCTGCCATTATTCACCATCACCTTCTTCAGCCTGTATGACTGCTTCAGCACCTATTCGACACACTCTAGCAGCTGTCATCTACCTCCAGACTGCTGCATTTGCTGTCCAAGCAGGCCAATCTGCTGTCGCCACCTCTGGAGGACTTCTTCATCTTTGTTTCCATCCTTCAGCTGCCACCCTAGTTGCTGGTCACTGTTGCAGCCTATTGCTTGCCATCATCAGGTCTCACTGCTGTGGTTGTTTCCAGACCCTGTTCATTAGCGCCCAGCTGCTAGTTTACTCTGAGAGACTGCTGATCAGAGGCTGCCCTGAGTGCCACAGCATCATATCTACTGCAGCTGCTGCATTTTTTAGCTTTTGGCATCAGTTTGACCTGTGTTTTCATCTACTGCAGGTCAATTTTGCATTTTCAGCACTTTTCTTCATCAGCCTCTACTCCAACGAGTGGTTATTGCACTCTAGGTCCCGTCTCCAGTGGATGACACTCTGACATCTTCCTCAGCCGCTCCCATAAGAACCATTGGCTATTGGACTGCTCTACCCTAGAGCATTGTGCACATACATTCATTCATTCAGTTATTCATTATTCACTGCTCTTTAGTTTATCTTCCTTCTTTAGTTTTACTTTTTGTGTTAGTGTCTTTGTCCATTGTGTTCCAATCGGGTCATACACTATGTTTCTTTTGCAAATCCCAGCATATCTCCACATGATATTAGAGCCATGCACTTCTAAAGACTATCAAGGCTATCATGGATTGTAGGGTTTGTTCTTGACTACACTATACATCACACACTGACTCACAATGGCTTGGACTACTGCATCTTGGGATCCTTTGGTATTTTCCCATGCCACTCCTTCATTGGAAACCTTGTTGAAGCATTATGGTCTCGATGCAAAGGACAATGCTCCATCATCATTTTCCACTTCTTTTTCTTCTAGGGATCATTCACCAAAGTCCAACTCTTCTCCTTTTCATATTCCTTCACAAGGCGCTCTTGAGTTGGAGCACTCAGCTAACGGGACTGATCACCGCTCAATTGAGGGAGGACAATCTACTCAAGATACAATCAAAAGTCCAAAGTCTTCATCACAACTAAAACCCAAACAAAACAAAGGATCTTTCTGGCATTACTTGCCTAAAAGGAATAGGTATTGTACATTTTGCTCGAATCCCAACCACATAGATAACATTGTTGCTCAAAGGTGAAAAGTCTTAGACCCACACCCAAACTAAAACAATCCATAGCTAAGGGTATTCTACCCACACCAAAGCTAAATCCACTACCCATCCCAAAACCAACCTCAAACCCCTTCAACAATGGTAGTGCCACTCCATGGAGGTTGAGATGGAGCCTTCCCAAGAAGGTAGGGTAGTTTCTCCACCCCCAACTAACCGTGCTCATCAATGGCTAGCAAATGGTGCAGTGGATTCTGGATCTCCCCCAAGTCAGTGCCATGGCCTATCTGACCAATTCAGTCATTGTCCATCATTAGGCTAGATTCTTAGGGTTACTTGGTCACTCTCAGGATTATTAGGCTGGTCAGGTCATCATTCTTTAGAATACGTTAGGCTCATATTTTTGTATGCAAACTTGCTAGATCTTTAAGCCAGTTTAGACTACCATAGGCTAAGTCTTACTTTAGCATCTTTTTATTCGCCTTCCACTACATGCTTATTTACTTACTTCATGACTATTTCCTCCATATTCTTGATCAGCACAGAGGCAAGGATAATGTCTTCTCTTTTGAGATCTGGTCTTGGGTAGCATTTCACTTAACATAGCAGCCGTTTTTTTTTTCCTTCCAACTCAGGTGTTTTCATCATTTGACATCATTTACTACTCCATTATTTTGTTTATTGTCAAGTTAGGTGGACTACTACCTTGGTGGTTGTGCCTTCGCATTCTTGATTAGCACAAGAGCCATCTCTTGAGGTCAAGTTTTTGGGTACACCTATGACACTTGGCAGCACGGATCCTTCTCTCAAGATTGAGTGCAAGCACATCCCAACTGCCTAGGTGGCTAATTCGCCCTCTACCCTACCAAGTAGGGAGCCCTCGATCTTCCTTCTTCATCCATTAGATACATTGAATGGTGAATTGTATCCTAGTGATTCTTGGCTGACATTGAAACCATCTACCATGGTTGAGATTTGAGCTTGCATATGCCACTTGGTCAAGCATGAGCCCTCCTCTCCCAAGATTGAATACGGGCATGTTTTAAGTGCCCAAATGACTGATTCTACATCTAGCTCATCCAACTGAATGTTGTCTTTGTCAACCTTCATCATCAGGTTACTTTCGGCTTTATCATTTCACAATGGTTCTCCCCACCGCTAGATCAACATCAAGCTGATCCTCCTCCTTCTGCATCAATGTCCATGGTTGAGAGGGGGTTCTTGGTTTGCCCATTCCCAACGATTGGACATCACTAGAGTGATTCATTCAAGGCCTCTCCCCTCCCATTGGCCCATTCTGGCCTCCTGTTTGATTGGACTTTGATTTGGAGAGGGGGGTCATACTCCTTGGTTGGCATTCTCTATCAATAGATTTCATTGGCAGTGGTACTCTTCTTGCCACCCTCAAATCCATTCCATCTCTTTTGTCCTTCCACGACATCCAAGATATGAGGGAGGGTGTTAGCAGTCATATCTGTCTTATACGGTTATCTCCTGCCTATAAGCCTCAAGCCTCAGATAAGGACATTAAGAGCTTTAACAGTGTACTTGTCCATTAGTTCATTTGTCCCAAATATTTTGGATGGCAATCCTTTCCTATATTTGTCACTGTGCAGCCTATTTTCCTCATTTCTAGGTAGGCATTTAATGCCATGGGGAGGGCAAACTTTGTCAGGCAGACATGCAGCATTTATTGCTGCATTAATGGTATGGGCAGCGCTTATGACAGGTCGGCCTGCTAGGGTCAGCCAGTTTCATTTACTTGGCTATTTAATGTTTATTTGCTTCCCCTACACTACACCGTCGACCGTCCGTTTCATCACCAACCCTCCCCACCATTCAGTCTTCATCTTTCTACCTCCATCTAATGCCATCACTGATGATCCATGCTACATGCAGGTACTGACTGTTGTAGCCTTGTACTTCCAACTCTTATCAATATTGTTCCTTTAGTTTCACTGTGTTCCTCTTGTCTCCATCTTCTCTATTCACTCCGAGTTTGTGTTCCTTTTTGTTGTACACTCTCACAGCTATCAAGGTAGGGCCACAACCTACAGCAGGGAGCAAAAACTCTCTGAGAGAGGATGGTAGGATCGAAGCTCAACACAGAAAACAGTAGACAGTAGAGAGTAAAGCACGACACCCAATGCAAATAGACTGAAAGAGTGTAAACTGAAAGTACAAGGTACAACCCTTAAACCTTAGGGTTGTAGGGGGGTGTTAACACCCAAACACGGTAAGTGCCCGTAACTGTGTGTCATAAGCACATACAAAATAATACCATAAGTCTGGGGGAAAAAACATCTCCTACCGAGAGTAAAAAGTGCCCCAGTGTCCTACTGATCACCGACACTCCGATGTGAGCGTAGGCGTAACTGAGGCATGAGTGAAATACCCAACAAACCCCTCTGGAGTGAAGAGTGATCAAGAGTACAAGGATCATCCGCCATGCAAAGACCCCAAGTCTGACATGTCAAAAGTTTGCTGCAAATTTTGTTTAAATGCTGAAATTTGATCAGCATGTGCCCCTGTAAGCAAGAGATCATCAACATAAAGACAAATGATCAGCATGGATCCCCCCTCTTTACATACGTAAAGGGTAGACTCAGATGAGCTGTTAATGAACCCTTGGCTAAGCAAGAAAGCATCTATCTTTGCATACCAAGCTCTAGGAGCTTGTTACAAACCATACAAAGCTTTTTTCAACTTCCAGACCAAGTGTTCCAAGCCCTCAACTGCAGGTCAGCCAATGGCTGATTTTCTGCATTTTCCAAAGGTGTAGCTAGCTGAACATTGAGTTCACTTGCTGAAACTCCAGCTGAATCACCAAATGTAATGGGCAGCAGCCCTTCAAATACATCACGGGCAGCCTGACATGTGTCTAAGCCAGCCAGGGACAATTCTGATTTTTCATCAAATAGTACATCCCTACTGACAAACACCTTTTTCGAAACAGGATCATAGAGTCTGTAGCCTTTGCTCTCACTGCTATATCCCATAAAAATGCATTTGACAACCTTGTTATCCAACTTTTTTCTGAGTACCTTTGGAATATATGCATATGCAAGGCACCCAAAGGTACAAACGTGTCCAATAGAAGGTTTCCGGCTGTTCCAAGCCTCAAAAGGTGTAATTTTCTTCAATGCTTTGGTGGGGCATCTGTTCAAAACATGGCAAGCACACATGACGGCTTCCATCCAGAAACTGTGAGGCAAGCTCTTTGCCTTCAGCATACATCTGTCCATCTCCATGAGTGACCGATTCTTTCTCTCTGCAACCCCATTCTACTGTGGAGTATAAGCAATAGTGTACTAATGGACAATGCCCTTCTGCTTTAAAAAGGAATTCAGCATAGAGGATATGTATTCCCCCCCTTGGTCCGAACGGAGAGTTTTTATTTTACAACTAGACTGGTTTTCAACAAGTGCAATAAAAGCCAAGAATACATCATACACTTCTGAGTTTTTGACCAAAGAGTAGACCCAGCAAAATCAAGTAAAGTCATCAATAAAAGTCACAAAATAGTAACATCCTCCCAATGACTTTGTTTGCATAGGTCCACATACATCTGAATGCACTAACTGCAACTTGGCTGTTGCTCTAAAAGCAATATCACGGGAAATGAAAAACGATGCATTTTTCCCAAAATACATCCTTCGCACAAGTGCTCAGGAGGTCTCTCAAATAAAGGTAATCCATCTAGCATCTGCGTACGCTGTAAGAGCATCAAGCTTCCAAAGTTCACATGCCCCATCCTAGCATGCCATAACTCTGCTTCTATCATAGCAGGAGTAAGAGTGGATGTCAAATACGCTGATTGATCAACTGAAAGAGCATCCAACTCGTATAACCCATGACATAAAGTGCCTGTCAAGACCAAAGTCATGTGTTCTTTGTCTCTCACCATGCATCTATCATCATCATAAGTGACCTACAATCCACAACGTGCCAAAGAAGAGATAGAAAGCAAATTCTTCTTTATGCCTGGCACAGATAAAGCATCCTGTAGAGGCACAGAATGGAGCCATCAATGGCTGTGAGCACAATTTTCCCAATACCTCTAATAGGGTATAATGCATTGTTGGCACATTATACAGACTTGCCAATTGGAGCTGCACAAACAAAAGCAAATAAATCTCTGCGAGATGTAATATGCCTAGAAGCACCACTGTCAAAAAACCAAGTGCGTGCATCCTCAAATGAGCTAAATGCTCGATCAGCCTAAGAAGTGTCATAACTGCATGTGTAAAAGCAATAGTCCCTGTCTGCAACAAAGAACGTGGACTCAATAGCAGTGGAAGGAGCATCAGAAACTGACATTCCTGACTCCTTTTTCTTCTCTTTGGCAATGCCCTTTTTGCACTCAGTGATGTAGTGGCCTGGCTTTTTGTAATAATGGCATTTTTCTTTTTTGGCTTACGTGCCCCCTTGTTTTTTGTTTGCCTATGATGTGCCAGAAGTCCCAGAACTCTGCGGAGTATGCTTCACTTGGCTGCCTTTGCCCTTTTGTCTAGCCATAAAAGCCTACTCAGAGGCTATAGCATCCACACCACTATTCCTCCGTATTTGCTCCTCCTCTAGAAGCAAACTGACTAACTGAAGAAAAGTGATTAGCTGCGTGGTAATCCTCGTGGTGAGGTTTAAGGCCGTATGAAAAGTGTTAACCGTCAGACGAACAAGGTGGAACCATCAAACGAACAAGCTGGAAAATCTGGAATATCTAAAGTAGAAGACAAAGGCCAAGGCAAAAGTAAACGGAAGACGAAGACGCGACATGAAAAATATGGAAACACAAGAAGTGCAGAAAAGTCCTAAATAAAGGAAAAATGTGCACAAGAAAAAGAGCAAGTCAATACTTTTGTAAAAGAGCGCAAGCGCATCATGATTTAATTTAAAGAGCGCCGGGCTCTCACCCGTGCAATTTGTAAACGTAGATAGGCGATAAGAAGGAAGCTAGGAAGATAGAAGGACAATAGGAAAAAGGGCCTAGACCACGGCTAGCCATGTAAAAAAGGAGATAAGAGGATGACCACCCAAAAGAGATTTAGGATTTTATATATAAAGTTGAAAAGTAAATGAGAAGCTCATTCTTGTGTGTGGCCAAAAGTGGCTCTCTTCTTATTATTCTTCTTCTTGTTCTTGCTTGCTTGAGCTTGTGCTTGAGAGAGAGTGTGTGAGTGTGTGAGGGAGTGAGTGTGTGAGAGTGAGGGACCGGAAAGGAGAAGCTCTCCATCTTCTCCTCTCTTCTTCTCTTCTCTTCTCTTCTCTTGCTCGCGGCAATGGAGCTTGGAGCGTGGAGCTTGAGAATGGAGCTTGCTTGAAGCTTGCACTTGGATCGTAGAGCTACCGGAGTGCACAGGAGAGGAGGTAACTCGATCAGCATGGAGGTAAGCTCACTACACCCGTAGATATGGATGGCGCATCGGCTATGTGAGAGGTAGCCATTAGTACTCGGCTTGGAACGCTTGAAACAATAAGCGGCCCGTGGGTCTTGGCGGTTAAGCGAAAGCTCCCACATTTTGGTTCCATTGCCGAGACCTACGGATTCAAGCCTTGAGCGCTTGCGTGCTTCGAATGAAGCACCAAAGTAAGGGTTTTCCCCAAACCGGTGCTTGAGGTAGATAGGTAGGAAACGGGAGTTTGAAGAGGTATTCGATCTCCTTAGCAAGTAGGTTTTTGGTTTTTTGGATTTGGAAAAGCATGTTGGAGTAGTGTAGTTATTTGCTTTGTGATTTGGGTCCATTAGGGTAGAAAAAAATAAAGAAAAATAAGAAAAATAAGCATCAGGATTTCTGCTATCATAACAGGGCATGAGGGTTTGATTCGGTTGCCGATTTGTATTTTGGAGTTTATTGGCCCCTGCAATTCGGACAAGTTGGGCCAAGTATGGACTTTTCCAAATTTTCCAAAAATTTGACCAGACCCAGCTAGAGCTCAACCGCACAACCTGTCACGAGTCCTCCTGACACTCAGAACTTAATTCTGGCCCAAGAAATAGGCAAAATCGTAAGGCGCAACCACTTAGCAGCTTGTGTAGGCTGTCGCGAGACCTAGAGTCCTAGAGACAACCCGCTGAGCCACAAACCCCCGGGACCCCCGCAGATGGGTTTGCCCCCTCCGCACCTCCCTCAAGTAGGCTGGAGAGAAAACACACGCCGTGACAAGTCCTCCAAATTAGACCCTAGTGTAGTAATGGCTCTACACGAACATGGATTCTCACTTGCAAAAGAGCAACCAAAAGCCCATACCCGAACAAAGACAAACAGAGACCCTAGAACCTCAATGGACCAATCAGCCAACAAGGGCAAAAAGGCCACACTGCAAAAACACGTACATGTTGTGTTCGGACTGCATCTAGTCAAAACGGAATGTAACAACATTAAGCTACATTGGTGAGAATGACTAGATATAACAGTCCTGACGATAGATGCTCCTTGAATAGCACTGCACAGACGATCCAAGAGATCAATGGAAAATCCACATCTGGTCGTACAGTTGGGGACTCAAGGGCATTTGTAAAAAGGCTTAAATTTACAAGCCAAGACCTGGAAGATGAAGACATAGTACCACCTGCTTATCTTAGGGTCAAACTCACCGCGAAAAGAGAGCACACTATCGATGCTCTGATTGATGAAGGAGCAAATTTTAATATCTTGATCTATGAAGCATGGACCCTACTAGGCCAACCAAAGCTTACACCGACTAATGCAACTCTGATGCCAGGAGGCATATTCCACGGTGGATTCCGTGCCACGATGGATTCCGTGCCACGGTGGATTCCGTGAGGTTTTACGGTGGATTCCGTAAACTTAGATGACCGGGGCTCATACACAAAGAGGATTCTTTATGCAAGAAGTTGATGGGGACGCCTGTCCTTTTCGGGCGTTTCATTAATTTAGTGTGTACATGGGTGATTCCATAGCGGGTGATTCCGCAAAATGCATATTAAATTAATAAACGTTTATGAGTTTAGAGTGCGCACTCCTAATAAATTAAGGTTAGGATTTATTTCTAACCAGTTGATTTATTTATGTAGCTGAAGACTGCTAGGTATTCACTTTTGTCGGTTTAATTGTATTATTTTACTAACGATTGTGAATGCTTCAGTTGATGTGTAGAGATAGCAGCAGTGGCGGAGGAAAGCATTGGAGTCTAGCGGGTATTCGACCTTTGGACTATATTTTGATAGGCGCCACGCCTATATTTTGTTATGTCTATTGAGACATTGATTATTGATTATTATTTTGTATGCGTCTATGGGCACGGATATGTTATTTCTATTTGGACATTGAGATTGGGCGTGCCAGACTCTATGGGCACCGTCCATTAGCTTTATTTTCCTATTTTTGTAGAAAGCAAACTCAAAAGCTAAAAGCTTGTCATATTTTTGTAATTGGGCTATTATTGAGCATGAAGATTAAAATATACATAAAATACATGCTTTGTGAAGCGCTCACACAAGGCATGGGGGAGATTGAACCCAATTTGTCTCTTGCCTCTTGTCGTGCATGCTTTTACATTGTTTTTTGTGCAAAAAGGTAGAGTTCATTGTTCTTGGGGACCTTCAGGGATTCACTACGTGAGCTATCTGCGACCGATCTGCGCACCAGTGGTATCACAGCGGAGCAGAGATCAAGAGCTTCCAATCGCTACCAATCTCGGGCGAAGGCGGAGCTCCAGGAACAAACGGGCTCTACAGTCAATCTCATCGCGAACCGTCGATACAGGCAGACTTCTGGCGATCAAGAACCCCTGTTTCCACTGTCAGATCGCGAAGGACCAGGCTCTGCAGGCGGAGGACCACGCATACATCTCCATCATCAAGTCGTTGAAAACAGAGATAAGCTCTTCTCAAATTCAAGTTAATTACTTTATCAAAGCTTAATCTTAAGCTTGAAGCTCCACAAAAATTCAGTCGTCATATCAGAAGAGGCCTCCAAATTTTTCGCGCGGGCAAAAAAACGCCCCCCCCCCCCCAGGAAATTTCACGCCGCCCTGCTAGTCCTCCATTAAGCTTATTAAGCTTAAGCTTAATCACTTAAGCTTAAGTCATTAAGCTCTCTGCAAGTCTGACAAGACACACAAGTCGATATACTCCAGGTCCTGCGCTGCCAAAGTCAAGTTCTACAAGTCAGGTGGAATCAAGTTCTGCAAGTTCTGCAAGTCGGCCTAAGTTCAGCAAGTCAACAACTCTGCAAGTCTGCTAAGTCTGCAACTCTGCAAGTCAGACTAAATCAGAACTGACTAGTGCTTAAAAACTCCTAGAAGACTTGTTCGTATGCAAAAACTCTAAACTGAAAAGTTGTTCGCAGCAAGCTGTTCTACCTATCTACAAGTTCGTTGAAGTACTTTCAGCAAACGGATACAGAAATATTGCAGATTTTCTGAAAATATACAAAGAAATACCCAAAAATACATAGCCTTATAACCCCGAATTTGAGCTACGCTCATCCCGCTAACCTGATTTTGAGCGAGAAAGGTTTATTGAGTTTTACAGGATGACGACCCCACATATGGATGATCCTATGGCTGAAGACGACTTACCTGAGCCTACCATGGAACAAAAGCTGGATCTAATCATGCTGCAATTGGAAGAAGAGCGAAGGGCTAGGCAAGCACTGCAAGCGCAATTGACAAAATTACAAAGAGCATCCACCGATAAAGAGGAACCTCAAGCTGAAGATTTGATTCAACGTACCATCGACGCCACTCTTGAAGCACAAACCATTCGCAAGGAATCCAAGATAAGTAAACGAAGTTTCAAGTTTCGCACTTTCAATGGCATACGAGAAGGAAAGACTGTTTTATCATTTATTAGCCAGTTTGATGACTATTTCCATGAGGAAACTTATCCCGAAAAAGATAAAATCAAGTGTGTTACATCATCTGATAGACAGAGCATCACTTTGGTGGACTGTAGTCTGTAAGAGCATAGAATGTCCTGCTACTTGGGAAGATTTCAACAGCGAGATCGTGAGCCTATTCCACAGTATACAGAGCGTTTTTGGAATGCACTCCTACAGCTACGCATGCTTGAAGACGTACCAGAGACGACGCATAAGCGGAAGTATATGTCTGGACTTCTTGGACATTACTACGCTGAAGTGAACATGTTCAAGCCTGCTACCCTTGAAGACGCCATCTCCTTAGCTCACGACACTGAAGATAAGTTACGCGGAAGAGACAGACGACCACAGCAATTCCAAGCCAACGGTAATTATGGATCTAAACAATTCAATTCCAATTTAAGAAGGTTTAATCCAGGTCGTTTCTCATCACCATCTTTCCGCAAGAATTGGCCTAAACCACCTGCATCACTGTCAATCCAAATCCAAAGCCTATTCCACAAGCAAATCCAAATGTACCCAGACTTCCAGCCATTGCAAATAATGTAACCAAAGCCAAGCCAATAGTATGCTACAAGTGTCACCAGCCAGGGCATCTCGCAGCAAATTGTCATTCAAAGAAGCCACCAGCACATATCAACTATCTTGGAGCCATGGACGAAGACGAGCATGAGGATATGCCGGATTTCACTGAAGATGAGGATGATCCTACTACTACTTCCGACACTTTACCAGGTATGCCTACTCCACATTCATTATTAACTATGAAATGTATGGTACATGGAAAGGAAAGAACTATCTTGCATGATGACGGTAGTACCCATGACTTTATTTCAGCAAAATTGGTAAAGGAATTAAAATTGCATACTGTACCTACGCATTATCGCATAAAAGTTGCATTTTTAGGCACTAGGTACAATGGCACACAAGAAGTACAAGATTTAGAAATTCAAATTGGTGCATACATTGAAAGAAGAAATTTCTTAGTTGTCCCATTACAGTCAAGCGACATTATTTTAGAAATGCCATGGAGACACCAGCATAATCCAAATATAGATTATTCCACACACACAATGAATATTAATTTTCAAGGAAAATCTATTACATTATATGGTATACATTCATCTCATATTTTTCCACTGCTTTCGCATACTCAAGCAAAACGTGCACTACGCAAGAATACTAAATCATATCTCATTTGGGTGAATGAATTGCACGCAAAGGAAAATCATATGCACCCTAGGCATAAGGAATTTCTTGCATATTTTAAGGACTGTTTTGCAGAAGACCTACCACCAGGTTTACCACCTTCACGTCCAGAAGACCATAAGATTGATCTAATACCTGGCACACAACCACCTTGCAAAGCACCATATAGGCACAATCAAATAGAGCAAAAAGAAATCCAGAGTCAAGTTGAAGAATTACTAAATAGAGGCTTAATTCGACCTAGCAGTTCCCCATTCGGTGCACCTGTACTCTTAGTCAAGAAAAAGAATAATATCTATCGTATGTGTATTGACTACCGAGCATTAAATAAAATCACTGTAAAGAATAGGTATCCTATACCTAGAGTTGATGACCTTATGGACAAACTGCAAGGATCTTCTATATTTAGTAAAATTGACCTTAAGTCTGAATATCATCAGGTGAGGCTAGATAGATCCGACATATTTAAGACTACATTCAGAACACAGTTTGGCCATTACGAATTCTTAGTCATGCCATTCGGATTGACTAATGCACCTGCTACTTTCAGTAGAAAGATGAACCGTATCTTTCTGAAATATCAATATTGTGTTATTGTTTTCTTTGATGATATTTTGGTGTTCAGTCAAAGTGAAAAAGAGCATTATGAGCATTTATCATTAGTTTTTCAATTACTGAAAGAAAATCGATTGTTTGCAAATCCTGAAAAGAGTGAGTTCTTTAAGACAGAAATAGAATATTTAGGTCATATTGTATCAAAAGAAGGAATTAAAGTTGATCCTAAGAAAATTGATGCAATATTGCATTGGCCTGTTCCTAAGAATGTACATGAATTACGCTCATTCCTTGGTCTTGCTAGTTTCTATAGGAAGTTTGTACGTAATTTCTCATTACTTGCTTTACCATTGACCAAACTTCTTAAGAAAGGAATTGTTTATCAATGGACTAAAACTCAGCAGAAATCCTTTGATTTACTGAAACGTGCATTAACTAATGCCCCTGTTCTACAATTGCCTGACTTTAACCGACCATTCTTTCTAGTTGTGACCGATGCTAGCGGATCAGGAATAGGAGCCGTATTAATGCAAGACAACCATCCAATAGCATATTCTAGTTCTAAGCTGAAACCCTCTGAGCTCAAATATTCCACTTATGACAAAGAACTATTAGCAGTAGTACAAGCATTAAAACAGTGGAAGCACTACTTAATGGGGTCAGAATTCATGATAAAGACCGACCAGCAAAGCATTAGACATCTACTTAGCCAACCCCAAATTTCTGATCGTCATATCAAATGGGCTTCCTTCATTCAAAGTTTTCATCCTATCATTCAATACCAACCTGGAAAAGAAAATGTAGTTGCTGATGCATTGAGTAGAAGACCTGCAATTCATAATATTTCTATCATATCTTTTGATTCTTTGAATGCTATGAAAGACACATATCACCAGGATATTACTTTTCATTCTGATTGGCAAAAATTAGTTCAAAATAATTTCATTCCTGTTGATTCATTATCATATAATGATGGATTTATGTTTTTTGAAAAGAGACTGTGTGTTACTATTCCATTCCGATCTTTTGTTTTGAATGAAATTCATTGTCCCCCATATCAAGGTCATAGAGGTATCATTTCTACATTACGCATGTTAACTGAAGATTTTTATTGGCCGCATATGGATGTAGATGTATCTAATTTCGTTTCTGAATGTTTGATTTGTCAAAGAATAAAGAGACATCATGGTAAACAGTATGGATTATTAATGTCTTTGTCTATTCCATCTAAACCTTGGGAACATATATCTATGGATTTCATTACTGGTTTACCAAATACTAAATCTAACCATGACATGATTTGGACAATTGTAGATAGATTTAGTAAGCAAGCATATTTCATTGCATGTAAGAAAACTTTAACAGCATCACAAGCAGCACAGTTATTTTTGAAAACTGTTTTTACTAACCATGGATTGCCAAAAGTGATTATTTCAGATCGTGATTCTAGATTTTGTAACAATTTTTGGATTACACTGTTTGCAAATCTAGGCACAAAGATTGATTTCTCATTTGCATTTCATCCAGAAACAAATGGACAAACAGAAGCCACAAATAGTACCATTTTAGATCTTTTACGTGCATACACTATCTCTAAACCTCAGACATGGGATACTCATTTGCATTTATTACAGTTTGCATATAACAACACACTGCACACATCTAAAAAGAAAGCACCTTTTAAAGTCATTTATGGATATAGATTATCTACACCTGTTGCATCTTTGTCTAATAGAATTCAGAGTGCTGATGATATTGCTACTATGCATAACAGTATTTTTGATGAGGTTAAGGATATGATTGCTAAAGCCCAACAATCATATACCAAACAAGCCAACAAGAAAAGACAAGCCATGAATTTCAAAGTTGATGATTATGTTTGGCTTAGAATAGAAAAGCGTAGACTGCAAAGTGTAGATAGACATCCAGTTGTCAAATTAGCTCCTAGATTTTATGGACCATTTAGAATCATTCATAAGATTAATGATAATGCATTCAAGTTAGAATTGCCATCTCATTGGAAAATTCATAATACATTTCATATTAGTTTATTGAGACCATTTAGAGGCTAATTACCTATCCACCCTGTTTATGAAAACCCACCTTTATTAGAGGAAGAGACTGAAATACTTGAACCAAAAGCCATCATAGACACTGACTACATGACCACTAGAACTGGCCGAAGGTATTCTAGATACCTAGTAAAATTTAAGAACCATCGTGTAGAGGAAGCACAATGGATGCACGCTAGAGACTTAAATGCTTTCCCCACTCTGTTAGCTCCACATTGAGCTAATAGCAATTGAGGTCAATTGCTATCCCACCCCAGGGGTATGATGCCAGGAGGGATATTCCACGGTGGATTCCGTGCCACGGTGGATTCCGTGAGGTTTTACGGTGGATTCCGTAAACTTAGATGACCGGGGCTCATACACAAAGAGGATTCTTTGTGCGAGAAGTTGATGGGGACGCCTGTCCTTTTCGGGCGTTTCATTAATTTAGTGTGTACATGGGTGATTCCATAGCGGGTGATTCCGCAAAATGCATATTAAATTAATAAACGTTTATGAGTTTAGAGTGCGCACTCGTAATAAATTAAGGTTAGGATTTATTTCTAACCAGTTGATTTATTTATGTAGCTGAAGACTGCTAGGTATTTACTTTTGTCGGTTTAATTGTATTATTTTACTAACGATTGTGAATGCTCCAGTTGATGTGTAGAGATAGCAGCAGTGGCGGAGGAAAGCATTGGAGTCTAGCGGGTATTCGACCTTTGGACTATATTTTGATAGGCGCCACGCCTATATTTTGTTATGTCTATTGAGACATTGATTATTGATTATTATTTTGTATGCGCCTATGGGCACGGATATGTTATTTCTATTTGGACATTGAGATTGGGCGTGCCAGACTCTATGGGCACCGTCCATTAGCTTTATTTTCCTATTTTTGTAGAAAGCAAACTCAAAAGCTAAAAGCTTGTCATATTTTTGTAATTGGGCTATTATTGAGCATGAAGATTGAAATATACATAAAATACATGCTTTGTGAAGCGCTCACACAAGGCATGGGGGAGATTGAACCCAATTTGTCTCTTGCCTCTTGTCGTGCATGCTTTTACATTGTTTTTTGTGCAAAAAGATAGAGTTCATTGTTCTTGGGGACCTTCAGGGATTCACTACGTGAGCTATCTGCGACCGATCTGCGCACCAAACTCTTAGCCCTTATAGGGGACACCCACAAGCACTCATAGGGAAGTGTAAAATCCTTGCAACAATTGAAACTAAAAGCTTACCTATCCTATTTCATGTTTCTCCAAATAGTGCTAATTGTAGAAAGGAAACCCTCCTAGAAAGACCCTTCAAAAGGGCGACCAAGTGTGAGACCGATTATGTAGCACAGAGGATACACTTGACACTACCAAGTGTGAGGATTGTCATAACCTTTAGCAAGGGCGATCTCATCGAACCTCGAGGGAAAGGCAAGGAAGGTGCTGACATAACAGTCAAGCCTGCTAACAAGAGCAAGAACTTGTTGGAAGAGTTAATAAAGCACAAGTCGAACAACGAGAACTAGTGAGTGAGGCCATGCTTGAAACAAGGAGATCGGAAACCAATGCCAAGGATAGGCTTTGGACTTATAAATGTCATAGAAGACCCCAAAAGAAGCCTAAGCCTTATAGACGAAGGCATCGATGGAGAGTCAATACAACACCGAGATGGATATCCAAAGCCTTGCTACGTGCTCAAGGGTATTATGCAGGCAACCAATGGATTTGGGTACCAAAACCCCCTGCTAAACCACCTCTATCAGCTGAAGGCCAGATTGCATCAAAAGCAACAAAGCACAAGAGAAAATCTAAGAGAAACTCCAGGTCTCAAGGCAAGAAACCAAACATGAGTGTTCAAAAGAAAGAGCCTCAGCCTAGCATGCTTAATAAGCAGATGTCAAATGTAACCATTGAGCGTGCACAAAGACCACTAATGCTCAAGGAGCTTTTGACTTCCCAAGAGGATAATGAGCACCAAAGGCACAACGTTGCTCCTAAGAAGGCTGATTGCTCAACAAAGCAAATGGCACAATCGTCTAACAGCCTCGAGCAAATCGTTCAGCCAATGCCAAGTCCACCTAAGAGTCCCAGATCTCCTACACCCTCTTTTCCCAAACGGACACAGGAAGCACAACAGCAGCCGTCAAGGGTAGCTGCTCAATCCCAATCTCTATCTCCATCTAAGCTTCCAAATGTCCAAGAGGTGGGACATGGCACCACCCGTAGCTCTCGGCCCAAGGGTATGCCTGTGTAATCTATTGTGACTAGAACAGCTGAGGCTCGAACTGCACAAGTGAATGCTCAAAGGGCAACAAAAGACACAACCACTTTTAATCGGTGTAAGGACTTAACACCGCAATCCACCAATAGAAGCCAGACCACTGAACTAGCTACTGCTACTTTCAATCAAGGATTACAGCAGTCACAGCCCTTGGCCGTGACAATGCCCCTTGCGGAACGCGTCCTTAGTAGTTTACCTATGGAGGAGGTGTCGCAACCAACTTGCTTGACAACTCCAGCACTTCCAAAGCGCCTAAATTTTCAGAATTAATTAATTTTAAAAATTAATTCAACCCTTAATCCATGCCCAAAAAATTGACCTTGCCTATCCAAAAATTAATTGGCTAGGCCATTTGCAACCCAAAGTGGTTCCATGCATTAATTGATCCTTGGACAAGCATTAATCCATTGATTAATGCCTAGTCCCTAGTGTCACCACTGACACTTAATGGCCAATTAATGATCCTAGGGGCAAACTAATACCAAAATTCACCTAGAATCTAACAAATGTAACTTGTTACAACTTTTGCCTTTGACACCAATCTTTTTCACAGGGTCCTTCGGTCTTCAACTGTGAGAAAGTAGCTTGCACCTCACATGTGCAACACATGTGCATCTTTTAATTGCACATTTGATTAATCCTTTAATCAAATGTCAATTAGACATAAGCAAAGCATCAAATTTTCACATCCTTGTGGCACATATTACATCCGCAGAGATTTATTTGCTTTTGTTTGTGCAGCTCCAATTGGCAAGTCTATACAGTGTGCCAACAATGCATCACACCCTATTAGAGGTATTGGAGAAATTGTGCTCACAGCCATTGATGGCTCTATTCTCCGCCTACATGATGCTTTGTTTGTGCCAGGCATAAAGAAGAATTTGCTCTCTATTTTTTCTTTGGCACGTTGTGGATTGCAGGTCACATTTGATGATGACAAATGCATGGTGAGAGACAAAGAACACATGACTTTGGTCTTGACAGGTGCTTTATGTCATGGGTTATACGAGTTGGATGCTCTTTCAGTTGATCACTCAGCGTTCTTGGCATCCACTCTTACTCCTGTTATGATACAGGCAGAGTTATGGCATGCTAGAATGGGGCATGTGAACTTTGGCAGCTTGATGCTCTTACAGTGTACACAGATGCTAGATGAATTACCTCTACTTGAGAGACCTCTTGAGCACTTGTGCGAGGGATGTATTTTGGAAAAAATGCACCGTTTTTCATTTCCCCGTGATGTTGCTTTTAGAGCAACAGCCAGGTTGCAGTTAGTGCATTCAGATGTATGTGGGCCTATGCAGACAAAGTCATTGGAAGGATGTTACTATTTTGTGACTTTTATTGATGACTTTACTCACTTTTGTTGGGTCTACTCTTTGGTCAAAAAGTCAAAAGTGTATGATGCATTCTTGGCTTTTATTGCACTTATTGAGAACCAATCTAGTTGTAAAATTAAGGTTCTCTGTTTGGACCGAGGGGGGGAATACATGTCCTCTATGTTGAATTCTTTTTTGAAGCAGAAGGGCATTGTCCATCAGTACACTATTGCTTATACTCCACAATAGAATGGGGTTGCATAGAGGAAGAATCGGTCACTCATGGGGATGGCCAAATGTATGCTAAAAGCAAAGAGTTACCACACAGTTTTTGGATGGAAGCCGTCATGTGTGCTTGCCATGTTTTGAACAGATGACCCACCTAAGCATTGAAGAAAATTACACCTTTTGAGGCTTGGAACAGCCGAAAACCTTATGTTGGACACTTTCGTACTTTTGGGTGCCTTGCATATACACACATTCCACAGGTACTCAGAAAAAAGTTGAATAACAAGGCTGTCAAATGCATTTTTGTGGGATATAGTAGTGAAAGCAAAGGCTACACACTACATGATCCTGTTTCTAAAAAGGTGTTTGTCAATAGGGATGTACTATTTGATGAAAAATCAGAATTGTCCCTGGCTGGTTTAGACACATATCAGGCTGCCCGTGATGTATTTGAAGGGCTGCTGCCCATTACATTTGATGATTCAGCTGGAGTTTCAGCAAGTGAACTCAATGTTTAGCCAACTGCTCCTTTGGGAAATGCAGAAAATCAGCCATTGGCTAATCTGAATTTTCAGCAAAGTGCTAAAACTGAAATTCAGCAAGAGCTTATGCACAGTCAAGAGGCAAGAAAAATGCCTGGATGGTATTTACAGACTATAAAAGATAGTCATCTAGATGCACCCATGGTTGATCGTACTAGAAGGCAAGCTCATATGCATGATATTGCACATACCATGGAGTTTGTTATGGCAGCAAGCACACTTGATGAGGAGGAGCCTGAATGTTTTAAGGATGCACAACATAGTGTGCATTGGATGGCAGCAATGCAAGCTGAATTGGATTCTATCACTAAGAATCAAACATGGGATTTGGTGTCTTTGCCCTTTGGGAAGAAAGCCATTGGAACAAAATGGGTCTACAAGCTGAAGCGGAATGCAGATGAATCCATTGACAAATACAAGGCAAGGCTTGTTGCTAAAGGCTATGCACAAAAGAAAGGCATTGACTATGAGGAGACATTTGCTCCTACTTCCTGCATGACGACCATCAGGTCTACGGTTGCTTTGGCTCCTCATTATGGATGGACTATGCAATTAGTTGGATATTAAAACTGCATTTTTACATGGGAAACTTCATAAGGAAGTATATGTACAGCTGCCCATTGGTTTTGCAGTTGAAAGATCGGAGCACTTGGTTTGCAAGCTGGAAAAAGCTTTATATGGTTTGAAACAAGCTCCTAGAGCTTGGTATGCAAATATAGATGCTTTCTTGCTTAGCCAAGGGTTCATAAACAGCTCATCTAAGTCTACCCTTTACGTATGTAAAGAGGGGAGATCCATGTTGATCATTTGTCTATATATTGATGATTTTTTGCTTATAGGGACACATGCTAATCAGATTTCAGCACTCAAACAAAATTTGCAGCAAACTTTCAACATGTCAGACTTGGGGTCTTTGCATTATTACTTGGGCATTCAGTTCATACATGATGCTAGAGGTATTGGTTTATCACAATCAAGATACATTGGTAAACTTCTTGAGAAGTTTGGCTTACAGGATTGCAAGTCAGTCTGTACACCAATGGAACCCGGACTTAACCTGTCATTACATGATAACAGTGATTTGTTTTATATACACACATATGCTCCAACAGTTGGATGTCTTATTTACTTATGCAACATTAGGCCGGACATACAGTTTGTAGTTTCAGCCCTGAGTAAATATAAGCATCAGCCACATATGTCACATTGGTGAGCTGTTAAGCATGTCTTTCGTTACTTGCAAGGTACTAGATCTCTTGGATTGCTTTATGCCAAGGGGAGACCACTGCAGTTACATGCTTACAATGATTCTGATTGGACTAGTGATTATAATTCACATCACTCCACTAGTGGCAATTGTTTCTTTCTTGGCTCGTCTTGTATATCTTGGCTTAGCAAGAAACAGTCCACTGTTGTCACATCGTCATGTGAAGCTAAATACAAGGCAGCTTTCACTACCATAGTTGAATGTGTATGGATTAGACACTTGCTAGTTGATCTGGATGTATCTGTTACAGAGCCTACTCCTTTGTTCACTAACAGTCAGAGTGCCATTGTTGGGTATTTCACTTACGCCTCACTTACGCCAACACTCACATAGGAGTGTCGGTGATCAGTAGGACACTGGGGCACTTTTTACTCTCGGTAGGAGAGGTTTTTTTCCCCAGACTTATGGTATTATTTTGTATGTGCTTATGACACACACTTACGGACACTTATCGTATTTGGATGTGAACACCCCCTACAACCCTAAGGTTCAAGGGTTGTACCTTATTCTTTCATTTTTTACACTCTTTCAGTCTATTGCATTGGGCGTTGTGCTTCACTCTCATACTGTCTACTAATTTCTATGTTGAGCTTCAATCCCATCTTCATCTCACAAGAACCTAAAGAAGAAGGTTCTAGAGTAGCCTAAAGAAGAGAAAGAGCGAACGCTCAACACCCCTTGGGTAGAGCCAAGAAGAGCTAGATTGAGAATCAACCGCTTCATGTGCTAGTCAAATGTGGTAGGCATGCCCGAAACTCAACCTTAAGAGAGAGTTGTGAAGATATGCTAGGGTTTGCACAGAGAAAACTCAAAATATACAAACATGGCCAAAACACAATAACTCAAACAGCAACGCAATGAATGTAAAACACAAACACAAACTAGGAAGAAAGAGAACTTTGGAGTGAATGAATCAATGCTATAAATGAATGATAGAATGTACAGTATGCTCAAAGGCAAAGCTGTCCAACAACTAGTGGCTCTCGTGGGAGCGGGCTGAGGGAGGTGTCAATGTGTGTCAGCCATCAGAGACGGATCCCAAGTGCAATAACCACCAATCGAAGCAAAGGGTGAGGACGAAAAGTGCTGAAAACACAAGAACGACCTCTTGTAGATGCAAATGCAAATCAAGGCGATGTTGGACATGGAAGGGCAGCAAGCTATTGTTAGTGGTTTAATCAGCTCGTGAGTGAGTCTAGTCTTGTGCAACTCTAACTGGGCATTGGTAGTTTTTATTGTCATTACTATGGTGATTTGGGCCATTTATTGCTAGCCAACTGCATGTTGATCCTAGCCGACCTATTTATTATTTGGCATTATTTTATGCCTATATATCATGGCCCCCTCCTCAATCATTATCATTATCTACTTGCAAATTCCCAATGCAGGTCCTATGGGAGACAGGAAACCGGTGCTAGTTCCCATGCAACTAGTGACTCACTACTGTACGTAATTGTCTCATGTTTGGTATATGGATTTCATTTCCCGAGCACATCTTTGAGTTCTCCCTTTGCCATGTTCTTTTGATTTCTTCTGTTTTCTCTTTTCTCTTGTGTTGTGCAGTCTATTACAGCAATCTTCTATGCTTCCATCGCTGCACCCACTTCTCGCATGATATCAAACATCTGTGTTCAGGCTCTGGGTGCTATTTCCTGCTGTGGACAGTCTGCTCTCACACCTATCTGCTGTTGATCAGCCTCCAGCTATTTGCTGCAGCCCAAGCAACCTGTCCTTGCTGCAAATTGTCCTGATTTTCTGCCCCTGTAGCCTGCATTTTTCATCTCAGCTGCCTGCACTTTCTATTTTCTATATTATTTTAATGCTAAAGCCTATATTTAATGCTATGTCTGTCTATGTTTTGACATGCAGCCACTACATTTGCATTTAACACTTGTGCAGGCCAGGCAAAAATGATTTCAGCCTTCGAACAGTGTTTTTTGACTGTTTTCACCCTTATTATCTCAGATTTTGCAGTCATTTTCTAATCAGCTCCTATTGTCACTGCATGTGAGCTCATCCTCCATGTAATTTGTATTGTGTTTGACTGTACTCTCTCTCTATTCTTTATCTTCTCTTCCTATCCTCTCCTGATGGCTCCTCCATGCTGTTCTACTGATGATAAACTTCACGGCTCTAATTACTTGACATAGAGCGTTGTTATAAAAGCATGGTTTGTGTAGAAGCGATTGTGGTACATTCTTTTTGGAGCTATTGAGCATCCTCAACCTCCCACTCCTCTTCTAGATGATTGGGACCAAGACAACCACAAGAAAGCTATGCTTACATGGGATTCCCATGATGCCCATGCATATTTCGCTCTTCTCCGATGTATCTCTAAAGAGGTTTTACCGGTGGTCACCTCCTGCAAAACAGCTTCAGCGATATGGGTGAAGCTTCAGATGTTGTATGAGGCTCCCTCAACCATGCATGCCATTACCCTCTATGGACACCTCTTGCAGATCAAGGTTGAGCCAAAGGATACTATTCAATCATTTTTGCTTCATGTTACATAAGTACAAGATCAACTTCGTCACATGCAGTCTACCCTTCCATAGGCTCATCTTGTGGGGACTGTGCTCTATAAGCTTCCTCTAGAGTTTGATGGAGTCACCAATGCTTTGCGTTTGCGGGCCCACACATTATCAACACCACTGAGCTTTACATATATGTTCTCAATGTTGCTTCAACATGAGGCATCTTTGCGGTTACAGGAGAGGCTTCCATCTTAGTATGATGGCTCTAATGAGGTATTTTCAACTTCAGAGAAGGGTGACGGGAAGAAGAAATTGAAGGTTCAATGTTATCACTATTGTAAGTGCGGGAAAGAATGTGAGAATGACAATACTTTGAACTTAACCAACTTAATCAATTATCACCATGAAAAAGTAGAAGATAGAGAGACAGAGAGAGACAGAGAGAGAGAGATGAGCCGACACCACATTGAGAGGGGAACCGGCCCCTCTCCCTTTTCAAGAATTTATTCAAACAAAACCACAGGCACCAAGTGCCTAAACCATATACAAAAGGACTGATTTATTGCAATTCTAAAAACTAGGGTTTTGAAACCCTAATTTCTGTAAACTCTAAGCGGCAAGTTGATTCTCTTCTTTATGCTTGATTAGATCAAGCTAACTAGAAGATGTTTCTTGGACAAGAGATAGATCAGAGAGTACAAAGCATACAGCTAAAATTTCAGCACAAGAGCTTGTTTCAAATGAAAAGAGAGTCCTCCGATATATAGGTGTGGGTGAAACCAGCCTTCCTCCTTCAATAGGATAGCAAATAACCTAATAGACACTATTTACGACAATTAACAAATTCACAAAACTGAAATGCACACTTTACCATATAATCTTGGACATTGGACACCCTGTTCGCCTCAAAACTGGCACCCCTTTTGGTATTTATTTAACTTAATTGAAGAAGAAGTTAATGTGCTCTGGGATTCTCCCAATCCCTTTCGGTATTCCAACTCCCCTTGCTGTCCAAATGACCAGCAAGTTTTCAATCTGATTTGCCCCTTGATTCGGGCAATCAATCGGCCTTTACCTACTTTGATAGAGATGGAAAATGCCCCAAATTCATTGATTTGCTGGTCCCTCCACCTGAATTTGACTGAAAACAGCTTCATCCCTCTTGAATCCAGGTCTTGGAGCTTCCAATTTCTAGCACACTTCCTGAGGTTGCTGCTAAACCCTAATTTCTTTTGTAGATTAGGATTTACGGCAAAGAAATCTGAATTTTCTAAATCTCTAGTGATCTTAATGCTGTAATCTTTGAAGCAAGGCTGTAGAAAGGCTGGGAGATGAGAGAGAATGCTGAGGAGAGAGAAAATTCAGAATTTCTTTGCAAAGAACTGAAAAAAATATATCATTTACTGTTGCTGCCCTATCTCAACAGCTTGTAGATGCAAAAATTTGAAGAAAATCAATCATTTATTGCTGCTTCCCTATCTCAACAGCCTGTAGATGCTGTCACCTATTGTTGATTGGTCTTCTCCTATCCCTGATTGCCTCAAAAGATCCTCCAATGGCTGCAAATCAGACCAGCAGCATCTCCTTTTCCTCTCTTGTAGGTTGAATACACTAAAATGCCTCTCTCCAGCCTCCAAAGACGTTCTTCACTCTTGAATGGACATTTTTGACAAGTAGCAGCCTTCTCAAATGGTTTTTTCAACATTATTCATAATTAAATATTAATTTTTAGTCTTTAAATACTGAAAATTAATCTAATAATTATTTCAATGCCCTAAAAAATAATCTGACTAGCCAATAATTAAATTGGCTCGGCAACTTCCATTCTGGAGTGTCTTTGCGTCATCTTTGACCATCAGATTGGCGTTAAGTACCATTAAACGCCACTTCTCTAGTGTCAGCAACTAATATTTATGGCCAAATGAATGACCTAGGCTAATAATTGGCACCAGATACCACCAAGTACCTGTGTGGCATAACTTATAGCAATTTTTGCCTTTGACATCCCATGATTTCCTTGGATCTCGAGCTCGTAAATTTACTCTAATCCCAATTACACCTCACATGTGCAACATTCACTTAACCATGTGATTAAAAATTAATCCACATATTAAGTGAGATTATAAAAATGCATATTCTCATAATAGTAGGGCTTGGATGCTCAAAAGTGAAAAGTATAGGCTACAAATGATAAGTGTTTGTTAAAAATAATAAGTATAGAAATGCTTGTCTCTTCAAAATGATACATGTCACTTTTCCACAGAAAAAAGCTTCCAAACCTTCTACTCTAAAAATCTCTCGAATGGTTAAGAATTTGAGATAGCTAATGAAGACAAAATTATTCATTATGGAATTCTGGAGCCTTTAACACAAACAAATTTTCCATTTGAGCAACTTCCAAAAATAGTAACCTCTTAAATTCAAGATTTGCCAAATTTAGCTTTTGGAGAGCTTGACTATATAAGTTCACCAGTTCATGGTTTGTATCTTCAATCATAAGCATCTAATTTCACTTTTTGAAACCGCTCATTATATAGGCTTATAGTCAATGTGAATATTTAGGTGTAAAAGTCTTAGTCATCTAAGCTTTTTGGTCAATCTGACCGCCTAACTAAGACTTTCAATTTCTATTGGGCATCTCGTTAATGACGACCCAATTATAATTATAGTGCATTCTCGCCATTGGCCACTCTTAAATAGAAAGATGAACATTTAATCATATGTTGAAATACTTAAATAATACAAATCGCCTTTCAAAGTACATGAGCATCAAATTGAATTGAAATCATTGAGCCAATATGTCTTGGTAATAATTGGTATACAAAAAGTTTGTTACAACTATGGTAAGAAGGGACACTTGCACAATGATTGTAAGGAGTTAGCAGCTTTGAGGAAGAAGAAGAAGAAGCAAGCAAGTAGGAAACAAACTCCTCCACTAAGCCATCCTCCTCCTCTAAATCTAACTTGGATCCTCTTGCCAAGGCAAAGGCCAAAATATGGAAAAGGTCATGTTCTTCGAATCAAGGGAAAGGCTTGGCAGCCCCTCATTCTACTACTTTTTAGTACTAGTGATACAATCATCCCTCATGACTCTCTAGTGTTGGAGAGGGAGTATGAGAGAGTGGTGAGATGGGGCAAGTGCGTCTAATCTATACAAGTTTATAGGTGCAAAGAATCCAAAGAGGGACTTTCCTTCTACATCAATTGAAGTATGGCAGGTTTTGAAATCCTAGAGCTGGAATTGACATCAAGGTTCATGATGGGCTATTTCCTGATAGAGAGTGGAATTGGCTCCTAGTTCAAGCTCACAAGAGGGGATACTTTGGCGATCTATATTACGGGGATGTGAAATTTTTCAAATGCTTTAATCTTACTACTAACATTTGATTAATTCAATAATCAAATGTGCAAGATTGTAAGACACATAGATTGCACATGGTAGTTATTTCATGGTTGATAGCCAAGAACCCCAAGAAGTCAATAGTTGTCAAAAACAAAAGTTGTGACAAGTTATGCCAGTTGGGCTTTGGTTATCAGTTGGTATCACTTTTGACCCTAGGACAATTAATTGACCATTAAGTATCAGTGGTGACAGCAGGGACTAGGCATTAATTGATTAATTAATGCCAAACTAAGGGTCAATTGAGCTTGAGGACCACTCCAGGTTGCAAATGGCCTAGCCAATTTCATTATGGATGGGCACATTTAATTTTGGGCTTCAAAAGGGCTGAAATCATTTTTCAAAATTAATTAATTTTAAAATTAATTAAATAGCTGAAAATTATTGGAAAATGGGATTAGAAGGCTGCCACTTGGGGAAAATCCCCATGCAAGTTGGAAAAACGTTTTTGGGATAGGTGAAAAGGAATTCAGTGCATTCAACCTATGGGAGAGAGGAAGACGCAGTAGTTAGTCTAGTTTTCAGCCATTGGAGGACCTAGGGCAAAAAACAGCATGACAAAACTACAGATTTGAAGCTCCCGGGTGCAGGCGACAGCAACCAAGAGCTGGCAACAGCATCGCATGCTCCTCCTGGCAGCAACAGCAGCATTTGGGGCTGATCAAAGTAGGCAGCAGTCAATTTCAGGATTTTCCTGCAAAGAAAATCAGGGATTTTTCTCTCTCCAGCATTCTTTCACCTTCTCCAGCCCATTCTCACATTATCTCACCATTTCTCATCCATTTGGAGAAGATCACAACCAGATTTGGTGGACAGAAAGAGAATTTCTGCCTATTTTATGCCTATTTATTCTGTGGCCCCTCCTCCCATTCATTCATCGTCATTCTTCAAGTGGTCTTCCTATTGGAGAGAGGAGGCATTACCAATGCCCACATAGTCAATGAATCACTATTGTACACATCATTCTCATGTTTGGTATATAGATTCTATTTCCCAAGCACATCTCTAAGTTCTCTTCTTCTGCACTATTCTTCTGTTTTCTTTTTTTTTTGTCTTGTATTTCGCAACTTATTTCAGAAATTTTCTATTCTTCCATTGCTGCACCACTTTTGACATGGTATCAAATTGCAAGATCTAGGTTCCTGCTGCAATTTTTTTGCTGATTACAAGTCCTTCCCCCTATTTATCAAGCCTACATTTTTCATACCAACAACCTGCATTTTCAGCCTACACCCGGATTCAAGCCTGCAATTCTCAATTTGATACATTAAATGCCCAACCAGCCTGCATTTTTCATTTTCTACCCCTAAATGTGGCTGAAAACTATTTATACATGCCATTTTTGCCGATTTTGGCAACATTTCCTGGTTCTTTTCTTCATTTTGCAACAGATGCCCTTCATTTATGATCAAATCTTTTGTTACACTTGCATGTGAACTCTCATTTTTTGAAGTTTCTACTATTGATTTGGGAGTATTCCCTCTCCGTGTACCCTCTATCCTCTATCTTCTCTTCTTATCCTCTCCACATGGCTCCTCCGTGCACTTCTACATATGATAACTTACATGGACTTGACTATCTTACATGGAATGTTGTGATGAAAGCTTGGTTTGTGCAAAAGCGGAGTTGGTAAATTGTATGTGGAGCTATTTCTCGGCCTCAACATCCTTTTCCTGTTCTCAAAGATTTTGATAAGAACAACCATAAGGAAGCACTACTTACATGGGATTCAGACGACATACGTGCGTATTCGACACTACTTTAGTGTAGTTCTAAAGAAGTCCTACAGACAGTTATCTCCTACAAGGCATCTCTTGGAGTATGAACGAAGCTTTAAGTGTATACGAGGCACCTTCCACCATGTGTGCAGTGACCCATTATGGCCAGCTTCAACAGATGAAGTTTACGCCTAAAGACACTATTCAATCATTTTTGCTCCATCTTACATAGGTACAAGACCAACTTCGACACATGCAGTCTATCCTTTCAGAGGCCCATCTAGTGGGAACGGTACTCTACAAGTCCCCCCCCCCCCCCCCCCCCGCGCAGTTTGATAAAGGGGCCAATGCTTTGCGAGCACAGACATCCTCTACACCGGTAAGCTTCACCCATATATCCTCGATGTTGCTTGAGCATGAGGCATCTTTGCATTTACTGGGGCAGCTTCCATCTCATTATGGAGGTTCTAGTGAAGCCTTTACAACTTCAGAGAGGGGTGACAAGAAGAAGAAGTCAAAGGCCCAATGTTATCATAGTGGTAAGAAAGGACACTTGTGGAAGGACTGCAAGGAGTTAGCAACCTCACGGAAAAAGAAGGTGACGAACAAAAAGTGAGATGTGGACTCTTCCGACAAGTCATGATCCATGTCAGACTCCAACTCTGA
Organism: Lygodium microphyllum; assembly: GCF_053477565.2. Lineage (NCBI taxonomy): Eukaryota > Viridiplantae > Streptophyta > Polypodiopsida > Schizaeales > Lygodiaceae > Lygodium > Lygodium microphyllum. Next base: position 161,784,459 of record NC_141136.1, on the reverse strand, counting down.
TCCTCTCGTTGCCAAGGAAAAGTCCGAAGGCACGAAAGGGATCCACTTCTTTAGATCAAGGGAAGGGCTTGACTGCCCCTTCCTCTACTGCTTTCTAGTCTAGGTGATGCAGCCATCCCTCAACTCTCCAATGCCAAAGAGGGAGTGTGAACGGGTGGTGAGATGGGGTAGTTGAGCCTCATCTATACAGATACACAAGTGCAAAGGTTCCGAAGAGGGACGTCCCTAACGCATCGACTGAAGTCTAGCAGATTCAAATCCTAGAGCTGGGATTGACATCTAGGTTCATGATGAGCTAGTTATTTGACAGAGAGTGGGATTGGTGTAAAGAAAACCGCTAGGGTTTGCACTGAGGACACACACAGTGTACGACCATGACAAAAACACAAAGAGGCAAACACAGACATAGAGGGCAAAACTCAAACCTAAACACAAACCTCAAAAACTCAAACCCTAAATGCAAAACTCAAACACAGAACTCAAGCACAGAAACTCAAACACAAACAGAAGAAGGGAGAGAGAAAACACAACTCTGAAGTGAATGAATGCTGTAAATGAATGTAAGAGTGTATAGTGTGCTCAAGGGTAGAGCAATGTCGGAGTGTGACGTCCACCAAAGATGGATCCCAAGTTTGTGACCACCAGTCAGAGTGTAGAAGTGCTGAATAGTGAATGGCAGCAGGCTGGTCACCAAAATGCACCAGTCTGGAGGCTAGAAACTGGTAATAGCAGCAGTGTACCACCGATCAAAGGCTGGAAACTGTGCACAGTTTGCTGTAAATAACAGGCTAAAACAATGTCTAAAGAGTGTTAGGGCCTGCAATGTTGAAAACGCAAACTGGCTAACCCTGGAGATGATGGACAGCAGGCTGAACAGCAGTCTGGGACAGTTTGGAGCAACCGCCAGCAGCTAAGAGCTGTCGCCTACAGCAATGGACAGGCTGAAGATAATGTGGCTGCAGTCCATGATGGCTGGACAGCACACGGAGACGGGCTGCAGGCTAGAAACTGGGTGCCAACAATAGCAAAGGATGTGTGGGCTGGTGTAACCTGCAAACAAGGATAACGGCTGAATGGGAGCAGCCGTGTCTATTTATAGATGTGGAAGGGCGCCCCAAAAATTAGGGTCTTCACTAAACTCTCTCGAACCACTTCCCATTTTAGGGTTTTCACTGAACTCTCTCGAACCGCTCCCTTTTTTAGGGTTTTACTCTAAAAGAGCATTTTTAGTGTGTTTTGGGGCTATTTCAGAGGCTAATCAGCAAGTAATGCATATTTCAGCTCAACACCCCCTCTCAGGCCCAAAACTGAGCTAAACGGTTAGGCCAGCCATTGTGATGTTTATGTACCCCAAGGCGTCTCACCCCAAAGTAGCTAAGGCATCGGACAAAGGGTGCACGTCGGCTGCCCATTGGCCTACCAAGACTACAGAGGCGATGGTTATCTTACCCAGGGAATCCAAGTCGACACCCCAGAGAGGACAAGGCATCGGACAAAGGGTGCACGTCGGCTATCCATTGGCCTACCAAGCCCTACAAAGGCGGATGGAACTACATTGAGTTTTTTTTTCTTTTTTTTGAATAAGTGAAGTAAATTTGATGGGATGCAGCCAATTGAGTAAAAGTGACCCAGAAGACGGGAGTAGAGAGGGTACACCCAACATATCACAAAACAGTACAAGCTAACCCATCTACTCAGGGTATCGATGACAAGGAAAAATAGATGATGAGGTATCCATGTGATAAAGAAGGATGGTGGTGTGGTAACAACAGCCGCCAATGGAAACAGCTTAGGATCGGCGCAAGTGGTGCTCTGCACAATGAGATCCAAAGTATACTACATACTAAAGAATGCTCATGCAACAGGTGCCACTTGGACAATGTCCCTCGTGGAAAAATTGTTCACTTGCCCAAGCGCCCTAGTACAAGGATGATGTAATCATGCAATGCAAAGGGTAAGGTACAACAAGGTGAAGAAGCGGATGTCGAAGACAAAGTGCTGAAGCCTGTAAAATACCAAGAAGGGTAGGAACCCCCTCTCAACCTGGATGTAGATGCCAAAGAAGAAAGAGGAGCCTGATATTCGTCTTCATATGGTGCCAAGAACCATAAGGAATGAAAAAAGATGAAGTGGATGAAGCACCCCGCTAGAAAAGCAAGGTAGAAGTCACCACCATGATAGCATCGAGAGAGATGTTGCACGATCCGCCTCAAGAGGGGAAACCGCCATGCTGGAAGAAGAGCAAGCACTCCTAGGATGATGAAACCATGAAAGGAACGGTGCACATCCCCACGTCTCTAGCCCTCCCAGGGAGGACCAAAGCAATCTGCAAGTTAGCCCTACACTGAAAAACAAAACCTTGCAAAAGAGCTAAGAATCTGCAAACACAAAGGTTAGTGATGCAATACTCCAAAGCAAAGCAAAATAGAAAGAAAATCTAACTCAAAATCAATGCAATGAATGCGTATGTGTGTGAATAAATGCAACAGAAGACAAAAAAATGGAAAAACTAAGGATAATGAATCCTATGGGCCCGACTCTAAGAGTGCGAAAAATGAATGCTAGACTGACCTAGGGTATCCGAAAGGACCGAGAGGCATGCGAGTCTAAGAAGGTGGCTACCATCGCATATGTCCGGTAGCAGGGCTCTGCCAAGGGAACGCCTGACGAGGTGGAGAGGAAAGTGAGATGGATGCATGAAGTGCAACGGGATCAAAACCTGCAGACCAATCAGCCAATCCCTCAGGGCTAGTGAAAGAGATGGGCCGCTGAGGCTGTACTTGAGCCACATGTCCAACAGCAACAACAACGCATGCTAAAGGAGCAGATAAGCAAGAGCGGAGGGCGTAGCCCCACTGGACTGTGCAGTCGCAACGGTCTGCGGAGGCTTTTTTGGTGGAAGACCTTGGGCCATGGAGCGATACTCCTCATCCACATGGCCTCCTCTCTGGCAATGTGTGCAAAACCGGTTTTTCTTAGGGAGTTGCTGTCAAATAGACCTAGATTATTTGGTTCCATCTAAGGAAGAGAAGTCACCCTTTGATTGGCTTGCCTTCGCATCTAGCGAGTTCTTGCCACTAGTGGTTGTCCCTCCCGAACAAGAGGCAACCAATCCTCTCTGCTCTGAATAAGGGTGTGATGAGGATTTTTTGTAGAATTGATCATACAGCCTCGCATAACGCAAAAACTGACACTCAAACTCGTAGAAGGTTGGCAATCTAGGTTGGGAGATGATGTGTTGAATGAAATTGAAGTACTTGTCGGGCAACTTATTCAAGAAGAATGTAACCTGATTCTCATCTGACTTTGGAGAGCCAATAGTAGTGAGCTCAGCAAGTAACCACCTATATTCAGCCAACTTGACTTTCAGATCATCCCCTTGCTTAATACAGAACTCTTGAAACTCAAAGTCGAGATTAATGCACCGAGTACGATCATGAGCCGCATAGCAGTCGAGAAGGTGACTCCAACGCTGTGATGCGAGCGGGAAGTGCTGCAACTGAGAGTGAAACTCAGGAAGCAATCCCTGCATTAGCTCAACATTGTCTATGGCATTGCGAGCTCTCCATTGACGGATGTAATCAGGGTGAGCTAGTCGAGGGTCCGGTATAGGCTCTAGACCAATGACGAGGTCCCAAAGACCCTGAGACTTAAGCACTTGTTGCATGAAATTAGACCAAGTGGTAAAATTTGACCCGTTAAAACATGTCTTATCCGTGAAGGCATTCTTGGCCATTGCAATAGGAGTGGTAGTGCTCGAAGATGGATAGTGTAAAAAAGTGTAGTGTGGGTAGGATGGGGGAGTGGAGTACACTTGGGAATGGGCCCCAAAGTGTGAACCAGGCATGCGTGTAGTGTGCAAGGTGGATCCATAGGTAGGGATGGGTTGACTAGGCATGGGCATGGCAGCCACATGAGGAACCCAAGGAGGTGGAACGGGAACACAGTGAGCAAAAGATGGGAATCCCTGCGTAGGTGTAACCCAAGGAGAGTGTGAAGACACACCATAAGCTGAGGATGGAAACCCCTGCGTATGAGTGGTCATGGGAGATGTAAAGCTAGGGATAATGAGGGGGATGCCCATCATAGTCGTCCCAAGAGTTATGGGTGTGCTCATGTGCTGAAAGGTGAGAGGCATTGTTTTAAAGGGTGGCTTCTCCCTAACGAAGTACCATGGTGCAAAGAGATAGAGAATGGGGTGGAGAAGGAAAAGGTGCGAGGAACGGAGATGGAAGATCCAACCCCTAGGGTATGTGATGCAAATGTGGAGTGTAATCCAAAGTTTTGGAAAGATGATGAGAGGTTTAATATAGAAGAGGGTGGGATAGGAGGGAAGTGAGAAGTGTGTGTGATATGCTCAAATGAAATAGAAGTTGTAGATGTACCTGAATTTCGTCTGCTTCGTGAGCCCCCTCTATTGAAGTTCACATACACAAAGCCATCCAGATCCTATACCTCAAAAGAAGAAACGGGTGAGGATTTTGATTCATGCAACACAAAAGAATTGTACAAACCTGACACTGGACCTGGCTGAGATGATGAAGATGGATCGCCAGACATTCCGAATGCCGTATGTCCTCCATGATCGAAGAGGTGGCCAGCCTCACCAACCGGTCCGGATGTGGTAGCAAAACTGGTAGGAGGGGTATAAACATCACCGTACTTGTTGCGATAGTACTCCTTAAAGTCCTCCTCTATCATGTTAGTAAAATCTGGTGAAGATGGAGTGTCGTCCTCCTCATGGAGTCCATAATGCCGTCTCAGGGCTGCCAATGATGGAGAAGCCTGATAAGACATCATAGAAATTGGAGAAGAAGGTATGTGGGACATTGTGATTCGGTTGCGAGTCGTATTGTGTGCCTCGCACAAAGACTAGCTCTCCACAATATCCGCAGGATACTCTTTACAAGAGCACCAGCTCTGATACCATGTGAAGGAAACTGCTAAGGTTTGCACTGAGGACACACAAAGTGTACGACCATGACAGAAACATAAAGAGACAGACACAGACACAGAGGGAAAAACTCAAACCCTAAACGCAAAACTCAAAAACTCAAACTCTAAACGCAAAACTCAAAACTCAAACACAAATAGAAGAAGGGGGAGAGAGAACACAACTCTCAAGTGAATGAATGCTGGAAATGAATGTAAGAGTGTACAGTGTGCTCAAGGGCAGAGCAATGTCAGAGTGACGTCCACCAAAGACGGATTCCAAGTCTGTGACCACCAGTCGAAGTGTAGGAGTGCTGAATAGTGAATGACAGCAAGCTAGTCACCAAAAAGCAGCAGTCTGGGGGCTGGAAATTGGTAAACGCAGCAGTGTACCACCGATCAGAGGCTGAAAATTGTGCAGAGTCTGCTGTAAACAGCGGGCTAAAACAGTGTCTTAGAGTGTCAAGGCCTGCAATGCTGAAAACGCAGGCTGGCTGACCCTGGAGATGATGGACAACAAGTTGAACAGTATTCTGGGACAGTCTGGAGCAATCGGCAGCAGTTGAGAGCTGTCGCCTACAGCAATGGACAAGTTGAAGATAATGTGGTTGTAGTCGATGATGGCTGGACAACAAATGGAGGCAGGCTACAGGCTGGAAACTGGGCGCCAACAGCAGCAGAGGGTGTGTGGACTGGTGTAACTTGCAAACAAGGATAATGGTTGAATGGGGGCAGCCTGTCTATTTATAGATGTGGAAGGGCGCCCCAAAAATTAGGGTTTCCACTAAACTCTCTCGAACCACTCCCCGTTTTAGGGTTTCCACTGAACTCTCTCGAACCACTCCTCGTTTTTAGGGTTTTACTCTAAAAGAGCGTTTTTAGTGTGTTTTGGGGCTGTTTAAGAGGCTAATCAGCAAGTAATGCATATTTTAGCTCAACAATTGGCTCCTAGTCTAAGCTCACATGAGGAGACACTTTGGCAGTCTTGGCCAAAGGTGGGGAATCCATGGTCACATATGTTCAAATGCATTTTTGACAAAATAGTCTTGTATGCTATTACAAGGCATTGTTGACAGACACACAAATCTATTATGACTCTTCTTTACGTTCAAGAGCTGGTACAATCGACATCGATATCACGTTCTCTAAGGCGCCTTGGTGGTGGCTTGATTACCCACTGCTTGGGTATCCATGGTTCTACTCTAGTGGTTCTTTGTTGTATGGATTATGATTAGCCTTTATCATTGTACCATTGTATCATTGTATCGTATCAAACCACCCATGATCTGAGAGAGGGTGTTAGCAGGTTTGTCAACTCATGTGTGAGTCTGTGCATGTCTATCAAGGCTAGGCACATTGCCTTTTATTTAGGCATTATTTTAGTGATTTTTGTGTGGCATTTTATGCCAATCAGCCAGCATTAAATGTTAACTGTCTAGCTGCCATTTTAAGCCTATTTTATGCCTATTTATTTTGTGGCTCCTCCTCCTTCCATTCAATCATTATCATTCTTCAGGTGGTCTTTCAGAGCCAATGCTGATGTCCACACAGCCAATGACTCACTGTTGTACACATCATTCTTGTGTTTGGTATACGTATTCCATTTCCCGAGCACATCTCTAAGTTCTCTTCTTTTGCAGTGTTCTTCTGTTTTCTTTTCTTTTTGTCTAGTGTTCAGTTTCTTTTAGCGCTTGTCTATGCTTCCATTGATGTGCCACTTCTGACATATATATTCTGGCTCCCTCCTCCTCAATCATTATCATCATCCACTTGTAGATTCCCAGTGCAAGCCCTATTGGAGAGAGGGAGTCGGTACCAATGCCCACACAGCCAATGACTCACTATTATATGCGATTGTCTCGTGTTTGGTACATGGATTCCATTTTCCAAGCATATCTTTGAGTTTCTCCTTTGCAATGTTCTTTTGTTTTCTTCTATTTTTTCTTTTCTCTTGTATTGTGCAATCTATTATAATAATCTTCTACACTTCAAATCAATATATCCACTTCTAACAATTGGAAACCAAAATGCAGTAGCCTCAAGGACTAGAACTAGTTAACGTAGCAATGTAAGCCCCTAGAGATGATGGCAACTGATCACCTGTAGCAATGGGAGGCTCGATGGTGTAGACCACGTAGTAACAGTCGTTGGGGGCTAGACAACTAGTGAAAGAGGGCTAATGGCCAAAACCTACAAGACAAAGATGGATTGAATGGTAGATAACCTGTCTATTTATAGATTCAAAAGGATCCTCCCAAATTAGGGTTTTGCTTATGGGACACATAAAACTCTCTAGGACCACGCACCTTTAATGAAACTCTTAGTAATTTACATGTTTTGGAATTGTTTTAAAGAGCTAATTGCTTTGTAATGCATTTTTAGTTCAACACCCCCTCTCGAGCCCAAAACCAAGAAGGGATTGGAAGAAAAGCTCAAGCCCATTTTAGCCCCAAGGCATCCCACCCCAAAGCAACCAAGGCATTTAACAAAGGATGCATGTCGACTGCCCAATGGCCTACAAAGACTACAGAGGCAATGGTTATCTTACCAAGGGAGCCCAAAAGAGTGTGAACTATCTCTATCCAAATTGTCAATAAAGACTCCCCAGTGAATATATCCTAAAGATCAATGACCTGACTACATCTCAAGTCCATAAGAACCAAGCTATAATGCAGAAAATAAATTCCCTAAAAGTCTGAATTTCGTCTTTCCACAACATTCCCTCTTATCCTCCAACCGATTCTCAACTTCCCTCAATAAATTCCAACAATTTCAGCTATTGAAGGTGGAGAATTTGAAGATTCTCTACTATAAAACCTAGCAGAAATTAGGGTTTGATAGCCAACTTAGGAAGCATGCTCAAAATGTAAGGTTTAGAACTTAAATTTCAATAACTGAAATTAGAAAATTTCAAGAGATTCAAGAGGCCTACCTGTCAACATTGAATTTGGGGATTAAAGTTGTCATCCAAGGAGCACACTGAAGGTAAACCCCCAAGCAAATCAAGAGGTAGATTGGTTTAAAGGCTTGCTAATTACTCATCATGACAACAAGAGGCATTTGGTTAGTGGAGGAGATTGAACAAATCTCAGTGTACTCCATCCAACTTGCAATACAAGTTAAAGAAATATTGCAAGGGGCACTACTTTTGGGCCAATTGGGTGTCAAATATCCAAGATTAACTAGTAACATTTCAAATTCAGTTCGTGAATTTATTACTTGCTCTAATGATGCTAGGAGGCATATTCCGCGATGGATTCCGTAAAACTAGAGACATATTCCACAGTGGATTTCGTGAGGTTTTTCGGTGGATTCCATAAAACTATATGTATTTGCTAAGGCTCGTACACAAGGTAAATTCCTTGTGTGAGAAGTTGACAGGGACGCCTATCCTTTTCGGGAGTCAAATTAATATAATATGCACGTGGGTGATTCCACAGCGGGTGATTCCGCAAAATACAAATTTAAATTAATGGACGTTTATGAGTTTAGAGTGCACTCGTATTAAATTAAGGTTAGAATAGAGTTCCAACCTATTTTATTATTTTGTAGCTGAAGACTGCTAGGTATTCACTTTTGTGGGTTTTATCTTATTATTTTCTAACAAATGTGAATGCTTCAGTTAATGTGTAGAGCAAATAGTGGTGGCTTTAGGTAGCACTGGGTGTTAGCGTAAGTTTAAGCATAAATTTCATAATTATGATTAGTTATCTTAAGTATAATATATAATATTATGTATTTATACGATATTGTATTGTTAAAATTATTACTCTACTTGCAAGTTGTAAGTTTAAACTTCTTTAGTAATAATTAAATCATTGTCCTTAGTACTATTAATTTATTTGTTTTTAATATAAATTATTTTAAAATATGAGATTTAAGACGTGCTTTTATTGAAATAAGTTTTCTTTATGGAATACCTTCCTATTTTCTTAATGTGGTTAGGTTTAGAAGGCTTTTCTAGCTTTCTTTATAAAAGCAACAGGACCGCACGCAAAACAGAAAAAAAAGAAAGAAAACTTATTTTTTTGTTTCTCTCTCATTCGGAATCAGAATTCAGAGCTTCAAGAGTCGTTTTGGGAGCTTTGGCACGCTCCGGACGCAATGGTGATGTCAAAACGTCAAGATTCAGAGCACACAATTTTCTGCAGCAATTGTAGCATGTTACAGGATGCTCTTAACTCTTAAAACTCTGTATTTCAATTGATATGTGTACTTTCTTTGTAATTATATGTAAGATATGAATACAAATATGTAAAACTAAAATATATAATTAAGGATGGCAAACCATGGCTTTTGCTATGGAGAAAGTTAGATCCAATCGTGCGTTTTTCTCGTCTTTCTCAATTTATTGAGTTATTCAAATCCTCTTATATATTATAATGTTGTTTGTATTTAATAGTTGAGATGTTTGATTTGTTACATTTTTCCACTAAGTTCTATTATGTGTGTCATAACGTTGTCTATGATTGAGATTTGATTTGCTAGATTTGCCACATGCTCCGCTTTGTACCATCGGTATCAGAGCCTGGCTACACTTCGAGTTTTCAATTGTATGATATCAGTATATAAAGGTGAACACCGTGGAACAATTGCAATCTACAAGACAAATCACTACAGATGAATATTGCAGCTGCATTTCTCATGTTTTGGGCAGCCTTATATCCACAGCTATATAGAAGAGGCACTGGAAAGTACTCAGCTATTGCATATGCTTCACCATAAAAATCCTCTCAAACAACTATTTTTCAAGTAATGTAACTTTTTACTAGTTCATATTTTGAGGATGGTGTAAAAACAAAAGTTTTAGTCCTCAAAAAGATCTACAATTGTTAAAAGACACATATTTTACAAATTTTGAATATTTAGCGAGTTATTTGAGTCCTAAAGTGACCCTGAATGCAAATTTCACAACAGTATACAAAAAATTATGTAGTAGCCAACTTTGAGCCCTATTTTTAATGACCTTACCTTCAAATTTGGTAATCCATCATAGATACATAAATTGTAGACCTTTTTGTTGTCTACAAGTCTCTAGTTATCATCATGACCCGATTCTATCTACAAAGAAAGTTATTTATCTTGAAAGTAGGTCTCGCAGTTAACCCAGACTTGGTGAAATTTGTAAATTTCAACCTATACAGACATCTAATTTCCTAGTAGGATAGCTTTTAATCCATTTGGAATTTGAGTATACTCCCAAAAGAAAATGTTTTAGCCTGAACAAATATCTAAAACTTATATTAGACATGGTTTTGTCAAAAATTTGCATATATTAAAAGATAATCATATCTAAATACGCCATAGAACTTGAATATTACGATCTTTTACTAAGACTAGTATTTTATCCAACTTTATTTAGCCTTATCTTCAATATGTTTCTTTTTTAATTTTAGTCTTAGTCATAAGTAAATGTTTGTTAAAATTCCTTATAAGCTCCAACTCTCTAGTTATAGACTAACTTGATTCACAAGAAGATATAAGTTGTTTTTATTCAAAGTAGGCCTTCAATATAATTCTCACTCTAATTTTTGACGATTATAGTATGCATTTAATGTTGTTATCTTTTGATTTGATAAACATTAAGACTAATAAATTTTTCTTAAAAGTACTTTGGAAAATTCTTCAACTTCCTAATTCTGTTGCGAATTCACGCTTTCTAGTAAAGATAGAGATCTCCAATCAAGGTAAGATAGGTAAATCTTTTACTATTTTTTTCTAGAATTCTTAGTTAATTTTTACTTAATACTAAACTACAATAACAATTTTATTTATTATTGTCGATGCTTTGAGTATGAGACCTAGCATTCATAATATTTATGTCTTATCTTTTGACTCTCTTACTCCCATGAAAGGCATCTATGGCACTAACACTAGTTTTTAATCTTATTAGAATCAATTGTTTGCTAATAATTAGACTCCGATTGATTCATTGTCCTATACTAGATACTTTGTAAAATTCAAAAAAAAAACTCATTCACTTGAAGACGTCTAACGGATAACCGTCCACGCCCTTAGTGCTTATCCTATACTGCTAGCTCCACATTGAGCAGCTAATAGCAATTATGGACAATTACTATCCCATCCCGGGGATATGATGCCAAGAGGCATATTCCACGGTGGGTTCCGTGAGGTTTTTGCAGTGGATTCCGTAAAACTAGAGGCATATTCCACGGTGGATTCCATGAAGTTTTTCGATAGATTCCGTAAAACTATATGTATTTTCCGAGACTCGTACACAAGATGGATTCCTTGTGTGAGAAGTTGACGAGAACGCCTGTCCTTTTCCAGCATCAGATTAATTTAATGTGCACGTGGGTGATTCCACAGTAGGTAATTCTGCAAAATACATATTTAAATTAATGAACATTTATGAGTTTAGAGTGCACTCGTATTAAATTAAGGTTAGGACAGAGTTCCAACCTATTTAATTATTTTGTAGCTAAAGACTGCTAGGTATTCACTTTTGTGGGTTTTATCTTATTATTTTCTAACAAATGTGAATGCTTTAGCTGATGTGTAGAGCAAGTAGCAATAGCTTTGGGTAGCACTGGGCGTTAGCGTAAGTCCAAGCGTAAATTTCATAATTATGATTAGTTATCTTAAGTATAATATATACTATTATGTATTTATATAATATTGTATTATTAAAATTATTACTCTATTTGTAAGTTATAAGTTTAAACTTCTTTAGTAATAATTAGATCATTGTCCTTAGTACTATTAATTTATTATTTTTGAATATGAGATTTAAGACATGCTTTTATTGAAATGAGCTTTCTTTATGGAATACCTTCCTATTTTCTTAATGTGGTTAAGTTTAGAAGGCTTTTCTAGCTTTCTTTATATAAGCAACAAGATTGCACGCAAAATAGGAGAAGAGAGTGAAAATTGAGTTTTTTCGTTTCTCCCTCATCTGGAATTGGAATTTAGAGCTTCAAGAGTCATTTTGGGGGTTTTGGCACACTTCGAACGCAATGGTGATGTCACAACGCCAAGATCCAAAGCACACAATTTTCTGCAGCAACTTACAAGATACCTCTTGACTCTTAAAACTCTGTATTTCAATTGATATTTGTACTTTGTTTGTAATTATATGTAAGATATAAATGCAAATATCCATGTAAAACTATAATATATAATTAAAGATGACAAACCATAGCTTTTGCCATGTGGGAGGTTAGGCCCAATCGTGCGTTTTTCTCTTGTCTTTCTCAATCTATTGAGTTATTCAAATCCTCTTATGTATTATAATGTTGTTTGTATTTAATAGTTGAGATGTTTGATTTGTTAGATTTTTCCACTAAGTTTTATTATGTGGGTCATAAAGTTGTTTATGATTGAGATTTGATTTGCTAGATTTGCCGTGTGCTCCGCTTTTGCACCATGTAATTAGTGTTAAAACAGGTTATCACCACCCTTTTCTCCAAAAGGAAGGTTGATTTTAGGCTCCATGCATAGATCATGCAAACTCATTACAAACCCCCCCTGAAATGCTCCTTCTAGAATTGAGAAAGGAAATATCAATTGAATGGAAGTGCACATCATTTCGGATTTGATTCCGAGTAGAGTACCCCACACAATTTTTTAATATAAATGTGATGGAAAGGTTTTAACACATACGTATGCATGGGATATTTTTTAATTTTTTGATGGGATAAGAACCCCTTCGATATTGATGTCACCCGCTTGCGATGGCGCCACCAAGCAAATGTAATTGGTGACACCTACCACAAAGTTTGAGCACTTGGGAGGGCTTGGAAGTGGTATGTGGGCCTCATGTGTGGCTGGCCACCAAAGGTGCAGACATCATGATGCTACCCATCTAAAAAAGTTGATGTGCCCCTTTTGCTTGAAAAGCACGAGAACGGGCTCTAAATACACAAAACTAACACTGAATAATTGAGTGATATCAAAGTACAAAGCTTCAGGCCTCAATATATAGGCCAACGTATGCATCTAAATCTTTGACCCTTATATAACGCTAGGTGGTGTGAAAGTTGTTCACACCTAATCATGCACTCTTACAATATTCTGTGTTCACTGAGTGGAAAAATAACTAATATCAGCTATCACAGCAACTGAAAAGCAACCCACCAGCAAGAGGAGAGGCTGGACTACCAAACACGTGAAAGCATTGTAAGAGAGGGCAGCTGCTGGTAACAATCATATGTCATGCAGAAACGGTGCTTGTGTAACAACAAAATGAAGGAGACGACCTGCTGATAGAGAAGATGACCTGCTATTAGTGAAAATGACCTATTGTAGGTAGAAACAACCTGCTGTAGATAATGATGATAGGTGGGTGAGGTGTCACAAGGCAGTAGCAGGTGGCAACATGCTATGGAAGATGGCAATGAGCTGAAGGCAGGTGTCAGAGAAGTTGCAAGAGCAGTAGGGTGGTGAATTGACCAATAATAGGGCAAGGAGTAACCAGCAGCAGCAGGGTATGGAGTAACTAGCAACAGTAGGTTGTTGAGATGGGTTGGATGGTGACAACTCAAATTGAGCAGCAAAGGAGCTGGATGTAAAGTTAGGGTTAAGGTTAGGCTAGGAATAAGTTGGGGTAATTAGGGTTAGGGTTAGGAATAGAACAAGTGATCTGATGATGACCCCCTTTATAAAGCCACTTTGCCTTAACATGTCTTGTGACTCATGTTTTAGTAAATAATTGATTGAAATAATATTTTTGGGGCTGTTCGAGAGCCAACAAAACAGCCAATAAAAATGTATTAAATTAAATTAAGTGCTAATTATGTGGTTTAACAATCCCCCTCACGCTCCTGACAAGATCTTGATGGAGATGGACTCATGCCCAGAACAAAAGAGGTCCCATCCCAACAAAACCAAGGCATCAGAACAAGGGTGCCACTCTATGCTGCCCAAACCCACACCAGGATCTCAAAGACAATGGAGAGCTTCTTTTTGGCCTTGTCACTCTTTAGGGAGTTAGAGATCAGGCCCATTAAAGGGTATCACCATGCAAGTCCACCACCCCATGGTGTGGGTGAAGAGATATCAATGAGGGGAAGTGTTGCAGAAGTGACCTTTGGCCACTCTAGGAACCATATGTGAGCAATATGCCACAAATGGCTTGCTGATAAGGTAAAAGAAAAAGATGCTACACATTGCATGGGTTTTCATTTGGAGAGATGCCTACTCTCATAGGTTTTGATCCATTCCAAAGGTCCAATGCATACATATATACAATGCCAGTGCAAGGGGTAAGAAAAGGGAAACAAACAAATGCTATTGCAACAAGTGCCACTTAAGTAGTGCCCTCAAACAAGCATTCTTCACTTGCTCAAGTGCCCCTTCATAAAAATCACTAATGCACACATAGGTAAAGGGTTATAGTGAAGAACTATGACAATCTCTCCTAATAAAGGTGGTCAAATGTGAGTGCTTGCACTAAGGCATTAGTGTTGGTTTTCCTCCCCCTTGTGCGTCAACATGGGGGCGTGCCCTCTCCCCTTTTGGCTCCTCCTCCAACATCAGCCTCATTATGGTAGGAGGGGGATTGCTTCCTCTCTTTGGACCCACAAGGTTGAGTCAGTAAAGTCATCCTAGAAGATACGAATACCATCCAAATGGTACCTGCCTCTACCTACTCTCTAAAGAAGTGGAGTTGGAGCCCCACATGCTTAATCCTAGGAGACACGATAGGGTTACCAACTAGTGCAATGGCACTTTGGTTCTTGATAAGGATGACAATGGAGAGTCCATAGAATATACATCTTTGCTAGGAACCTGCAAAGATAAACAACCTAGATTGTAGCATCAAATAAAGCTCTATACTCAATAACAATTGTAGAGGCAGCCACAATCTCCAACTTCCTACTAATCCAATCAAATGGAGCAAAACCAAGAGAGGAAAAATACTCACCATGGGACTATCTAGGATCCAAATCACCAGCCTCCTCAATATCAATGATAACCCTCCAATCTTAGCCCATGACAGTCCTCCTATCACAACTCCAATGAGAAGTTCTAGGTACATTAACATATTGTGCAAGGACAGCAATAGGATAGGCAAGGTCAGGTCTGTTCAATTTCCCATTTAACTGTTTGTAGTCATTATCCTCGTGAGGCAATTCATCCAAGTTCTTTGTTAATTTGAGAGCTAGATCCAATGAGGTCACCATTAGAGTAGCCTTAGCTAGTGGGAACTACTCTATTAACTGAAGAGCATACTTTGTTGTGGCACAAAGATGCCTCTTGGATATTGGACTCCATCAATGCCCAAAAAGCAGGTAAGAAGACCAAGGTCAATCATCTTGAAAGTAGATGAGATCTATGCCTGAATAGATTGTGTGTGTTAATTGGCAAAGTCGGTAAGAATAAGGTTATGCATACCCCCTTTGAATCATGGAATATGTAAAGATTTGGATTGAAGGGAGAGGGTCAGAAGGACTGATCCTTGAAGATTTGATCAATCTGATGGTAAGAAACACAAGGGGCTTGCTTCAGCCCATATAGAGCTTTGTGCAAGTGAGATACCTTGTCGTCATTGCATGGAATCGCAAAGCCCAACAGGTGCACCACAGCAACATTGTCCTTCAAAACACCATTCAAAAAGATGCGGACAGGCCAGCCTTGATGAGCAGCTAAGCTCAAACGCAATCTGCTCAACATCAAGCTAGGGTGGGTGTGAAGTCATCCTCATAATTGATATCTTCCTTTTGGTGAAAGCCTTACACAGCCAACCGTGCCTTATACTTATCGATAGTACATCTATCTTAACTTTGTGCAAAAGATCAATTTTATCCCGATGACTTTCTTGTTGCTTGAACAATCTACAAGGCTCCAAGTAGCATGTTGTCAATCTTTATTCATGGTTATACACCACTCAAGAATCTCAAAAGCCTCCTATCATGTAGTTGGCTCACTGTGAGCAATATAGTCTTATATAAAGACCAAGGAAAAAGACGTGGAGGGAGCAAGCTGGATAGACCACCTTGGGCCTTCAGGACCAAGCATGTAGATAAGATGTCTAAGAAGCATGGACTGTTGGTACCAATAAGGAAGCATGTCCCTGAGAGACTGTTGTGAAGACCACAGGTACTAGAACAGGCTCGAGAGTGGTAAAGGCACCAAGCTCTGAAGACACAAAAGAAGGAGCTAGATCAGGTAAATGCAACACAACCAATAAGATATCCCTCTCATCAAATACCACAACTCTCTGAACCGAGACCTTGTTTGCCTAAGGGCTGAATAGATGATAGGTCTTGGCCTCGAATGAGTAGCCTACAAAGAGCAGAAGCTCTGATCTGGTGAGAGTTTTGCTTGCTTATCATTCCATCTGTGCATGTGTGCAAAACAAGGCAACCCATCATTCTGAGCACAGCCCTACCTATGCTAAGCTCATCACTATTATGACCAGTTTGCTAGCTTGTCCAATTTGTTAGTCAGTAATATGCTGTGGTGGAGAGCCCACAGCAAAGTAGGGGTTGTGCATCCAAGCAGAGTCACCAAAAGCACAAGGCTGATCTCTTCTTGTGAACGATGTGAAGGGTTCAGGAAGGCAAGTACATGTGCTTCAAAAAATTGTAGACACCAGCTTTACAGGAACATGAAGGCTATGTTTGATATGTTAGCTGGGCATGTTCTGCAAGCACATTATAATCCTCGCGCTACCATGACAATGTAAGTTTTCTCTTCACTTTTGATTCCCTGATCTGTAATAATCATGCATTGTGCCAAAGGGCCATTGTCACAAAGGTCATTGTGGCAGGTTTAAAGTTTCTAATGCTGTGGTCTTTAACTAAGAACAGAACAACCATCCTTTGTTGGACGAATGTTTCTCTGGCAGCTTCATAAAAGGCACGTGGACACTGTTAATAACATTTCATGGCCGATTTAACTTGGCTATCATTATAATGACTGTCAGTGGCTACCATCCTGTGATCAGAGTTCATGGTCAAATCAACATTGGCTACCATTACAAAGCCCAGCAATGGCCATGGACATCAATACCTCTCATAATGTGAAGATCCAATTTCACCAGAAGGAAGCATTTGGTTTGTAACCACCCAGTATATGGAGGAAAGACATTCAGCTGACTTTGGCTTTGTGATAAGGGCAAGGGCAGAAAATAGATGGAAAACTGATGGTTAAGACACGGAAATCCATTAACAAGACTAAGGTTATTAGGAAATGGCACACAAATTCAAGAAAATTTTCAAAGCTAAGAATCAAACAAAGGGGACACTTGCCCATCTTCAACCCTCAACTTGTCTCTATCTCTTCCATTTGCCTATGGCTGTAATCTGTCTCTAAATAATTGTCATATTCAACCTCAATATAAGTGAAATGATCAAGGATCTGATCTCTGAGGCCCCCCCAAAAAAAGACCACATAGACAGGAATGAGATTCCACCTTGGCAAGGTTGACATAGAAGAAAAGGGGCTTCTTGATGCTGGAAACCTGGATGCGATTCTTCTTCTGGTCGGTCAAATCCCCCAAATCGCCGTTGCTGCATTGATCGATGGAGTCTCCCGCGACAGACTGGAGAGAGAGATCTTCACTAGACTCTCCCATGGCGTGGCCAAGCACAAACCCCCCTTTCCCTTCTGTAGTCTTGGAGAATAAGGAATCCTTTCAATTCGGCTGCAGAATTATGCCAGTAGGTCTTCTTCTTGTTCGGATTTAAGAGGCTTCTGATCAGCAGCTCCTGCTAGTGCTCTACATGTGCTGTGCAATGAGTGCTCTCTCTCCACCGCTGCCCCTCTCTCTCAGCCCCAAGGGAAGCTTGTTTTTTGACAAACGAGTTGATGAAAAAGAAAGATGGTTATATGGTGGTAGGGACGTGCAATGGCTTGCATGGAGTGGTGGGGTCCTCCTAAGGGTGGATACACATGCATCCCAGATGGCGAAACTCCATCACGGCACCCCGGATCGATAGAGCCCGCTGTGGCATCGCTAGGGGCCAAAATACGAATACAAAAAGAAAAATGCTAAAGCTTGACAATAAGCCTCATGATAAGCTTGATGATGATTTATTATAAGTCATTTGCTTTTATATACTAACAACCATAAGCGAAACGGGCACTAACAAGTCAAAATCATCTTACTTTTCAGAGACTAAGTTAATTAATACTAGCATTCCGCGCACGCACAGAACGCTTGCCTCGAAGCGGCAAGTGCAACTTCGCTCAACAATCTATTTCTCATCTTTCTCTCTCCTCTTTTTTATTCTCCCCAAATTCTCTATATCTAATTTTTTCTCTCTCTCTTTCTTTGCCTTCTATTTTAGTTTATTTTTTCTTTTCTCTTGGTTCTCTCTCTCTCTCTTTTCTCTCCCTACTTTTCTTCTCTACCCTCTCTCCTTTCTTTTCCTTCTCTCACCCTCTCCTCTTTTTTCCTTTTTTTTCTTCTTATTCTGTCTCTCTCTTTCTCTATTCATTCTCTTTTTAAATTTTTTCTTTTCTCTCTCTCTCTCTCTCTCTTTCTTCTCTTTGCGCTTTTCTTCTCTCTCTCTCTCTCTCCTGTCTTTCCTTCTCTCTTTCTCCTCTATTTTTTATTATCTCTCTCTTTTTATATTTTATCTCTTCTCTCTCTGTATTTCTCTCTACATGTTCTCTCTCTCTTCTTCTTCTTCTTCTTCTTTGACTTTTTTTCCTTCCTCCCTTAGTCTCTCTTAAAGTATGTAAATTTTATCTTTTCTCTATATATAATTCTCTCTTTATGTTTATATTCTCTCTCTTCTCCTCTCTCTCTCTCTCTCTCTCTCTCTCTCTCTCTCTTTCAAAATATATTTATATTTTAAAAAGAATTTTCTCTTTTCTCTTTTTTCTCATCTCTCTTCCTCTTTTCCTCTTTCTTCTTCTTATTTTTCTTCTATCTCTCTCTCTCTCTCCCCTCTCCTCTCCTTTTCTTTTCTCTCCTCTTTTTCAATTTTTTTCTTCTCTCTTTAATTTTTTTCCTTTTCTCTTTCTTTTAAATTTTATATTTTCTCTCTCTATAATTCTATCTGTGTTCAAATTCTCTCTCTTCTTATTTTCTTCTCTCTCTCTGTCCCCCCTCTCTCCTCTCTTTTCTTTTTTACTCTCTCTCTCTCTCTCTCTCTCTCTCTCTCTCAATATATATATATATATATTAAAAATAATTTTCTCTTTTCTCTTTTTTCTCATCTCTCTTCCTCTTTTCCTCTTTCTTCTTCTTATTTTTCTTCTATCTCTCTCTCTCTCTCCCCTCTCCTCTCCTTTTCTTTTCTCTCCTCTTTTTTCATTTTTTTCTTCTCTCTTTAATTTTTTTCTTTTCTCTTTCTTTTAAATTTTATATTTTCTCTCTCTATAATTCTATCTGTGTTCAAATTCTCTCTCTTCTTCTTATTTTCTCTCTCATTTTCTTCTCTCTCTCTGTCCCCCCTCTCTCCTCTCTTTTCTTTTTTACTTTCTCTCTCTCTCTCTCTCTCTCTCTCTCTCTCTCTCTCTCTCTCTCTCTCTCTCTATATATATATATATATATATATATATATATATATATAAGAATTTTCTCTTTTCTCTTTTTTCTCATCTCTCTTTCTCTTTTCCTCTTTCTTCTTCTTATTTTTCTTCTATCTCTCTCTCACTCTCCCCTCTCCTCTCCTTTTCTTTTCTCTCCTCTTTTTTCATTTTTTTCTTCTCTCTTTAATTTTTTTCTTTTCTCTTTCTTTTAAATTTTATATTTTCTCTCTCTATAATTCTATCTGTGTTCAAATTCTCTCTCTTCTTCTTATTTTCTCTCTCATTTTCTTCTCTCTCTCTGTCCCCCCTCTCTCCTCTCTTTTCTTTTTTACTTTCTCTCTCTCTCTCTCTCTCTCTTAAATTTTATATGTTCTCTCTCTATAATTCTCTTTCTCTTTGTTCCCCCTCTCTCTCCCTCCCTCTCCTCTTCTTTCTTTTTTGCTCTTTGTATATTTCTCTCTCTCTTTGCTTATTTTAATTTAAAAAAAGTTTCTCTTTTATTCTTTTCTCTTTCTTTTAAATTTTATCTTTCATTTCTCTATAATTCTCTCTCTATGTTCAAATTATTTCTCTATAGTTCTTCTTCTTATTTTCTCTCTCATTTTCTTCTCTCTGTCTCTCTCTCCCCCTCTCTCCTCTCTTTTTCTTTTTTATTTTCTTCTCTCTCTCTCTCTTAAATTTTATATTTTCTCTCTCTATAATTCTATTTCTTTCTTTTAAATGTTATCTTTTCTCTCTCTATAATTCTCTCACTGTGTTCAAATTCTTTCTCTTCTTTTTCTTATTTTCTCTTTCTCATTTTCTTCTCTCTGTCTCTCTCCCCCTCTCTCTTTTCCTTTTTTCTTTTCCTCTCTCTCTCTTTGTCTTAAATTTTATATTTTCTCTATCTATAATTCTCTCTCTGTTCCCCTTCTCTCTCCCTCCCTCCCTCTCCTCTTTTTTTTTTGCTCTTTCTCTCTCTCTCTCTCTCTCTCTCTCTCTCTCTCTCTCTCTCTCTCTCTCTCCTTATTTTAATTAAACAAAGCATTTACATTAAAAAGTTTAATCTAACGGAGAGAGAGAGAGAGAGAGTGAGAGAGAGAGAGAGAGAACCTAGACCCTATGCATGAGAGAGAGGGGGAGGGGAAGAAGAAAATTGTTTAATTTAAAAAAACTATTCTCTTTTCTTTTTCTCCCCCTTCTCTCTCTGTCTTCTTCTTTTTATCATTATTATTATTATTATTCTTCTTCTTCTTCTTGTTCTTATTCTTCTTCTTCTTCTCTCTCTCTCTCTCTCTCTCTCTCTCTCTCTCTCTCTCTCTCTCTCTCTCTCTCTCTCAAAGAGTGTGAAAAACTATGTTCGAAAAAAAATAAATTAAGAAAAATATTTAATTAAAGAAAATTTTAATCTAACTGTGAGAGAGAGAGAGAGAGAGAAACTTTTGATTTAAAAAGAAATTTGATTTAATTAAAGGAGAGAGAAAAAAAACATAGGCCGCCCTACACACAAGAGAGAGGGGGGAGAGGGGAAGAATTTAATTAAAAAGGGGATGGGGAAAAGAAAGAGAGAGATTATAAGTGAGAGAGAGGGGAAGGGGTTTTAATTAAAAAAAGGGAGGTGGGGGGGAAAGGCTTTAATGAAAAAAGGAAAGGGAAAGAGAAAATGAGATATTGCACGAGAGAAAGAAAGGAGGGGAGGGGGTTTTGATTGAAAAAGGGAGGTTTGGAAAAGGGGGTAGGTTCGCGAAGCCCTCTGGAGGTTCGGGGCTTTCCGAACCTATAGCTAAAATAATATAGTAGTAAGATTTACCGCACTATGGTTGGTACAATTATGACCAAAATTTGAAGGTTACTTTACCCTTTAAAAGGGGCCTTTATGTTTCACAAGAAGTGCTAAAAATGGGACTACACCCTTCTTATTCAAATTTCATCTCTAGCAAACAACTTAGCCAATCTTACATGGATTTCACTTTCAAATAATATATTAGAGTGCTAAGCGACCATAGTAAGACACTATGGTTTGTACAATTATGGCCAAACTTTAAAGATTGCTTTACCCTTTAAAAGGGGCCTTTATGTTTCACAAGAAGGGCTAAAAATGGAACTACACCCTTCTTATACAAATTTCTTCTCTAGCAAATAACTTAGCCAATCCTACATGGATTTCACTTTCAAATAATATATTAGAGTGCTCTGAATAGCCAAGCAGCCATACTAAGATGAGCAATCTTATTGGTGAAAAGGACTTTTCAAGCAAAATAAGGCATAATAATTCTTCGATATATAAAAATTACTGTGGTATAACGTACAAAATGTGAGTAAAGAATAGAGAGTACATAGCAAATAAGAGAAGAATAAAAACTTTTTTAATTCCAAACAAAGTGATACAAAGATGGCTTTGTCTCTAGAGGGGTCTCCCATTTATAGCCCACAAAGGTGGTCAAGTCAACCTATCCAACCTACCATATTATGAACCTTTCCTAATTGGCTAGAGAATACTCCCTTTATCGTTAAGCTAAGGGCATTGCCCTTATAGGCCTATCAAGGAGACCACCCACCCACCCAACGGTCACCCCCTAACCCCAAAATAGGGGTTTTTTATAACTCTCACACCTCACAACTCAATGCATGTGTACTTCAAGTTGCTATCAACATAACTACTTTATCTAATCCAAAGGCTAGACCCACAAAGTTCACTTTTTGCCAATCAATGCCTTACAATATCAAGCACCATGGATTTTTTTGTGGCACCTTACAAGGATGGGGCATTAAGCATATCTAACACAACATGCGTATGTGAGCCAAAAAACATAAGTGTAATAATAATTACTCATTTTCATCATTATACCTCATGTATATAAGGTATCAATGTATGACAAATGTATAAAAGTAGTAACTAGGGTATATTTAGCCTCCAACACATTGAGATGTAAATAAGAGAGTTAGCTACAATTACATATAGGACAATAAATGAGTTTTTGGGGCCTACATGATGTCAAAAAGCACAACTAAATAATCTTAGATGATGCTTTTCAAGTTAGCTATTTCATAATACATGACCAAAAAACTAGGAGGAGGTTGAAGAGAAGTACTCTACTTTAGAAAGATGAATCGAATTTTGTTGAAATTTGAGGACATTTCAACGTTGCATTAGGGGAGATTTTGAACCAAAAGGATCCTTTAAGGATTTGGATTAATTTTTTAAATCACATCTCAACTAGATTAAAATACAGGAGAAAGGACACCTCATTAATTGCTTGATTTTCTTTAATTTTAGGGTTGAATTAGTATTAAATAAGGATGGCAACTCTCTCTTCTCTTTCTTTCCTTTACTTTCATGTTTGATGAGCCCATTCTCAAAAATTTTGATTAGGAGATTGAAAAAAATACCCCGTTTCTCAAGAAATTGTTGGAGGTTAAAGGTCGCTTGTACTTACCTTATACTTGATGCTTGTATACCTATACATTGCAGGTGGTGGCTACCTATCAATGCCATCTTTATTCCTTATTCTTTACTATGATAGAATAATAAAGAGAAGGCAAGTCACACTATTGGAGTTCTCACACATTGGTCTTGCTCTCTTGAGTTTAAATCTCTATAGCTCTTGCTCTTGATTCTGCTTGTGCTCTTCTCTCTCTCACTTCTATTAACCCTTTCAACTAGTATCCAAACAGGCATTCAAGGAGCTTGAGAGGCGAATTTAAAGGCACACTTTTCAAGATTTTGGAAAATTTTAGATAGATCTCCAAGACATTTGTGAGTGAAAACGAAGATTTTAGGCTCTAAAGTGGTCCGTGTGGTGCAAAGCGGTTGAGGCATAAGAGACAATATTTTGAAGTTTGAGATACAATAAAGCACAAACTTGAGTCCACAAATAATGAAGAAGCATCAGAACATCATTTGGGCATTAATTTTGTACATTTGGGGTGGAATTTGAGGCTGCAATACCTTAATTTATGGAGGAACACGGAGTGGGTAGCCAAGGAGACAAAAAAAAGCCCAAAAATCAAGTAGATATACCCAATTTGAAGGGGCACTTGGGTAGGCTCAAAGGGCACAATTTTTAAATGTACCTAATCATTTTAAAGAGGTGAAGAAGAAGAAAAGAGGTGCATAAAATGAAATTATGGCACTTGATTTATTGCTCTCCTCCTCGCGAATCTTCACCATTTTGCACTTTTAAATACATGATCATAGCCTACTCATTGAGCTCTACGTGATGATACCAGTCTCATGTGATGAATCAAAGAAATAAGAATGTTGGTTTTTTAGTCTTTCTCTCTCTTCCGCATTGCAATTGTTCTCTCTCCTCCCTTTTTACACATATAATAGCAATACTTATAAGAGAAGGCGGATGGGTGAAAGAGAGGGAGAGGTGAGAGTTATGTGAAAGAAATGGTTTGTGGCATATTGTTCGTCTCCATGAAGGGCTTCTCAAGTGCATCAGTGGCTTTGGTAGTGGCCATGGGAACCACTCGACATCTGGTTTTCATGTCACAACATGTAGGCGATCAACAAAAGTAAGTGGCCTAGTTTTTATAACAAATAAAATCCAATTGAGAATTTATTTAAGAAGAGTATAAAGGAAGGTATAAATATAATTATAATTATCAATGCTTAATATTGTTTTTTTTTGAGTTTTTTATTTTTTATGAATAATATAGCTAAAAATTAATTAAAAAATAAAAAATAAAAATCATAATATAAATATATAAAATATTATATTTTGAATATTTTTTAAAATAAAGTTTTTAAGGACGAAACATGTGTATTAGTAGCATAGGGTTGGCTCTAATGCCATGTGTGGTGATCTAAATGAAAGAACATGTTATTGCATATCATATCTAGGGTGATTATGTATGAAATATGTACCAAAAGTAGCATGAGTGAGAAAAACTCGGTGCTTTTGGGATTACAATATCGATGTAATTCATAGTTAAAAGTCATGAAATGATATAAAGGCTTGTTTGTTGCACCCATTTCTTATTTTCTCACATTAAAATTATTTGTGCACTCTCATGAACACTATGCATTGAAGCATTATTATACATACATTAGTGCATAACAATTAGTTCCTATATTGACAACTGGGTGAGGAGATCCAAGCTAATGAGTCTCAAGAGTTCAATGGGGTTTCTAGTGAGCATGAGGGGAGAGTAGTAAGTGTTACATTTATGCTAAAAGATGAGGATGGACAGGTCAAACCCCTAACAAGATAGGTCACTCATATCTAGAGGCCTTAGCAACTAGTCTATTGCCAGTCACTTATGGTGACAAGGCCGTGGGGGTTGGCCTTGTGAGGTCTATTGCTAGTCACTTATGGCGACAAGGCCATGGGGGTTGGTTCTTGTGAGGTCCATGGTGAGCTTGAGTGTGTGTGAGAGCCAGTGTCGAGCCCACTTTACATCTTGACAAAGCTTTATCTATTCCACTTCAGCGTGGGATAGAGAGCTTCAACCCCAACTTTCATGGCAATCATGTATTTAATCATATGAGGTAAACATCCACTCCTCACATCCTCTAGCTCATTTCATAGCTTCAAGACCAAGTGACCCCAAAAGGTTAGGAGCAATAAGCAGGAGCCCATGACAATATTCCATAAATTTTGATGCATTTTTAGGGAAGTTTATCCTACTCAGTTGGCACAAGGCTTTTGGTTCCAACACTTCTGCTTCTTGCTCAACTATCGGGCACTTCTATCAATGCTTTTGGCTCCATCTTGGGCATCATTTGAGGAAGATTCATTAGCCATTGATTGTCATTTGTGGGATAGACCTACTATTCACAGTTTGGGACAACAAGAATTTGAATGTTTTTTCTTCACTGATGATTATTCACTAAGATTTTAATGTTGGGATGATGTATTAATGCTTGGGGATGCTCTATGGATTGATTAGAACTCATTTTGCTCGACAATTGGAATGATTTTTGTTGTCGTAAATAGTGGACAACAAACATATGCTTTGAATATCAATGCAATCTATTCTTACATGCCCTTCGAGAAAGCTCTTTAATAATATACATGATTGGCACTACCAATCATGTATGGATATGCTCTTCTTTGAGTCATGAGCATTGATTATAAGCTCTCCTACATCCATATTTTCAAAGGTTGCATGGTCCAATGACTACTTATTTATGGACATGGATACTTATGATATTAACATGCTCTTAGATGTATTACTTAGTATATTTAGGCTTTTGAATGTTACAAAATAGATGTATTGAGCTTGCTTTGCTCTTAGGTACTTTGATTTGCTTCTAGTGGGAGTGTTTTCAGACTTCATTACTAAGCTTGGATTTCAGGGATTGTGAGAGTCTCTCATATATGCTTGTTGTTTATGCAGACATTGACTAGCTAATTTTCATTTGATTTTTTGGTTATCCATTACTTCCCCTTATCAAACGAGTTGTTAGTTATGGATACATGACTTTATTATATATTGAACTTCACTATTAATGAGAAATGAGTTGGTTACAACTTGGTAGATCTCACTATTTCTTGGAAATATCTTATGCACAATTAGCTTATGTACTTAGCGACCCTTGGTTTGGAATGCATATATGTATCTAATACTCTAGTTCTATTATAGTATTTTGATACTTAGAGTTATATGCTCTTCATTGGTCATTTTGCTAGTTGCATTTTAAGTTCAGTTGCTATCCAAACTTCCCTAGCAGTGGGAGCATTTATATATTGGATATTTGCCTACAATTGAGTTCTCATTTACTATAATTTTATGGACATCATTTATGTACTTCATCTTTGAGCTATTTTAATGAGGATAGACACTTGTTTCAAGCACTTTAGTGCTTCTATTTTGTGGACAATGGTATATTGATTTGTACTCCTCCTTTTGCATATACTTTTGGCTCAAATTTTGGGCCTATTTTATTTTATTGAAACTATAGTAGCCCATATTCTCTTTATTTTGCAGTCATGATGGTCAATACTTCTAATGGTTTTGGGAACAGTGCTATTTTTAACATTGACAAGTTGGATGACAATAACTTTAACTACTAGAAGACATAGATTTGGAAGGTCTTGGTCCAAAATAAGAAGGTTAAGCCATTGAAATGCAAAGGCTTATAAGATAGAAGACCTTGATACCACTTGGGAGAAGCTTGATAAGCTATGTAAGTCCATGATCATTTTGTCTTTTTCTAAGAAAGTATAATGTCACTAAGACTATTGATGGTGCAACATGGTAATTATGGAAAAAGATATGTGATCTTTATGATAAGCAAATCTTAGTTTCATAGTTTTATTGGTTTGAAAAGCTTGTGGACCTTCATATGAAGGAGGTACTCCTATGTTTACTCATTTGAATGAGTTCCATTCTATTTGCAAAAACCAACTTACACTGTAGAAGATTGTCTTGGCTGACAATATTAAGTTTATGTTATTTCTTGTCACTCTTCTGGAGTCATGGGACACATTTCATACTACCATTAGCACTAATGCTCTTAACGATGGTTTTACATGCTTAGATGTAGAGGGAGTTTTACTCACTAAAGAGGTTAACATAAAGAATATTGATGTAGCCCATGGAGAGAGCCCATGCCTCCCCTGCTCTCACAGTTCGAGATAGGAATGATGTTTAAGGTAGTTATGATCATCATGGTAGAGACCCATAGCAAAATAATCTAAGTCTTGATCTCTGGGCAGGCTCACAATAAATTCTATGGTCCTAAGTCTTCACTTGCATACTGTTATTGTGGGCAATAGAGACATATACAGCCACAATGCCATAAGATACACTAAGATAGATACAGTACAAGCAAAGGAAAATACCAGATGATGCTAAATCATTGGATGATCAATGCATCACTAAATCCAATGTCAAGATTAAAGAGATTAAAATGCATTGGAGTATAGTTTAGATGACTACATATTGGTTGCTTCTTCACTTGGTGCCACACTATTGAGTTCTTGTTCTCTGAATGTTGGTTACTTGATTCAAGGGCTTCCTTTCATGTGACCTTACATTATAGTTTATTTCATACCTAACCATTTCAAATTCCATAAAATTGGGAGATGATTATGTATGTGATATTATTGGCATTACTAATGTTTGTTTGCAGTTTCCTAGAAATACTTCTTTTACTTTGCATGACATACGTCATATCCGTGCTTTGACAAAAAAACCTTATCTCTATTGGATAGTTGGATGATAATCCTTATCATGCCTCTTTTGGTAATTCTTCTTGGAAGATTAATTGTGGCAACCTCATTTTTGATAGAGGTGCTACGGTTGGTATTTATTCCTTGCTTGCTTCCAAATCTATGGATTGTATGTTGACCATTTCACTAATCTTCATCGTATATATCTCTATGGCATCATCACCTTGGGTACATGTCACTTAAAGAAATGAAATTTTCAACTTGTTTGAGATATCTCCTGCCCTTTGACTACTCTTGTTTTGATTCCTGTGATCATTGCTTATATGGTAGGTAGACTCATAATACTCATAAGAAATCTAACTTTACATGCATAGGTGAGCCATTGGCTCTTGTTCAT
The DNA here is from genome assembly GCF_053477565.2 of Lygodium microphyllum. NCBI lineage: Eukaryota > Viridiplantae > Streptophyta > Polypodiopsida > Schizaeales > Lygodiaceae > Lygodium > Lygodium microphyllum. The sequence goes on along the minus strand of NC_141136.1, from coordinate 161,756,577 downwards.
TTTGATATTTATGGTCCTATGCCCTATTAGTCTTTGGGTGGTGCTAAAAAAAAATTCACATAAAGTCTAGGCGTATCTCATAAAGAAAAATACAGATGTTTTAGCCAGTTTTCATCGCTTTGTTACTTTGGTAGAGAACCAGTCTATGCATAGGCCAAAATGCCTAAGATCAAATAATGAGCATGAATATGTATCCCATGTTTTTGAGTAGTTTTGTGATGACTAAAGTATTAAGTATCAGTTGACCACTCCTTATATCCCGCCCCAGAATGGTGTTGCCAAAGCACATGAATAAGGCCATTCAGTGAGGGTCCATAGAATGCTCGGCCATGTAGGCTTACCCCATATGTTTTGGGTTGAGGTAGTTACTACTGTAGTTCATTTGATTAACAAATCCCCATGCACTGCTCTTGGTGGAAGAGTTGCAGAGGAGGTATGCTTTGGTAAACCTCCTTCATATGCACATTTGAAAGTCTTTGGATATAAGACATTCTTTGTCGTATTCCCAAATGCAAGGGTAACAAGTTGGATCTGAAGTTGATCAAATGCATCTTTCTTGGATATGGTGATGCAAGTGAGATGGGCTATCATCTTTGGAATTTGTAGTCTCGAGAAGTTATCTATAGCCATGATGTTGGGTTTCATGAGGATAAGATGCATAAGAAAGCTGAGCAAGTAGATGCATAGGGTGGACTTTTGGAGTAACATCATGTTATTGTGTAGCCATTCCCCATTAGGAAAATTATAGTTGTTATTGATGCTCCAGTGGCCCAAGATCCTCCTATCATGCAAGATCATATTGATGTTGGACAAAGAGGGCATGATGTATCAACTTCATCATGATAGAGTCTATTGAGCCCCTTACTTTTGAGGAGGCTATGTGTAGAGATGATAGTTTTTGTTAGGAGAGGGCCATGTAGTCTAAGTTTAACACATTGTAGAAAAACCATATGTGGGATTTGATTTCCTTGTCTAGTACAAAATATGTGTCACCATGCAAGTGGGTGTATAAGAAGAGTACCCTTGGTCACCCTAAGCTAGCATATAAGGCTCATTTAGTTGCAAAGGGTTTTAAATAAGAAATGAGAGTTGAATTTGATAATATCTTCTCTCCTGTGGTCGAAGTAACTACTTTGTGGTGCTTGGGTTGGCCATGGTTGCATAGTTAGATCTGTACTTATATCAGATCGATGTTAAGTTGGTTTTTCTACATGGAGACCTCCATGAGGATATTTATATGAAATACCCTAAGGGCTTTGTGGAAAAGGATAGGGAACACCTAGTATGTAAAGTTGAGGAAGAGTCTCTATGGACTTAAGTAGGCACCTAGGGAATATTATCATGAATTTGATGTCTTTATCTATTCATAGTCTTACTCCCAAAGGGCTATGGATTCATGTCTCTACACAAAGAAGGCCCAAAATGATAGCCTTATTATTTTGATACTCTATGTTGATGATATGCTAATTGTTGGGAGTGCTCATGATGAGCTGGATGCTTTAAGACTAAACTCAAGAGAGAAGCTTTGAGATGAAGGACATGGGATATTCTTCTCATATACTTGGTATGCATATTATGTGTAATTCTCTAAGGCACTTCTCTAATTGCAGAGGAAGTACATTCACAGGATACTTGTGTGGGTGGTAAGCCCATTGGTACCCGTTTACCTTCTCATGTGAAGGTTAGTTAGGTAGATTATTCCCACTTAGATGATGAAAAGACCTGGATGACTAGGATTATATATGCATGCACGATGTGTAGCTTAATGATGTATGCCATGTTAGCCACTAGCCTTGACATAGCATTTACAATGAAGGGTGAGGCCTGAGTGGAAGGACAAGCAAGTGGAATCAAGATAGATGCGAGCTATGGAGAGAGAGAGAGAGAGAGAGAGAGAGAGAGAGAGAGAGAGAGAGAGAAGATGTGGGAACTCCAATAGTCACAATATGTGTGATTGGCCTTCCCTTATTCAATAGTCACTAAAATAATAGAGAATAAAATGACAATGATGGCACCCATTGTAGGAACATGAGAATACATCATACAAGACTAATAACAAAAAATTTGAGACATGAATAAAACAATATGTGAGAAATAGATCATGAATACAATGAAAGATATGGCTCCAAACTATCAGATCTAATGTAATATTAGGAAAATCCATCATACATTAGGTCATAATCATCAAGAATGAGGAAAATCGTAAGAGACACTAGTAATACCTCTTCAGGTCACGTCTAGAAACTACCTAAATAACTATAATTCATGAGTTATCTACTTCATGAGGCATACAAAGACTACACACATGAAAATACTAAGATTAAGGTACCAAAGCATGCTAAGGGCAAAGATAATGCATCAATCCATGGCTAACACGTGGCACAACTCGCTGGATGACTCGAACCCTTGCATGTCATGGTGTCAAATGCCTTATCAAGAGTAGACATACATAATGAGATAAATTATGCCTTACCCACAACATTGCACCATGAAGTAAGCCACATAGAGAAATGATAAGTAGAGCCTCTCTAGTAGGATACTTATAGCCCTTTATTGAAGTTGCATAAGTCACTCAAAAGATTATTAGAAAACATAGGCATACATATCATAAGTATGATGGAAAATACAGAGTCTAACAATGAATAGCAAAGAACCTCCTGAGCTGTGAGGCTCATGAGCATCATGAGCATTAGTAATAGATTGTTCTTGTGCATGCTACTCATGTGATACAAAAGGTATACCATCAACTTCATGAAGCTTATCAAATGTGAGTTCCCTTATCTTAACCCGCTTACAAATATCGAATAGTACTTTAGTGATATTAGTCTTCAAAGCATCATAATCCAATGACTGATTTTCAGCTTCATCATGTTGCTTGACACTTTGCAACTTAGAAAACATAACCCAAAGTCTATCATATTCAGCTGCCTACAATCCATCAAGCCTTTTCTTAAGAGCATCCCTCTCATGTATTAAGGCTTCTAAATTTTTTGAAACAAAAGCTTGCTACAAAACTGTATATGGTCAAGAGATTACTTGAGACATTCTCCCATTAATAGAAACCCACGAATCATGCACGATTTTGACCAATGCATTCTTCATAGTGCTCAAATCTTTTTGCATAAATATAGAACCTTTTAAGTCCACTTCTAAATAATTCAAAAGTTGCTTTTCAATCTTCAACAACGGTTCCATCTGTGCATCTAAAAGAATCCTCTTAGCTTTGAGCTTAGCATTTTCCTATGCCACCAAATCAATCTCAGGTTGAAACTTATCTTGCATAGTGACTGTCCAATCTTTAAATGAAATTGAGGATATCTTGCATTCTTGAAGCATATCACCATACTCATCAACCCACCTTTTTAATGCATCTACTTCACTTGCATGCAACTATTTCATCTTGCCCATTTTAATAATCATGGTATCCCTTTTTATCTTCTCAGAAGACAAACTCGTCCAATGATTAAACCACATCTAATGTAATTGCACCACTTGCATTCATATCAAGCATAAACTTAAGCAAACATGTCATAAGAGAACATGCCTCTTCAAGATTATGTGGAACATAACCCGCAACTAGTGATTTTGTGTCACCATACATAGCATCTACTTGTTGCACCAGATTCGATTTCTTAGGCATAATTTCCATCTTCACTTTAGAAAATTTGAACTTTTTCTGTATACTTGTAATGACAACATCATCATGAATGATATCTTGTTTAGAATCATCATTCAACCAATTTGCAAAATCTAAGGGCATAGTGGTACCAAGAGTATCGCCATGTGGAACATCATGCAAAACAAATCTCATATTCAACAGAGAAACTGGCTTGCCTCCATGATCAATCTTACTATCAAGCAATGCACTAGAATGAGCTAAATCTCTAACATTTACATCAATATTTGGATAACCAATTTCTACTTCTTGAAGGCATTAAGCTTCTCACCTTTATGTACATCCCATAGAGATGATTGCATAGTAGGACATACAACTTGCAGATGTGCATACGAAGCTACTAACACCAAGCCTATCTGACTTTTTTTGTTGTTATTTCTTGATAGTAGGAACATGAACCTCTTGCATAAGCTTATCATGGAGTGTCCTTGGCCAATTAGGAATTGCCACATTCTTGGCATACCACAAGATACCAAATGTGTCCTTAGTGATGGTGTTAGTCTTTATAAAGAGAAGAAAGCGTTCGATGAACCACTTGATAAAATATCTCTGCTTAGGGTCAACATGCTTAAGTACATATTGATTTCTAGGACCTTAGCATTACCAAATTCTTGATGCATTGCTTCTTTCATGCAACATCATTGCTTAACCAGATCATTTAATTCTAAATAAAAAAACATGAGATAAAAGAGGTGGGGTGATTTCTAGTTTTCCTCCAATCTTCCTAGTTTCACAAAGAATAGCAAGTGTTATTTCTCATGAGGTACTCCCATGGCAACTCAACAAACCTCAATAACCCAATTTGCATTAACAACCCCCTTGTGTCAGCTTTTGATGTATCCATATACAACACACAATTGAACAATGGTGTCGATAACTCACCATCTTCATCACTTGACATAATCAATGCAACTGTAGGAGTTGATTGCTTTCCTCTCACAACCATCAATTCAAGAGGACTATCACTCCAATAATCTTCATCAACATGTGCTTTTCCTTAGGCTATTTCCGTTTCCTCTTTATAGGCATCTTCTATGCCTTCTTGCCCCCTAGTTTGAACCATGGCTTCAACGACAACACCTGGCTGCAAATCAATCGACGGAAGATGCTGAGAATTCATGAAGAGATGAAGGCAATGTAGAGAAAGATGGTGCCAATCATTTGGGCCTACAAACACATGGGCAAGACAATATGGTTGCCTTCTAGCCATATCCCCCTTTTCCAAACTCACAATCACTAGAAATCCACAAAAAGAGGAAGTGATCTACACATTAATTGCATGTAGTGCCTTCTATTGCTTTGACAGTTGACTTTTGGCCCTTCAGTTGAACCTCAGACAAGTGAAACTTCAAGACTTCATACAATTCTGTTGCTGAAATTCCTTCAGTTGGAATCAACTGGATCCAATGTTCCATCAACTGTGACTTCATAGCTAGAAGTTTAAAAACTATTTAAAGAGCACTTCACCCAATCATGATGGTTTGTGAAAAGCCTTTAGAAATATGTTTTCCATGGCCTAAGTTTCCATGAACAAGTGTTAATTGCACAAAATACCACAACTTCAGAAAGTCTCTCACCACCAACATTAGGACTACGGAAATATCAAAGACATCTCGCACCTCACACAACAAAACCAAGACTTGTTTGGCTTCTAGGTAAGGCTAAAAATTAAATTGAAAGATAAGGACATCAAAAACCATCTCATAATAATATAGTGATACTTCATGTCCATGGAAACTTGCAAATAGCCATAAGAGTCAAAAATTCATAGACTACCACTTCAAGTAGAAAAGCATAGCCTATTGTATCAAGTAACATTGTTGAAGGCTAAACCAAATTAACTGCAATGGCCTACTTCCCTTGTGCCTCTTGAGATAAGTTATCATAGTTTGGTTGCACTAATCTCTACAATCTAAATCCATTAATCATTGGCTTATAATCTCGCATTGCAATGTGGCCAAAACAAAAATTCCTTGGCCCACATCCTTAACCACTTCATATGGACCTATATACAACGACTTCAACTTCCCTGGATGCTTGCCAAGCTTGGAATTATATGCCATCACAAGATCTCCTTACTTAAAAATCTTCTTTTGAATGTGCCGGTTGACGCGTGCTTGATGTCTCGAGTGCATTATTGTTGATAGGTAATGAGCTATAATCCAATCCTCTTCAAGCTGCATTAGCCACTCTAACCTATCTTACTAAATCCTCCTTAGATAATCTATGAGTTATTGCCACTCTCAAGCTATGAACTAAGAATTCCATTGGAACAATTGCTTCAAGTCCATAGACTAGCTTAAATAGAGTTAAACATACTATCACCTTATAAGGTGTGTGAAAAGACCGTAGTGCTAAATCTAGTTTAGTGTACCAATCCTTATGATTATCAATCACTTTATAAGGCGTGCGAAAAGACCACAGTGTTAAATCTAGTTTAGTGTCCCAATCCTTACAATTATCAATCACTATCTTTTTCAGAATCCACAACAAGATCTTATTAGAGATCTCAGCTTGCCCATTTGCTTGAGGATGGTAAGGTATTGAATTTTTGTGCAAAATCATATGTTTAGAAGTCAACTCCCTATTAATTCATTCAAACAATATTTATTGTGGTCACTTACCAACTCAATAGGATAGCCAAACCTAGTCATTATATTGGTATAAAGAAATTGAGCTACACTTGCTACATTATTATCCCATAAAGCTTTAGCTTCAACCCACTTAGTGCAGTAATTTGTGTACACCAAAATGCACTGATTTTTACTTTGATGGGCTAATTTTTTAATACGACCTACAAAGCTAATGCCCCACTTCTGAAAAGGTTCTGGAGGTAGAACAAGATGATCTTACATCCTATCCCTAGGCTAAGGTTGACCTTCCTACATATAGATAGTGCACTCCTTCTCACACTAATGAGTATCTTTGAGCACCATTGACCACCATAAACTAGCTTAAAGGATCTTCTTGCCTATGATCTCATTGAAGAAGTGTCCTCATGTCTGTCCCACATGTGCTTCATGCAATATAGCAGGTTATTCTTCAACAATCACACATCTTCTCAATACATTACCAATGCCCCTTCTATAGAGCACTCTCTTATAACTTGAAAGTGTCTCTTTTGTAATGCCAACCTTATGCAATGATCTTTAGAAAATTTTATAGGCATCACTTCATCGAGTAAACAAATTCAACATTTGATCATCGAAAGAATTGAATTGATGTACCTATACATTGAATAGCTCTCCATTAGGTAACTAATTGTTTAAGCCTTGTATAGGGTCTACTAACTCAATCCTACTTAAGAAATTGGTTGCAATATGGTCTTTTCCCAGTGTATGCACTATTTTTAATCAACAAAAGAAGCATCTATCTTACTAATCTTCTTATAAGCTATGGCTTATTAATGAGATACATAAAGCCTAATGATCAACATGAAAAATTACTTGATTCTCTAGTAAGTAATGTCTTAACCTCTATAATGCAAATAACATTCCAAGAGCTTCTCTCTTAGTCATTGTGTAATTCTTTTTAGCTACATTATGAGCCTTCTACTAGCATAGTAGATAAGTCTAAATCAGCATGCAACCTTTCCTGTATCAGGACTGCACCATCACAATGCCAGATGCATCAATAAAGACATGAAATGGAATGTCCCACAATGGGGGTTATAAGATACATGCCAAAATGAGCATCTTATTTAGTATAGTAAAAGCTTTTCCTTGATCATGTCTCCATACAAACTGGACTTCTTTCTTAGTGAGGAAAGGGAGAAGAGCACATATATGAGCTAAATATAGAAGATACCTATAGTGCCACTTCTTTTGGCCCACAAAGTGCATCACTTCTTGAATTTTCATAGGTATAGCAGCCTTCTAAACAGCTTGAATTTCCTTGGGTCTATAGGCATACCTTTGTGTGAAATAATATGGCCTAAAAGGACTCCTCTCTTGGCATCAAAAATTGATTTAAATGGATTAAGAGACATCCCAAATTGACAGCATCTTTCAAAAAAAAACCTGAGATGTTGAAGGTGGTTTGCCTTCTTACCAAACACATAGATATCATCTATGAAAACTCTCATGAAAGTAGTGAGATATGGATCAAAGTCTTTATGTGTTTCACTTTGAAACTTTGGTGGTCCATTCTTTAACCCAAAATTCATAATAGTACTCACAAATGCTCACCATTTCATTATAAGTGTGTCTTGTCCATATCATCTAAACATTATATTTTGACAAAATATTTTCAACATCCACCTCAAAAAAGGGTACAATAGTAGGACTAGCTTGTAAGAACATTATCTCTTCATCATCTTCTATTTTGGGTGCAACATTTATTGTTTGAGCAACCAATGGGTGGCATTTAGGTTTCTATACTACTTGATTGGCAGTAGATAGCTTTACCTCCTTACCACCATGGGAAATGATTACTGTATTCACACCCCAATCTTGCTTCAATTTGAATAGTCTAAACGAAGGCCTTCCCAACAACATATGATATGAATCTCCTGGACCTTCCATGTAGAGAACAATAAATCTTACCTTAAACTTCGTCCCTATAACTTAAATGAGTTGATTCTTCAAAATCCCCAAAGGTTGAGGCCTTCACTGGTCAACCATCTTGACTTGAAATGGTGCTAGTACAAGTCCCTATAATTTGTGTGCAAGATACAACTCTTCAAGTATAATGTTTACTCTTGAGCCTCTATCTAATAATAGATCATCAGATGTAATGCCCAAGTAATCCACTTGTATGGTTGACACTTTTTTTAATCCACCACTTTAGACCATGTGGGGATTGGAGGATGACAGCTTGACATTCAAAAATCTCCAACTTGTAGCATATTGTTTCTAGACTTTCCCTTGATTCAACATAATCTTTGTGCAAAGTTTTTCCTTGAATCCCAGAATCAAATCAAGGATATGTTCTAAAGTTAGTTGTAACAAAGATCTAGCTAATGTAGCAAATAACTCATATGAACCTTGGAAATATTCACAGCAATTCGGACTTTGTTACTAGCCACCAAATTGTAGCCCTGTTATTAGTGGTAAATCCTATTGTTTTTTTGCCTATTGCAGCTGATTCCCTAGCACTTCATACAATGGATTCTTTTGCAACTTTTGAATTTCTTTGGAGGCTACTTTCCTAGCCTTCTCCCAGTCATTCCAAATTATCTTATGCTTGAATTTGGTGCTAGTTATGGCTAGACTGTCCTCTCACCTCTGGACGATCTTCCACAATTATAGAATTTGAACATCATAGCCAAACCTATGACTCTAACTGATGTTTTCTTGCATTTGAAATACCCTTACTTGGCACATCTTGTCACAGAGCATCCTTCATCTTTTTCTCTAGTTGCTAGCCTACTGTGTGGCCCTCTGTGACCTCTCTAGTTATTTTGATTAAGACTATGGTTGCGGGTGCTAGTGGTTGTTGTTCACGAGAGGAATCTTTACTGCTATTCTTCTTGGACTTATTTTTGCCAAGTCTTTTCTCCACTCTTTGTGCTGCTTTAGCTAGCACATCTGTAGTATTATTTCCCTACACTTTGACATTAGCAATTTCTCCAACAATGGTTTTGTCCAATCCCTTTACAAAGTATGAACATTGCAAATCTATAGAAGGTCTATCATTTGCATTCAACCTCTTCATTAATTTTTTAATTTTTAGGCACAATCCTATACCAACATTGACTTTTTTCGAATTTGCTTTAGCTTCTTTAGACATCTACAGCTATCTTATGCTTCCTAAATCTACTTAGAAAGCATTCTTAAGTTTGTCTTATGTAGTAAAATGTCCAACATCATAGGTATTGTACTAGTCCTCCATGGCCTTACCTTTAAAGGTTGCATCGAATTGTTGTAGCTTGACATGGTTCCTAAATATGTGTTGAAACCCTAGCTATCCACCATGTTTGGAACTATGTGACATGGTAATTTGAATCCCCTTTCCTCTTTCTAGAGAACTTGGAGACTTTGAGGTTAGGATTCATGACTTTTGGATTTTGCTTCTTCAATGGGGGTAGAGGATTAAAATTGAGTGCCTTCTTTGTGGGGTGACTACTCTACTCCTTGACAACACTGTACTTCCTAATACTAGATGTTGCAATCTTTTAGCCACACTACTATGAGGAGTTGATTGATCTTCAAAGATAGACAATTCATCCTCTCTTTTTGGAGAACTTAGAAGAGATTCGTAGATGTAGGAAGGGAATGATACACAATAGCGGTACTTGCAGAGATACTGGCATCCTAGGACTCCTCTTTATGCGATAAATTCCTCTTCATCTAGGATGCCAATTCCAGCTACTTTACCACCATCATTTCATGATATCCCCTATTGTTGTCATGCCAATAACTCTCGTAATTCTTTGGACCTGCTCCACGTCAAGATGACATTGAATGGGTGGATGCAAATAATTGTGTGGCATATATGCATAGATACAAAATTAAACCTTTAGATCGCATCATCCTGCTTCAAGTAGTACACTGCTACTTCATGTAATTGTCACTCTTTAGGTTTTGACAAAAAAATTCAGATTTTTGGCATTAAACAAGGCTTTTTTTTAGTAGGCTTTGAAATCAGAGATGCATGGCAACAATGGTAGAATTTCATCATCTTGCTATAGGAAATGTATCATTGTTTCATACAAAAAATTCAAATTTCTACCATCAAACATTGCAATTTTTGCTAATGTTTCAAATTAGAGATATAAAATAGCAATGGTAGGGTATATACTTAAAAAATCCTTGAAATTTCATATAGGAAATTTGATGTTCTTCCATAAAACAAAGTCATTTTTAGCAAAGCTTCAAACCAAAGGTTTAGGATGAAAATGGTAGGATCACCCAAGTGTTGTAGCACCTAATCTATGTGGAATGCATAATAGGACTACAGTGCATAATGATGTATCTAGCAACTCATAGAAAATTCAAAGACAATGGCATAAGAGCATGAGAACACATCATACAACACTAATAATGGCAAATCATAGACACAAATTAGAAAATATGTTGAAAATAGATAAAAAATATAGAGAAAACCATGGTGCCAATTGTTAGATCTCATGTAATATCAGGAAAATCCATCATACATCGGGTCCTAATCATCAAGAATGAGCAAAAACATGAGCGATATACTTGAAAACTCTTAAAATAATGTGAAAGATACTAGTTCATGAGACACCTACTTCATGAGGCATTTAAAGACTACTTCACACATGAAAATACAAAGACTAAGATACTAAAGCATGTTAAGGGCAAAGATAATGCATTAATCCATGGCTCACACCTACCACCTACAATATAGAGGTATGTGGTCACAATATATATAGTAAATATAGGGTGGTGCAGGCAGCATAGGTATCTTTACCCCCAAAAACCTCCCACCCACCACCATTGTCCAGACCTTAGGCATTCAGTGTATACCTAGACTAATTCTAAATAAGGGTAAGCCAATATTGAAAGGTAGATAAGACATCCAATTTTTGCTTAATAGGATATGCCCAGACCTTATGCAAATAATCATCATAGAATATAATAAAGTACTTTGCACCACTCAATGTGACTAATAGGGAATGGGACCACATATATTAGAATGCACAAGAGACAAAGGCTCATCCATGGACATAATGCTAGACTTCTTATGATGAGAAGTGCATGTTAGCCTACCATAAAGACAATCATCACAAGAATCAAAACATTTGTAATCAAGAGGCAAAAGATACTTCAAATGAGGAAGCATTTTCATTCCCTTTAAGGACATGTGCCCAAGGCAACAATTCTATAAAGATACATATGATATGTTAGCCATAACCAAAACATGGTCAAGGGATCCATACATAAATAAAGGATAGAGGTTTCCAACCTCAGCATCTCAAGTAAAAACAAGATCTCCACAGGTAATCTGTTATGCAGAATCACCAAATGATACATAATAGATTGCATTATCTAACTGTCTAGAAAGCTTTTGGTCAAAGCTAGATATAACTTACATTGCAAAGTGAAAGAATTACTTGAAGGAAGCTGCAGTCATACAACCAACACTGAGAATATGTAGATGAAGCATTGGTCAACCGAGAAGCATGAAGAGAGAAAGCTGCTAAGATGTACTCATCATTTGAGTCAAGCTACACTACATTTATCTCTTCAATCTTTACATTGAACCTCATCTCTGGGTGCCATGGTATCCACATAAGCCCTTATTTATTTGAACCTAATCTTTTAATGGGATGCCATGGCATTCTAAGGTGTTATTTAATGTATTCACATAGATCTTATCAACGTCCATCATGAAGAGATCATGATAGGTACAATGTTGTGATCATCAATCTTTTCATTAACTTTGCCCTTGCCTTTCTCTTTGTACTTATCATCATGCATCTTATGGCACTACGGTCAAATATGACCTTGCTTACCACAACAATGACATGTTAGAGAGGACTTACGACTACAAGACGGCCCATGAGACTAAGATCTTTGGAAGTCTCTACCATTGTGGCCATTATGGGATGCATCCACATTCTTTTTGTTTAGATTCTTCATGAGTGAATTACCCTCAACATCCTAGATTTTCAAGACATCCTTAGGTATCTTAGCATACATGGTTGTATGAAAAGTATTCCATGATTCAGGAAGTGTCACAAGTAAGAACAAGGCAAGTAGATTATCTTTGAACCCAATGCCTTGTAAAGTCAACAAGATAAAAATTGAATGAAAATTATTCAAATGCATAGACACACTAGTCCCTTTCTTCATGTGAAGATCCATACATTGTTTCAACTAATACATTAGTGATACAAGACTTTACTTGTCATAAAGATTGCATATATTTTTCTATAACTACTAGGCATTATCCTCAAGTGCAACAACATTGAAATACACTTGTTTATACAATGATAGTATAAGGGTGGATTTAAATAGCTCATCCAACTCATCCCAATCATCCTGATCCATGCCTTCCAACTTTACACTCTTGGTGTTCAATGACCTAACCTGCTTCTTTTGGACCAGTACCTACCATACATGCATTTTCCAATAGGTAAAATTTGTGCCATCAAGCTTTTCAATATGGAAAATAGCACTATCATTCGAAGAACCAGCCACAGTGATAACATACTAAAGCAAATTCCAAGAGAATGGGTTGTTGTAAATGACTATAAACTAGCCCCAAATCTCAGTTAAAAAAAAGGATAAATTAGGAGGGAATGCCAAAATATAGAGATTCCATCAACTACAAGCACTAGATTACCAAAGTACAATGTCTGCTCTCCAACAAAATAATGAAAAGTGTAATTACAATACTATTGTAATAAATGTAGTTATATGACCAAGACCATTATGGGAAAATAATAAAAAAAGATCAAGCTCCCACTACCAAGAAATCTAGGTAGTGATTGTGATATGTAAAAGCAACTAGTAGTGAATAATCATACAACTAGTACTAAAGTTTGCCACAAACTGAAGGGAGTCAATAACCAATACATCCCATAGGCAGAGACTTTGTGTATGCAAGAGATCTCAAGATTGTGTAGAGATTTGCCAAATATACAACTGATTGAGTAGAGAGTAATGAAGCTCAACACATAGCCAAGAAGCATATGCACATAGCTAAATCATGTTGATAGAGGTAAGTGCTAGTATCCAAAGCATGTAAATCAAATCAATCCACTAGTAAGTGTAACTGCATCCAAGAATATCCAAGAGAACATGTGCATAAAGCACAGTAAACCAAGCTCAACTATGTCGAAAATCTAAAGCTCCAATGTAATGTATCCAAGTAAATGCAAATATCTAAAATGCACATCCATTGAATCATATCCAAAGTGTAAAAGATCAATGCAAGGCTCACTAAATCAAGTACATAGCATATGAGTGCCCATTGACATCAAATGATACATTTCGAAGCATAAAACCCAAATAAGTTTATTGTTCAAACTATATACAGTAGTTTGCCTTGAATTATGGAGCAATGGTAGATCCAAAGCTTTTCAATTGATACCAAGGACAAAGCCAAAGGATTTTGAAAGGACCCCCAAATAGTAGGCAAATCACCGCATAGGAGGGCAAGAACAAAAGACATGAAGAAAAGTAGCAAGGCAGCCCCCTAAAAATGCACCACAAATTATAGGGGCTTGTCATGGGGCTCTAGTTGCTACAATTGAGCACAAGGCTCACTTTTGGAAGCTTAAATGGTTGGGGGAAAGGCCTGGAGGAAAAATGCCAAAACAAGGTTGAATGACCTGAATATCAATGGGACTAATGCATACCTCGAAGTGTGATTGCCATGAAGACTTGAAGTTGAAGCTTTGAAATAGGCTAAAGCAAATGACGAAAAGGCTCCTTGAATGGTAGGCTATGATATTAGTTGAAGGTTGAAGCCCGAGTGAAAGCAAGAGAGATGCAAGCTATGGAGGATGGCGAGAGAGAGAGAGAGAGAGAGAGAGAGAGAGAGAGAGAGAGAGAGAGAGAGAGAGAGAGAGAGAGAGAGAGAGAGAGAGAGAGAGAGAGAGAGAGAGAGAGAGAGAGAGAGAGAGAGAGAGAGAGAGAGAAGATGTGGAAACTCTAAGAGTCACAATGTGTGATCGGCTTTCCCTTATTCACTATTCCCTAAAAGAATAAAGAATCAAGTGACTCTAATGGATGCTCATCACATATAGTGTACATGCGTGCAATCACAATATGTGTAGTAAATACAAGGCAGCATAGGCATAGGTGCCTTTACCCCCAACATATAGTTGGAGTTGTGGCTCGTTACATGGCAACACCTGGCCAATCATATTAGGATGTCATAAGGACATCATGAGGTACCTTAAGGGCATTGCGAACTTGTGACTTTGCTGTGGCAGCCAGGATATTGGAGTTATAGGTTACATTTACTCAAATAATATAGGCCATCCAAATAGTAGGAAGTCTACCTCTCGCTATATCTTTACCTTTGCTAAAGGTGCTATTTCTTAGATGTCTAGGGTATAGAAATACATTGCCTTGACTACTAGTGAGGTTGAGTACATTATAACTAGTGAGGCATGCAAGGAGGCCCTATGGTTAGGCCATTTGGTTTTAGACCTTGGTATTCCTTCTATGTCTCCTATCATGTATTCAGATTCTATGAGTGTCATCTAGTTGGCATGCATTTCGATCTTCGGTGGTGCAAAGACCAAGCATATTGAGGCGAGTTATCACTTTATTAAAGAGGTGATTGAATACAAGCATGTAGAGCTTGTTAAGATTTCTACAAATGAGAATCCTATTGATTTTCTCACTAAAGTCTCCCTATGAAGTTGATGGGTGTAGGAGGAGATGATGTATTCTCTCATCTAGCTAGCCACCTATATGTACCTTGTACTCAATGCTCACATACTTGTACACCATAGGTTGTAGCACCCATCACTATCACCTTTATTCCTTATTATTTACTATGATAGAATGATAAAGGGAAGGCGTGGCACATATTGTAATCCAATGGACCCATCAACAATAGATCAACCTCCTAAATTTCTAACACTCCATGATATAATTAGGTTTATTGAAAATGAAACAAATGGCTTGTTGGGAGATTAGATTCATAATTTGTAGCAAACACTTTATCACAACTTACTATTCATGGGAGGACAGATATGGACAATAAGTAGGTACATTGGTCAATATAAACACAAAGTTGAAATTAGTGAAGATGGAATTGGAGAAGCTCAAAGATGAGAATAAATTGCAAAAGGAATAGGTAGGCAAGTTTAAAGCATCATGGACATTGGTTGTTTTTACATTTAGATAAGGCAAATCAAAAGCCTAGTTAATTTAACACCAAAGTGTGGAGCCTTCAAGTGATAAATGAAAAAAGAACATAGTTGAACTTGACTTGAAAAGTTCCTATTTTATGAGGAAAATAGCATGCAAAAATAGAGAATACATTATCAAATTATTAAAGGATTTAGCTTCAAGGTTTTTACATAAATATGCATGGAAAGAAGTAAGGAAGGAGGATCAATCATCCCCGTCAAGTTTTGGAGGCATGTGATAATGCTTCAATTAGTAGAGAAGGGTGTACAACAAATAAGCAAGGTGATATAAATCTTCATCAACATCATCAAAGTGCTATTGTGCTTCCAAGACCATACATCTTTGCAAAAGAGGCACAAGTAGAATTTGAAAATCACAGCTTTTGGGTGACTACGAGCATAGGATAGATTCAATGCCTTTTGCAAAGGCAAAGAAAAAAGGTGTGCAACCTTTTTAGTATACAAAATTCAACAATTTATGGATGGATCTCAGGAGGTGCAAGCTATGATGGTACATGTTCATAACATATGACTATAGAAAATAGTGAGGGGAAACTAATCTTTGTATTAAAACTAGATAAGCATTCTTGGTGCTTCACCTGTTCTTATAGATTAGCCACTTTTAAGCTTTCAATGATAAGCTTCCTTAACATTGCCTCATCCACCTTAGTAACCAAGACTTCATCCATGTCCATATCAACTTCCTCAACATTTGTTAGTCTTTCACATTTGGCATCATTTTGTTGTAGCCTTGTTGGATCTAAAGATTCTTCCTTATAAGCCAAAAAGCTAATAAATACATAGTAAAACTCATAAAGATGAAAACCTCTTTTTGTGATGTGGGCAATACAATATTCTTTGTAACCCTCAAGAAGTTGTTGTAGCATTTTCTTTACAATTTTCCTTTGGTTATACATCTTTCCTTGTGAAAGATAATGGATGATGGTTTTTGAATCTTCAAAACTATTTTTGATGCCACTAGGGCTTTGAAGGCCCTATACTCATCTTCAATAAAATCCATGTTTGCCAAAATTACTCCCTTTATTTTGAATGGAGCATTGAAAATTTCTATAGCATTTTCAAAGCATGTATCATGCCTAGGCTTATAGAGAAAATTGGATAGCTTCTTATCTAGAGTTTCATTTACAATAGAAATTTCTTCTCTTATACAAATGTCCTCCATGTCTTGATCTTCAAGCTTTACAATAGTTAATGTGCTCTTATCTTCCTCTCCAATGCTTTCTATGTTTGGTTATCCTTTGCAATAGTAATGATTGATTCCTTCCCTTCAAAAACCTATACTTCAAAATCAATTGTTATCTCCTCACCAATGTCAACATCATCAAACTTTGCAAACACAAGTTTTCCCTCTTGCTTGCCCTTCATTTGCATTCAAAGGAGAGAGGTAGGTAGAGGGGGGGAGGGGATTTTCTATCACCATCTTGTCCAAATTATGGGAAAATAAGCACCAACCCTGCAACATGCAAACTAGGTTTCTAAAGTGGTTGGAATGCCCAAACATGTGCCTCAAAACCACTAGAAATATGATCAAAGATAATGGAAGATGCATTGGAAGACCAAGAAATGCAAGAAAAATCCAGAATATTAACATCTTGGATATCTTGAAGTGACATGGAGAAGAAAATAGTATGATGTGCAAAAGGGGTTTCTAACAATGATGGAAGCCTCCCTTACATGCTTAATGCAAGGCCTAAGGGTTTGATTAAGAAAATACATGTAAGATCTTACATCTGGTTACACTTAATGAAATGCTTGGACTAGTCCTTGAAAGCCATTAGAGCTAAAAAAGTGGTGATGATATTGCAAAAGGGGCAAGCACTCTTCCCAAGGACACCATGGTTGGTACAATTGCATATGGGGCACAAGGGAAAAGTATTTAGAAATATCTTAAAAAACAAGTTCATAGATGGGTTTGAGACTCTTTAAGTTATGCATCAACATGACCGATGTCACAAGAATGAGGCTCCCCCATGTGGCATGGATGATAGACCAACATGTGTCCAATGATTTGATTTGTCAATAGATCCCTAAAGCATATGGCATGAACATAGCTTGTCAAATGGTTGGGGCTCAAATGGGTGCCCATGATTTTTTGGCATTTCCATCATGTGGCAATGGTCTTTTGACATAGTGGCATCATCCACACATGCAAGGAGCCTGTGTATATAGTGAACATTTTCATTTACTTTCTATATATTTTTTGCAAGTAGCACATGATATGACACACTCACATGTTCTCCTACATCCTCATCCACTTCACTCAAGTTGGTCAAGAAGGTCAATATCTCTTTGATAAGTAATGTTTGAAACTTCTAGCTTGAATTTTTTTTCTTCTCAATTGGTGCCAAACTAGATGATGTTTAAGAAGGCAATCAAGCTCTTTTAGGTAGGTTGTCTGTGCTCCTTTTGGTCTAGCCTTTCAACACAATAGTGCAATCGCTTTTGGCTCCCATACCACATTGCACACAAGAGGGAGCACCCTTTTGATGTGATCAAATGGCCTTTTAGCACTCCCTTCAATTTGGCCTTGTTTGCAATGATTGTGTGATTTGTATTTCCACCTAGACCACACTCTGCACAAGAGGCCCTTTTAGTAGGATTAGATGGCCTTTTAGCCCTCCATTTGATTCAGTTTGTACCTATGATGCACTTTCACCAAGCCTTGACTCCACCTAGACTGCACTGCATACTAAAGACCCCATGTGGCACCCTTCGAGGGCACCTTTGCACTTCGTTGTAGTCCAAAAGCTCATTCCTTCTACTTGAGGAATTTTTAAATTTTTATCCCACCACATGCTAAAGCCACTTCTAAAGTAGTATGAGGGAGGTTTTGTGCTTCGTGTAGTCAAGGTTGCCTATGACTTGTGAGGTTATCGTTTTGTTATATAGGTTCCTTTGCATCAACATTTTTATGCATTTGCAATGTTTTTTGTAGATGGCAAGGGTGAAGAACATTGCAAAAAAGGTTCCCCAAAATCAACTTGACAAACTCATTCCAAGTCCACCCAAGGTGAGGGAGACCCACCACACTCCCCAAAAACACAAAAGGAAATTGAGCCCAACAAAAGGCAAAGGACATGTTTTCCAAGGAAGTCAAGTTTGTTACATTTGGAAATTTCGGAAAGTGTAAACAAGGGGCCTTTACCCATGCTATGTCTAGTTCAAAGGCCAAGACACATAAATCTATTAAGAAGAAACCGAGTCGACAATACACTGCACTTAGAGAGATTAGAAAAGCATAGAAAAAATTTCATCTTCTTATCCCCAAAGCTCCTTTCTTGAGTTTGGTTAAAGGGATTTATGACAAATATAGAATGAATGTTAAATGGCAAATAAGTGCTTGTTGGCCTACATTCAAGTGAGTGTAGAGGACTTTCTAGTGAACTTCTTATAAGATACTTATGTTCGTTCTACGCATGCTTATAGGCTAACTATGATGGACAAGGGCATGCACACAACCAAGCTTCTTAAGTACAAATTTGACAAGCTACTTTCCTCACATCATATAGTTACCATGAAGGCTTATAATATCTTGAATATTTCCACAAGAGTAAAGGGAAAATATGCAAAGGGTAAGGAACTTGGTATACAAGTTGTAGGTATTACAAACAAGATGAAAGATAGAGAAAAAGGAGAAAAGGAATCTCAAAAGGCTAAAAAGGTAGAGAAATCTCAAATGCTAGAAAAGGGAGATAATGAGAAAGGAAAAAAAACAAAAGATGATGTAGAAGAAAAGTCAATAGGGAAGGAAAAAGAGAAAGAAAGTAACATGGGGGAAAAACTAAAGCAAGAAGATTTATCACGAAAACTTCAAGAGCTACAGAGGGATAACTTGGTGAAGCTAAATCTTATATCAAGACATGTAGTTGTAGATGTTGGAACTAATAACATAACCTCATAGTATCTCTTTAGGACACCATTTATCTACTTAGGAAGAACAAAAAAACAATGACACTACTATTTTGGTCCTCATGGCCATATTCTTCCAATAGTGCTTTGGATAGCGTTAACCCACTTAGAGTATGTATTTGTGCAAAAAATAAAGTTTAAATTCCTTCATTTCTCAGTCCTTGGTTTCACATAACCTACTAGTGCATGCAAAGTAGAAATTTTGCTAGTTCTTGATTTGAATCCTATGGTGTGCAAACTAGCCTATGGACAATGTTGGAAGGCATGCTTGTGCATCTTAGGGTCTTGAGACTTGTATAGTGTTTGTGGGTAGTATTTGACCCTATTTCTTGTCTCCATTATTTTGCAAGTGTCTTTTTCTTTCCTTATTAGCAGACAAGATTAAACATGCCCATTATTATAGGTGTTTTTTGCTTTCACTCTAGCAACAAAAAAGATAAGAAAGGCCCATGTTGTGAATCCCTTGATATCTACAAAAGCATATGCAATAGATAAAAAGGTTTTCTTATAGGGATCGAGTCCTAATGATGTG
Organism: Lygodium microphyllum; assembly: GCF_053477565.2. Taxonomy (NCBI): domain Eukaryota; kingdom Viridiplantae; phylum Streptophyta; class Polypodiopsida; order Schizaeales; family Lygodiaceae; genus Lygodium; species Lygodium microphyllum. Next base: position 161,736,660 of record NC_141136.1, on the reverse strand, counting down.
TGATATGTAATCATTCCATATCATTCTGAAAACTTCAAACCAATCATACTTTTGTTAACAATGGATCACAGTAGAGTGGTTCCATCTTGGACATATAATTCCATGAAATCTACTTTATGAATTCACTTTATGGTTTTCATGGTGATGTAAAACTACAAGTGCCTAACCTTAGCACCATTTGAGTAGTTTAATGCATATGAGTGGTGTGTACTAAAATTTTTGTCAATAGTTTTCAAAAAACATGTTTCTTGCCTTGGAGGAGGTGTTTCCATCCTTGAAAAGGGACAACGAGATCTTTTTTGTATAGCCTTTTCAAGTCCCTCACTAGCAAGACTCATTGTCTTATGGATGGAGGGAGATTGCCAATAGCTGGAGGTTTTTAGAGGAAAATTTTATGCTTGAAGACAAGAAAATAATTTTAAGCAGTAGATTCACTTCTTTCTCACAAAAGAAAACACCTTTGAATATTTCTAATAGCATTCATACCTTTAGTCTTGTAGTTTAGTGAAGATTACTACAATGATGTGAGTAGATATGGTAGGTAGGGGCCCAAGCTATCAAAATCCTTATTAACAAGCATGCTGAATTGCCACCATACCTAGATTCTCTTGAGACTAGGGGAGTTCATAAGGCTACAACAAAGCTAGCTGCAGCTAAGAAATAAAGTGCAACCAAGGAGCCAGTGAGCTCCAAAAATCCTATTGCTTCCAAGAAGTTGGCACTTGATGGCTTTCCCATGAATTAATGCCTTTTAAGAATGGATCCATGAGAAATACCAAACTAATGGGGCCAAGCAAAAGATGGCTTGAGTTTCATTTGAACACTCATATTTATTAAAAATATGTTTTATACATTTAATACAATTGTATAACCCATATAATGCCTTAATTAACCTACGCTCACTAATCTTTTGTACAATTTTTTATTCATGTGAAACAAATCCTTTCATATGAAAAAACACATCATACACAAAAAATCACAAAAATTTTATCAAATGAGAAATTGTTCTCAACTAAAAAATATTATTTCGCACCATATCTTGTTTAATAATAAATTTTTAAATAAAGATCTTAAGCCCCTAGTCCTTCCCTTGTTTATAATTCTAATAGAGACTATAGGTTGGTTGGTGAAAGATGAAGGAAATAGACATAAATCTCTCAAAGATGAAGTTAAAAAAGGTAAATTTATTATATATATATATTGGAATTCTCTTTTCTCAGTAGCTGAAAGAAGGCCCAAGGGCAAGAAACACCACAATAGGCCATAGAAAAGAATCCAACGAAGGCTCTAGAAAAGTCTCCTGCCCCAATAGAAGAGAGGACCCCAGGCAAACCCTAGAAGGACTCCTAGGATACCCAAACAAACCTCAATTAGGGACAGTTCAGCCAAACATGTAAAACATGTATTATGCATAATGTTGATTACAAAAATCAATACAAGCCCAATGATTTTTGTTAATTATTTTATTTGTTATTATATTCTCTTGTAAATGGTTAGTTCTAAATGTCAGTTGTGTCTTTTTTACAAGAGAAATCACCTTTTGTATCCTCAAAAGTCTTGCAAAATATATTTAAGCTATGTTAAGAGAATGCTATAGATCTCACCAAATTGACAATTCTTATGACAACGAAACATGAAAATTGACAAAAGTGCCCAGTTAGGGGTTTAAAAATCTTAGAATGCCATGTTGAGGCAACTCATCACAAGGATAAGAGCTTTATGTCATTCTTCCAATCAATTCATTGTCTATACTAAATTGAGATCTCATATCCATGGTTGCAAATAGACTTTGAAGGGCCTCTCTTACATAAGCTAAGTCCATTTCTTACTTACTAATAAATTGTTTGGATCATTATCCTCCAAATAGATAGTCAATGTAAATTTATCATTGCTTTCCTCAGAGTCTAAAGGTGCCCATGTACCCTTAGTTCTCTTCCATCTCCTATACTAGAAAGGTAGATGTAGTGTTTGCCTTTGAATGTTGTATGACAAGATGATGAGGTCATTAGAACATTTGTAGAGAAATAAATCACCCTTGTGCACTTTCTCCATTAACATTCAATCTAATCCAAAGATTTTAACCAATATGATGGATGACATTTTCCTACCCAACCGCATGATTTTTGTTCTTTTGCAAACTTTCTCCTTGAAATTTTGATACAAAGATATGAATTGGGATAAAACAAGATAAGATTTTTCCTTTGGCTATTGATAGCTTGAAACTTTGTTGACATGCCTGCATAGTAGACTAGACTACAGAGTATAGGTGACTCTCCTTGGTATTCTTCCAATCTTCATAGATTTTGGAATATCTTCAATGATCTTCAACTTTAAGCCATAGATGGTTTGAGCCTTTGGAGTTTCCCAATTTGTTTAAGAGTTGAAATCAGGTGAAGCAATATCTTCCAACCTTTTAAACAACTATGCATTTTGGTGTGGGTGAATCCTAAATGTTTGAATTGTCAGTACAATAGCAGCACCACCTGATGCACCAGCACCGTTACTTGATGCAAAAGATGGCATTTCTCTTCTTCACTATTGAAGCCCTTACCTCTTGCATACTCTTCACTCCTCAAAGTCCCCTAGGCTCTGATACCATGTAGAAATTACACAACATAACGGAGACAAAGTTTGAGCAAGGAGTAGAGAACACATAGCAAATATGAGAAGAATAGAGACTGCTTTAATTTCCAACGAAATGATAAAAGGTGTCTCTTTCCACCCATACACTTCCACTATGAAGCTTAGATGGAATCCAGATGTAGGTGAAGAGCTCAAGGGTAGCTAGAAGAACTCTGATTATTGGCGATGGCTTTAGAGGGGTCTTCCTTTTATAGCCCGAGAATATAATCTAGTCGGCATATCCAACTATATTATAAATCTTCCCTAGTTAGCCAAGGAATATTCCCTTTACCATCACCGATCTGAGGGCATTGCCTCTGGATCCCCATAACGGGGGCCGATAGCCCTTCTTGAGACTCCCTAGCCGAGGGCCATGAAAGCAACCCTTGGACCCCAAAATAGGGACCCTCGATAATCCCATACCCCACAACTCAATGCATTGTGCCTTGAATTGCTACTAGAATAATTGCTTTATCTAACCCAAAGGCTAGATCCACAAAGGCCACCTTTTTGCCATCCGACCACATAGACCTCATCTGACATACAAGTCAGAACCGACCTAATGTTCATGCTCACACATGGCTTCTCCTCATAATGGGGGGCTTACAACTTAGAGAACCATGGATCATTGGTGGCACCTTACAACAAGGGTGGGGCATTGAGCATATCTAACATGTTGGAAATGCAATCCACACCTATTAAAGAAAACTATCTCACTATCAATACAACGGTAATGTGTTGAGACTAGGTTTGAATCCTAGACCAAATGGAGGAATATTTTCCATAATTGGATAGAACGGAGATCATCCATCACCTTAAGGTTTTGGGGGACTAGATGGATAGCCCAATTATGGGAAACTTCTGGTTAAGTGCACACTGGCATGAATAATACTAAGATGGGTGACTTCTCGAAGAAGGGGAGATATAAGGTGGCCCACCCAGTTTTTATCTAATGGATCCTATTTGAATACATTTTGGTTATATTTTGGTATAGTTTTTACTAGGAGAGAAATCAAATATGCAAATGGAAGAAGTTTAGTTGACTACACATTTTAGACCTCAACACAAGCTTTCAATTTGTCTAAGGTCAATTTAAGTCAATATTTAGAGGAAGGAAAAAAGGCTTCAAAGAAAGGGAAAATCCCCTCATGTTCTTTCTTACCTAATTTTCTATGTTTGGCATTTGTTTATAAGGGTTCATTCTTAAAGTCCCACTCCATGGACCGTAATTGAATAGATTCATTATTAAAGCTTTCAGAGTCTTAAGAAAGTCCAACAACATGTCATGGATTTCAGGAGGGACCTAGAAAAAGGTTCATGTTATTCCTAGGTAGCATAGTAGTACCCAATATATTAAGTGATAGTGATGCCAAATCATCACATAAGATTAGGGTATCAAAATTACTGAAGGATGTTAGGTTTTAGCACTGGTTCATTGTTTATATTGCAATGGAGACTTCTTTGTATTTGTGGGTAAACCATGTAAAAGACATCTACAAATATTGTCAAAGTATTTGATCTGGGACACTTTGAAAGGGTGAGATAAGTAAACTTAGACCTATATGCAATTGTTGGTAGGCAAATAACTTATCTACTAATCTTGTATTGTTTTCTCATATGCAAGCAACTCTAGCTTACTTGATGTAAAAATGGACACTCTAGTAGCCCCTTAGGCCCTTCAAAACTGCTACCACCACTCAAGTACCAGTTGGGTTAGCCTAAATACAACTAAATCAAATCTAAAATGCCTATCCAATTTCCAATGCACTTTGGGATGTGATCAAAAGTGTTAAGGGAAATGAGGTTTTTCTACCAAATAACTTTAGCTTTTAAAGCAAGCCATCACATAAGCAAAGTGCACTTAAGAGAACTCTTTTTCACATTATGTTCAACTATTTATATACAATAATAGCAAATGGCTATGAAAGCAACCACATGCAAACTTATAAATTGGAAAATTTGTTAATGAGTGTTTTTCAATGGCCATTGCTAATTTTAATAGCATTAAGGGAAATTTTGAGCCAAAAAAGGCTCTTTGATTACTATTCACTAATGATGAGATTAGTGCATAGGCCAATAGGACATTGCCATGTGTGGTCCAAGGTAACATTTGACTTTTTAATAATTTAGTCAAACCTCATCTACCTCTAGCAAAAAGTGAAAAAGGAGCATCTAAACTTATTCTCATTATGCAATTCCAACCAAAATGTCTATCATTGATATTAACATTTTTTGACCCTTTTTTCTTGCATTCAACACCATAATGTTTCTTTTTAGAAGGTTAGGCCTTTAAAGCTACCTCAAAATTAAAAATCTCGTATTTTTCTTTTTGTAGTTCATGCACTTTTTTGTGTGCAATCCTCTTGTAGCTTTCATTCTTTCGATACCTTGGTTCCTCAAACTCCTTTTTGCACATCATTTGCACTCTATTCCAACCTAATTTCTTGTACAATGCAACCATGTAATTCTATATAAGCTTCTATATGCAACAACCAAAAAGAGGATGATATGTGATGTCCATAAATCTACAAGCTTAATAAGTGGATGACAATGCTTTCTTTTTGCAAAGGTCCTCGTAGAATCAACAAATAGAAAATAGAAAACGTGAGGTTTCATTAGAACATAAGAATATTGGGGTTTGGGTTACAAGATAAAAAATGGTATGCAAACATCCAACATGTATATTTTATAGAGGATCTTCGCTTGGCACCCTTTATGCAATGCTCAACAAAAGTTATATTTCTAAAAAAGCTACACAATTACTATGTATGTTCATATTACTTCTTTTTTTAAATTGACCTTGTAAACTAACTTTGAGAATGTTGTGCAAATGTATTCTCATCAACAAGTGTAGAGTGGCAGCTAGTGGAGTCACTCTCAAGTCTTTATTTTTTGAGCCAGGTGCCCAATTAGGCTTAAAGATGAAACTAGCAATGGCCTCTACATGTCCACTCATTCACTCATAAGTACATTCAACATCATATATGCTGAGTTTGGCAACCTTATTTACCATGATCACCCTTTTTCATTTTTCATTGAAAAGAATTTTTTTGAAAACTCAGCAACTTACATTGGCAAGTTAGATGGTACAAACTATTCTTTGTGGAAGTTTAAAATCACAATTAACTTTAATTCTTATAAAATTTTGGAGATAGTGTTGGTTTGGGGAGGACTATTCCAGAACCACAATGCACCCCTGACCCATCAAATTCAAGTGTCATGATTCCTCAAAATGCAGATCTTATATGACCTTAAAAATGAAGGAATTTAGATGCATTTTGTATCTTTGTTACAAGTTGTTTTGCTAGTGTTTTTGTCCTTGATTCAAAATATAACCAAGGCAATTAGAGGCTTGGAACATACTAAGGAGTCAGTACGAAATGTGAAATCAAATAAGGATCCAAAATTGTGAGAATCAACTAGCAATAGAAAAGTTTGATGAAGGAGAGACCCTAAAGATAAAGTACAAGGCGGATGGCAACTTAGAAAAGTACAAAGCGAAATTAGTTGCACATAGATTTTTATAGGTTGAAGGTGTTAATTTTCAAGAATCATTTTCTCCAATTGTTAGAACGACCACTATTCACACAATACTTGTAGTGGCTGCTCATAAGAAGTGGCGAGTTTAACAAATGGATGTCAAATTAGTATTCTTGAATGGTGACCTTAAGGAAGAGGTGTACTTGGCTCAGCCACACTAGGGTTTGAGATCCCCCATTCTGAAAATAAAGTTTGTAAGCTGAAGAAGGCATTGTATGGGTTAAAAGAAGCCCTTAGAGCATGGTACGAGTGGATAGATTCATTTTTTTAAGGCTTGAATTTCAAAAGATGTGCCTCAGATGCTAACTTGTATGTTTACAAGGATAGTGAAAAGTCTGTAGTGATTGTCCTATATGTGAATGGCCTTCTTATTATAGGTGACTATGAAGATATGATCCATCAAACTTGAAAGGCTTTGAGCTCTAAGCTTGAAATGACACACTTGGGCTTGTTGCACTATTATTTGGGGCAAGTGCCTAGAAAAATCTTCATCTCTCAAAAGAAGTATGCATGGAAGATCTTAAAAGCATTTGGCATGATCAAGTGTAAGAAGATAGCTACACCAATGGAGGTCAATGTGAAGTTATCCATTAAGGATACATCATCACTAGTAGACATTGGGAGGTAATAGGAGATTGGTTGGCAACCTAGGTATCAAATTTGCTATTGGCATTTTGAGTAGGTTCTCAAACAAAACATAGGAGATTCATTGAAAAGCTGGGATGCAAGTGCTTAGACACTTGAAGGGAACTCTTGACTATGGTATCACATACAATTCTAGAAGTGCTCTTATGGGAAACCATGACTTAGATTGGGTAGGTGATAGTGATTCCAAGAAATAAGTTTCTAGATATTGTTTCTCATAGTCTTCTCTTTAATAAGTAAGAAGTAACCAACTGTAGTATTACCTTCCACCAAAGCAGAGCACAAGGTAGCTTGCTTTGCTGCATGTGAAGTAGTATGGTTAAGGAGGATCCTATGGCATATGGGAGTACATGATGAAGATCCAATAGTGCTAAGATGTGACAATTAGAGTTGCATTTCCATTGCTAAAAATCTAGTTTTTCATGCATGCACTAAATATATTGAGACCGGTCTCACTATATGCATGACTTGATCAAGGATGGGATCACTATGCTTAATGATCCACTCTCATAAGGTACCACCAATGATCCATGGTGCTCTAACTATGTGTGAGCATGGACATTGGGGTCCTGACTTGTATGTCAGGTGAGGTCTATGTGATCGAAGGGCAAAAAGGTGACCTTTGTGGATCTAGCGTTTGGGTTAGATAGAGTAGTTATGCTAGTAGTAACTTGAGGTACAATGCATTGAGTTGCGAGGTGTGGGAGTTATTAGGAGCCCCTATTTTGGGGTCCAAGGGCAATTCCCCCATGCTGACAATAAAGAGAATATTCCTTGGCTAACTAGGAATATTCATAATATGGTTGAATGTGCCAACCGGACAACCTCCCCTTGAACTATAAAAGGAAGACTCCTCTAAAGCCATCATCAATCTATCTTTCACCCAGTCAAAGTTCTTCTAGCTACCCCTAAAGCTCTTCACCTATCATCTATTTGGATCACCATCTAAGCTTCATAGCGAAGCGCATGGGTAGACAGAGCCACCTTTGTATCAGTTCATTTGAAATCAAAGTAGTCTCTGTTCTTCTCATATTTGTTGTGTGTTCTCTACTCCTTGTCAGATTTTGTTCGTTGTGTCGTGTAATTTCTACTCCATTTTGATATGACTTCTTAGATATGAAATTAAATTGCACAAAACAAAAGATGTGTAATGAAATGAGGGCTTTCTTATGGAGTAGGCTATGATTATTTCTATAATTCTATCTAAAAAAGAAGTAACTCAAAACCCTAATTAAAACACCTTTGCATAACAAATACTTGAAGAATTCAATCGAGTAACACTGAAAGCTTATTAACAGTAAATGATTGCTAACCTCACCTTCATGGAAGCCTAAGTGTACATTCAAAATAGACTCAACATGACTTATGTAAAGTGTGTAATAAGCTTTTCTCTTCTTATTTGGTTAACATCCAATATAGAACTTTGACATATTACACTTGTTTCTCAATAGAATGTTGCATAAACTTTATAGAATTTTGCTTTTCAAGCTATAGTGAGTCATTCAATATGCTAAACTCATGTTTAGAAATGGCTTTCCCAACCAATGGTGGAAAAGTCAAATTTGTGGTACAAGGATAACAACATGTACTAGATAGGCATGAATAGAAATATGAAGACACGAGGCCGTAAAGCATATTACATTTAAAGGGGTAGTCTACCCCATTGAGACATCATTGTACATTGCATGAGCATGATGCAACACAAAGAAAATTAGAATTAAAAAAATGAATAGATAATATTCCACATTGAAATATTGGTAAATATCTCTAGTTCCATGCACAATTTGCATCTTTGCTTTGAGAATACTAGAGTAACAAGCTCATGGTTGCACCAAGAGTATGCAAGACCCCCTCGAATGTGGCTATTAGGGGAGACATTGTTGGGATAAATGCACAGTGATTGGGACATTGGATAAAACTTATATTCTTTTAGAAGCTTCAACCTCCTTAGTTAGCTATCTCTTATATAGTCTTCTAGTGTCAAGTCCCTTCTTCTCTCATAACTCAATCCTCATTGTGGGAGCCTTCGCTCAACCACCAAGACCCACGGACCACTTATTGTTTCAAGTGTTCCAAGCCGAGCACTAATGGCTACCTCTCACATAGCCGACGCGCCATTCATATCTACGGGTGTAGTGAACTTACCTCCATGCCAATTGAGTTACCTCCTCTCCCACTCACCTCGGTAGCTCCATGATCCAAGTGCAAGCCTCAAGCAAGCTCCATCCTCAAGCTCCACGCTCCAAGCTCCATTGCTGCGAGCAAGAGAAGAGAAGAGAAGAGAAGAGAAGAGAAGAGAAGAGAAGAAGAGAGGAGAAGATGGAGAGCTTCTCCACCCCATGGTCCCTCACCCTCACACACTCACTCCCTCACACTCTTACACTCCCACTCTCAAGCACAAGCTCAAGTAAGCAAGAAGAAGAAGAAAAAGAAGAAGAAGAAGAAGAGGAGAGCTACTTTTGGCCACACACAAGAATGAGCTTCTGTTAACCCTCAAACGAACAAAGGTGGAAAATCCGAAAAAGCTAAAGCAGAAGACAAAGACAAAGGCCAAGGAAAAGAGAAACGGAAGACAAAGACGCACAAGGAGAAGAGTCTTAAATAAGGGAGAAAGGCGCACAAGGAAAAGCACAAGTCAAAACTTTTGTAAAAGAGCGCAAGAGCATCATGGTTTAATTCAAGGAGCACCGGGCTCTCACCTATGCAATTTGTAAATGTAGATGGGTGGTGGAAAGGAAGCTAGGAAGATAGAATGACAATGGGAAAAAGGGCCTAGGCTACGGCCAACCATGTAAAAAGGGGAAAAGGGGATGACCGCCCAAAAGGGATTTAGGGTTTTGTATATAAAGTTAAAAAGTGAATGAGAAGCTCATTCTTGTGTGTGGCCAAAAGTAGCTCTCCTCCTCTTCTTCTTCTTCTTCTTCTTGCTTGCTTAAGCTTGTGCTTGAGAGAGGGAGTGTGAGAGTGTGAGGGAGTGAGTGTATGAGGGTGAGGGACCCTAGGATGGAGAAGCTCTCCATCTTCTCCTCTCTTCTTCTCTTATCTTCTCTTCTCTTGTCTTGCTCGCGGCAATGGAGCTTGGAGCTTGGAGCTTGGAGGATCGAGCTTGCTTGAAGCTTGCACTTGGATCGTGGAGTTACCAGAGTGCATGGGAGAGGACGTAACTCGAACGGCACGGAAGTAAGCTCACTACACTCGTAGATATGGATGGCGCATCGGTTATGTGAGAGGTAGCCATTAGTGCTCGGCTTGGAACGCTTGAAACAATAAGCGGTCCGTGGGTCTTGGCGGTTGAGCAAAAGCTTCCACATTGTGGTTTCGTTGCTGGGACCAACGGATTCAAGCCTTGAGTGCTTGCGCGCTTCGAATCGAGCATTGGAGTAGGGTTTTTCCCAAACCAGTGCTTGAGCTAAATAGGTAGGAAGCGAGGGAGTTTGAAGAGGTATTCGATCTCCTTAGCAAGTAGTTTTTGGTTTTTTGGATTTGGAAAAGCATGTTGGAGTAGTGTAGGTGATTGCTTTGTGATTTCTATGCATTTAGGATAGGAAAAAACAAAGAAAAAGAAGCAAACAGTAGGATTTTCTGTTGCTATATAATAGGCTAAAACAGGGAAATAGGGGCACAGATCCTTGGAGTGCCGTTTGATTCTAGCACCACAGTGATTCCAGGCATGTCTGGCATTCCCTTGTAGTGTCTTGCACCTATTTGGAAGGCACTAGACGATTTGGTGTAGTAGACGTCAACCTACAGGTATCACGTGGAACTCGCGGGCCGTCGGCTGCGTAGTCGGACCAGCTTGTCCGAGTCCCAAAATCGGACTAGTCCAGAATCGGACCAATCCAGAATCGGACCACCCAGAATCGGACGCTCAGACAACCGTCCGATCGGACCATCTTGTCCGATCGGACCACTTGGACCAACCTGTCCGATTTTGGAAATTGGACCACTCAGACACTTGGACTCAGACCACTCGGACCATCCTGTCCGATCGGACGCTCGTCCAATCGAGGCAATCGGACCCACCCTATCCGATCCGATTCCCAGAATCGGACCACTTTGAAAATCCAACTCCCAGAATTGGACATGACCAAAATCGGACCACTGGGCCGATCGAACCAACCCAAAATCAGATGTCCGATTCTGATAATCGAACTCCTGAAAATCGAACATCTAGGAATCAGATAAAAAACTATCAAAATCGGACAGGTATCTAGAACACAAATTTTGACGCATCTAAATCCCGAAATCGACCCCAAAGGTTATGTAGAGCTAAAGGCACATCACAAATCTGTCACTGAGCTTAAACTTAGAGTAAGTAGTTCAAAATTTGGCTATAAACGGCCCTCCAAATTACTCATGGTGTTTATCCTAATGGCCCTGCGGGCCGGGAGGGACCCCCCCTCCTCAACCCCCGTAGAGGGGGCTCTGCCCCCTCCGCACCTCCCCCAAGTATGTTGGAGGGAAAACACGTGTTGTGATAGGTCCTCCAAATTGGACCCTAGTGAAGTAATGGCTCTACGCGAGCATGGAGTCTCACTTGCAAAAGAGCAACCAAAAGTCCATACTCGAACAGAGATAAATAGAGACCCTAGAACATCAATGGGCCAATCTAGCCATCAAGGGCAAAAAGGCCACACCATGAGAACACAAAGACATTGTGTTCATACCATGTCTAGTCAGAGTGAAATGCAACATCAGCAAGCTACAAATGCCAAGATGACTGGACATGACACTCTTGACGAGAGATGTACCTTGAGCAACACTGCACAGACAACCCAAGACATTGGTGGAGAATCCATGTCTAGTCATGTAAGTGGGGACTCAAGAGCATCTGTCAGAAGGCTTAAATTTACAAGCCAAGACCCAGAAGATGAAGACATAGTACCACCTGCTTATCTTAGGGTTAAACTCACCGTGAAAAGAGAGCACATTGATGCTCTGATTAATGAAGGAGTAGATTTTAACATCTTGACCTATGAATCATGGGCCCTACTAGGCCAACCAGAGCTCACACCAACTAGTGCAACTCTTAGTCCTTATGAGGGACACCCACAAGCACTCGTAGGGAAGTGCAAAATCCTTGTGACAATTGAGACGGAAAGCTTGCCTATCCTATTTCATGTTCCTCCAAATAGTGCTAGCTGCGGGAAAGAAACCCTCCTAGGAAGACCCTTCAAAAGGGCGACCAAATGTGAGGCTGACTATGTAGCACAGAGGATACACCTGACACTACCGGGTGTGAGGATAGTCACAACCTTTAGCAAGGGTGACCTCATCAAACCTCGAGGGAAAGGCAAGCAAGGTGCTGACATAACAGTCAAGCTTGCTAATGAGAGCAAGGACTTGTTGGAAGAGTTAATACAAGCACCGGTTGAACAACGAGAACCAGTGAGTGAGACCATGCCTGAAACAAGAAGGTCAAGAGACAATGCAAAGGACGGGCTTTGGACTTACAAATATCGTACAAGACCCCAAAAGAAGCCCAAGCCTTATAGACACAGGCATCGATGGAGGGTTAGCACAACGCCCCGATGAATATCCAAAGCGTTGCTACGTGCTCAAGGGTACTACGCAGGTAATCGATGGATTTGGGTACCAAAATTTCCTGCTAAACCGCCTCCATCAGATGAAGGCCAGAGTGCATCAACAGCAATGAAGCACAAGAGGAAATCTAAGAGAAACTCTAGGTCTCGAGGCAACAAACCAGACATGATTGTTTGAAAGAAAGAGCCTCAGCATAGCATGCTAAATAGAAGATGTCATATGTAGCCATTGAGCATACGCAAAAGCCACTAGTGCCCAAGGAGCCTTTGATCCCCCAAGAGAATAGCAGGGATCATAGGCACAACATTGCTCATGGAAAGGTTAAATGCTCAATAAAGCAAATAGCAAAATCATCTAACAACCACGAGCAAATCTCTCAGCCAATGTCAAAGCCACTTAGGAGTCCCAAGTCTCCTACACCCTCTTTCCCTAAACAGACACGGGAAGCACAACACTCGTCAAGTGCGGCTACTCGATCACAATCTCTACCTACATTAGAGCTTCCAAATGTCCAAGAGGTGGGACATGACACCCCCCTTAGCTCTCAACCTAAGGATGTGCCTATGCAATCCATCGTGGCTAGCTCAACTGGTACTCGATCTACGCAAGTGAATGCTCTAAGAGCAACGACCACTTCCAATTGCCCTAAGGACTTGACACCGCAATCCACCAATAGTAGCAAGTCCATTGAATTAGCTACTACTACTGCAAATCAAGGATCATAGCAGTTACAGCCCTTGGCCGTGACAAGGCCCCTTGCGGAACGTGTCCTCAGTGGTTTACCTGTGAAGGAGGTGTCGAGATCTACCTCCTTAACAACTCCAACACTTCCAAAGCGCCTAAAACCTGGGCTGGAGGAGTTAAGCACAAGGGAATGGGTGGAAGAGCTAGACTCCCCCAAAAGGGAGATAGTTGTACCCATGCAACCTGGCAAGGCTACTCCGCAGGCCACGACTAGGTCCCATGAGGACCCTCTAGAGAAGGGAAATGCTGAGGCCCGACCAAGCACATCAACGGCTGATATAGCCCAGGGTCCTGAGACGTTAGATGCACCTGCGCTGAAAAAGAGGGGGAAACAACGAAAACAAAAACAGTTGTAGGTGGGTGCGGACCCCAAGGACATTGGGATGAAGAGTGCTGGAGAGCTGATGAATAAAGCATCGAGTCCATCCACCAATGAGCCCACTGATGCCTCTCCTAATAGCGGTGAAACCTCAGACACATCCGTGTGCTCCGACAAATCAAAGTAGTAGTTACCATCAATGGCTGCTTGCAACACTCTATCCACTGACAATAGAACTCATATTGACAAATCAAGAGTGGATACAACACTGTCACGACGAGATGACGAATTCGCACCAGTCACACCTAAGGAGAACCATGACGCAATAACGAAGCCTCAAGAGAAACATGGAAACCCTAAGAGCATGAGCAATCCTAGCGTTAACCAATCTTGCTCATATAGGCCTGAACCCCCAGCTATGCTAGAACCTAGGGAAACTCCTAGAACCTTGCATGAGATAGCAATCGAGCAAGCCCTCGTAGAACATAGAAGTGTCACAGAGTGCTTAACTGAGTTGGATGCTAAGCTCAAGGTATTCGCTCGTGTCTATGTCCTGGTAGACATGCGCGTATTCCCTAAAGAGCAGCTTGGAGATTACTTGCCCTTCCCTTTATCCTGGGAAGAGTAGGAACATCTTGACGAGCACTATAACAAGATTTTACATGAACACATGTGACTCATATCTGACGAGGAGGCTGACGAACTATGCTTAACTATGACATTTAATGAAATGCTCTGCCAATCGAATCTCGTAAACATTGAGCAACTAAAGCTATTGTCAGCAAGCCGGAGTCGATTTAAACAGTGTTGGTGTGAAAACCGCGTTGCAATGGCCGAACTAGGAGCTCAGATCATGACAATCTCTGAGGAGCGATTGGCCAAATGGCGATCCCAAAGGGACCCAACCTATGTGGCACCAACTTCCCTTTGAGTGTTGACTGCCATTCGGGGTACAGACTTGGCTGAATCTAGCCAAGAAAACTCTCTGTTTGATAAGGGTCTCACTGAGGAGGAGTTACATGTTGCCAGTAGACTCGGACAAGGGTCCATACTACTTGATGTGGAAAAATATCTATCGGTACTAAGTAAGCTGCCACGAGTGCTGGATGCGTGTGCCACGCTCCAATACAACCCCGAGTTCTACAATTGGTTCTTATCCTCGTGAAGTGACATGGAGTCATAAATATGTATATAAATAAACATTGATTTTTGTGTCACCGTGTATAAACAATATCAACACACACAAGCAATGATAGTCAAGCACAGGGAGAAGAGTTGGGTCTAACAGGCTAAGCTCCTCAAGTCCTTCTCTCATCACGCATTTAAAAGTCATGTGACCATCCCCACCTCCAAGTGAAGGGCATGCAACCCACATTACCGCCATAGGAAGCCTTGACGAACAACTCTGATGGTGTAGACATGGTGTAGTCCCTTTCTATACACCTTCTTCCCTTTCCGGTCTATGCTTCTGAGGAGGAGCCCTGCCTAAATCCATGACTGCCGGCCGACGTAACTCGGCGTGAACCAAGATCTTCTAATGGCACGAGGCTAAATATACATCACGGGGGCCATCCCTCTACAACAACACTGCATGCCCCACCCCTCCCCTTCTTGTCCTATGCGCTTGATAACCTGCACTATAATCCCTTACATGTGAATGGTCTTATCATTTGACAAATCCTAATCCTTGATTCGCATCTTATAGGCCCCCCGCGAGGAAAACATGGAGAACCAAGGGCAGCTAGCTTGCAAGGACGCTCTCCATAGCCGAGGGAACATGCAGCACACACCCCTCCATCGGTGCGCTACGTGCCCACTCTTAAAAGGTATGCCAAGAAATGTGGCCCTAAGCGACACCACCCCGGACGAAGGCTGAAGAATCTGCGGGCCAGGGGCGCGGACGCTCAAGGAGGCGCACACAATGTGGCAACACCAATGGCACAAACCCCCAACATATGCTCGGGTACCAGATGCTCAAGGGCAAAAAGGGCAGCTCGGGACAGGGAAGAATTCAATGAACTATTTAAAGGCATTTTGGAAATGGTGGCGGCCCGGGACTACACCATTCATGTCTCGGCCGACATGTTCCTTGCCCAACCCCACGGGAGCTCTGCATTAGCAGAGCCCCAGTCGCCCGACCACCCAGACTCGCCCCGCCTCGTACAAATGGAGTAGCCCTGTGTTGTATAAATGCTTATTAAAAGCTACCTGGCCAGGACTCTTTGTCTCCAAATGGTTAAGTCTTGACATGTTCCCCAATTGTACAAACTTTTCATATCTGCGTTTAATGTATTTCACGTCTTTAGCAAAAGAAAAAGCTAATCAAGTGCAGATGATAAATATCTAAGTCAACACCATAGAATTCAGATAAGTGATATCTCCTTGTGTTGCGGCATATACCATGCATGTACTCTCATGAAGTGATAAGTGGATGCAGGATGGTACAGGTCTTTGTGCGAATGTGTTCAATGCCCGATCACCGCAAGACCATCGACCCCACAAAGAGCCGTGGCAAAGCCATGATGCCGAAAGCAAAAATCACCCTTGTCGACCTCGCACATCACATGGCCCAAAGCATATTCATGGGCTATGCTATCTTTCTGGGTCAAGCTCTATAGTTGGCTCACGGCAGTCATTACCTTAATTGTACCAACATCGCATGTGTCACAAGGAGGTTTGCCATATCTCAAGTGTATCTTCCCATCTCAACAACTGCTTCTCTAACAACGAGGCTAGGGCACAATCATCACTGTAATATCCATTTCCTGAGCCTTCGAAGCTTGACATTTTCCAACCCATTGAAAGGTTGATAGCCTTAACATATTGTAATGGTTGTACTCAGGCAAGTCCCAAAAAAAAAAAGAGAGAGAACAGAACGAAAGAAAGAAAGAAAGAAAAAAGCACAAGAAAAAGAAACAAAAAGAAAAGAAAAGAAAGAAAGAATAAAAAAAAAGAAACGAATGAAAAGATAATAAGCACCCACGATCACAGCACAGGACCTAGGGGTCCTCAAATTAGGTACGTCCAGTGACCTTGGTCGGCTGGCTCCATCCCTAGTCCCCTAGCCCTTTAGCATCACCCACAATTGTTCAGGGCACATCAAGGGCAAGACATACCTAGGGAGCTTGTCTCACCTATTGTTAGACATGTCACCCTGACCCACTTGCACAATTCTCTCTTGCACTCTGCCTTAGTACCATTGCAATCAGTGGTGGTAAGCACCGCACGATTGGCCATGAAAAGTACACCGTCCTCATCAAGCAAGTCCAATAACTTCTAGCTACCGAAAGTGCGGTGTCCGTGTATTCAATTATGCTACGTCGTGCTGTCACAATGCAAAGGATGTCTCATATACCTTCATGTGTACTTCTTCTCAACATGAACAACTTTGCTTCATCCACACATTGTTACGAGAAACTAGCCCACGGTCTTCTAACTACGTAATATCTAAGTATGCACGAGCACTTACATAATATCTGCACCAAAGTATATACACAGTTTGGGTCTCCAAGTGCAGGACAATACTCTCAGCTTACTTAGAGTTCGATCTGTTTCCCAAACTAATCAAATATGTCTTGTACACGATAAGAAGACTAGCACTACCCCTTAGGGAGAGACCACATGAGAGGTTTTCAATTGCAGGTATTGAAGACTCCAACGAAGGTGTCGTTCGCTCTTCATTAACTCTCAATTCTAAATTCCTATCCTTATCACCCTGTAAGCTTGCCAAGAATCAGCATGTACAGAATACCCAACAAACCGCCACTTGTACTCCATCAGTGCAACCCCCCCAAAAAACAGCCCTACCACCAACTCCCATCGCCCTACCACCTACCACTTAACCCACCAATAGGCCCCCAGGACCTTCTTTCACACCATCACCAACACTCCTCCATAGAAACCATAGGCATCCTTGTCACCCACGTCTTCGGTGCATGCTACAGCCTGCTACCTACGGCGGTGACGAGTGCCATGGGACTGGCACTCGTCTAGGAGGGGGGTAATGTTAACCCTCAAACGAAAGAAGGTGGAAAATCCAGAAAAGCTAAAGCAGAAGACAAAGACAAAGGCCAAGGAAAAGAGAAACGGAAGACAAAGATGCACAAGGAAAAGAGTCTTAAATAAGGGAGAAAGGCGCACAAGGAAAAGCGCAAGTCAAAACTTTTGTAAAAGAGCGCAAGCGCATCATGGTTTAATTCAAGGAGCACCGAGCTCTCACCCGTGCAATTTGTAAATGTAGATGGGCGGTGGAAAGGAAGCTAGGAAGATAGAATGACAATGGGAAAAAGGGCCTAGGCTACGGCCGGCCATGTAAAAAGGGAAAAAGGGGATGACCACTGTTGAGTGTTGAAATGACTTGTTTTTTGGCTGATTGTTGCTGTTTTTAAGAGCTGAAAGCTTGATTTTATGAGATGCTTGATTGGTTTAGAAGTGATTTGAGAGTGTTTTGGATGATATTGATTGTGTTTTGGAAGTTCATGATGTTTATTGATGGTTCTGTGATGTTCTGATAAGTTCTGATTGGTTCTGTATACCTTCTGTTTTGTTCTGTTTTAGTCTGTTTTGTTCTGATTGTCTTCTGTAAGGAGGGATGGAGTATTGATTGATGAAGATTGAGATCTTGTGAAAGCTTATTGAATGGTTTATGAAAGTTTGGAATGGTTTGAGTATGAGTTATGTGGTTTTGATGACCTTCTGTAGGTCTTCTGTAGAGCTTCTGTCTCTGTTCTGTTCTGTACTGTAGCTGTTCTGGTACTGTTCTGTGACTGTTCTGTATGCTTCTGTATGTGTTCTGGTGGATGAGAGTGTAGCTTGGAAAAGTTTTCTAGCCTTGGAAAGAGGTGAATACAAGTGCAAAAGAGCTGAAAGAAGTGAAAGAAGTAGCTGCTGAAGACTCAAGTGAAGACTAGAGTAAAGTGACAGTAGTGAGCTATGAAAAGACACTGTAGTGGCTCTGGTGACTCTTCATATCAGACATATCTCTTGGGAGGGGTATCCACGACCTAAGAAGACTTATTGAGAGTGATTTTAAGAGATTGTAGTGAGGATATGATGTATTATTGATGGAGAGAGAGAGAGAGAGAGAGTCAGAGATAGCCAATTCTACTGAAACAGAGTGATTGTATATGAGAGATTGAGAGAGAAGACTATGAAGATATTGAAGATGAATACTATGTGATGTATTTCCATTCAAAGATGGTGTATTCCTTTGCTTTCTTTGTTCTATTGATGGATTTTGTGAAGATGTTGAAGAATATGGTTGATTCTATCAAATCCGTGGGAGATCTACATGATGCTGCATGAAGATTTGTTGTGCATGGTGTTCTTTTCTTCATTGTGATCATATGAAACATAATAAAAAATCTTGTTGATGTTACAAGATAGATTTTCTTGCAAGAGAATTTCCTTTTCCTTGGTGTTCCTCTTGGGGCTCCATGTTTTTGGTGCGCAGCCGGGGAAACTTGCCATCAACAAGCACCAGAAGAGGCTGAAAATGAAGGAAATGGCATTGCCAAGAAGAGAAGAATTCAATGGATTTTTGTAAAGTTCCTTCTTCCACTGAAGAGTTGGAATTTCTCATAATCAAAGCCACTTTCCACAAGAAGTTCATCCCACAATGGCGAAAACACATCACCATCATGATGCATGCTCTATGTGGTGGACAGTTTCCTCTTTCTGTTGAAGCAGCAGAAACTTGCATCTTGGTGGCAAACTGTTTGAGAATAAACTGAAGAGTAGAAACAGAGAGAATGACCATCCATGAAAGATTTGGCATTCATTGAGAAGTTTCCAGACAACATCAAGTGGGAGATTGTGAAGAAGCTTCAGGAGTCTTGGTCTGTAGAGGTTCACAAAGACAAGAAGGAAAAGAGTTGGAATTTGTTCGTGGATGCTCAACAGCAAGAGACATGGGATGCTTGGTGTACTGATAATCTTCTGTTTGTTCAATTAGCAACCCACTGGAAGTTGGTAGTCAGAGTGTTTTTCACAACATACACTGTTGAAACCATCAGAAGCTGGCATTACTATGATGATGGCACCACCACAATGCTCAGACGTATGCATTTTGACACCTTCAGAACCGAATACCTTCCTCTGTGCAATGGAATGAAAGCAGAATTCAAGGACGTTGAAAAGAAAGAAGTAGAAGAAATGTTGGCAAGAGAGTCTTCTAGATACTGAAGCCTTCTGTTAACCCTCTGTGGAGCACTAATAACATAGTGGAGCCACACCCCTGATGAATGGCGCAATAAAGAGGCAAGCATTAGAACGAGTCCAGAGGTAATTGAGAAGAGAGAAAGCAAAAATCAAGGCTGACAACGAGCTCACAGCAGAAGCCGCCTTTGAAGCCCTTGCGGAACTCTTTACAGAAGTCCCAATGGCACATCAAGCCCTTCCTCCTCCTGCTGGAGGTCCACTTCCAAGCCAAATCCGTCTTGGAAGTATTGATGACAAGCGAGCGAATGTAGTCCCATTGCCAGTTTTTAAGGGAGAGTACAATGAAGACCCTGATCTTCATGTAGCAAAGTTTATGGTAGCATGTGTGGCTAACAATGCCAAAACCCCTGAGTATTGGTTAGCAATATTCCCCGCCACTTTCAAGGGCGCGGCGTTTCAGTGGTATGAGAGACAAGCATCAGGAACTTTTGGCACATGGGACGACCTGAAGTTGGCCTTCCTCACTAAATTCCGGCGTGAAGGTTTTGAAGAGCGGATGCGAGAGGAATTTATGAACCTAAGTCAGTCTTTTGGAGAAAGAGTGGAAGCTTATGTCTCACGAATGGAATCCATCCTGAAGAGATGGACTAACCATAATCTAGATGATGGCATTCAAAAGGGAGTGTTTCTCAGAGGATTACAACCAGAAGTCCGTAAGTTTGTGGAGCTGCAAAGACCAACTACCCTACAAGCTGCAACAGAAGGTCCAAGACTGTACGATGAAGTGAAAGCTAGATTGGCGATGAATTCAGGAAGAGGAGTCCTACCTCCTCTGATGCCAGGAATGATGTATCCACCAAATGCAGCTCCTGCGACTGTTCCCTATCCCTACCAACAGATGCCCCCGGTATCACAGTACAGTGCACCAAATCCAGAGTGGCCACCATCCATGCCTCAAATGGTGGTTCAACCACAACAACAATGGTCCCAACCAATTTCCTCAATGCCAAATCAGTAGCAACAGTGGAACCCTACCAACTGGAGCCAACAGCCAACAGTTCAAACAGGAGCTCTGAATCAGAACCAGAACAGAGACCCCTCTGTACCAGCCCAACTCGTTTATGCAGTGATTATAGAGACTCCTCAAAACCCTCCTGCCAGTGCCTCAGGAGGTGAAAGCTTGAAGGACTACTTATCCAACTCAGTTGCAAACATAAAAAAGGAGTTGATGGATGTGATTACAGAGCAGCTACAGACGCTGAAAGTGAATACCGCTAGCATATCCAATGTTGCAGGAGCAGGAAGAGATGTGATGCGGTCAAACACTTGGTGTGGTAAGTGTCATCAGGTAGGCCATTTAGCCACTGAATGTACACGAAAACCAACTATTCCTGGGGCCTTCTGTTCCTACTGTTTGCGGAAGAACCATACAGAGGACATTTTCTCTCTGAAGGAGATGCATGATAGGAGAAGGAAGGAAGAAGACACAAGATTTAACTTGCTGGAATCCAACATGACAACACAGGATATTGGACCCAAGCCTAGAGAGTTTGGTCCTAATTTTGGTCCCAGAAGATTTCCCTCTCAAAGTTACAGAGGAAGACAGTCTGGCGGTGGTCAGAGATCAGAAGTGGAGTGTTACAGATGCGGAGAAAAGGGACACATCTCACCAAATTGTTCAAATCCTAGAAGGTCAATGGATTACAAGCCCTTATGCAGTCAATGCAAAGGAGAAGGCCACACTGCAAAAGACTGTCCAAGCCCAGCCCCAGTGAAAAATAGTGCTATTGATAGTCTGGCCAAGGCTCAAGAGCCTATCTCCAATTTAGTGGAATTGGAAGTTGCTGCCATCACGCGTGCAAAGCAGAAGGAACCACCTATCCAGAAAGAAAATAACCCTCATGCCAGAACAGTGAAGTTCAATCTTCCACCAGAAGAACAGAGCTTGACAATGCCATGCAGAGCCCTACAGTGCCACAGAGAGTTACAGAGACAGGACCAGAGGTCCAGGAGACAGAAGAGGAGGAAGTGCCACAAATGAAAGAAGAAGTTCCTGTAATTCCTATGTTGGAAGAAAGAGGGAAAATGAAAATGGGTGTTGCCCCATTCCCTAACCAGTTAGAGAAGCCAGTGGATTCTATTAAGGAATACGATCTGGTCAGAGATCTAGATACCTTTAAACCAAACCTCACATTCCGACAATTATTGATGTTGTCTCCCAATTGCCAAAAAAGGTTCAAAAGTATATTGACAAGAAGACGTGGTTTAAGGATTGCTCCCTCAACAGCAACAAAGCCCAACAAAGCTCCAGACCCTGTCAAAGAAATGGATGTGGCTAACGCTTTCCTAGATCTGGGTACTCCAGAGACTGGCGTGTGGATAGAAGGCTGCTTCATTGCAAATGCACTGATTGATGGTGGTTCATCAGTGAACATTATGACAGATGTGACAATGAAGGATCTAGGCCTACAAGGTGTGCAACCTACCCAATGGCTCATCAGACTGGCGGATCAGAGCAGAATCAAGCCTTTGGGCATTCTCCCATATGTGAAGACTACAGTGGCTGGAAAAGATTATTGGCTAACCTATCTGGTGGTGAAGCCAAACTCTTATGGTACATCCTATCCTCTGTTACTGGGCAGACCATGGCTTTTTGAAGCTCGAGCAAGGACGGATTGGTTCAAAGGAACCTTGACCTTGGGTAGAGGGCCCAATAAAGTGGTGCTGAAACTGTATGGCTCTCAAAAAGGACATGGATCCACTTCCTTGGAATTATCTTCTGACTCCCCTAATGAGGCTACGGATGGAACATCAGCAAATGAAGATGCTGTCAAACAGATCCTTCCCAAGAAAACAGTGGCACGTTCCTTAACAGTGGATACTGCAAGCTGACTTCCAAAAGATGCAAAGCCATTATCAATGGGTGAATACTTCCTGCCTAAACCAGAAATGACTTCTGAAATCACTTCTGATAGTGAGATAGAAGCATGGATGTATTGCTCTCCCTGTTACATGGCCATAGCAGAAGCCTAGACAGAGGCAGAAGATGAAATAGAAAACATGTTCTTCTCTTACAAAGCTCCTACAGAGACAGAGACAGAAGCAGAATCAGAAGCAAAAGCAGAAGCAGAGACAGAGACAGAAGCAGAAGCAGAGATAGAAGAGGATGGATATGATATGGACGAAGAAGGTTATGAAAGTGAAACGGAAGAATCTATTCCACCCAAAGAGGATATATATGAAGAAGAAGTTCCAGAAGCTTCAGAAGTAGACGAGCTCATGCTACAGGACAGAATGGCAATGGTACCATTTGGTTTGGTAAATGGATCTTCTCGTCTGCAAAATCTTTATAAGAAGTGGGTTAAGAAGAACAAGCCATCTTTTAGCAGTGGCTCATGCCGCCCTCACCCATCCTTGCCAAAGAAAGATGATGATGATGCACTGTGCCAACGAGCACCAGTCCCACAAACCCAACAGGCATCAGTGGGTCCCTGTTATGTGACGTTCTTGGATGTGTCATCTTCAGAAGAGGAGTCTTCAAGCCAAGAGGTAATTAATCTTGAAACCAAACCCGAAACAGCTCTAATCCCATTTCAACATCTTAAGGAGCAACCTAAGTCTCCACCAAAAGAAGAAGTTGGTTCTAGTGGGACATCAGAAGAGGATACCACTCCTTTGAAGGAGTCGGATCTATACCCAGAAGCAGTCCGTGGGACCTTCATCTGTGAAGTAGAAGGTGAAAGGCAGTTAACCTTTGTGGATGCAGATGGCACAGAACGCCACTTGAAGGTGGGTAGCAGCCTTCTAGAAGAGGAGTTGTCAACCTTGTACAACTTGTTGAAAGAGAATTTGGACGTGTTTGCATGGTCTTACAAAGACCTAAAGGGGATTGATCCCATAATATGTCAACATCATATTGACTTGGAGCCTGATGCCAAGCTAGTACGGCAACGAAAAAGGCGAATGAACCCGAATTATTTCACATTGGTGAAAGTGGAGCTGCTGAAGCTTCTGGAAGCCGAGTTCATCTATCCAGTGGCAAATAGTGAATGGGTTTCACCCATCCTGGTTGTACCCAAGAAGAATGGCAAATTGCGAATATGTGTTGACTTCCGGAAGCTCAATTCTAAAACAAAGAAGGATCACTTTCCTATCCCTTTCACAGACCAACTGTTGGACACAGTGGCAGGACATGAGCTTTATTCCCTTCTGGATGGATTCAGTGGATACAACCAAGTCCAAATCGCAGAGGAAGACCAATCCAAAACAACCTTCACCACAGAATGGGGGACCTACGCTTACTGAGTGATGCCATTTGGACTCTGCAATGCCCCTGCTACTTTCCAACGAGTCATGATGGCCGCATTCCAAAATCATCTACACGATTTTATTGAGGTATATTTGGATGACTTCGGTGTCTATAGTTTGATCCGTGAACACTGGGAACACCTGGAACAATGCTTTGACCGATGCCGGGAGTATGGGATTTCCCTCAACCCCGACAAATGCATCTTTAGGGTCTCTTCTGGAGTTCTGTTGGGCCACATTGCCTCTGCATAAGGGATATCAACAGACCCTGCAAAGATCGAAAAGATCGCAGCTCTGACAGCACCTACCAACCTCAAACAGTTGAGGGGATTCTTAGGCCATGTGGGTTACTACAGAAGGTTCATAGCTCATTTTGCAACAAAGGCAACCTCCTTGCACAAGCTTCTGAGGAAAGATGTAGAGTTTACTTGGACGGAAGAATGTGACAAAGCCTTTGACACTCTGAAGCAGTGTCTGATTGAGGCACCCATTCTGCAACCTCTTGATTGGACAAAAGAGTTCCATGTACACACTGATGCATCTATTGAAGGCTTAGGTGCAGTCCTATGCCAAAAGGGCTCCTCCAAATTGGATCAATCGATCTATTATGCAAGCCAAAAAGTCACTGATAGGGAACGGAACTATACAGTGACAGAGCTGGAGTGCTTGGCAATGGTGTTTGCCCTAGAGAAGTTTTGCCACTACCTCCTATCTACCCACTTTAAATTTTATGTGGATCATGAGGCCCTGTCCTTCTTGATGAACAAAGAAGATGTGAAAGGACGAATGATGAGATGGCTCCTTTTATTCCAGGAGTTCGACTTTGAGGTGATTACTAAGCCTGGTCGTTCCCATGTTCTGGCTGATCATCTGTCGCGTATTCCACAAACTGTAGATGAGGAGCAGGATGAACCAGACCTCCCTGATGCTTCCCTATTCTTGGTAGAAACTGTAACTCCCTGGTATGCAGACATTGCCAATCTGCTGGCAACCCAACAGTATCCTCCTGGTATTTCTAGTCGGGAGAGGAAGAAGCTTATGCTGGAATCAGCCCCCTACACCTTGTTAGGCGGTGCATTGTACAAGAAAGACAAAGATGAAGTGCTCAGAAGATGTGTTGCAGGAAATGAGATTGGGATTGTTCTGAAGGCTTGCCATGACGAGCCATGTGGAGGCCACTTTGCACGAGAAGCTACAGCCAGGAAGGCTCTGCTGCAGGTTATTGGTGGCCTACCATCCATTAGGATTCCTATGATTACTGTAAAAGATGTGATGCTTGTCAAAGAATGGGGAAACCCACCAAGACAAGTGCCATGCCACTACAACCTATCCTTCCCTTAAAGCCATTTGAGAAGTGGGGCATTGACTTCGTAGGTCCAATCAATCCTCCTACCAGAAGGAAACAGAACCGATACATCCTCGTATGTACGGATTATGTCACAAAGTGGTGTGAAGCTAAAGCCCTCAAGCAGGACGATGGTAACAGCGTGGCTCTGTTCATGTATGAGAATATCATCACCCGTTTTGGCAGTCCCTTAGAGCTGGTAAGTGACAGATGCACTGATTTCCTCAACAAAGTCATGGAAGAATTGACAGAGTTATATAAGATCCGCCATCGCAAGTCCACTCCTTATTACCCTAGAGCCAACAGCCAAGTTGAAGTCACCAATCGCATCCTCTGCTTGATTCTGACAAGAATGATTGCCACACATTGTCGTGATTGGGATGATCGACTTACAGAGACCCTCTGGGCGTACAGAACCTCCCATAAAGCAGCAACAGGACAGACACCTTTCCAGCTGGTGTATGGTACAGAAGCTGTTTTCCCTGTTGAATTGGAATTACCCTCTTTGAGAGTGGCTATCAAAGAGCGTTTGGGGGACGATGATTCACTACAACGCCGTCTCCTGCACCTGGAGTGTTTGGACGAAATTCGAAGGATGGCTGTACAGTGCATGGAAGCCACGCAAGCTCGACGCAAGGCTTACCATGACAGCTTCATCAAGCACAAGGAGTTCAAAGAAGGTGATTTGGTCCTAGCCTATGATTCACGATTTGGCAAGTTTCCTGGCAAGCTCCAACAGCGGTGGATGGGCCCATATAAGGTACTTGCCGCCAATCCTAATGGCTCTGTCCAAGTGCAGACTGTTGATACCTCTGATGATCCCTATCTGATCAATGGATATCGCCTGAAGAAGTACTTCCCTCCTTGGGGATCTTGACAATTACGGACACTTGATCTTTTCCCTCATTGGCGCGGCACTGTACTTCTTATGATGCTACTTTTGATAGCCGTTCTTCAGTCACGCCTGATGAGATGGACGCAACCCTCTGTCCCCTCCACTTCACCTTCCAGCCTTGATCTCTTATCCTCTATTTTCCACCAGCGACAGTGGCGAGGTTGGTTCTGATACATGGTCTTTCTACCATTCCCTTGCTCAATTCGAAGAGAAAAAAAAAAAGAAAAAAAAGAAAGAAAGAAAGAAAGAAAAAAAAAACATATCGGTCATGGGAGAAAAGGACTAAGGTCCCTGTCATGCCGACCTATTCTTTGAGAAAAGGTGGAAACACCCTCCGGAATAGGGGAAAACAAGAAAAAAAAAACAAATCTGTTATGAGAGAAAAGGAAGCAATTCCCTGCCATAGCAGGCCTCGTTCCAAGAAAAGGTGGTAAACACCCTTGGGCGGGAAGCTGGCTGTGGAAAAGGTGGTAACACCCAATAGTCCAGAAAGTGGATTCATTAATTGATATCTCCAGGATCCAATTTCGAAGCTGCCTCCCTTGGTACATTGTGTCCTGGGTCTCTCTGCAGGGCGTCTAACTGTCTTTTAGCAGACGACATATTCATGTCCAATACAACATTCGATTTGAGGGCTACCTCCATGGGTACGCCTCTTCAACAACTGACGACGCGATCTTCATCGACAAACAATTGAGTGATGTGAGCTTTCATCCTAACCGGATGGGGAAGTGAGTATGGGTTGCCCTCTGTAACTATCAACAACGAGTGAGACCGAGGGTGGGGCGAGAGACCACTTTTTCCCTTCAAATCAAATGAGAGGTGAGAAGTGTGAATGAAGTGTTGCACGCACGGGATGGGCCTCTCAATGCACAAAGCACAATTTGTTCTGTGCACTGCACTATAAGGCTCCCTGGCCTTCCTTCTCGCACCGTATGCCGGCACAGGGCGGGATGCACAGTTGCACCATCAAATGCGCACAAGGCATACAATTTTTGCACAAGTGACCGTGAGGATTACATCAATGGGTTTCAGGACATGGTTGCCCTCCTGTATCTCTCAACTAAGCGTGAGACAGAGGGTGGGCTGAGTGTGATTGGAATTTCTTCAATCAATTACCGAGAGGTGAGATTGAGGGACGTTACGACAATTGGAGTCAGGTATGTTCTCGTTTCCCTATACACCCACGGGATGGGTCTCTACCGTCAACACAAGACACGTCACCCTGTTCTGTGCACTGCACTGTAAGGCTCCCTTGCCTTCCTCCTTGCACGTATGCCGGACGGGTTGGACGCACTAATGCACCATCAACTGTGCACCCCAGCATACTCCTTCTGCACCATTCCTTTGTTGATTCTTAAACCGGGTATGAGATATGGGTTTCAATCATTCTTCCTCGAGTGATATTAGTCATGGGGCGAGTGACTGTTCTTTCATTCCATTTAAGTGACTGTGAGTTGAGTGTAGTATCCCTCATCATCGACGAATTTCCTGCGATTCCTTCAACCGGCTACCTCCCTGGATACTGCTGCGTGGTCTCTGCCATGAAGGATGTGCGCTGTAAAGATGCCTTGGTACCTCCTGCAGTCGACAACAACACAGGAAGTGCCATCGACAATTGATCTTGATCCTCAACAAAATGGGCCAAGTTTTTCTAATCCTACACCTTCTGTTTCCCCGTGACGTTCATGTTTTAAGTGTGGGGAAGTTAGTGGATGGTCTGTGGCGTGGTCCTAGGTTCCTGTTGCTCGGTTAACCCTATCCGTTAAGGTCTTAAGTGTGGGGATGCGTCCCTGCGCGTCTACATTTTATATCCTCTGCATATGCCTTACCCTGCTCATGCATGTATGCCATGACTTGCTATTACCCTCATGGGGTCCCTTCCCAACCATCCGTTCATTTTCCACCTTCCCTTGGGGCTGTTCCCTTGTAGTTTTCCTTCATTCTCTGTTTTTTAGGTCCTGCCATGTGAATGCATCTTACGTTCACCGAAGTCCAAATCCAACCTTATAGCCCTGTTCCCTCCTTTGAATGACCATTTTTCCTTTTTACCTACCCCTGTTCCAGTGCATGGTTTTCGTGTTATTAATTTTTGAAGCATTTTGCGCAAATTAGCCGGTTTTCCATGTGAACGCGCTTCTCTTGCTTCGAAACCATGATCTGACATCATCGCCCTGCCCATCACTTTTCTCCTGACCTTTTCCCTTTTTACTGCGAGTCATTCCGATACACGGTTTGTCCATTATTAATTTTTCGGTTTTTTACGACTTTTTCGTGCGTCTTTTTGACATTTTTCCATGTGAACCTATCCTGTTTGCATCGAAATTCCAATTTGATTTGACAGTCGTGTCCTTCGTGTCTTCCCCCACCTTTTTCCTTTTTTCTCCACCCTCTTTCGCCTTCTAGATTTTTAATTATTAATTTTTAAATGAGTTTTTGGGCGTATTTTTAGAGTTTTTCACATGTGAACCCCTCCTACTTTCACCGGAACTGCAGTTTAACGTGCTACCCCTGTGCCACTCCTTCTTGCGGACATTTTTCCTTCTTACTGCATGTCATTCCGGTGAACGGTTCGTCCGATATTAATTTCCGATCCTATTTTCGGGTTTGTTTTTTGGGTTTGTTCCATGTGAACGCGTCTTATCTCAGTCGGAACTATGTTTTGATGAGATAGGATTGTCGGGCCCGTCTTTCTGCACAGTTTTCCTTTTTTCTGCACCTCATTTCGATGCACGGATCTTCCGATATTAATTTTTAATTGCGTTTTTTGGTTCGTTTTTTGTATTTTTTGCACGTGACCGCCCTTTACCCCCCCCCCCCGGAACTTCGTTGCACATTTGACATGTCTTCCCCCTGCCGTCCTGCCTACTTTTTTTTTTTACACCCTTTTGTTTTGACGTTCGGATTGGGAGTTATTACTTTTTCTTGGATTTTTTGAGTATTTACGCGCTCCGTCCCGCGCCTTTTTCAATTTTACGTGTTTTAACACGCCCTGGTCGCATCTGCGTGTCTCGGCCCCGTATCCGGGCGTCCATTCAATCCCGTCACGGCAAATTTTTTACCCCTCCCCGCGCACATGCGCGGGACGGGGGTACGCGTCCCTCTTGGGCCCCTACCCACCCCATGACCCTTAGCCCTACCTTCTCCCTTGGGCACCCTACCCCATGGGCTCCCCTACCCCACCCCCCCCTTGGGTGCCCTTTTCCCCCCCACACCCTTCCCTATCCCCCTACCCTTACCCTTCTTTCCCCAACCCCTTCCCCCCCCCCCCCCCCCCCCCCCCCCAACCACCTCCCTCCCTCTCTCCCTTCCCTCTGCGTTCGTGCTCCCCCCCTCCATCTCCTTCTTCTCCCGCCCTCCCTCTCCTTCTCTCTACCTCCTTCTTCCTCCCCGCCATTTCCTTCTCCCCCCTCCTCCTCTTCTTCTCCTTTTCTCCTCCTTCCTCCCCTCTCCTTCCCCTCCTTCCTCTCCCTCGTGCCCCGTCCTTCCTCCCTGCGCCGCCTTGCGCCCGTCAGCAGTGCCTCGCCCGTTGTAGCGCCATCGCCCGACGTCAACCGCCCCGCCTCTGCTCCAGCACGCCGTCGCCCAACGTCGATCACCCGCCCCTGCTCACCGTGCGAATGCCGTCGCAGCTGCCACGTGAGCCCCCCCGCCGCTCCACCATACAGCCTGCCACCGTGACGACATCAATCGCCCGCCTCGCCGCCGCGTAGCCGCCCTGCCGTCGCGTTCGCCGAGGCCGAGGTCGCCTGCCCCGTCGTCGCCTTCGCCGTTGTCGCGTAGCCGCCGCGCCAGACGCCCGAGACGCCGCCGCTGCCTTTTCCTCCTCCCTCCTCCTCTTCCCCCTCCTCCTCCTTCCTCCTTGTCACCCCAGGTAACTAACCCCACTTAACTTAACCTAACCATCGTTAAGTTACCTTAACCTTAGTTAGGTTAGTTACCTTAACCTTAGTTAGGTTAGTTTCCTTAACCTTAGTTAGGTTAGTTTCCTTAACCTTAGTTAGGTTAGTTCCCTTAACCTTAGTTAGGTTAGTTTCCTTAACCCTAGTTAGGTTAGTCACCCTAAACCCACCCCACTAACCCTAGTTAGGTTAGTTTCCCCTAACCCTAACCCTATTTAGGTTAACTAACCCCCTTTAGGTTAGTCTCCACTGACTTAGTCCCTCTAACTGACTTATTTGACTTCACCTAGACTAACCTAGTTCCATTTGACTAACCTGATTTGACTTAGTCAGACTTACACGACTTACACAGACCAACAGGACTTAGCTGACTTAATTTGAGCTTGCTTACTAAACTAAGCTGATTTTCCTGCTTTAACTAATTTAATTAATTTATAAATTAATTTTTACTCAATAAAATTTCAGAAAAATTTCTAAAAATTTCCTTTGCTTTTTGCCAATTTTTGGAAATTTGTCAGTTGGAAATTTCCATCCCAAAAAATTTTAAAAATTAAATATTTCCCAATTTATCCCACAAATTACCAACAAATGTAGAAAATTCATTTAAAAATAGTTAAAATTTCTAAAAATTTTCTCTCATCTCTCTTGACCCTTTTTCATTCATTTTTCATTTTAAAATTCATTTTTCACTTTAAAATATTTTCATACGTGGAACCCATATTTATAAACAAAAAACTAAGTAAAAAACAACAAAAACAAAACACAACCAAACAAACTTAACAAACAACACACCAACAACACAAACACCACGTATACTAATAGCTCGTCATACACTCCTAAAAAATCATAACAATCAATGATCCCACTAAGGTGTTCTCTTTGTTGTTTCGTTAGTGGTCTTTACTTTTCTTTTACTAGATTCATTTCTTTTGGGGGACTCTTTCGTGCGCATTTCTGCATTACATACACACCCCTTCCCTTTATTTATTTTATGTGCTTTACTTATTTTCATTTCCCCCTTAATCACACATTAATTGTTAAAATGAACTATTTATTCACCCACAGTTTCCACGCGCATTCACGCTACACACATACTTTTTAATTAAAATAAACCCGCCATTCACTTAGCACGCGCTACGTGCGCTAAAGAGGCACTTTACTTTTTAATTAAAATGAACCAGCCGTCACATGAGCACGCGCTAGCAAAAAAGCACTCCACATCACCTTAATTTGTAATCAATGAACTTGCATTTAGAGACCCAGTCTGGGTATCGAAGTCCGAGATTCGAATTAATGCACCGCTTTCACCTAATAATTGGTAATTAAATTTATAAGAAGGAACCACCGTTTTCTTGCTAAGGTTTATCACTTAATAAAAATTCACCAATTTCTTAATAATTTCTTAAAATCAACCCTTCATTAAATTAATTCCCCTTCACTACACTTAATCCCCTTTTTTAACGAACCTGTTTCGTGGGATGGATATGCGCCGTCCTTGGAGTTATTTCCATAGTCAAACACTGGTTTATCAATGATGTAGTCTTGATATGTGTCAGATGTGGTATTGTTTTGGTTTACTGTCTTTGATAAGGTTACGGGTATGGTATGCAGTTTTTTCTTTTATTGCCTGATATGGGGTTTTGGGTGTTTGTCTGATGCATAGCATGAAGCTTTCGGTCGCATTTGTCTCAAGGTCATGTCGAATTTTTTCTAGGATGTGGTTTGCTTGGGGTTAGTTGGTTGAGTCACGTTTTATTGTTTTGGTTGTTCTCTTATCCTTGATTTTCTGTCTGTTGCTTTGCAGGCATTCTCCTTGATTGTCTGTGTTTGTGGTGTGTGTGTAACCATCTAAATGGTGCCTTCTCATGCTCCTCCCCCTATCCAGTACGTCCCATTAGTTAGTCGGGATTACTCTTCCCTACTTACTTTTGAGCCTCTCACGAAGGCGGGACTCGCTGCTTTTGTGGCTACTTCTTTTCCATTGCTTCCAGAGGATCCGTCGTTATGTGATGAGTTTCTAGCCTCTTACATCAAGAAGACAGGCCTAGTCCAGGGAATTTCTATGACTTTGACACCTCGAGGCCTAGGGAAGGCTCTGTCTCTTCCCTCCAAAGGTGAACCTTTTGTTACCACTCGTCAGCTTTTCTCTAATGAAGAGATTCTGAAGCTGTTGCAAAAGCAGACAAGGAAAATGCTAGATGTTAAGAAGGTGATTAACTCTTCAGGAGTTTCCTTTTCTATGATCACTGATCCCGTATGGAAGATGATCTGTCAGTTTCTCCAGGACAGGTTTATGCCTGCCAAAATGCCATCCCAGTACTTGTCCAAAGAGCTTTTTACAGCTTCCAAGATGGTGTTGAAAGGAGTTGCTATTGATTGGAGCACTTACCTCCTCACTAAAATGGATCAACATTTCGTCAAAGTCACTAGGGGTAATGTTACCAATGTCACATATGGATCATATTTGTCTGCCTTCTTGACCTATTCAGGTTTACAGAAGCCTGTGCCTCCACCTCCTCCATCAGATCCAGTACCTCCTCCTCCACCTTCAGATGAGTCAGAACCCATTGATATAGAGGATGATGATTCTCCGCCTCCCCTGGTCATCCAGCACAAACGCTTGAAGCGGATAGCGGATAAAGCTCATTCCGTACTTCCTTCAGTGTCCATCCCTGCTACCTCTGGCAGTGATCTCCCTGGGTATCTCACTTGTAATAACATATTCAGAGCACATCAAGAAGGATCTTTGGACATATCAGTTCCCTCCCTGAACAGTCTAGTTTCAGGAGATGCAATTCCTTTCCTCTGTAAAGATATTCAAAGTTCTGTTGAATTGTTAGTGACAGCCTGTGTTCAACAGCTGTACGCGTCCTTTTATGAAGAACTCATGCAGTCTAAGGACCAGTTGCATAAGGCAACATCCGAGTTAGCTTTTGCTAAGGATACCCTAGCAGATTTGTTTAAGCAAATGGAACAACAAACCCAACTGGTTGCCACCCGAAGCGATGAGATCTCTTCTTTGAAGATCCAGTTACTAGAGGTTCAATCACAGGTCACTAGCCTTTCAGAGGAGAAGGAGAGAATGTCCAGAGAAGCGCAAGAGTTCTAAGCTATCTTAGATGACAAACTTTCAACTTTACAGATTGCTAATGACACAGTGGCATACCAAGCCTCCCAAATCAAGCAGTTGCAAGATCAACTGGAAAAATCCCGCTCTGTTCCTCCAAGCCCTAATGTTCCCTTGATTCCTTCTCTTTCACAGCAGGACTTGGCTGCTCTTCAACGACACGCTACTTTGTGTCCTCTATTCCAAGATAAAGTGGAAAGATTGCAGTCCAGAATGGACTTGTTATGGTCTACATTTGAGCAGTTTCAGGAATATGTCTCACCAGACCATTCTTTCTTTGTCCACTACCACTTACAAAAGTTGGTCTTCTACATGAAGCTTTCCACGATGGACTTACCTCTTCCAGAGGATGGATGGAGTGGGGCTTGGTCTGCTGAGTTGTTGACAGAGGTAGTAAGAATAGTGTTTGAAGATTCTGTCATGCCAGACACCATGTTGATGTCATACATGTATCTACGAGGAGACTTGTTAATTCCAGATGAGGTGGATATGGCATGGTATGTGGGGGATGTGGTCTTACAGGCTGTTTTGTATGTCAACCATTTGGAGTTGCGCATAGCTGACATGTTCCAGAGATATTCCTCCAAAGTGGCTGATTGTCATGATAATTCGTGGCATCCCATGATTGATTCTGTGGTCCTGAATCAAAGACAAAACACAGCTCCTACCTTTGCCCAGAGTACTAATCAACTGAGGATGGATCTCTTAGCCTATCTTTCAAAACATAATCCGTTTGATTCTACCTTCTTTGATGCCTATCATAGACGATCTCTCTTAGGACCTTCTGTTCCTACCCTCCTCTATTACCAACAAATGACTCACCGATATGCTATATATCTTTCCCTTTGTCAATCTAATTCCACAACTATTTTACCCCTTCTTTTCCAACCTTCCTCTTTCCCTCAAATTCCCATTTTTACATACTGTTCCTTTATTGAGGATAGGGTATTTTCCCCTTCTCCATCCTGTCATTCTCCATCCCTTCATGTACCCTCCACATTTCCTATTTATTAGTTAACACCCTTCCTTAGTGATTCCCTCCAAATTTCTGCCACTCCTTCTTTAACCTTTTCTTCCTTTTATGATTTTTCCTATCCCTCCCTTCATCCACTTTTCCTTATTCCACTACCCTCTCCTAACACTTCTATATCTCAACCACCTCAGTTGGTTAGTGATTGTGATGGGTTTGATAATCAGATTTCCAGAAGAAGGGGATGGAGTTCGGATGATTCCCTTACAGGACCTCAGATCAATTGGCCAGTAATTCCAGGAGAATGGACAGCTTCTAGTCAAGCTTATCAGAATATGTTCATTTTGCTCAGCAGTATTCACAGTCTGCAGATCCTTCAGTGAGATTAACTGCTCACTTTGCTTGATACCTGGCGTATATGCATAGGCACTCTCATAATGATTCCAAGCCTATTCCAAAGTTGTGCATGAATGTCAATGTGAGCATTGATTCCCAACAGCTGGATATTTTGTATTTTCATGCCCTTTGTTTGCCTAGCAGATACTTAGTCATGTTGGAAAGGATGTGCTGTCTTCAGTTTTTTCAAAATCCTCCCAAAACCTTTGTAGATGAATCTTTGTCTATGGATCGTTTCCGACAACATCAATCTTTCAAGAGGGATCATCTTCATTGATACCTTTCCAATGTATGGTGGCTGCTTTTTAATGAAAAACTCTCTTTTTGGAGGAGTCATTCAGATGGTTGTGTTGTATTAGTGTTTGTGTTGTGAGTTCATTTATGTACAACGAACATGGTGGTTTCCTATTGGATTGGATTTCGTGTGCGAGCTACATTTTGGAGACTTGTGGTGTTGAGGTCGTGGATGGAGAGTTGAAGCTGATGCTGATGAAGAAGAAGAAACCTCTTATATCCTTTACAAATTTGTTGTGATTTTTTGTTTAATAAGAAGTGTTAATATATAAAGGGTTTTCCTTTCTTTGAATTTTTATATCAGAAACAGGTTATAACTTGGGGTCGTGGTGGATGGATTATTTTTTAGAAGAGATATTGACGATTAACGTTGCGATTTTAAATGCACTTGTATTCCCTTTTTCCTGGGTCGCGAGGACGCTTCATTATTAAGTGTGGGGATATGTTGAGTGTTGAAATGACTTGTTTTTTGGCTGATTTTTACTGTTTTTGAGAGCTGAATGCTTGATTTTATGAGATGCTTGATTGGTTTAGAAGTGGTTTGAGAGTTTTTTGGATGATATTGATTGTATTTTGGAAGTTCATGATGTTTATTGGTGGTTCTGTGATGTTCTGATTGGTTCTGTATACCTTCTGTTTTGTTCTGTTTTGGTCTGTTTTGTTCTAATTGTCTTCTGTAAGGAGGGATGGAGTATTGATTGATGAAGATTGAGATCTTGTGAAAGCTTATTGAATGGTTTATGAAAGTTTGGAATGGTTTGAGTATGAGTTATGTGGTTTTGATGACCTTCTGTATGTCTTCTGTAGAGCTTCTGTCTCTGTTCTGTACTGTAGCTGTTCTGGTACTGTTCTGTATGCTTCTGTATATGTTCTGGTGGATGAGAGTGTAGCTTGGGAAAGTTTTCTAGCCTTGGAAAGAGGTGAATACAAGTGCAAAAGAGCTGAAAGAAGTGGAAGAAGTAGTTGCTGAAGACTCAAGTGAAGACTAGAGTGAAGTGACAGTAGTGAGCTATGAAAAGACACTGTAGTGGCTCTGGTGACTCCTCATATCAGACATACCTCTTAGGAGGGGTATCCACGACCTAAGAAGGATTATTGAGAGTTATTTTGAGAGATCGTAGTGAGGATATGATGTATTATTGATGGAGAGAGAGAGAGAGAGAGAGTCAGAGATAGCCAATTCTACTGAAACAGAGTAATTGTATATGAGAGATTGAGAGAGAAGACTATGAAGATATTGAAGATGAATACTATGTGATGTATTTCCATTCAAAGATGGTGTATTCCTTTGCTTTCTTTGTTCTATTGATGGATTTTGTGAAGATGTTGAAGAATATGGTTGATTCTATCAAATCCGTGGGAGATCTACATGATGATGTATGAAGATTTGTTGTGCCTGGTGTTCTTTTCTTCATTGTGATCATATGAAACATAATAAAAAAGCTTGTTGATGTTACAAGATAGATTTTCTTGCAAGAGAATTCCCTTTTCCTTGGTGTTCCTCTTGGGGCTCCAACCACCCAAAAGGGATTTAGGGTTTTGTATATAAAGTTGAAAAGTGAATGAGAAGCTCATTCTTGTGTGTGGCCAAAAGTAGCTCTCCTCCTCCTCTTCTTCTTCTTGTTCTTGCTTGCTTGAGCTTGTGCTTGAGAGAGGGAGTGTGAGAGTGTGAGGAAGTGAGTGTGTGAGGGTGAGGGACCGTGGGGTGAAGAAGCTATCCATCTTCTCCTCTCTTCTTCTCTTCTCTTCTCTTCTCTTGTCTTGCTCGCGGCAATGGAGCTTGGAGCTTGGAGCGGGAGGATCGAGCTTGCTTGAAGCTTGCACTTGGATTGTGGAGCTATCGGAGTGCGTGGGAGAGGAGGTAACTCGAACGGCACGGAGATAAGCTCACTACACCCGTAGATATGGATGGCGCATCGGTTATGTGAGAGGTAGCTATTAGTGCTCAGCTTGGAACGCTTGAAACAATAAGTGGTCCGTGGGTCTTGGCGGTTGACCGAAAGCTTCCACAGCTTCTCATTCACTTTTCAACTTTATATACAAAAACCTAAATCCCTTTTGGGTGGTCATCCCCTTTTCCCCTTTTTTACATGGCCAGGCCATTTTTTCCATTGTCCTTCTATCTTCCTAGCTTCCTTTCCACCGCCCATCTACATTTACAAATTGCACGGGTGAGAGCCCGGTGCTCCTTGAATTAAACCATAATGTGCTTGCGCTCTTTACAAAAGTTTTGACTTGCGCTTTTCCTTGTGCGCTTTTGTTTTCCATTTCTCTTTGCCTTGACCTTTGTCTTTGTCTTTTGCTTTAGCTTTCTAGATTTTCCACCACTTGGCACTCTTTAACAAGATTTCAGGATGCACCTTTGTATTTTAAAATGCACCTTTTCCCTTTTGCATTTGCCTTGGACTTTTTAAGGTTGCCCTTGCGCTTTTGGTCTTTTCTCCTCTTCTTTCTTCAGTCGGGCTACCTTTTTTTTGCCTTTGCCTTGCGTCTTTTTTATTTCCTTTTGTTTTCTTCGTGTTGGGGTTAACATTACCCCCTCCTAGATGAGTGCCAATCCCATGGCACTCACTGTTGTAGGTAGCAGGCATTAGCATGCACCGAAGACGTGGGTGGCAAGGGCATCTGGGTTGCCGTGGCGAAGTGTTGGTAGGGCACGTTGGTGGGTTAAGTGGTAGGGTTGTTGGAGTTGGTGGTGGGGCTGTTCTTTGGGGGGGTTGCATTGATGGAGTACAAGTGGTAGTTTGTTGGGGATTCTGTACATGATGATTCTTGGCAAGCTTATAGGGAGATAGATAATGATAGGAATTCAGAGTTGAGTATTGATGAAGGGCGAACACATTCGTTGGAGTCTTCAACAACTGCAATTGAAAACCTCTCATAGATGGTTTCTCCCTAGGGGTAGTGCTAGTCTTCTTTATCATGCACAAGACATAGTTTAATTAGTTTGGGAGACATGTCAAACTCTAAGCAAGCTGAGAGGATTGTCTTGCACTTGAGGACCCAAACTATGTATATGCTTTGGTGCTGATATTATGTGAGTGCTCGTGCATACTTAGATATTATGTAGGTAAAAGACCGCGGGCTAGTTTCTCATAAGGACATGTGAATGAAGCAAAGTCGTCCATGGTGGGAAGAAGTACACATGAAGGTGTAGGCGACATCCTGTGCATTGTGATTGCACAATGTAACATAATAGAACACAGGGATACTGCACTATCGGTAGCTGGGAGACATTGGACCGGTGCGATGGAGACAGTGCACTTTTCATGGCCATTCGTACAGTGCTTACCACAATTGATTGCAATGGTATTAAGGTAGTGCAAGAGGGAATTGTGTGAATGGGTCAGGGTGACATGTCTAACCATAGGCGAGACAAGCTCCCTAGGTTTGTCCCGCTCTTGATGTGCCCTGAACTATTGTGGGTGATGCTAGGGGGCTAGGGGACTAGGGGACGTAGCCAGCCGACTAAGGTCACTGGACGTACATAATTTGAGGACCCCTAGGTGCAGTGCTGTGATCGTGGGTGCTTCTTATTTTTTCGTTCTTTTGTTTTGTTTTGTTTTCTTTCTTTCTTCTTCTTCTTTCTTCCTTTTTTTTTTTGACTTGCCCAAGTACAACCATTGCAATATGTTGAGGTTATCAGCTTTCCAATGGGCTGGGAAATGTCAAGCTTCTAAGGCTCAGGAATTGGATATGATAGTGATGATTGTGCCCTAGCCTCATTGTTAGAGAAGCCGTTGTTGCGATGTTGGTACGATTGAGGTAACCACCGTCATGAGCTTACTATAGAGCTTGACCCAAGAGGAGAGCCTAGCCCATGACTATGCTTTGGTTCGTGCAATGTGGACAGTCGCAAGGGTGATTTTTCACGTTCAGGAGCGTGGCTTTGTTGCGGATCTTTGTGTGGTTAGTACCACTTGTGGTGACCTGGGCATTGAACACGTTTGCACGAAGAGCTGTGTCATCATGTATCCACTTGTCACTTCATGAGAGTATATGCTTGTTTGCGTCAAGTACAATGAACCAATGCAATCATGTTAGGATATAACTCTTTAAAAATATTATGATGCTGATTGCAATGCCCATTCCATTGCTTGTTAAAGACGTGGCATACATTAACAATAGATATTGGAAGTGTTGGAAGTGTGTACAAGTGGGGATTTTGCCCCTTTAATCATCAAAAGACAAAAAGTTATGGCAGGATGGCTTGTTAAGCTGCTTGTATATCATAGAGGCTACTCGATTTGCACAAAGCAGGGTGAGTCTGGGTGGCTAGGCGACTGAGGCTCTGCTGGTGAGGGGCTCCTGTGTGGTTGGGCAGGGAAGATGTTGGCTGGGACATGAATGGTCTGGTCTCTGGTCGCGGCCATTTCCAAGATGCTTTTGAACAAGGCACCGAATTCTTCCTTGTCTCAAGTAGCCCTTTCAGCCTTTGAGCACGCGGTGCCCGAGCGCCTGTTGGGGGTTTGCGCAACTGGTGTTGCCACATCTTGCATGCTTCTTTGAGCTTCTGCTCCCCTGGCCCGGGGATTCTTCGGCCTACATCCGAGGCGGTGTCGCTTGGGACTTCGTTTTTTTGCATACCTTTTGAGGGTGGGCACGTAGCGCACCGACAGAGGGGCATGTACTGCATGTTCTCGTCGACAGCGGAGAGCATCTTTGCAAGCCAACTGCCCTAGGTTCTCCATGTTTTCCTCGTAGGGGGACCTGCAAGATGCGAACCAAGGGTTAGGCCTTGATACGGGATAAAACCATTCGCATGGAAAGGATTATAGTGTGGGTTATCAAGTGCATATGACAAGAAGGGGAGGGGTGAGACGTGCAGTGCTTGTTGTAGAGGGATGGCCCCCATGATGATGTTCATTTAAGCTCCAGCCATTAGCAAATCTTGGCTTACGCTGAGTTACGTGGACTGGTGTCATGGATTGGGGCAGGGCTCATCCTCGAAAGGATAGACCCGAAAGGGAAAGGTGTATAGAAAGGGATTGCACCCTACCTATATCATCAGAGATGTTGATGAGGGCTTCCCATGGTGGTAATGAGGGGTGCATGCACTCCGCCCGGAGGTGAAATGGTCACACAACTTCTAAACATGCGGTGAGAGGAGGACTAGACGAGCTTAGTCTGTTGACCCCAACTCTTCTCCCTGCGCTTGACTATTATTGCTTGTGTGTGTTGATAGTGTCTATACAGGGTCACAAAAGTCATTGTTTATTTACATACATATACATGAATCCATGTCACTTCATGAGGATAAAAGCCAATTGTAGAACTCTGGATTGTACTAGAGCGTGGCACACACATCCAATACTTGTGGCAGCTTACTCAATATTGATAGATATTTTGCAACATCGAGTAGCATGGAACCTTGTTCGAGTCTACTGGCAACATGTAACTCCTCCTCAGTGAGAACCTTATCAAACAAAGAGTTCTCTTGGCTAGGTTCAGCTAAGTCCATACCCCGAATGGTAGTCAGCACTCAAAGGGAAGTTGGTGCCACATAGGTTGGGTCTCTTTGAGACTGCCATTTGGCCAATTGCTCTTTTGAGATTGTCATGATTTGGGCTCCTAGTTCGGCCATTCCAACACGGTTTTCAAACTAACGTTTCTCAAATTGACATTGACCATTCGATTGTCGCTTTAGTTGCTCTATCTTTAAGAGATTTGGTTGGTAGAGCACATCATTGAATGTTACAGTTAAGCGTAGTTCATCGACTTCCTCGTTAGAGATGAGTCGCATGCGTTCATGCATGAGCCTATCATAGTGCTCATTAAGATGTTCTTGCTCTTCCCAGGATAGGGAAAGTGGCAAGTATTCTCCAAGCTGCTCCTTAGGGAATGCGCCCATGTCAGCAAGGACATAGACACGTGCGAACACCTTGAGCTTAGCATCCAACTCAGTTAAGCATTCTGCGATACTTCAATGTTCAACGAGGGCTTGCTCGGTTGCTATCTCATGCAAGGTTCTAGGAGTTTGCCTAGGCTTTAGCATAACTGGGGGCTCAAGCCTAAATGAGCAAGATTGGTCAACGCTAGGATTGCTCATGCTCTCGGGGATTGTGCGTTAGGCTTTGTTGCTATTTTTTCATGGTTCTCCTCGGATGTGACTGGCATAGATTTGTCACCCTGTTGTGACAGCGTTGTATCCACTCTTGATTGGTCGATGTGAGTTCTATTTTTAGTGGATTGAGTGTTGAAAGCAACTGTTGATGGTAATGGTTGCTTTGATTTTTCATAACACACGGATGTGTCTGAGGTTTCACCGCTATTAGGAGAGACATCAATGGGTTCATTGGTGGATGGACTTGATGCTTTATTCCCCAGCTCTCCAACAATACTCTTGGTCTCAATGCTCTTGGGGTTTACAACCACCTGTACTACTGTTGTTTTCGTTGTTTTCTTCTCTTTTTCTTAGTTAGTGAAGGTGCATAACTTAATGACTCAAGACCTTGAACTAGGTCAGTCCCATTGATGTGCTTGGTTGGGCCTCAACTTTCCCCTGCTCTAGTGTGTCCTCACGGGACATAGCTGTGGCCTGCTGAATAGCCTTGCTAGGTTGTGAGGGTACAACTACCTCCCTTTTTGGAGAGTCTAGCTCTTCCCTTTTGTTTAACTCCTCCAGTCTAGGCTTTAGGAGCTTTGGAAGTGCTGGAGTTGTTAATGAAGTTGGTTGCGACACCTCCTCCACAGGTAAACTACTAAGGACACGTTCTGCAAGGGGCTGTGACTGTTGTGATCCCTGATTAGAAGTAGTAGCGGCTAGTCCAGTGGGCTGGCTACTCTTGGTGGATTGCGGTGTTAGGTCCCTCGGGCGATCGGAAGTGGTTGCGTCTTTTGTTTCCCTTTGAGCATTCATCTGTGTAGATCGAGCATGAGTTGATCTGGTCACATTGGGTTGCACATGCATATCCTTGGGCCGAGGGCTACAGTAAGTGTCATGTCACCCCTCTTGGATATTTGGAAGCTTTGATGGAGATAGAGATTGGGAGTGAGTAGCCGCCATTGATGACCGCTGTTGTGCTTCCTATGTCCGTTTGGAAAAAGAGGATGTAGGAGATCTAGGACTCTTAAGTGGACTTGGCACTGGCTGAATGATTTGCTCGAGGCTATTAGACGATTGTGCCATTTGCTTTGTTGAGCAATCAGCCTTGCCATGAGCAACATTGTGCCTATGATGCCTGTTATCCTCTTGGAAAATCAAAAGCTTTTTGGGCAATAATGGCTTTTGTGCACGCTCAATGGCTACATATGACATCTGCTTATTAAGCATGCTAGGCTGAGGTTCTTTCTTTCGAACACTCACGTCTGGTTTCTTGCCTCGAGACCTAGAGTTTCTCTTAGATTTCCTCCTGTGCTTTATTGCTTTTGATGCAATCTTGCCTTTAGCTGATAGAGATGGTTTAGTAGGGGATTTTGGTACCCAAATCCATCTGTTGCCTGCATAATACCCTTGAACACATAGCAACGCTTTGGATATCTATCGCGGCGTTGTGTTGACCCTCCATCAATACCTTTGTCTATAAGGCTTGGGGTTCTTTTGGGGTCTTCTACGATATTTGTAAGTCCAAAGCCCATCCTTGGCATTGTCTCTTGACCTTCTTGTTTCAAGCATGGCCTCACTCACTGGTTCTCGTTGTTCGACCTATGCTTGTATCAACTCTTCCAACAAGTCCTTGCTCTCGTTAATAGGCTTGGTTGTTATGTCAGCACCTTCCTTGCCTTTCCCTCGAGGTTCGATGAGGTCACCCTTGCTAAAGGTTGTGACTATCCTCACACCCGGTAGTGTCAAGTGTATCCTCTGTGCTACATAGTCGGCCTCACACTTGGTCGCCCTTTTGAAGGGTCTTCCTAGGAGGGTTTCCTTACCATATTTAGCACTATTTGGAGGAACATGAAATAGGATAGGCAAGCTTTCAGTTTCAATTGTTGCAAGGATATTGCACTTCCCTATGAGTGCTTGTGGAGGTCCCCCATAAGGGCTAAGAGTTGCATTATTCGGTGTCAGCTTTGGTTGGCCTAGTAGGGTCCATGCCTCATAGGTCAAGACATTAAAATCTGCTCCTTCATCAATCAGAGCATCGATAGTATGCTCTCTCCTTCGCGTTGAGTTTGACCCTAAGATAAGTAGGTGGTACTATGTCTTCATCTTCCGAGTCTTGGCTTGTAAATTTAAGCCTTTTGACAAATGCCCTTGAGTCCCCAACTGCACGACCAGATGTGGATTCTCCACTGATGTCTTGGCTCGTCAGTGCAGTGCTATTCAAGGAGCATCTATTGTCAAGACTGTCATATCTAGTCATTCTCACTATTGCAGCTTGATGTCGTTGCTTTCCGCTTTGACTAGATGCAGTCTGAATGCAACACGTATGTGTTTTTGCAGTGTGATCTTTTTGCCCTTGTTGGCTAGATGGGCCCATTGAGGTTCTAGGGTCTCTGTTTGTCTCTATTCAGGTACGGGATTTTGTTTGCTCTTTTGCAAGTGAAAATCCATGCTCGTGTAGAGCCATTGCTACACTAGGGTCTGTTTTGGAGGACCTGTCATGGCACGCGTTTTCTCCCCAACTTCCTCAGGGGCTCTGCGGGGGTCCGAGGGGGGGGGCAGTCCCCCTCGGCCCAAAGGGCCGTTACGGTAAACACCATGCACAATTTGGAGGACTGTTTAGCCAAATTTTGAACCACTTGCTTCAAGTTTCAGCCCGGTGATAGATCTGTAATATGCCTTTAGCTCTACGTAGCCTTTGGGGTCAATTTCGGGGTTCAGGGTTTTTCTAATATGTTGCCTCATTTGTTTTTGGCCAATCAGGTTTTAACTGCTCAGCGCTTTGCATCTAGGTCTCTGGGTCTCGCTGCTGCCTACTTCAAGCTGCTAAGCAGCTGCTCCCTACGATTTCGTCTATTCGTGTGCTAGAATTAAGTTCTGAGCGTAAGGACTTTTGACAGTTTGCGCTGCTGAGCTCTAGCCGGATCAAGTCAAATTTTTGAGAATTTGATAAAAATTTACACTCGGCCCAGCTAGTCCGAATGGGTCACTCGGACAGGCCGAGGTACATGGGCCGAGGGCCGAATTCTGGATTCGGACAGGGTAGACTCGAACGGGCCGGAGCGCAGACTCGGATGAAGTCGCTCGGACAGATTGGCTCTCAGACGGGCCGAATGGTCAATTCGGGCGAGGTCACTCAGACAGGCCAAGGCACTTGGGCCAAGGGCGGAATATGACACGAGGCCGAGAGTCGAATCCTATGGCTCAGACGGCCAAGGGCCAAATTAGTCGATGGTCCAAATGGTTGATTCCGATGGGCCAATTAGAGTTTCAGGCCTAGTGGGCCGAACGAACGAGGGTCGAGGGCCAATTCTGGGACTCAGCCCAAAAGTGATCACTCGGACGGGCCGAACGCGGTGCGGCGACGACAACGAGAGGTCGATTTTGCTCGATTCTTGCAATTTAATCAATCATAGCAAGCATAAACCTCCAGATCCTATCTAGGGGGATAGGGGAAGGGATTCATATACTTGAATAGAGTAGTAGGCTTGTCGATGGCGAGATCAGAGCGAATC
Source organism: Lygodium microphyllum (assembly GCF_053477565.2). Lineage (NCBI taxonomy): Eukaryota > Viridiplantae > Streptophyta > Polypodiopsida > Schizaeales > Lygodiaceae > Lygodium > Lygodium microphyllum. Next base: position 161,692,292 of record NC_141136.1, on the reverse strand, counting down.
GTGCGATGGCTCTCTCTCTCTCTCTCTCTCTCTCTCACTGAAATGGTCACAAATGAGCTCTCCCTTGGCCTCTTGGCTCTTATGCCCCTTCCCGGGTCATTCACTTACCGATCTTAGGCATCAATAAGCAAGCTTTTTACCATTTTTTACACAATTTTTGCCCTGTTTTACCCTGTTTTGCAACAGTAAACCCTAATGCTTATGATGCCCCCAATCATTCACTTACCGATCTTAGGCATCAATAAGCAAGCTTTTTACCATTTTTTACACAATTTTTACCCTGTTTTACCCTATTTTGCAACAGTAAACCCTAATGCTTATTTTCTTTGTTTTCTCCTACTCTAATGCATCCAATTCACAAAGTAAATACCTACATTACTCCATCTCACAACATAAATCTCAAAAAAGTAAAAAACCTACTTGCCAAGGAGATCAAATACCATCTTCAACCTCCTCACTTCTTACCTATCTCAAGCACCGGTTCGGGGAAAGCCCTTACTTCGATGCTCGATTCGAAGCACGCAAGCGCTCAAGGCTTGAATCCGTTGGTCCCGGCAATGGAACCAAAATGTGGGAGCTTCGCTTAACCGCCAAGACCCACAAACCGCTTATTGTTTTAAGCATTCCAAGCCGAGCACCAATGGCTACCTCTCACATAGCCGACATGCCATTCATATCTACGGGTGTAGTGAGCTTACCTCCATGCCGATTCGAGTTACCTCCTCTCCCACGCACTCTAGTAGCTCCACGATCCAAGTGCAAGCCTCAAGCAAGCTCTATCCTCAAGCTTCACGCTCCAAGCTCCATTGCTGCGAGCAAGAGAAGAGAAGAGAAGAGAAGAGAAGAAGAGAGGAGAAGATGGAGAGCTTCTCCACCCCATGGTCCCTCACCCTCACACACTCACTCCCTCACACTCTCACACTCCCACTCTCAAGCACAAGCTCAAGCAAGCAAGAACAAGAAGAAGAAGAAGAAGAGGAGAGCTACTTTTGGCCACACACAAGAATGAGCTTCTCATTTACTTTTCAACTTTATATACAAAACCCTAAATCCCTTTTGGGTGGTCATCCCCTTTTCCCCTTTTTTACATGGCCGGCCGTAGCCTAGGCCCTTTTTTCCATTGTCCTTCTATCTTCATAGCTTCCTTTCCACCGCTCGTCTACATTTACAAATTGCACGGGTGAGAGCCTGGTGCTCCTTGAATTAAACCATGATGCGCTTGTGCTCTTTTACAAAAGTTTTGACTTGCGCTTTTCCTTGTGCGCCTTTGTCTTCTGTTTCTCTTTGCCTTGGCCTTTGTCTTTGTCTTCTGCTTTAGCTTTCCCGATTTTCCACCGCTTGGCACTCTTTTATAAGATTTCAGGGTGCGCCTTTGTATTTTAAAATGCACCTTTTCCCTTTTGCATTTGCCTTGGACTTTTTAAGGTTGCCCTTGCGCTTTTGGCCTTTTCTCCTCTTCTTTCTTCAGTCGGGCTACCTTTTTTTTGCCTTTGCCCTGTGTCTTTTTTATTTCCTTTTGCTTTCTTCGTGTTGGGGTTAAGGCTCATACACCACATCAAATTCAAATTTTTACTAGGATAGGATGGAGATAATCATAGCAAGAGATGGTGAAGAGCTTCACAATCCCAAGCCCCTCATGCATGCACTCTAATTCTCTCTCTACTTTACTCTCAAGCCATGGTTGCACAAGAAGAATAGAAGTAAGTTGAGTAGTAGCTTAAAGTTTGGACACACAAAAATAGCTTGTTTCATCTACTTTCAAACCTTATATATAGGAAAATTAGGATTAGAATTAGGACCAAGGTTAGGATTAGGCCCCTTGTGAATTAAGGTTTCCACCACTTTTAGGGTATCCTATCCTATCTACCTTGTGGAATCATTACTAATCCTCCTCTTGATGCATGCTTCTTCTTAAGGTTATTTGGACCTAGTCTAGACTAAAAATGATAGAATATATCATCCTAACCTCCATATCCTTTGCAAGTCAACAAATACATCCATGGGAACTATCATAATTTGCATGGGTGTGAGATCGACTCTCAAAAAATTACTATGATATTCGCAGATTATGTTACAAGTGCCCAAAATAATCTAACGAAGCTAAAATAAATAATGCATCTTCCAATGACCATTTTTGGCACTTTTCCTTTTACTTTCTTTGAAAATTTCCTTCCACATTTGCAATCAACCTTACCTCTCCCCTAGAGGAGTGCTAGTCTCATGGCAAGATAGTAGGCTATGGTAATGTGGAATACTAGGATGGTTGTTGCTAGAGTAGTCCTATTGGAGAAGTGGTTGTTATAATTGATAATGAGGAAAAAGACTACAATTAGTACTTTGGTGAATGGTAGGTGATGGCATGGATGATGGGAGAGTCACCTTTCCATCCATAGACACTCCACTTGATGTAGTAGCATGTTAATGACCTTTTTTTTGCAACAATATACTTGCAAGCCTCCATAAAAATGATATATCATAGAGCATTGAAGACCATGCTCCTTTGCATCAAGGTAAACAAGTTTGTTGCACCATTACTTGACAGAGGATCCTTGAATTTCAATATTTTTGAAAACATACTTAATGACTAAGTATATGGTAAACAAGTTTGTTGTAGCATTACTTAATTGAGGACCCTTGGATTTCAATATTCTGTTAAAAATATTTAATAACTAACTTGGAATTTAGTTAAGTTGCTTGAGGGCAAGATGTCTATTGAATGCAAGTGGTTTTAAAAAGTCAAATGTAAATCAGATGGCTCGCTTGAGAGATACAAAACTAGATTGGTTGTGAATGCTCAATAGTATAAGCTAGACTATGAGGAGACTTTTAGTCATGTTACGAAGATGGCAACTACAGGGAGTGCCATTGCATTAGTTGCATCCAAAGGTTGGAAGCTATATGAGATGGATGTAAATAATGCTTTCCTAAATGGTGATTTAATGGAAGAAGTCTATATGGATCGGTCGAAAGGATATGTACATGTTAAATATCCATCTTATCTTTGCATATTAAAGAAAGCATTGTATGGATTGAAACAAGCACCACGAGCATGGAATGCAAAAATCAGCTCATTCTTATAGAATCTTGGATTTTAGATGGGTAAAGTTAATCATAGCTTTTTCACTAAGAAGATAGAGAACAACTATGTGATTTTGGTGGTTTATGTAGATGATTTGGTCATTATAGGTGATGACACATAGGGCATTGATGAGATCACATGAAGAGTTCCAGATAAAAGATTTAGGAGAGCTAAATTTTTTCCTTGGTATTGAGGTCATATGGACACCTCAAGGAATCTAGATGTTGCAAAAGCAGTATGCATATAATATGCTAGAAAAGTATAGTATGTTAGAATGCAAGCCCATGGATACTCCATTAGAGCAGAATGTCAAGTTGACAATTGATACATGAAATGAGATTGAGAATGTGATTATGTATAGATAGATGGTTGGTAGCTTGATTTATCTTACAATTACTCAACTTGATCTCAGCTATTCAGTTGGATTGATCAATCGGTTCATGAGGCCAATGAAACCTCATTTAGATGTTGTGAAAAGGATTATGAGGTATGTGAAGGCTATATACTACATTATGGGCTATTTTATGAGTATGGTAAGCCTCATGAGCTTACAAGATATAGTGATGCAGATTGGGTTGGATGTGCAAACAACAAAAGATTGACAAGCGGATATGCATTTGGTCTTGGCAACAGCAACATAATTAGCTAGAGCAGTAAAAAGGAACCCATTATGGCTCTCTCAAGTACTAAAGCAGATTACAAAGGTGTAGTCTTAGCTGCATGTGAAGCTATTTGGTTGGTCAAGATGATAGATGACTTGGGAGTATAGGTGGATAAACTAGTCAAGTTGTAATGTCCCCATTACTTACTTTATTTTAATAAACAATGTGCATATACATTCCAAAGAAAATTGATTTATGCTGCACATATTTAAAAACTAGCTCTAATTATGAAATTGGCTCTACTTATGAAGATATTTTTTGTTATTACTGAGGTATTACATGCCAGTTCATGAAAGAAAGACTTGGGAAACCCTCCCAAGACTAGCTTATTAAAACTATGTTTGTCGTATAGAAGAACAAAAAGAACTAGCCTAGTGGATAGTCACTTGGCAGTTAAGTGCACTTGGGTGATGACACTATCGGGATGGGTGACCTCCTGGGAAGATTTTCCTACAAGCTAGTGAGAGCTTCACATGCATAGCCAACGGCACCAAAATGAAGCCTTCATAGCTCGTTGCCAAGTATGCCAAGGCTAAGATCCCAAGGTCTATGCCTTGGTCACCGCCTTCGTCGTATGCCTTGGAGTGACACCCACCCGACGAAGTGACACACAGTGCATCCTCGTCCATATATTTGACAATTTTTATTTTCGTGCTACAAGAATGAAGCCCCTCCCTGATGTCATCAATGATGCCATCGAAAATGCTAAAAGAAAGTGTTCTCTCTTTGTCATCGATGATGTCATAAAAAATGCTAAAAAGCAAGTACCCTCTCTTTACCCCCCCCCCCCCCCCCATTACTATATAAACAAGGGTAGAGTGTCACATCAGAAATAACAACAACGACCCGTGCAAAAGTCTCTTTGTTGTTGACACGATGAAGCTCTGCTGTAATAAGCCGAATCTCTCTCTCTCTCGCTATACCTATGCGGAAGTGTTTCTCGAATCCATTAGCTTCTTCCATGGCTCCCAAGAGATGTTGGGATGCTGAGCAGGGTCACGCTCAGAGAGCTCCCCAATGCTAGGAAGTGACCGCTGTTGAGGGAACTCAATATGATGCTGAGGCGCAATCAAAAGTTAACCCTGAACCCATTCAAACCGAAGAACTAGCCATCCCACAACAAATCGAGGTTATGGCCATAACCCGTAATCACGATGGATGGCCGAACAGAGATAATTAGATTAGTATATAAGAAAATGATCACGATTAGTTAGAAATTACTTAGACTTGTAAAAGCATGTTAGTATTATCAAATGCTTTTTAGGAAGGAGCACGAAAATTGATGAAGGGGATAGATTCTATGCATCGCATTGACAATTGTGTTAAAAATATTTTAAGGTTATGATTGCTTTTGGATTTGTGAGTGATGAGTTATGGCTCTTATGATTCCGATCTTGTAGAGCTGGACAAGTTGTGGATTGTGGTGGTTTGGGATATTGGGGTCCCCAACCCAATGCTCCCTTACACTTTGCGGAGTGTGGAAAAACTCATCTAGAGGTGGGGGGTCCTACGCTCCTAAGGGAGATAGGTGTTTTTGATATTTGATTACTCGAGCACCTGAGAGGGTAAAGGACTGAGTGATAAGTGCCCCTATTATGTAAGATAGCTCCGGTGGCTCAGGGAAGCTCAAAGGGGCTCTGAGCTAGTAAATTCCCTATTGACTGCGGATGGAGTGCGATCACATATAGCCAATCCCGAGGGATTGAAAGGTCCTACTATCCTAGGCTAGATGGTGTCTTTCTACGAAAAGACAAATTTTGTAGTACACTATGAAGTGATCGTAAAATAAAGTATCTGATTTTTGTATTGTTTGTTATGTGCTAAAGATTGAGTTTAATGAACCTAGTTTAACGGAGTAATAAAAGTAAACTGATTTTATATGTCCAAACAGTGTGGTAGTATGCTTTGCTAATTAGAAAACTAAGCAAACCCCATCGAGAAAAGTGGGAGGCTTTCATCTTGTGACAATTGGATGCCTATGGTTGGGTGGACGTGATTCCAACACTAGATAGAGCTGATTAAATCGTGACCCTCCCAATATTGTTAGGATTAGTTATTGGGTTTAACACCATTTAAGGGGGCTGGAGCTGAGATTTTACCTTATGGGTAGGGGGATCGAGTTACACTCTTCCTCGTCTCGCACTCTCTTTGAACCAAGTGCTATGTTAACCTCACTCCTACCTTTGATTGATTACAAAGTGACCTTTCTTAGGTGGGCATTAGATTGCTGTTAGGGGTGACTTGTCCACGCTTCCCCTGTGAAGTAGAACTGAGATTCCCATGTTCAACTAAGTCTAAGGTTTCCCATGGGAAGATGGGATGGTGAGGTGCATGAATATGAATTTCAATTGACTACTAAGAGGACTCCTTTAGGTCTGTTGGAGGAGGTACCTCACATGTGGTATTAGAGCCTAGGTTCCAAAGGAGCCTTTAATGTAAGGTTAAGTTGTCAATGTATACAAGGAATTAATAAAATAACCACACTTGTTTGAAGAAAACTATTGTTGAATATCTTGCACAAACACTGGCATACACATTGTACCACAGGAACTTAGCGATGAGGAAGCTACGCGTTTGCGGGATATTTTTTCCATCATGTATCAAGTAGCCTTAGGGTTGAATAAGTTCTCATACCGCGAGGCTATATTTGAGATAATGGAGATGATCTTTATTCCTCCAATTTTATTGCAATCTCATTCTAACTCATGGTACATGAAATATTTCTGGCCAAGGAACAGGTCACATATGGAGATATATTGTGGGCATAACATCCTTCTTCATTATGAACTATGGAGGATTTGATGGGTTGAACAACTAAGGACAGTTAAGATATACCTTTTGTTTAGTGCCTTTTTTGAATGGTTACTAGACATTGGGAATGAGCCTGTACCTGAAACCTTGTGGGTATATCAGAAAGTGTTACAAATACTACCACTCGAGAGATTTGTTGTAGTGCCAAGAAGACCTTATTTTGGTATAGGATGTTTTGGATACCCCCAAGAGCCACCACATTATGTTGTTTGTCATGTATATGAGAATCCCCCAAGATATGAGAATATATACCCTGATACTCTTCATGAGATGAGAAAAGGATCTATAAGATGATGTATTGGTAGATCATAGTATGATCAATACATCTTTGTAAATACTTTTCATAAATATAAAGTCTCGTTATTATTTTTGAAGAGTGTAAGTTATGAGCCTATGATGATAGTTGGGTTACTTTGACAAGTTAATGATGAAGTACGCTTTATGTGAGTGATTTTTGAGATCATGTATTCCACTGCTTGGTAGTCAAACATGTTGGAATTAAGAGAAAGTGTAATGGCTACCTTAGAGAAGACTCCTCTATGGAGTTTTTAAAGCTTATGAAGGGGCTAAAACTGGAGCCCAAATATGGGGAAGCGATGACCCTTACCTGTATTTAGACTCAACTCTATATACGAAGATGTGAAAGTCCATCTCAAGTTGTTGAAATGGCTTGAAGAACTAAAACTAGTTTGATGTTCTTATTTGAAGGATAGAAGGTTAATGATACTATGACAATTAATGGGGAGACAATGACCCTACATCATTGGATGTATGACTAATACACAAAGGTTATTTCTCCTGATAGAATAACCCTTATTGGGAGTGTAAAGTCAAAAAAAAAAAAAAAGAGAGCTGCCATAATATCCCAATCTCCCAAAATCTTATCAATTCCTAGAGACAAAGGTCAAATCACCTCGTTTTGTAGCAAAGAAGTTACAGAAATAATTAGAATCGCCAACTAGTGGTGCGAATTGATGAAACATACAAGGAAATCTAAGAGAAGAAGTTTCTTCTCAAGCATACACCAACATCTAGGTTGAGAGTTGAAGGACCCAAGGTGGAGCAAGATGTAGAAGCTTGGATTGAGGCTTTGGATGACTATTTCCTAGCTGATGAAACTACTGTTGCAAATCAATCCATGACTGCTCGTCTTCATCTTACTGGCAAATCTAAGCTTTGGTGGAAATAATTTTGCCGAGATAAAGGTGTAACAGAAGCTTTCCCAAACTTGGGAGGAGATCAAAGAAGCTACGAAAGGACGTTATCTTTCCCCATCTTTTGAATCAATCAAGATGAATGAATTCTACAATTTACGACGATTAAGCCTAACCTTGGAAGGATACTATTCTAAGTTTGTGAGTCTACGCAAATATGCACCCCCAATGACTAAATCCACCTTTTGACACTTGCCTTGAATCAATGAGACCAAAGACTCTTGAAGATGCTCTTATGTGAGCAAAGCCTATGGCCAAGAAAATCGCTCAAAATGGCCAAAGGAACCACCCAATAAAGAACTATGGAAGGGGCTACCCAAACCATGGTGTCAACATGGCCGATGCTAGAGGAAATGGTAGATCTAATGCAATCACCCAAGGACCAAATGGGAGGATAGGAATCAGGCAATGCTACTAGTGCGGAAGGATTGGACACCTAAGGGCAAATTGTCCTAACTATCCTCAAATCCTAGCCCAAACCAAGTTAGTGGAAGAGACTGAGGAAACGACAACAACAACCCAGGCCCCGTGGACATGGAAGAACAGCTGGTGCTTGGGTAAATATCATGATTGGATATCCCGAGGAATACGTGTTAGGTGAAGAAATTGAAAGAGGATCCATTCATGCCACCACGGAAAGGAAATGAGTGAATCATCAATGTTCAGTAATTCAACCTCTAGCTACTTACATGGGTACATCGTTTATAAACTTAATTGATTGTGGTAGCATACATTTCTTTCTTGCACCCAAGACAATTAAAAGATTGCATCTAGAATCTAGGGGGACAAGGAAAATGATAGTAGAATTGGCTAGTGGGAAGGAAATCACCTCAACTGAAATTGTAGGGAAACTTCAATTTGAGTTAGATAGCCATATAATTGAAGAAGAATTTTGAATCCTACCATTAGGATGCTACGATTGCATTCTGGGAATGGATTGGCTCAAGAAGAACAAAGCCCAAATTCTATGTGTTGAAGAGGAAATAATCTTTCAAGAATTGGAAGGAGAAACCATAAAGGCATATGGAAAAGTTGGAAGAACTAGAGTCCAACTAGCTAAGGTAAGTCGACTCAGGAAGGGATTGAAGAAAGGTCAATCGATCAACATGATCCAGTTGAATAAGGTCAAAAAGACTAATGAAGGCACTCTACCTTCTTGGATCAATGACTTCGAGGATGTCCTTCTAGAAGAACTAACTCAACTACCTCTAAAGCATGAGGTTGATAGAGCAAGGAACAATTGAGGCAACTTATAGAGCAAGAAGGATTTACCAACCCAAGTAATTCACCTTGGGGAGCGCCTTTTCTCTTCCAGAAAAAGAAGGATGGAACACTTTGACACTGCATTAACTTCGAAGGATTAAACCAGGTTACGATAAAAAACAAGTATCCCATACCCAAGATAGATGAACTTTTAGATCATCTACACGGAGCCAAGTTTTTTTCCAAGATTGATCTAAGGTCTAGATACTATCAAATTTGAATCAAGGTACAAGATATCCCAAAGACTGCCTTCACCACTAGATATGGTTATTATGAATTTTTAGTCATGCCATTTGGATTCACCTACATTCAATCGTCTAATGCAAGACATCTTTCAACCATATCTGGATGATTTTGTGCTAGTATTCTTTGATGATATACTTGTATACTCCAAATCAATAGAGGAACGTGAAGGTCACTTAAAGATCAGTCTAGTAACACTCCATGAAATTTAGCTCTATGCTAAGATGAGTAAATGCGTATTTCTCTCACTGACAGGATTGAATATCTTGGGTACATTGTTTTCGCTAATGGAATCTCTAAAAACCCTACCAAAGTAAAACATATCTGAGAATGGCCAATACCTAAGATAGTATAAGAAATCCAAGGATTTTTGGGACTAATAGGATGGTATTGAATCTTCATCAAGGATTATTCCCTCATTGCTGTACTCTTGACAAATCTTTTGAAGAAAAATATAGTAATCCTTTGGACCATTGAGCATAAAGAAAGCTTTGATAAGCTGTAACCACTGCACTTGCATTAAAACTCCTTGACTTCAGTCAACCATTTGAGGTGATCATTGATGCAAGTGGACTTGCAATGTCTGGGGTGCTAGTACAAGAAGGAAGATCAGTGGCCTATACTTCCAGAAAATTGAAACCCTACGAGTCCAACTATACCACTCATGACCTTGAGTTACTCATAGTAATCCATGCCTTGAAACTATGGAGACACTATCTATTGGGAAGGGAATTCACTTTAGTGACACATCATAAAAGTCTTAAGTGGATCTTCACCCAAGCTGACCTAAACATGAGGCAAAGAAGATGGATAGAGATACTACAATAGCTTGATTTTAAAATCAAATATCATCCAAGGAAGGACAATGTTGTTGTAGATGCATTAAGCTGAAAAGCCTTTCTTAATAGCATTGTAGAAGTTTCAAGCCGAAGAACTGTATCCATACTTGATAACCCTGTACTTGAGCTTGTATGCCAAGCTATTCCTCAAGATAAGGAATATGAAGGAACCATGACTAAGATACTTCAAGGAGAAAGCTCTGACAAAGAAAGATCTAAGATTAAGGATTATCGTGCTAGCAATGGTTGTCTATATTACCATGATTGCTTTTGTGTCCCAAAAAGACCAGAAGTGAAGGCCAAGATCTTATGGGAAGCACATGACAGCCTGATTACAGGACATTTGGGATATGCCAAGACACTCAACGTAGTTTGTAATAGCTATCACTGGCCAGGATTAAAAAGGGATATATTAAAGTATGTAACTCAGTGATGTTTGACTTGTGAAAGAGTCAAGGTAGAAAGGATCAAGATGCATGGAGAGTTACAACCCTTGGACATTCCACAAATGAAATGGGAGTCAATAAGTATGGACTTTGTTGTTGGATTACCTATTGCTTGGTGGATATGACTCCATCATGGTAGTGGTTGATAGATTGACAAAAGTTGCACACTTGATCCAAGTTAAAACAACATATAAGTCATTTGACATTGCTTGAGTCTTTATCAAAGAAGTATTTAGGTTACATGGATTGCCAAAGAGCATAATCAGTGATTCAGACTCCAGGTTCACCTCTAAGTTTTGGACTTGCCTATTCTAAGCAATTGGAATGCAGCTATGTTTATCATCCTCAAACTGATGGCAAAATTGAGAGGGTAAACCAAACCATTGAAGATATTCTAAAGTTTTATTATGGCAAAGAACCGAAATAGTGGATTGAACATTTATACCTTTGGTGGAGTTTGCTTATAACACTGCCTTTCAACAACAACCAAGATGTCACCATTTCAAGCCTTGTATGGGCAAGAATGTCATACACACCTAAACTTCTCAGATCCCTTTAAGGTAGAGGCTTTTAAGGCTATGCTTGAAGAGATGGATCATCAAATCCAATTGATTCGACATGACATTCAAGCTGCTCTCAGGATTGGCAAAAGTCCTATGCAGATCTTGAAAGATCCATAAGAATATTCAAGGAAGGTGACATGGTGTTTCTAAGGGTAAGACCCGAAAAGAGCTCATTATCCTTGGGGAAATATAAAAAGCTTAGTCCAAGGTATTGTGAACCGTATGAAGTAATCAAAGTAATTGGAAGGCAAGCCTACAAGGTTAAATTGCCACCCCATCTCAAGATTCACAATGTATTTCATTAAGCCTACTGAAACCTTATGTACTAAACCCCGATCATGTGTTTAATGATGAAAAAATAGTCATGCATGCTCAAGGAATTCTAGAAATACAACCCAAGAAGATTCTAGATACAAGGGAGAAACCTCTAAGAAGCCAAATCCTAAGAGAACACCCTATACAATGGAAGGATTATCTTGAAGAAGATGCCAGTTGGGTCGATGAGGCAACCTTTATGAAAGAATACCCCCAGTTTCTCTCAAGATGAGGACATCTCAATTTCTCTAAGGAGGGAAGAATGTAATGTTCCCATTACTTAGTTTATTTTAATAAACAATGTGCATATACATTCCAAAGAAAATTGATTTATATTGCACATTTTTAAAAACTAGCTCTAATTATGAAATTGGCTTTACTTATGAAGATATTTGTTATTATTAAGGTATTATATGCCAGTTCATGGAAGAAAGACTTGGGAAACCCTCCAAGACTAGCTTATTAAAACTGTGTTTGTAGTATAGACTAACAAAAAGAACTAGCCTAGTGGATAGTCACTTGGCAGTTAAGTGCATTTGGGTGATGACATTGCCGAGTTGGGTAACCTCCTGGGAAAATTTTCCTACAAGCAATGGGAGCTTCTCACACGAAGCCAACGAAGCGTTTGTAGCCCATTTCCAAGTATAGTAAGGCTAAGATGCCAAGGTCTATACCTTGGTTGCCGCCTTGGTCGTACGCCTTGGAGTGACGCCCTATCTGACAATGTGACGTGTAGTGCATTCTCATCCATATATTTGTCAATTTTTATCTTCGTGCTACAAAAATGGAGCCCTCCCTAATGTCATCGAAAATGCTAAAAGAAAGCATTGTCTCTTTGTCATCGATAACATCATTAAACAATGCTAAAAAGCAAGCGTCCTCTCTTCCTCTCCCTTATTACTATATAAACAAGGATAAAGAATCACATCGAAAACAAAAACGACCTATGCAAAAGTCTCTCTACTGTTGATGCGACGAAGCTCTACTGCAATAAGCCGAATCTCTTCCTCTCTCTCCATACCTATGCATAAGTGTTTCTTGAATCCATCAACTTCTTCAATGGCTCCCAAGAGACGTCAAGATATTGAGCGAGGTTATGCTAAGAGAACTCCCCAATGCAAGGAAGTGACCGCCGCTGCTGAGGGAACTCAACATGATGCTGAGGTGTAAATGGAAGTTAACCATGAACCCATTCAAACTGAAGAACCATCCATCCCACAACAAATCGAGGTTGCGGCCATAACCTGTAATCACGTTGGATGGCCAAACAGAGATAATCAAGTTAGTACATCAGAAAAGTATGTCGATTAGTTAGAACTTAGACTTGTAAAAGCATGCTAGTATTATCAAATGCTTTTTAGGAAGGAACATAGAAATTGATAAAGGGGATAGATTCTATGCATCACATTAATAATTGTGTTAAAAAAAATTTATGGTTATGATTGCTTTTGGATTTCTGAATGATGAGTTATGGCTCTTATGATTCCGAGCTTGCACAATCGAATAAGTTGTGGATTGTGGTGATTTGAGACATTGGGGTTCCCAACCCAATACTCCCTTACACTCTGTGGAGTGTGGAAAAACTCACATGTGGGAGGGGATCCTATGCTCCTGAGGGAGATAGGTGTTTTTGATATTTGATCACTCAGCACCTGAGAGGGCAAAGGGCTGAGTGATAAGTGCCCCTATTATATAGGATGGCTCTGAGGCTCAAGGAATCTTAGAAAGGCTCTGAGCCAACAAATTCCTTGTTGACCATGGATGGAGTGTGATAACATATAGTCCAATGTCAAGGGATTGGAAGGTCTTATCCTAGGTTGGATGGTGTCTTTCTACAGAAAGACAGTTTTGTATCACTATGCGGAGTGATGGTAAAATAAAGTATCTGATTTTTGAATTGTTTGTTATATGCTAAAGATTGAGTTTAATGAACCTAGTTTAACGAAGTAATAAAAGGAAGGTGATTTTATATATCCAAATAGTGTAGTAGTATGCTTTGCTAATTAGAAAACTAAGCAAACCCCATCGAGGAAAGTGGGAGGCTTCCATCATGTGACAATTGGATGCCTATGGTTGGGTGGACATGATTCCAACATTAGATAGAGCCGATTAAATCATGACTCTCCCAATATCATTAGGTTTAGTTACCAGCTTTAACACCATTTAAGGGGGCCGGAGCTGAGATTTTACCTTATGGGTAGGTGGATCGAGTTACACTCTCCCCCGTCTCTCACTCTCTTTGAACCAAGTGTTGTGTTAACCTCAATCCTACCTTTGATTGATTACAAAGTGGTCTTTCTTAGGTGGGCATTAGATTGCTGTTAGTAGTAGAACTGAGATTCCCATGTTCAACTAAGTCTAAGGTTTCCCATGGGGAGACGGGATGGTGAGGTGCATGAATATGAATTTTAGTCGAGTACTAAGAGGACTCCTCCAAGTCTGTTGGAGGAGGTATCTCACATGTGGTATTAGAGCCTAGGTTCCAAAGGAGCCTTTAGTGTAAGGTTAAGTTGTCAACGTATAAAAGGAATTGATAAAATAACCACACTTGTTTGAAGAAAACTATTGTTGAATATCTTGCACAAATATTGACATACACATTGTACCACAGGAATATCTCAAGAAGTGCCCCTGTTGTATAGGATGGCTCCGAGGCTCAGGGAAGCTTAGAGGGGCTCTAAGCCAATAAATTCCATGTTGATCGTAGATGGAGTGCAATAACATATAGCCCAATCTCGAGGGACTGGAAGGTCTTATCCTAAGCTAGACAATGTCTTTCTACAGAAAGACGGTTTTTGTATCACTCTGTGGAGTGATGGTAAAATAAAGTATCTGATTTCTAAATAGTTTGTTATGTGCTAAATATTGAGTTTAACGAACCCAGTTTAACACAATAATAAAAGGAAGCTGGTTTTATATGTCAAAACATTGTGGTAATATGTTTTGCTAATTAGAAAACAAAAAAAATCCCATCGAGGAAAGTGAGAGGCTTCGATCCTGACGATTGGATCCTTATGGCTAGGTGGACCCAATAAGTCGGGTAACTTTCAACGTTAGATAGAGCTTATTAAATTGTGACCCTCCCAATATCGGTAGGATTAGTTACTGGGTTTAACACTGTTTTAGGGGGACTAGAGCTAATATTTTACCTTATGGGTAGGGGAATTGAGTTACACTCTCCCTTGTCTCTCAGTCTCTTTGAACCAAGTGCGGTGTTAACCTCACTCATGCCTTTGATTGATTACAAAGTGGTCTTTCTTAGGTGGGCATTAGATTGCTGTTAGGGGTACTTGTCCATGCTTCCCCTGTGAAGTAGAATTGAGATTCCCATGTTCAACTAAGTCCAAGGTTTCCCATGAGAAGATGGGATGGTAAGGTGCATGGATATGAATTTCAATTGATTACTAAGAGTACTCCTCTAGGTCTGTTGGAGGAGGTACCTCACAGTGCTTCTAGAAAGTAATCCTATTTATTATGCCAGATCAAAACACATAGAAGTGCATTACCATTTTGTCAAAGAAATGGTACTTGGAAACAAGATAGATCTTATCCATGTGAAGACAGAAGACCAGGTAGCGGACATCTTTACCAAATCACTTGGTAGGGATAAGTTTACTCACTTCAGATTGCTACTTGGGATACATGCTACAGTAACTTGAGCTTGAGAGGGAGTGTGAATAATCAAGCTTAGTAAATGTACCGACTCTCTCTAGTAGAAGGTTAGCTGGATGACATGCGTGTTGTAATAATGTTAGTCATAGAACTAGATGTACTAGTCAATTAGTGAGACTAAGTCTCTTTCAATCTATTATGTAGACTCAAGTCTTACTTGGTTGTGTGTGTAAGTTAAAATAATAAAAAGATAGAGAAGAAGAAGACTATAGAGATAATTTTCTCTTTGTGTTTCTCATATATTTGTGTCTCTCTCTTCTCTCTGTGTATCTCAAACAATGGTATAACGTGCCCAACAGAGCTTTTCTTGGCGGTACGTTCTTAGTAGTTCATCAAGAGATGTCCTAAGAAGCGTCGTCTGGGATTTTTATGAAAACCCTCAGAGTTTGCTAGCTAGGCTCACTTGAGTCGCAGTGGAAGTTTGTGTCGTTCCCACGACGATCGACCTGAGTCTTTCTAGTCAAATCTATTACTAACAGTTGAATGGTATTAGCGATTCGAGATTCCATCTCCTATAGAAATTTCTGATTGAAGCGGACTTATGTTGTGCTGGGTTCAAGAGAATGGGAGAAGTATGATACTTTAATCCCTTCTGCCTGGGGTTCTAAAGTGATTACGAGTCAAGCTTCTTGATCTCTAATGGTCTATCAAAAAAATGCGATTTTTATTCCTTCTTAGGAAAGCTCTCAGCTTATTAAAACCACTCAACCATAGGTCTGGATCCGTCAAGTATCCTACCTACCACTTTAGGTTCAACATATAAAAACAACTTCTTTGAATTATCTCCTAATCCAAATTCATTACACGCCTTTAATTCACGACAAAAAAACAGAGTAAAGCAATTCTTTCTTAATAGTTCCTTTAAGAAAAATGACTTTTTACAAATATTTTCTTATTCAAAGGTATTATTCTCTCCAAGTTCCATTCTCCAAATCTAGGAATCAAAGGGCAGTTGGCAGTTTGTAAGAGCCTAGGGAGTTTATGACAGAGCCCCCTAGTATCCTCACCTCCTTCCTGCCGACTAGAGTTCTCTAGGATAATACCTTTTGCATCATGATTGATCTATACTCACTAACGTGAAACAAAAAGAAAAACCCTTGGAGTAGGTTTTATTCACACTGGCCTTGGAGAGGTCTAGCGCCATTAAGAACATTGCCTCAATTCAGAATTCTGTGTTCACCATAATACTACCTCAGTCAATGATCTGTACTCGGTTATCCATCTCTTAGCTTAATGATTTTAGGAAAGACTAGTACCTAACCTATAATCGCAAACATCTTATTTCGAATGCATTATACATAAATTTTAACAAATTTATTTCCAAGAAAAATATTTTCTTTCTAATAATAATAATATCAAGGCAAAACTTAGTGTTAGTGGTAATACCTTCTAGTAGTCTTCTCGAATTTCCCTTCCTCTCGGGATCTAGTTTAGACTAAACAATAATTCTATTCTTGAAAATAACTCCCTTGAGTTTTGTGGGTCCTTGCCCGCAATTAAAAAAATCTTGGTCACTTTAATTATGAAAAGTATTCTTTCAAAAATGCCATTACAAGGTCTTTTATATATCGAGAATTAGCATCCATGATTATCCATAAGAGGTCTTGTTAGATCAATACAAATAAAAAATATTAGGTCTCATAGGGACACATGTAATGTCCCGTGGACAAACCCCCCCCCCCCCCCCCCCCCCAAAAAAAGATGAATTAGATAATTTGAAAATTTTTAAAATTACCCCTCTGTCATCATCGACAGGTGGTGGAGGGGGGGGGGGAGAGAAAAGAAGAGACGATATCGAGGGGTGACAGGTGGCAAGGGGAAAGACTGCGGGATGATGTGGCCAAAGACAAAGTGGGAGACAACGTGCAAAGATGGCAACGATGTGGACGAGTAGGCCATTGATGGTGATAGAGCAGATATGCAGACGAAGATGATGATAACGATAGTGAGAGGGAGGGGGGAGGCCATGTGTTTACCCCCCCCCCCCCCCCCCCCCTTGGGCATAACAGCCCGTTCCAGCTGGAAGGCCCCAAAACTTCCCCGCCACCATGCAACATCACACCCCCATAATATATCCACCACCACTTACGCCCCCCCCGCCTTGGGCATAACAACTCGTTCACGAGGCAGGCAGTTGGGAGGCCCCAAAAATTCCCCGCAACCATGCAACATCACACCCCCATAATATATCCACCACCACTTAAAACCCCCCCTCCCCCCCCCCCCCCCCCCCCCCCCCCTTTTTTGTGGCCATGAGATAGAGAGAGAGACCCCCCCTTCCTATTGGCTTGAGTAAGAGAAAGAGAGGAGAGAATAAGAGAAGAAGAAGAAGAGGAGGAGGAGGGAGAGAGAGAGAGGTGGAGAAGAGGAGAAGAAGAAGAGAGAAGAAGAAGAAGATAAGGGGAAAGAGTAGGGAGAGAGAGAGAGAGGAGAAGAAGAATAAGAAGAGTAGGGAGAGAGAGAGAGGAGAAAGAGAAGGATAGAGAAGGTGAGAAAGAGGGAGGAAGAGAGAAAGAGAAAGAGGGTGTACACACGCATTTCTTCTCTCCCATTGGCCGTGGACCCATATCCTGTTTCCACGTGATTATTTATTGACCACCATCTCATCTTGTTTCCCAACTGGGCCTCATTAATTGAGTACAAGATACGAAAGTCCTGTGCAAAGCACGTCTAAAAGAAAAGAGATCAAAGATGGCACCTAAGCGGAAACTGTCGCACCCAGATGGCAGTCCCTCAACAAGCAACGAAGCCTTGGACAAGGGCATCACTGCCAATCCACATGTGATACCGGTCGTAAGTAACGTATTTTTGGATTATTGGATGCTTGCTCGATTATCGCATGAGACACGTTAGGGCTGTATTATGCCATTCAAGAATAGGACGTTGAAAAGGATAAACTGCATCGTAAGTATTTGAAGGATTGAATTTTCCAAATGCGTGTATTAAGAAAAGTTAATTGTGTTCAGATGCCATACGATAAACTTATAAATAGCATGTAAGGCTTTAAGCATTGTTGTCTTCCCGTCCTCACAATAATAGGTGTGCTTCCACCACACCATTGGTATGACATAGCCTGCACATTTGATGGAAGGCATAAGGAAATGAAACATTAGTCGGAAGAAGTGAGTGTTAAGTAACTCCTACGTAGAATCTCTCTTTGATCCCAAGGGGGAGAGTAAACACGCGATGGAAGGCTATCACGACTATTCTTGTAATGTTTGGAAAAGGACACCATTGTTTGTGGATTGATTAGATAATAACCTAAATGTTTTTTCATTAAAATGATTGTTGGATGTGATTTGGATAATTATTCCAAGTGCTTGTGTTTGATGGTAAAATGTATGGCAAGGGTCAACAAAATGACAAGTAGCCATGGGGAAATAAAGGAATGTTTTTCTGGAAAATGATATTAGGTTCGTTGCCTTGATTATGTTTGATTCCTAAGTGGTCTAATTAAGGAAGGATATTTTGCATGGGTGGATCATCTCCAAGATCACACCGTGGATTACCCCGAGAGGTCATTGCTCGATTTATGGGTTGAAGATCAAGTGGTGGAAAGGCCAACCACAGAAGTTGTGTCTCATTCCTAGGTCGCTTGGGGTTAGTGGAGCTTTAGACACCCCTTGCCTATACCGGAACGGAGTTGTGGATTGCCGTGAGCCAACATCTGAGGAGTTGGAAGATCCTATTCTGGATAAAGGATGGAAATTATCGTGCCATGTGATTTGGACTAGGCTACTTCTGTTGGACAGAAGGGATACATAATTCTCCTGTATGGGTAGGAGACAAAGATTAACTTGAAGATAAGTTAAGGAAATTGTTTGTTAAAAGGACTGCTTGTTTTGTTTTTGTGTCAGTGATGTAAATTATACAAACAAATCATGTTTCCTAAAAGGCCTAATTAAGAAAGCTGATTGTGAATATCATACATAAATGTGATAGGACCTAATTAGAAAACTAGAGCTATCAAGGGAAGTGGGTAGGTCTGTCCTATGGCAGGGTGGTCCCAGAGAACTAGGAGGCTTCTCACAAGGTTTTACCATTGTTGACCTTTAGGTATGGTTCGGTTAAAACCCAATTCATGTCGTTTTAGGGGACCGAAATGGGACTATGCCCTATAGGTAGAGAGGTTGAGCAGTGCATCCCTCTCATTTCCCATTCTCTTTGAACCAAGTGCGGCATAGATCTGCTTCAGCTTGGGCATCTCTGTGTAAAGTAGAACTTTCGGGACTCCATGCTAGAATGCTATTAGGAGACTTTGACCATCAGGAATCTAGATTTCAGGTCGATCCTAGTGGGTTCGACTGCAAACATTCCATTGCAAGGTGAACTTGAGAAACCCTAAGTGACAAAACTCGTAACATTCCATGGAAGTGCCAAGCAGCAACGCTTATATTCATTTCTCAATAGACCGCTAAAATATGCTTGGACAGTCGATAGGCGGGCACGCTACAACACAATACCTTTCTTGTACTCGCTTAGGTTCATCTTGTACAAGCCCAAGTTACCCCTTGGAATTTGTGTTTAAGAATTCCTTTAAAAGATTATATGCATGAAATGAATAAAATCCTATTTTACAAATGTAGCTTTTGTTGCCAATTCATGGGGTGTTGGCTTGCTAGCTATCTTTATTATAAAAATATAGTACATGGAGGGATCCATGATGAGTGCTTGGTTGATGGTATTCGTAGTTTCGTTTGTAATCCCAGTACTCATCATTTCGTTTTGTAGTAATTGTATCTATAGTGTTATTGGCAACTCTTGCCTCCGGCCGTGACCTTTATAACTTTCTTCTTCGGGGCCATGGTCTTTAATCGCGAGATCATAGAGGGGATTTTTGGCAAGAGAGATTGGGGTTGTCGAAATTGGATAAATGGAAATTTGATTGATGGGGGGGGTTGGCAATCACTAGGAATTTAGGAAATTTGAGAAGAGTCTTGACTCCACAGGGAAGTAGGGTAGAAGGGATGGAGGATTCGATTCTAAGAGCTTAGGGAGTATCCTCCTTGTCTTCATGACAAGAATTCCCATCCTCGTGCTTCTCTTGCCCCACTCCCTCTTGCTTTATACTCCTGAGAAGGGCCTCTTCTCTCTTGCTCAGCCTACCCTCTAACGGCTCATCATGCCTTGTATTTATAGCTAAATTAAAGAAGAAGATTATGACCAAGAAGAAGAGCTCTTTATGGAGGATATCTTAGCAAATCAACAATATAGAAGCTTTCAAGATGCAATCTGATGTTGGCGATTTGATCTTTGAGGTCTAGAGAGGTTGGCAGAGATGCCATGATTGATTTGCCTACTAGCTCTTGAATGATCTTGCTTCAATCCAAGCCTCTCATCGAACTGAGAAGAGGGGAAGATTGTTGGAGTTAATTGCTAAATTGGGTAAATTTAGGCTTTTTGATTAAAAATCAGAGATGCCAAAATTGGGAGGGTTCATGGCACCATTTCTTTTTCATAAAAAAAGGGGGGAGAGCAGCGGCTTGTTTATGACATCTTCTTCTCCTTCTTCTTTTTTCATAAGCTTTTTTAAGCTTTTAAAGCTTAAAGATTTGTAATTTATTTGACTTGCCAAGTTTAAAATGTCTTTGGTCAAATTTGACTTATGGCTCACAACTCTCGTTCATGAGGTAATTTTCGTGACGGATGGCTATAGTCCTTGTCAATCTCGAAAAATGTCGGGTTACAAACCTTAGACGATTTTGCTCGAGATCTTCTTCATTTAATGATTTAGAGTTCTTCAAGTCCATTTTGTGAGAAGTCGAGAATATTCAAAATTAAAGTTAGGATATCACATCCTCTCTTACTTAGAGAAATCGAGCTATCCTCATCTCGAATGAAATTGGGGGTATTGGTTACATAGTGATTTTTGGTTAATCCAAATGGCATCCTCTTCAGGGTAATCTTTCCATTGGATGAGATACTCTTTAAGGATTTTGCTTCTTAGAGTCTTCTCTTGCATGTCAAGTATCTTTTCTCATTGAAGTTCAAGGACTCCTTGATTGGGCATTACAATTTGTTGGTCGTTAAGTATATGGTTTGGGTTGGAAACATACGCTTGTAATAGATTGACATGAAATACATGATGTACTTTCAAGTTATTAGGGAGTTGCAACTTGTAGGCATTTAGTCCTAGACACTTTAGCACCTTATATGGCCCGTAATATGTAGGACTTAGCTTCTTGAATTCCCCCAAAGATAAGAAACATTTCTTTGGACGAACTCATAGGAAAACCATGTCACCTTCTTTGAAAACAAGTTATTGCCTTTAATCATTGGCATATGCCTTCTATCCTGGAAGATTCTACCCATAGAGTAGGATCGAAAAAATTTAATGGTATAAGACAATCTTGCCTATATAATGTCTAAAAAGGAGTCATTTGAATACTTTGATGGTATGATGCATTATAGGAGAATTCAACTAAGGGTAGGTATTGGATCCACCATTTGGGTTCCCTATTACACTAAGCTCTCAGTATGTCCTCAATAACTTGGTTGACCCACTCTGTTGATCATCGATTTTGGGATGGTAAGTAGTAATGAAGCAGAGCTAGGTTCCTAGAGCTTGAACAAACTCTTCCACAAGTTTGAGGTGAAGAGAGAATCGCGGTTGCTGATGATTCTTTGGGGTAATCCGTGTAACTTGAAAATTTCCTTAATGAAAAGCCTAGTGATATTGGAAGCCTTATATTGTTTTTTATAGAAATAAGATGTGCAACTTTTGTTAACATACCAATGACTACCATTATGGAGTTATATCCTCCTTGTACCGGAGGTAATCCAATACGAAGTCCATGATGATATACTCCCATTTCATTTGGGAGATGTCAAGTGGTTGGAGCTTTCTTGGCAACTTGACATATTCGGCCTTAATTTGTTGGCAGTTTAGGCATTCGGTGACATACTTGAGTACATCACCCTTGAGTCTTTCCCAATAAAAGCTTCTTCTGACTATATTAAGAGTCTTAGCATAACCAAGATGACCTGAAAATGGAGAATCTTGAGCTTTCGAGAGTATTTTTCTTTTGAGTTCCTGACTTACAAGAATATATAGTCTTGTTTGTAATGGGCAAGCTCCTCGTTTATGGAAAGATCTTGATACTTAGTCTTGAGTTTTGGATTTAAATCCTTCACAAAACTTTCTCTTAACAATCATTGATAGCTTGGATCCTTCACATCCTCTTCTTTAGCCATTTCTATGAGAGGGTTATTGGGCATGGAAATCGTTGTAGCAAGAGTTCCAGCCCTAGAGGGTTCTTCTAGGATTAGAGCATTAAGGAATGATTTACAGCTTAGGACATCCACAATCATATTCTCCTTGCATGGTTTATACTTGATTTCAAAATCAAATTCTTGCAAGGTCTCAATCCATTAGTGTTGTCTCTGTTGAGATATTGAGCTCCACTTGTGATATGCTAGGGTGACCGTTGTGCATTTATGTCACTGACTTGTCAGTTGCAGATGCGGTTGGTACACCGCCCATGAATAATAGCTACATGACAGCTATTCTTATCTACTCTAGTTCGTGACTCAGTTAGTATGCCACCTTAGTTAGTTGAGTTTGGTTTGAGACCCATATATAGGGTTCTTCTATTTCCTTATACTAGAGTTCTTTTGGATTACACAACTAAGAAGAGGAAAACTGTTTTCAGCCTCCACCTGTGTGTGTATTCCCCCATTGTGCAAGCAAGAAAGCTACAAGTGAGACTTCTTCCTTCTCTCCCACAATCTTGACATGGTATCAGAGCCTTGTTTGTGGTAAGGAGCTCAAGAAAGCAAGCCAAGCTTGCGGTGTTCTGGTAAGAGGAGCAGTGTTGCTTTCATTTTCTGTTTTGGGAGCAAGTCTCTACAGCACAGCCGAGAAGTGCAAGAGTGCATTGTCTCAGGTTGAGACGCCCTTCACGGTGAAGCAAGAGGGCAGTATATGTTGCGGCAAGGGCTTTAGCCCTTGGTGACCCTGTTTTTTTTATTTGAGGCCATTTCGGGGCCTGTTTTGGAGGCGGAAGTTTTCTGCACGCACTAAGGAAAAGGCCCAGTTTTATGCTGTGCAACCACTGTTCTACAGGTCGGTGAAAAGTTTCTGTAGAAATTGCATCGTATGCCTATGCGCAGAGACATTGGGAGTTACAAAATCATCCTTGTTGCCTATTGATGCAAAATCGTCACTAGGAAGTGACTGTGTGGTCAAATACCACTTTCGTCATTTTTACAGATTTGCCCTTGTGAGGCTGTAGCTGTGTTCTTTGCAGTGACAGAATTTTTTGCAGGGTTCTGTAATGGAGTCTAATCCTTTTTCACAGATTGTCACTAAAAAGCTCGACAAGAACAACTTCCAAGCATGGAAGTTTAGAATGACGAATTTCCTTATGGGAAAAGGATATTGGGAATTTGTTGTAGGAAATGAAGAAGAACC
The DNA here is from genome assembly GCF_053477565.2 of Lygodium microphyllum. Classification (NCBI taxonomy): domain Eukaryota; kingdom Viridiplantae; phylum Streptophyta; class Polypodiopsida; order Schizaeales; family Lygodiaceae; genus Lygodium; species Lygodium microphyllum. Next base: position 161,668,772 of record NC_141136.1, on the reverse strand, counting down.
AGTTCTTCCTGATGTTCCCAATCAACAGCAAATGCAGGCATTTAAAGCATGGCATGAGAGAGCCAGGAAAGTTATGCACTGGCTGTCTATTAGCATTTCAGACTCTATGATTGTGCATATTCAAGATGCAAGTACGCCAAAGGAGGCATGGGATGCTTTGTCAAAAATGTATAGCACGAATACACAAGCCAGGAAAATGCAGCTCAAGCAAGAGTTGCATAATGTGCAAAGAGAAAATATGAGCATCAATGACTACCACATGAAGGTGAAGAAGATTGCAGATGCACTTGCTTCCATTGGGTCGCCAGTGGAAGATGATGATTTAGTTTCTGTGACCTTGAATGGTCTAGGAAAGGATTATGCATAGTTCCGAACATCCATTTCCGTCCGTGAAAGATTTCCTGATTTTGAGGAGTTTATTGCTCTTCTAATTTCTGAGGAGCAGAGAAATGGTGGTGCATCTTCTTTAGGAGGAACTTCAAAAGAAGCTGTCTTCTACTCAAATGCTGGAAGAGGTAGAGGCAGAGGTAGAGGAGGCCGATCTGGAGGCCGTGGTAGAAATTAGAATATGCAGCAAACTCAAGAAAACCAGTCCTATGGAGGAGAACGTGGTAACTCTAGAGGCAGGGGGAGCCAAAGAGGTCATGGTGGATGGCAAAGAGGCCAAAATGCCAACAGCAATGTTGAATGCTACTACTGTGGTAAAATGGGTCATATGGCTAAAGACTGCTATAAAAAGCAGAATGACATCATGAATGGAAAACTGCAACAAGGGAATTATGCATCTTCTAGTAGATAGGGTGATGACAGAAATGAGCATTTGTTTATGGTGTAACACATGAACAATTCTGTGACAAGTGCAGAAGAAAGCAACGATGTGTGGTATGTTGACTCAGGTGCATCAAACCACATGACAGGTCATGCAGAATGAATGGAGGATGCAAGGAAAGTGGAAAAACCAGGATTTGTGGAGACTGGTGATGATACTGCACATCCTATTGTGCAGATTGGAAAAATTCCTTTGTCTATGCAGGATGGGAAAAAGAAATACCTGTCCGATGTATTTCATGTCCCGAATATCACCAAGAATTTGGTTTCTGTTGGTCAAATGGTTGAGCAGGGCTTGCAGGTCAGATTTAATACTCATGGATGCTTTGTTGAGGATATGAAAAATAAAGGTCACTTGATAGCAAAAGGAAAGAAGAAGGGCAGAATGTTTACGTTGGATGCAGACATGCTTGAATTGAGTGCAGTAATGTTTGCACATGGGACCGGTGTAGTTGCAGATATTGATATCTGGCATAAACGCATTGGTCATGTTAATGTACAACGATTTAAATCAATGCAGGCCCAAAATATTGTTGTAGGATTGCCTAAATTTAAGGTTGCAGAAATGCATAAGGTATGTGAAGCCTGTCAATTTGGAAAACAGGCAAGGAAACCATTTCCTAGACATGTTCAAGAGAGTGAGAAGCCATTGGAATTAATACACTCTGATATGTGGACTACTAAAGTTGCATCTCTTGGAGGCTGTCATTATTTTTTCACTTTTATTGATGACTATAGTAGAAAAGTTTGGGTGTATTTTATGACAAAGAAAAGTGAAGTTTTTGGGCATTTCAAAACTCTTAAAGCTATGGTTGAAAAAGAAACAGGCTTGCAAATAAAATGCCTAAGGTCAGATGGAGGGGGAGAGTACCTCTCAAATGAGTTTGCAAGGTTCCTGCAGGAGCATGGCATAAAGCAGCAATATTCATGCAGTCATACCCCACAACAAAATGGAATTGCAGAAAGGAAAAACAGGCATATTGGAGAGGTATCTCATGCCATGCTCAATGAAAAAGACTTGCCAGATTTTTATTGGGCTGAGGCAGTTACTACAGTAGTCTACATAATGAACAACTCCCACTGCAGCAATACATGGGATGACTCCAGAGGAGAGGTATACTGGTAGGAAACCAAATATTTCTGATTTGAAAATTTTTGGTTGCATTGCCTATGTTCATGTGCCAGATGAGTTGAGATCCAAGTTGGATCCAAAAGCTGAGAAGTGCATCTTTATTGGTTACTCTCTGCAGAGCAAAAAAGGTATAGATGCTATAACCCTTCTACTCATAAGTTTACAGTGAGCAGAGATGTTGTTTTTGATGAGATGAGCAGTTGGTATAAACCAGTAAATGTGATTGATGATGCAGATGCATAAAATGGTAATGCTACATAGAATTCACAGCAACAGTCAAAATATTAGTGGACCTGGAGTGTCCTCTAGCAGTGGTTCATATTCTTCACCATGGACAGGTAGATTGAGATCAGGAGAATCTTCTCAAAGTAATGCAGATAGTGGTATGTAGGTATCACGAAAAGAAAAAGAGAAGGTTGATTAGCCCATGTTTGATGTGAATGCATGTCACTTTTATGTGGATGGTGAATCCAGTGGCTCAGAACAGAGCATTGATGATGAGTTGGGTATTCCTTCTATTGTTACACCTGGAGTAAGAAAGACCAGGGATGTTTTGAGAGCACCTGGGAGTGAACCTACTTTGCGCAGGTCTATGAGAGCTAGGTATCCTGTTGATAGGCTGAAATATGATGGATTTACAGCCATTCACTATGCATATATGGTCAAAGTGATACAGGAACCAGAACCCACTTCTTTTGAGCAAGCCATGAGAAAAGAAAAATGGGAGAAAGCCATGGATGAAGAAATGGATTCCTTGGAAGCAAATACTACATGGGAATTGGTACTTTTGCCTAAAGGTAAGAATGCAATTGGCTGTAAGTGGGTTTATAAGGTGAAGCACAATGCAGATGGTTCTGTGAATAGATACAAGGCAAGATTAGTAGTCAAGGGATATGCACAAACATATGGCATTGACTATGAAGAAACATTCAGTCCGGTTGCAAGGATGGCAACCGTAAGAGCAGTCATTGCTATGGCTGCATCAAAGGGATGGTCTTTACATCAGATGGATGTAAAGAATGCCTTCTTGCATGGTGATTTGCAAGAAGAGGTCTATATGGAGCAGCCACCGGGTTATGTGCATGTTGTTCATCCTGAGTTTGTTTGCGGATTGAAGAAAGCCTTGTATGGCTTGAAGCAAGTACCTAGAGCATGGTCTGACAAGATAGGACAGTATCTTGTCACTGTTGGCTTTCAGATTTCCAAGGCAGATTTTTCACTTTATGTGAGAAAAATAGAGAAATGTATTATGCTACTTGTCATTTATGTTGATGATTTGATTATGACAGGTGACAGTGATGAAGATATCCTTCATGTGAAAATGCTATTGAAGCAAAAGTTTGAGATGAAGGATTTGGGAGAGCTGCGTTATTTCTTGGGCATTGAGGTGATTAGATCACCAAGTGGGATACAGCTCTTGCAGAGGCAGTATGGATTGGACATGCTGTCCAAATATGGGATGATAGGCTGTAAGCCTATTTCAGTTCCTTTGGAGCAGAATGTGAAGTTGAGCGCAAATGTAGGTGAGCTTCTGGAAGACTCTACTATGTATAGACGCATAGTAGGAAGCTTGATTTATATGACTATTACCAGGCCAGATTTGAGCTACGTTGTTGGATTGGTAAGTCAGTTTATGTAGGCTCCAAGGAAACCGCATTTGGATGCGGCTAGACGCATACTCAGGTATGTGAAGTCCACATTGCAGTATGGACTATTTTATGAGACGGGTTCAGATACAGTTGCATGGATACACTGATGCTGATTGGGCTGGTAGCATTTCTGATAGACGATCTACCAGTGGATATGTGTTCTCTTTTGGGAGTGCTGCAGTCACTTGGAGCAGCAAGAAACAGCCTACAATTGCCTTGTCCAGCACAGAGGCTGAGTACAGGGGTGCAGTAATGGCTGCATGTGAGGTAGCTTGGTTGCATAAGCTACTTTATGATATGTATCAGCCTACAGATGGGCCAGTTGTCATTTATTGTGACAACATGAGTAGTATACACTTGGAAAATAACCCAGTCTATCATGCTAGAACAAAGCACATTGAGGTGCATTATCACTATGTGTGGGAGAGGGTTTTACTAGGTCTTATTGATCTAGTTTATGTCAGCACAGAGGATCAGGTAGCTGACATTTTTATGAAGGCATTGGGCACAGAGAAGCTGTGCAAGTTCAGAGACCTGCTTGGTGTGCAGGAATTGGGATTGAGCTCGAGGGGGAGTGTTGAGATATCGAGCTCCACTCGTGATATGCCAGGGTGACCGTTGTGCATTTATGTCACTGACTTGTCAGTTTGCAGATGCGGTTGGTACACCACCCATGAATAATAGCTACATGACAGCTATCCTTATCTACTCTAGTTCGTGGCTCAGTTAGTATGCCACCTTAGTTAGTTGAGTTTGGTTTGAGACCCATATATAGGGTTCTTCTATTTCCTTGTACTAGAGTTCTTTTGGCTTACACAACTAAGAAGAGGAAAACTGTTTTCAGCCTCCACCTGTGTGTGTATTCCCCCATTGTGCAAGCAAGAAAGCTACAAGTGAGACTCCTTCCTTCTCTCCCACAATCTTGACAGTCTCATATTGAGATCTGGTTGAGTAAAAATCCACTTTAGGATTTTATGATTAGTGACTAGATAAAACTTATTACCAAGCAAGTAATGTCTCCATAATTTAAAGGCATGAATTATAGTAAGTAATTCTAGATCATGTGTGGCATAGTTTCTTTCGTGGATCTTTAATTTTCTTGAAGCATAGGCTATTGGGTATCCTCCTTGCATAAGCACACAACCCAAAGCAAGAGAGCTTGTGTTAGTTATGACTTTGAATTCTTTGCTTAGGCTGGGTAGCCTTAAGATAAGGGTGGTTACCAAACTTTGCTTAAGCTTCTCAAAGCTAGATTGTTTGGCGGACATCCATGTAATGGAGACTTGCTTTTTGAGAAGGTCGATGAGAGGCCGATTAAGGCATAGTCTTTAATGAAGACTCTATACCAACCCGTTAGCCCTAGAAAGCTTTGCACTTCCTTGACCATTGTCGGGGGTGGCTAGTCTTGTACATCTTGGACCTTGGCAAGATCCATTAAAATGCCAGTGCTGATGCTATGAATCCTAGATATTCAATCTGCTTCTTGAAGAAGGCACATTTCTTCTTTTTAGCATACAGTTCGTGGGCTCTCATTGTTTCAAGAACTATGCGCAGTTGTGGCCCATGGTCTTCTTCATTCTTGGAATATGTTAAGATATCATCAAAGAAGACGAGGACAAATTTGTCAAGGTAGAGTTGAAAAATGTCTTGCATCAACCTGTTGAAGGTGGCATGAGCATTTGTTAACCCAAATGACATCACAATAAACTCACAAGAACCCTACCTTGTGTTAAAAGCAGTTTTAGGAATATCTTCCTCCCTAATTATTATTTGATAATATCGTGATTTGAGATCAATCTTTGAAAAGACCTTTGCTAGAGTTGATGGTCAAGCAACTCATCTATCCTAGGAATTGGATATTTATTTTTCACTATCACTTGGTTTAATCTACAGGAATCGATACAAAGGCAATGTTCCGTCATTATTTTTCTAAAATAGTATTGGGGCTCCCGATGGTGAATTAATTGACCGAATGTATCCTTGGTCTAATAGTTGATTGTGTTGTTATTTTAGCTCAATGACTTCGGAAATTGACATTTGGTAGGGCCGTTTGGCGAGTGACAGGGACATCACCTGGAATGAGTTGAATTTCATGATCTAATTTCCTTGTTGGCGGGATCTCTGTCATGTCTTCTGGAAAAATATATGTATATTATTTTAGCCAAGATGGTTGATCCTTGACTTCAGTATCCTGCTCGACCTTATTGAGTTTAATTACATAGACATGTAATCCTTTCTTCAATCCCTTTACTATTCGTCGAGAGGCTTTAGCCAGTTGAATCTTAGGGTTCCTTGCTTCTCCCTGAGTGGTTACTTCTTCTCCCTTTGAGTTTTGGAATGTGATTTGGCCCTTTCCGCAATGGATATGCGCATTATTTGGAATTAACGAATCCATTCCTAACAAACATTCATAAGCCACGAGGTTTGTAATTTCAAAGTTCATTTTGGAAGAATTGCCACCCAAGCTAAATTTGAACTTGCTAGTTTGTTGTGTTGATAGAACTTCTTTGCCATTTGCTAACTCCATAAGCAATCTAGGTGCAAGAGTACTGTTTATGCCTAGCCTATTTGCACATTTTGGTGATATGAAAGAGTGGATACTTCCACAATCAATTAAAATTCGAAAGGGTTTACCTTGATAATTTGCTAGAGTTTGAATTACTGAGAGTTGGTAATTTGGACCCTTCTTATTGAGAGTGGCATGTACTCTGGCTCTTTCTATATCATATTCCATTGTGGGATCTTTATCATTACTGATCTCCTTTAGGTTTATTCTAGCAATCTTTCCCCTAACATCTTAGCCTTACTCATGAAATTGAGCTTCGGGCACTGCCTCTTGAAATATCATGGTTCCTTGCAATAGAAGCACCTTGGAGTCTCATTGCTGCTTCTTGTGGGTATAAAGCTTCTCACTGCATTTGATTTGGCTTTCTTCATTTTGTTTAGTTGGTACTGCCCTTGGGCTCTTTTCACATAATCTTAGAAGCTTCCCTTACCTTGATTGTTTCTATTCCAAATTTTTGCGCTTCTTGGCCATTATTCAATCTCCTGAACTATTGAAGCTGCTCGAATCAATGCATCCTATAAATCCAATGGCCTCATTGATTCAAGTGGCATATTCAGGGGTGAATTTAGACAATTGCAAATTTTGGGTACTTGTTGTGAAACATCCATCGTAGGTGCATATTTTAGAAGTGATTCAGGGTGATGTACTGAGGAATGATGCAATTTTTATGATCAAATTTCTCTACAATCATATTTATAAAAAACAATGTTTACTTGTTTAATCTACCTCATTAATTTAGGAATAAAATTATGTACTACTTGGCCTTTTGATAATGATCAGGGTTTACACTTCAAATGAGAGTTCTAGTTTTATTTCAAAAAAAAAATCAAGTTGATAATATCTTTTCACTATTCTTGATTATCAAGGAGATAAATAGGTGGACAAAAATAATTATTTACATCAATAGGAAGGAAGTATATTATTTGAGTAGTTCGGGAGCTCATGTTATTCTTGGAAAAGATTCTTCTACTACAATCTAGGCATAGCATTGCAATACATTCATCGCATAGTAATTAGGACTCTGAGAATAGATATCCAGATATCTATATTTTTAGGGGAAGATCAGGTACTCCATCTTTCTTGTAGTTACGGCATTTAGAGCATCCTACAACCATGACTCGATCAATCTGTATAACCCTTGTAACCTCTTCATAGATGTACCAATTTAATTTAACACTTCACCCTCTAGTGAACATGTTTGAGTTTACTTTGGCCTCATAGACGAGATAAATCTTGGCAACCTTAAGGGCTTCCATCCACCTTAACCTCTTTAAATTATTTTGGAGGTAAGCAAGACAATTTGTGTCAATGTAACAATACTCTTTGATTAACATCCATCACCTTTCGTAATATAGGGGTGAAGGATTGCATATCTGATCTAATATTCACATTATATGGTTTCTCCAGCAGAAGCGAGAGGAGTGCATTGCTAACATAAACATAACTTGGAAAATCAAGAATAATTTCCAAGGTTCGTCTTTTGGTCAAAAATCAAGAACATACATTAACAATAGAATTTTTCACTATTTAAGGAAAATATATTTTATGCTATAAATATAACTAGTTTTATTTACTTGCATTGTGTCTACATCAACATGCACTTTGATACCAACTGTAATGTGCCCGTCTGAGCTTTCCTTGGCAGTACCTTCTTAGTAGTCCATCAAGAGATGTCCTAGGAAGCTCCCGTCCAGGATTTTTATGAAAACCCACAAAGTTTGCTAACTAGGCTCACTTGAGTCTACCTCGCAGGTAAGATAGTGAAGCCAAGGATCAACCATCTTGGCTAAAAGAATTTACAAATGGTTTTCTAGAAGACTTGATAGAGCTCCCACTAGCAAGGGAAGTAGATCACAAAATTCAACTCGTTCTAGGTGTTGCCTCCATCCAAATGGCCTTACCGAATGTCAATTCCTGAAGCTATTGAGCTAAAAGAACAAGTCAAGTAGCTATTAGACCAAACAACCAAGTAATTCACCATGGGGAACCCTGGTACTATTTCAAAAAAAGAAAGACGGAACACTTCGTCTTTGTATCAATTACTGTGGTTTAAACTAGGTGACAGTGAAAAAAAAATATCTAACTCCTAGGATAGATGAGTTGCTTGACCCACTCATGAGAGAAAATGTATTTTCAAAGATCAATCTCAGATCATGATATTATCAAATAAGAATTAGGGAGGAAGATATCCCTAAAATTGCTTTTAACAAAAGGTATGGTCATTAGGAGTTTATTGTGATGTCATTTGGATTAACAAATGCTCTTGCCACTTCAATAGGTTGATAAAAGACATTTTCCGACCCTACACTAACGACTTGTCCTCATCTCCTTTGATGATATCTTAACATATTCCAAGAATGAAGAAGACCATGGAACATAACTATGAATAGTTCTTGAAACAATGAGAGCCCACAAATTGTATGTTAAAAAGAAGAAATGTGCCTTTGTCAAGAAGCTGATTCAATATCTAGGATTCATAGTATCGAAAGATGGCATTTTAGTGGATCTTGCCAAGGTCCAAGATATACAAGACTGGCCACCCCTTACACGGTCAAGGAAATGCAAGCTTTCTAGGGCTAAGGGGTTGGTATAGAGTCTTTATTAAATACTATGCCTTAATCGTTGCGCCTCTCACCAACCTTCTCAAAAAGCAGGTCTCCATTACATGGATGTCCACCAAACAATCTAGCTTTGAGAAGCTTAAGCAAAGTTTGGTAACCACCCCTATCTTAAGGCTACCCGACCTAAGCAAAGAATTCAAAGTCATAACTAACACGAGCTCTATTGCTTTAGGTTGTGTGCTTATGCAAGAAGGACATCTAATAACCTATGCTTCAAGAAAATTAAAGATCCATGAAAGAAATTATGCCACACATGATCTAGAATTACTTGCTATAATTCATGCCTTTAAATTATAGAGACATTACCTTCTTGATAATAAGTTTTCTCTAGTCACAATGATCATAAAAGCCTAAAGTGGATTTTTACTCAACCAGATCTCAATATGAGATAATGCCGATGGATTGAGACCTTACATGAATTTGACTTTGAAACCAAGTATAGATCAGGCAAGGAGAATGTGGTTGTGGATGTCCTCAGCCATAAATCATTCCTTAATACTCTAATCCTAGAAGAACCCTCTAGGGCTAGAACTCTTGCTACAATGATTTCCATGCCCAATAACCCTCTCATAGAAATGGCTAAAGAAGAGGCTGTGAAGGATCCAAGCTATCAGAGATTGTTAAGATAAATTTCTGTTAAGAATTCAAATCCAAAACTCAAGACTAAATATCAAGATTTTTTCATAAATGAGGAGCTTACCTATTACAGGACAATACTATGTATTCCTATAAGTCAAGAACTCCAAAAGGAAAATACTCTCGAAAGCTCACAATTCTCCATTTTTGGGTCATCCTAGTTATGCTAAGACTAGTAATATAGTCAGAAGAAGCTTCTATTGGGAAAGACTCAAGGGTGATGTACTCAAGTATATCATCGAATATCTAAAATGCCAACGAATGTGTCAAGTTGCCAAGAAATCTCTAGCCACTTGACATCCCCCAAATGAAATGGAATATATACTCCAACTAATAGATTTCTTTGGTCCAGTTGATATCATCTTCTACTCAGCTTTTCTTTCTTAATGGGAGAGACAAATACTTGAGCCATCTTAGCTTTGAATTCCTCCCAATTATCCATTTGTTGATTTTTCCTATTTATGTACCTCTACCATGTATGAGCAAAGCCCGAAAGGTGAAGTGTAGCAAAGTGAATCCTTTGGTCATCCGACCTAGGAAAAATGTCAAAATAGGACTCTAATTTTGAATTCCACTCCTCCAAATCAGCTAATGATGATGAATTGCCACTATATTTGGTTAGCACAATCTTATCACAAAGTTTCCTCTCAACAAAGTCTTGCTATCCATTAGTTACTTGGAGCTATATATCCATATAATTGCTATTGGGGTTTTGAAAGATTAGAGACAATCCTATGGTAGTAAGTTTGAAACCTACCTGGAGGAATAGGTGGGTGGCTTCTAGTGTTTTGAGGAGGATTTGACCCATGAATGCTTAAAATAGGCTCATTAGTCCTAAAAGAAGTCTCCCCAATCTCACAAGTGCTGTGTGGTATCCCCTTCTTCCCAATGATACCTAGTTAAGGATTATTATTTGATGGCTAAAAGAATTGTTTATCTCCACTCTCTTTGTTTGCCATTTGTGATGCCACAAACATAGATATTTGAGCACTAAGTTTGTCCAAAGAATCTCTATTGGAAGAAGAAATCTTCTCCAAGGAATCCTTAGTAGATTGGGCCATCTACTCCATGACTTCCTTGGTTTGCATATTGGATTGAGCCAACTATTCAACCACTTGATCCAATTTAGAAATTGATTCCATGTGTCTCTTGGAATGCCTAGTCTCATGGTTACAAAGAGTAGCATTAAGAGGGCTATATGCACCATATTCTTGAGAATCTTTATCATCATGGCATGCCTAAGTTATTGCCTCATGTGCTCCCTTAATTTGTTGCTAAACATTATCATTAGGCTTGTCCTTTCCATTGTTTCTAGCCATTTCTGCTCACTAGTATAGTATAGTCCTAGTAGACCCCTTGATACCAAAATGGCTATAAATTTTCACTCTAATATCAAAATCAAGAACTTTTTGATGAAAAACAAAGCCAATGGATAGCTCTTTAGGATGAGCTATAACACTAAATTGTAAAATAAAAATAGAATATTTTGGAAATATTTTTTATTGCTATGTTATCTTGCACCTTGTAAAAGCAATATTGTAGTTTATCCACCTCCCCTAAGTCCAAGATAAGGTCTCACAACCCTATGCTACCCTATATATGACTTTTGTAGGAGCAAGATACAACTTGCAATATCTTGCATAGATCCTAAAAATTCTCTAAATTACTCTATAACACCTATAACCAAATAAAATGTTTCCCAAAAGTAGTTCCAATTCCTTGTTTAAGTGATATACTCTATATAAGACTTGTAACCAATATGGAATAACCTATACTAGATGATTGAAAATCAACCCAAATCAAGGTCCAAAGGCCTTGTTACACCTAAACACACTATCTCTTGCTAGGAAGAGTGTAATGGTTGAATTTTTCCCTGTTGTAAACTTGTGATAACCTATAGAATCCCTGTAACTTATCAATCGTGTCCCAATCAATGCCATTCAATTGAAATCTTTAGATCTTAAATGAATCCACTCGTGGTACCTGTAGTGAGGGATATAATGGCATGACAACCTCCCTATACGAGCTCCAAATGATGCATCGAGATGTGGGCAAATTTCATCCCGGGTTGGTTGGTTGTACTGCTTCAAAATCTTTAATAGTGGGGGAGGGTCATCTCACTATTATCCCACTATATCCCTTAGCACCCACATTTTTCCTCTGTGGGAATATGAACATGGTAGGAGTATTCTAATTAAGAAAACAAGAATGAGATGCATAACTGAAAGTTTATTTCAGCCTTCAATGATATGAAAAATTTAATCAATAAAAAATTGGATCAAGAAATAGGGGTTGGTTGAGGGTCTTACCAATGCAATTCAGTGACTCACTAATTGCAAGTACCTATCCTTTACAATATTTCTTTCTTGGGCAAAGAGAATCATACAATCAAATTAGGGCTATGCATCAAGACAATGTAAATGACATTCATGATGAAATAGGACAGAAATGAATGTTGAATTTCAATGGAAAAGATCTAATCAATTAGAAGAAATACTAATCTTTGATCTATTAATCAATTGTAGAGAATTAATTGATCAAGAATCTCCCATCAACAAGTGAACAAGCTTTAAAGAAGTGGATATTGAGAGATTTTAGAGATTAAGCAAGCAAAATACATTGATCAAGCTTGAAGAAGATAATTGATTCACTTGGAATGAAAAAGATTAAACCCTTGAAGAATCAATGCTCCAAGCTTGCTTGAACACTTGAATGTCAAATATTCAAACTCTTTGAACAAAGGCACAAAATATATATCCACTATTATGAGCTTCAAGGCACTCAATATGCTAAAATCTTTGTAATGGCTTCAATCTTGAAGCTAATTTTTCTCTTGAATGGTAGTAGAGAAGCCTTGGAGGTATTGAAGAAGTTGAAGCTTCCAAACCTATGGCAATGGCTACCCTGCTCGCTTTTAAGGTTTTCAATGAAGGAAATGAAGATCAAAGGCTCAAAGGAGTGTATCCTTGTTGAAAATAATGTGGAGCACTTGTCTAGGGAGTGAGCAAGCAATAGAAAAGAAATTAATGATTGCCTTGAGTGTTGGAGAAGAGAAGTAGAAAGTCAACACAATTTACAGTGCAAAATTTGGGCATGATTTGGTGTTCTCTTGTGTCTTATGCCTCAAGTCTATTGGTTAAATGATGATCAAGGGATAAAGAATTATTGCCCCATGCTTCCACATAGAGATGAAATGGTTACTAATTAAGAGAAAGAGATCTTTGCTATCCACCATGAAAGCTTCAACCAAAATCTTGAAAGAGAGAAGAAAGAGAAAGTCAGCCTTGAAAAGTAATTGGACTTTTAACCAAAGCTAACTCTATTCTCCCTATCTTTAATTATTTTACTACCTAAAATGACATGTTATGGATGTACAACTTGCCATTTTTTCCAAGATGCCACTAAACTTTGTCTTCAAGTACTCCAGTTAGCTCTGACTAGCTATCGTTGGTCACTGCACTTGTCCATTTTTCAATCTGACACCCTATCCTTGAATAACTAGAAGGTAACTAGCTTATGGAAGAAATCCAAGGAAAGATTGAATTGAATGAATCAAAAACTGAAATGCCATAGATAAGCAACCAAGGAGCAAAATCTATGCTCACGCTGAGCATCGCCATTGAGAAAGAAGATAGTAATCATCATTTACGTTCTCACTTTCATTATCACACGAGACTGCCATTTTTGAGAGAGAGAGAGAGAGAGAGAGAGAGAGAGAGAGAGAGAGAGATTTTATGCTTGAAACAAGGAATATGTGTCATGGGACCATATTGAACGTGAGAAAGAGGAAGAAGAAGAGGTGCCTTGAGGCACACCCCTTTACCCCACGACCCATAATCACATACATTTTCATTAAATTTGAAGTTACATGGACTAAGGTACAAGTATTAAAATTGAGATATGTATATATGGCTTATAATATTAGCCACTTACATATTTTTGCAACCATTAAACTTAAAATAAATTGATTTCGACCAGTTTAGTCTATGTAGATGGGGAATATTATGCTTCATTTTTGCCTTAGTTGTTGGTCCATCATCTCACCCACATCAAAGAGTGAAGCGTCCCCGCAAACAATATTGAAGACGAGCCACCATTAGCACAAAATATCTTTGGACTTGGTAAAGGACAAGAACTCGATGATAAAGAAAATCACGATGAAGCCAAGCCACGACCACTCATGACCAAACTAGGGAAGGGACCCCTGCTTCATCTCTTCCACTCAAGAAACTTCACACAGTCTTCAAAGAGTAGGGATCTAATTCCAATCTTGATACAAAGGGTAATCCACACCAATGTGGGGCAAAATGCTACCAAGAAACAAGGGCATGTGAATGAGGTGCTAGAGCTACATGGTTTCTTTCTAGTGGTTAGAGAACTAATGTATTGTGAAAAGAAATGTTGAAAAAAACATATCGATTATCTTAAGGTCGTCACATGAGGAGATTGGCGATTGGCAAGGATAGGATGTAGCCGATGAGCAAGATGATCTAGGCAAATGAAGCATGCCGAGTGAGAGATTGGATGTTGCAAAATGAGCCGAGGGAGAAGGAGGACATGGGGGCACATAGGAGGGAGGATGCCGATGATGGGTGAGAAGGCAGGGGAAGAGAAGAGCCGGTTACGGAAAGGAGGAGGCATTGTGAGGGGAGACAATGATGAGGGTAAAGAGGAGGTGCAGAAGGAGAGGTGAAGGTGTTGGCAGGAGGAATCGGGTACTTCGCCACCATGACGAGGGTGAAGGTGATGTGGCTAAACTCGAAGGGTGAATCTCACAATGGTGCCGATGAGGAAGATGATAACATCCATGAGAGTCGGGTGCACCATGCTATGGTGGCCTACTATCCGGACACACTGCTAGTTGCCTGGGCGCCAAAGCTGACAGACCCACCGATAGCAGCCAGCCAGGAGCGTCCAGCCGATCCCTTATGGATAGCCAACTTTACATATTGTGTTGCATATCTTGCTCCTTTCAGGTGGTTGGAATGGCCACATTCGATGCTTTTGACAATAAATATCCACAGTCAACGATGCCTGGTTCTCGCAACGTTCCCCACGTGAAATGCCACAAACGAGCAACCAGGGAGCAAAATCTATGCTCACGCTAAGCGTCATCATCGAGAAAGAAGATAGTAATCATCATTTACATTCTCACTTTCATCATCACAGGAGACTGCCATTTTTTAGAGAGAGAGAGAGAGAGAGAGAGAGAGAGAGAGAGAGAGAGAGAGAGAGTGTGTGTGTGTGTGTGTGTGTGTGTGTGTGTGTGTGTGTGTGAGATAGATTTTTACTCTTGAAACAAGGAATATGTGTCATGGGACCATGTTGAATGTGAGAAAGAGGAAGAATAAGAGGTGCCTTGAGGCAACCCCTTCACCCCACGACCCATAATCACATACATTTTCATTAAATTTGAAGTTACATGGACTAAGGTACAAGCCTTAAAATTGAGATACGTATATGTGGCTTTATAATATTAGCCACTTACATATTTTTGCAACCATTAAACTTAAAATGAATTGATTTCGACCATTTTAGTCGATGTAGAGGGGGAATATTGCTCCAAAACACATAAGAGGAAAAGGCACACAAGAAATTGAACAATGCTTCCACCCTCACCTTCACCCTCTTCCTCTTCCTCACTCTCCATGAGATCTTGCAAAGGAGCACAAGAGAGAAAGAAACAAGAATGAGAAATATGAGAGTTGTGCTAAAATGGGAGAGGGAGAAATGAAGTGTGAGAGAAGAAGATAAAGGAAGTGAGAGGGTGTAACCACCTCAACCTCCCACCTCCTCAAATCACCCGACAAGCCTCCTCATTTTCCTTTCTTAATATTATAAAATTGAATTGCATACATCTTGGCTAAGGTCTAAAGACCCTTCAATTTTTGGAATGAGATGAAGGTGTTTGACCTTTCCTTTCCTTTCAACATTTTTTAATGTGAGCCTTTTGGACTACACATTTTACATTGATTCATATTTGAAATTTTGACAAGGGGTACAATTGTGATTAGTCATTTTACAAAAAGTTGTTTCCATGTGAGCACATTTTGGTGCCTATATTTGCACATATTTCTCGGTTATGATTCCTCCCACACTTAAGTGTGAAGCGTCCCCATAAACAAATTTGAAAAAGAACCACGATCAACACTTGAAAAACCTTCATCTTCATCATTGGTCTTCAATCTTTATTTCTTTTCTTCATCATCTTTGAATGGTCATTGGATAGGGAAGGAAAAAAAACACACAATAGAAAAACACAACTAGGATTGGGAGCCTAGGTCACGAGCATACCACATAAAATCATACATCACACAAAAGATAGGGCTTTTCATACAATTTGCACACAAAAATAGCAACACACTCAACCATGGATTGAAGGACAACCACATCATGAAGCTCATTAAATAAACCCAAAGAAGATATAACCATGATGCACACCCTTGCAAAAGATAAAACATTCGAGTTCTCCCACCCGATTCTGGTTGGAAAGGAAAAAGAGAGGGAAGTTTTATTATGAATATTAAAATAGGAAAAAGAAAAAACTCAAAAGATAACTTGTAGAAAATCTTGTATGTTGTGAAGAAGGTTCTTGATAGAGTAAGAAGAGCATATGAATTGCCTTTAAATCCATGTCTATAAGGGAAAGATAGGAGGGCACAGAAATAGGATTTAAGGAAGGTGTATTTTTTAAAAAACATTTAATTGCTAATGTTTTCTAAAGATAAGGCATTGTGATTGATCTGTTACGTGGAGGATAAAAAAGATAAGATCAAGAAGACTACTGTGTGGAATGAAAGGAGCTTGAAGGAGAATCAAACCGAGTTGATGCCGACACTATCATGGCGATTGTCAAACCACATCATTGCTGGCACCACAGCTGAGTCATCAAGATGCAAAACTTTGGCTGCTCACTGCATCGACGTTGTGATTTTTTGCATATCCGTATAACAGATCTTGTATGACTATCGACTATTGTTGTTGATGCCATGGGAGAAACTTGGAATGGGTTGGGGGAAGAGGAAAGACTGTCAGAGAGAGAACCATGGAGAGAGAAAGAGGAGAGAGAAAGACTGCAGGAAGAGAGAAAATAAGAGTGACGAGGAGAGAGAAAGACTAGATTTAGAGAGAGAAAGACAAGAAAGAGGAGGAAGCCATAGAAGCTGTGAGTAAGAAGGGAGAGAAAGACTGTAATTGTATTAATTGTGCCAAAAAGATATGAAAAATTACATCTTCTCTCCTTTTATATCAATGTCAGTGTGACATGGCATATTATCAACATTTTTAACTATTCCAGCTTCTTACAATCCATCCCTTCCCAAAAGTTTTTGTCCTCAAAAACAAACCTAGAAACAACTAGAGAGGAGATGGATAGAACAGAGTACTACTCTGTTTTACAGCTTTACAAATGGGAAATGAATGAAGAAGAACCATTACAAGAGCTGAATTTGAAGAACGGAAGTAAGGTCCAACTATATACATGATTTAAAGTACTTCAGAAGCAAATGGAGCCATAAAATCTTCAACAAATAGTCCCAGAACAAGTAGACAGCTTGCTGAATAAACAGTCCCTGCTGGACCAAATCTGCCATAACTTTTGATAGAAGTGTCTAAATGAGATGTACCATATATCAAAACGAAGCTCTTAAAGAGTACTTTAAGCCCATGTAGATAGCTTGATTCTGAAAATTAGGTACAATAAAAACTATTCTAAAACAACGTGCTGTCCTGAACCAATCTGCATCAATACTAGCTCCATAAGCAATAGGCTTCAGCCACCAATGTCTCCCTCAAGTATGGATACTCATCCAATATAGAATCAGGTCTCCAAGAAGCCTCTTCAGAGGGTAAACCTCTCCATTTGATCAAATATTCCACAATAGAGCGTGATCGAAGTTTCTTTTCGCGCTGATCTATAACAGCCTTTGGGATGTACTGAACAAGACCATCTTCATCAATAGGTGGCAGCTCATCAACTATATCCACTGGATCACCATAATAGGGCTTGAGCTGACTAATATGGAAGACGTTATGAATCTTTGTAGAAGAGGGAAGCTCTAGTTTGTATGCCAAATCTCCAATCCGTTTAAGGATCCTGTAAGGGCCATAAAACCTGTGGGCAAGCTTATTACTAGATCCATCTTTCAACGTAGAGTACTTGGATTTAGGCACCTTCAACAAAACCAGCTCTCCTTCTTGAAACTCTAAAGGCCTCCTCTTCTCATCAGCATACATCTTCATTTGATCTTGAGCCTTCCTTAGATTCACCTTGCATTGTTGAAGAAGGGTCTGCATTCTTTCCAACTCTTCCTTCCCATGAGGATTGATCTTTTCATTAAAAATGACTGTGGGTAAGGGCACCTTGTAACCATACAAAGCCTCAAAGGGTGAAACTCCTATGCTCGCATGAGTGGAATTGTTATAAGCAAACTCAGCCAGGTGTAACCAAGAATCCCATGCGGTTTGGACATCATAGCAAAAATGGCGAAGATAAGTCTCCAACCATTTATTAACTCTCTCTGTCTATCCATCAGTTTGGGGATGATAAGTCGTAGATGGAGCTAACTTAGTGCCCATAGATATAAATACCGCTTGCCAGAAGTTACTCATAAACTTTGAGTCCCTATTATGGACAATCACCTGCGGTAATCCATGTAGTCTAAAAATATGCTCCATAAACTGATTGGCCACTTGAGAAGCAGTAAATTGAATTTTTGTTAGGATAAAATGAGCTGCTTTGGTGAGTCTATCAACCACCGCATAAATACTATTCCACCCCTTCTTGGTAGTAGGTAAGCCAATGATAAAGTCCATAGTAATATGGGTCCATTTACCCGTAGGAATAGGCAATGGCTGTAACAACCCTCCTGGCTTATGGGTGCTATCCTTATTTTGCTAACAAGGCATACACTTCATAACGAAGTCCTTGACATCTTTCCACAGTCCTTTCCAATAAAAGCTCTTGTTGATCCTGTCATAAGTCTTGAAAACTCCCAAGTCTCCAGCTAAAGGCAAAGAATGTAACTCCTCCATAATTTTTCGCTTGAAAGAAGAAGTAGAGGGAATAACAATCTTGCCCTTCCACCAAATAAGACCATTTTTAAGCTGGTAATGCGAGTTTTCTTCCATAAGACCTTGCTGTAATTTCTGAAAGATTTGGTTGAATTTCTCATCTAAAAGATAGGCCTCTTGTAGTTCTTCAATCCAATCATTATGTAGTTCTCTCATGGCTGACACTTTACAAGCCCACATACGAGAAAGAGAATCAGCCACTATGTTATCTTTGCCCCTTGTATGAGTGATGTCAAAGTCATAATTCTGTAATGTAGCTACCCATCGTCGTTGCTTTGGAGTGAGATTTGACTGAGTAAAGAAATACTTGAGTACCCGATGATCACTATGTACTCTGAATCGACTGCCATATAAGTAATGGTGCCATTTCTTGATTGCATGCAGGATAGCCAACATTTCCTGGTCATAAACATTCATGGCCATCTCCTTATTTGTAAGCTTACGGCTCTCAAATGCAATTACTCCATGCTCCTGAAGCAAAACAGCCCCAATGCCACGGCCACTAGCATCACACTGTATAGTAAACTCTAGAGAAATTCGGGCATACTAGGATAGTAGCAGAAGTAAGTAGTTCCTTTAACTGGTTGAAGCTGCTATCTGCAAGAGCATCCCAAAAGAAAGCCTCTTTCTTCAACCTGTCAGTCAAAGGAGCTGCAATTGCCATATAATGCTTTATAAATCGACGATAGAATGAAGATAGACCAAGAAATCCTCTAAGAGAGGTAGTAGTAGTAGGCATTGGCCAATCTCTTATGCATTGCACCTTCTTGGGATCAGCCTGTATTCCTTTTTCACTGACTATATGCCCCAAGTATTCCACTTCAGTCTACATAAAAGAACACTTCTTCTCCTTAGCAAAAAGCCTATAATGTCTCAACACATCAAAAACCTTCCTCACATGTGGCAAATGATCCTGTAAAGTCTTGCTATAGATCAAAATGTCATCAAAGAACACCAAGACAAACTGAAAGAGGAAAGGTTGCAAGATCTTATTCATCAGGCTTTGAAAGGTAGCTGGAGCGTTTGTAAGCCCAAATGGCATCACCAAGAAATGATAGAGCCACGACCAGTCCTAAAAGCAGTCTTGACTTCATTACCCTCGCGCATGCGAATGTGATGATACCCTGATCTCAAATCAATCTTCGTGAAGAATCGAGTCCCCTTAAGCTCATCAAGCAAATCATCAATCCTAGGTATAGGATATATGTTCTTCACTGTTATCTTATTGAGATCCCTGTAGTAGTCAATGCACATTCTGAAAGATCCATCTTTCTTTTTGACTAACAGGACTGGAGATGCATAAGGTGAAGAACTTGGTTCAATGAATCCCATTTCAAGAAGCACTTTGATTTGCTTGGCTACTTCCTCTCGTTCACATTTTGATAATCTGTAAGGTGGCTTATTAATTGTCTTTGAGTTGGGCTCCAAATCAATGGGGTGATCCACCGGTCTCTTAGGAGGCAATGAAGTAGGTACTTCAAACAAATCTCTATACTCCTCAAGAAGAGCTGTCAAGGCTGGATGGTTTGCTAAATTATTGGGCTGATTCTGTGTTTCTTTGTTCAAATGCAAAATAAATATCTGTGAGTGCTTCTTATACTCTCTCTTGAGTTGTTGAATGGTGATAAGTTGAAAATCGGATCTACTAGGAATTCCCTCTAAATGGATGAGCTGTCCATTGAAAAAAAATCCATATATAACTGTGAGAAATCCATAGTAATCATGCCTAATGTCATCAACGAATCACAACCAAGTACAATATCTATGGGCCCCATTTCCAAGCGATCACGTTTACTTTGACTTCAAAATTTTCAGCCAATTGCAAAGAAACCTGTGGGCAAATCTGTGTGCTGATTTTCTCTTCACCATTAGCCACTTGTACTCTAATGGGCTGCTATAAGTCTGTGGGAACACAATTCAACTTGTCCATAATGGACTTATTGACAAAACTGTGAGTACTGCCACTATCTATCAGAATGAACACTGGCTTTCCACATATGCTTCCCTTCATACAAAGTGTATTAGGGCTCTTAGATCCCGTCCAAGCATCCATAGAGATAGAACAATTAGTGGCAACAAGCGACTCATCACAAGATCCACCAGGATTAAATGGAACATCTCCGCCTGGATCAAAAGGAAAAGAGTCGGCTGGATCATAAAAGTACTCCTGTCCACCGTCATCCTCAAAATCTTCATTTTCAGCATTGATTGTCACTGCATTAGCTTCATCTATGTCATCTTCAAAGTCCTCAAAAACTAGCATACTCTGAAGCTTTGGCTTGACATTTTTGTATACACACTTTGAAGCATGGTCAGGAGTATACTTTTCTCCACACTTGAAGCGTAAGCCCTTGTCCTTCCTTTCCTTGTAAAGATCCATGGGAATAGATTTGGGATTTGTATTAGCTGAAGTGGACTTAGGCTTGATGTCACCCTGCTTAAATTCAACCTTTGGATTGTTTTCTGTCCTGAAATTACTTTGAAACCTAGAAGCATTGAATGGAGGATAAGTTGGTACCCGTAAGCTCCCACTAGACATATGATTGCTGCCATAAATGTTACCAACTTGTCCTTGCTTTAAAACAGTCCTTGGCTGTCCATAACTTGGCTGAAATGAAGACTCTTTCCTATGCTTTCTTCCATAGCGCTCTGCAAGCTCAATAGCCTTGAAAAGTGAAGTAGGATTTTACGTCATAACATCAGCTAACAAAGATGGCTCTAAACCATACATAAACTTGTGAAGCTTGGCCTCATCACTGATGCTTTTCACATACATGGTCAAGTTGAGGAATTGGTTTGTATATTCTCTTACACTTAGGCCCCTTTGTTTCAAACCATACCATCTCCGTGCTAGCTTCTCTTTTTCAAGAGGCGAAACAAAGACTTCAGCCATAAGTGCCTTGAAAGCTTCCCAATTCTCAATAAGTATATTCTCTTTCTTGATATACCTCCACCAAGTATGGGCAAATCCTTCTAGGTGCAAGGAAGCAAAGTGAATCTTCATATCATCAGTTTTAGGATATATATCAAAGTAGGACTCTATCTTAGAGGTCCATTCCTCTAATTGTGATGGTGAAGATGACTGGCCATTGAATTTGGCTAAAACAATTTTGTCATTGAATTCTCTTTCATGAAAGGGTTGCTGTCCCAAAATTGGCTGATCAGGATTTCCAAGTACAGAACCTCCAAATTGAGACTGAGATCTTCCAACAGGTGGCTGAGAATTACCATGTAATCTTCCTGTTGGTAAAGTACCCCTGGAATTCTGAGTATGCAGTCCAAAAGCTTGAGTATTTGTCCCATTCAAACTGCCCAAATAGTCATCATGCCTTTGTGAAGCTTCTCCTACTTCATACTGACTATTTGGAATGCCTCTTCTTCCAATGATCCCATTTCCACGACCATTCTGGTTAGATGGCTGAAGTGGGACTGAAGGGCCACTGTTTGAACAAGCCTTCTCATTAACTTCCTTTGATGCCATTTGCAACTGCATAAATTTAACAATTTGTGCCATGAGTTTTTCGTTGGATTCTACCAACTTATCAATAGAAGCCTTGGTCTGATCAGTAGATTGAACCATCTCCTCCATTCTTGACAAGATGGCCTCATGTCGTTCCCTATGTCTTTGTTCATGGGCACACAAAGTATTGTTGAGCAAACTAACTTCTCCTTGTTATTGAAGCTCTTCAAGGTTCTCTTAAAGTGTGCTATCCATCATGGAATCCCTGATTTGCTGAGCATAATCCTCCTGGACCTTATTTTTGCCTTTATGTCCTGGCATACTAGTGCAGTCCTGCAGTACCCCCTGTCAGTAAAACGGCTATAACTTTGGCTAGGAAGCTCCGATTTCGGAAATTTTTTGTGCGAATCAAAGCTAACAATTCCCTCTTCGAGATGAGCTATAGCACACTATAACAAGTTTAGGACAGAAAATTCTGTAGCTGGATTTCATAGTCTGAACTGTCCAGTCCTGCACCCTGTCTAGACTTGTAAGTGCCATGTTTTGACCCTATAATGCAAGATAGTAACCCCAAATGGCTACCAAACCCTGCAAAGGGGTATATAGGACCTGTGGGTACCCTGTAGTACCTGCACCTGTGCTTCAGCAATGAAGGGTGTACCTATATCCACTTGTAAATACCCTGTAAGTGACCTGTAAATTCCCTGTTTTACCCTGTTTTGGTCCTGTAGGTACTTGAGTCTTTGGAAAGTCTTCAATCTTCAATCCTCCACTCGCTATACCTGTGTGAGGGATAAACGACATGACAGGCTCCCTACACGGGCTCCGAATCACCGGGAGGTGGGCAAAGTTCCCCCTGGGTCGGTTGGTTGCACCCCTTCGAGATCTTCGATAGTGAGGGAGGGTCACCTCTCTTTTGTCCCACTATCTCCCCCGGCATCCACCTTTTTCCTCGGTGGGAATATCAACATGGCAGAGGCTAGTATGCTAAGCAATCAGCATGATATGCAATTCAGAAATATTCATTCAGCCTTTCATGAGATGCAATTGATTGAGATAAGAAAAATTGAGATGGGAGAAGGGTCTTACCTATGCAATTCAGTGACTCACTGATTGCTAGTACTTACCCTTTTACAATATTTCAGCTTGGGTGAGAGAAATTCAACAAAACAAATCAAGGTTATGCATCAAGCTGATCAAATGATACCTATGATGAGTAATGGTTTGAATCAAAATGGAATTCAATGAAATAGGCTGAAATTGAGAAAAATTAACACTAATCTCTGATCTATTGATCAATCTAGTGAATTAATTAATCAATAACCTCTCATCAACAAGTGGAAAGGCCATTAGCAATAGGATTATTGAGAGATTTCAGAGATTAATAAAAGAAAAATACCTCCATTAAGCTTGAAAAATATGATGGATGTCAGCTTCAACCCCGTTGATGCAAAAGTTCTTTATAATCCATCATAAATCCATCATAAAGCTTAAAATCTCCATGAAATCAGTCCATATATGCTTCAATATGATGAAATCCTTGAAGAATCAATGCTCCAGCCTTGCTTGAACACTTGAACCTCAAAGATTCAAGCTCCTTGATGAAAAGCCCCAAAATAATCCTTCCATTTGAGCTCCAATGTCATGCACGGGCTGAAATCTCTTCAATGTCTTCAATCTTGAAGTCTATCCAGCTTGTACTTAGCTTTAGAGAAGCCTTGAAGGTCGGGAAAGTCCATAATTTAAAGAAATTTGAGCTTCCACGTCTGTGGCTATGGCTGCCCTGCTGTATATTAGGGTTTTGAGCAAAGGAATGGCTGATCAGAGTTCTCATGTAGCTGAAAATTGTTGTACACAAGTGTTTGATGAAGCCTTCAAAACCTTTGATCAATGAGCTGAAGATTTGGAGCAGACTGAGCAGGGAGAAGGAGCAGGAAACTCAGCACAAATTTCGACGCAAATTTTGGGCTATTTTTGGGCTGAAAATCTGCAGCATGCATCAAGTATGGTACTCCTCCTGAAGCTTAGGCAACAAAGAATCTTTGCCCCATGCTTTGGCAGTGAGATATTCAGCATAGAGAGAGATATTTGAAGAGATTCTTGATAGCCACCATGAAAGCTTCAGCCAAAAGCTTGAAGGAGAGAGAAGAGAAGCTCTCTTTTCAAAAGTAACTGTAGTTTAGTCTCTAACTAAGCCCAGTTAACCATCCTTTACCCTAGTTACCTCCATTTTTGTATGAAATTTGATGACGTCCAGCCATTTAAGCCTTTACCCGCCATATTTGACCTTGGATATCTCCAGATGTTGTCTCTTGCTAATTGTAGGTGTCCTGAAGCACTCCACTAGTCACTGTCTTGTACCATTTTTTTGTCTGAAATTGGTTTTGAAATAGGAAAATGGGACTGAAAATGGAAGAAAATAATAGATCAAAGACTGAAGCTCTGATACCACTTGTCAGAGAGAGAACC
The DNA here is from genome assembly GCF_053477565.2 of Lygodium microphyllum. Lineage (NCBI taxonomy): Eukaryota > Viridiplantae > Streptophyta > Polypodiopsida > Schizaeales > Lygodiaceae > Lygodium > Lygodium microphyllum. Next base: position 161,644,339 of record NC_141136.1, on the reverse strand, counting down.
AGGGAGAGAGAAAGAGGAGAGAGAAATATTGTAGAGGAGAGAGAATGACTGCATGAAGAGAGAAAATAAGAGTGACGAGGAGAGAGAAATACTAGATTTAGAGAGAGAAAGACAAGAAAGAGGAGGAAGCCATAGAAGCTATGAGCAAGAAGGGAGAGAAAGACTGTAATTGTATTAATTGTGTCAAAAAGATATGAAAAATTACATCTTCTCTCCTTTTATACCAATGTCAGTGTGACATGGCATATTATCAACATTTTTAACTATTCCAGCTTCCTACAAAGACGGACTGGTGAAGATGCCCTTGCCTTACTTGTAGAGGGTGTTGGAGACAAAAGGGAACAATGAAGAAAGAGTCGGGAGTAACCTCTTCGCTCTCCTACAGCCCAATAGAGAATGAAATTAGCAATCTGCCGCATTACTGTCATAAGTGTGTTTTTGTAGAGGAGACGCATTCTTAGAGGAGAAGGTGTTCGACCAACAGAGAAGGTCCAGGCTAGAAGCAGGCCAAGTACTGGCAGGGGGGGGGGGGAATCTTCGGCAGCATCTTCTTCAAGGTGGAGGTGGAAGCGATAGGAAGCGTGATGAGGAGATTATTTTTGTTTGTGACCATGAAGATGGCAATAGTTGACAAGAGTGCGCCACTACAAGAAGACGACAGACATATGGCAGAGGTGCTTGAAGCTATGGGTGAGCTAGCCACGGGGCCCTGTCATGCGGATCTACTTGGCATTCACCTCCACCTTCACCCCCTTGAGGTTGTCCATTGTCTGTGAGGCCAGGATGGTCTTCATGGTGACAAAGCTAGGCGATGGCTCCTGTGATGGTGAAGGGTTGGGAAGGGATAATGGTTATTAGATAGGGCGTGAACAGACAATGAAGGAAAGAGATATGTCAACAGGGGGTGTTCTTGTGTTTTGTTTTTTTTAATAACCGTTTTTGAATGCAGAATTGGTGGAGAATGAGCAGCAAGACTAGAGCCTCAACAACCTATCATCTTCTCTATCTTCTCAAGCCCAAACTTTTCTTCTTGAGGCTTTCATGTCAGAACCTCAAAAAATCTTGTTTCTTGCAAGCTCCATAGCCACCTCGTTCCGAGCCAGTGCACCAAATGAAGAGCACCCTATCACGGCACAAAGACAACCACAAATTGGCTAGGTAGAGGTTGCAAGCACACTTGCTAGCCACAAAAACCTGCAAGAAACCTTTCTTCTTCTCACCAAGAACCATTGCTCCAAAACACACGAGAGGAAAAGGCACACAAGAAATTGAACAATGCTTCCACCCTCACCCTCTTCCTCTTCCTCACTCTCCATGAGATCTTGCAAAGGAGCACAAGAGAGAAAGAAACAAGAATGAGAAAGATAAGAGTTGTGCCAAAATGGGAGAGGGAGAAATGAAGTGTGAGAGAAGAATATAAAGGAAGAGAGAGGGTGTAACCACTTTAGCCTCCCATCTCCTCAAATCACCCGACAAGCCTCCTCATTTTCCTCTCTTGATATTTTAAAATTGAATTGCATACATCTTGGCTAAGGTTTAAAGACCCTTTAATTTTTGGAATGAGATGAAGGTGTTTGACCTTTCCTTTCCTTTCAACATTTTTTAATGTGAGCCTTTTGGACTACACATTTTACATTGATTCATATTTGAAATTTTGACAAGGGGTACAATTGCAATTAGTCATTTTACAAAAATTTGTTTCCATGTGAGCACATTTTGGTGCCTATATTTGCACATATTTCTCGGTTATCAAAGATCAATGCTTTAATACCACTTGTCAAGGAGAGGGTTGAAATGTGAGAGAAATAAGAGAAAAAGAGAGGGAAAAGAGGAGAGAGAATGAGTGACAAGGAGAGAGCTTACATTCCCTTAGTATTTATAAATCATACAAACATTGAACAATAGCTTTTGTTCCATTTTCCAAAAGGCATCATACTCTTCATCCATCTCTTTACACTAGTTCTCATCCTCAATTGTTTCTACAAATGATGTGGATTCTTTGTACTTCATTACTTCTGTCATGTATGCATAGTGTTTAGCTGAGTACCCACTATAAGTAAATTTGTTAACTTGTTTTCTTTCTCTCTATGATCTTCGTAGCTAAGGTGCACTATACCTTTGCTTAACACCAAGTGTAACAGCTGTAGGTACTCCAAACTCACTATCCAGACTATCAATGGAATCATACCCTGATGTTAATGAATCTATTACATCATCAAGTGCCTTCCCTTTTCCTTTATCCATGTCCAATCTCCCCCTCACTGATATATTTGTGTCCAAGGATCACATTGATAGATACATAATGTGTAGGTCCACTATTAGTAGTAGTAGTATCCTGCATTCCATTTTCAACATATGTACTTTGTGAAGATTCATCATGAAACTGATAGCTGCTTAGTACCATACCAAGATACTAGCTCATCAAATGCTACATCATGACTGATCAAAGTATCATGAAAAGAAAAAACATAGCACTTATAAGCCTTCCATCCTTGCAAGAGTAACCAAGAAAGACAACCTTCATTGCTTTCATATCAAGCTTCTTCCATTTCTCATTAGGTACATGGACATATGCAATGCTACCAAATACTTTCAAGTGTCTGATGTCAGGTTTTCATCCATAAAGCTATGCATATGGTATCTTCTCATGTATAACAGTTGTAGGTGTTTAATTCATGACATAAACAACAGTGAGAACTACTTCAGCCCAATAAGCCCAATAAGAAAGAGACATATCTTTCTCATTCAACATTGTTGTGGCTACTTCCATAATCACCTACTTTTTTTTGTTCAGCCACTCCTTTTGTTGCGAAGTATAATTGCATGACAACTGTCTCCTGATCCCATGCTTAGTCAAGTACTTGTTAAACTCCTTTGACACATATTCACCACTATTATCAGACTATAGGCATGAGACACAAAAATTGAGCTCTTTCTTTGCATGAGATTTGAAATCCATAAAGCCATCTAGAACCTCATCATTATGTTTCAGAATGTATATCCAAGTATACCTACTAGAATCACCTATAAAAGTCACATAATATCTAGACCCTCCAAGAGATACATTATGTGCATGTCCCCATAAATGAATAAGTTGCAAGGGTCTACTCTTGTTTCGTGTATGTTTGACAAATGGAAAGTAGGCTTGTTTGCCAAATTGACAAGCTAAACATATGTGTCCCAGATCAACATATTTAAACTTTGGCAACCCTAAAACAATATCCTTTTGCTACATATTTTTCAACCTCTGAACTTTTATGTGTCTAATATGTTTATGCCAAATATCTATGTCTCTAACACTTGCATCATCATGAGCAAACATTGCAACTTTCAGCTCTTAGGAATATTCGCATCCAATGTAAACATTCTACCATGTCTTTTTCCCTTTGCAATCAACTGGCAACCTCTACCATATTCCTCAATAAAATTGGTTCATGGAGTGCAACGCTTTTTTCCAGTAGCTTGTTAGGATTCAGGGAACCCTAATGGAGTTCTAGCACAACTGCCACACCTTTCCCCTAAGATAATTTTTGACCAAGGTTTTTAGACCCGTCGACTACCCAATTTTTACTAATAACTAATGTTTCGTTCAATCTCTTGAGAGAAGCTCCCAACTTACCGAGACCACCCATTTGTAGTAGGATGGATCTGTCAGTATGGATCTCCCCCACCCGCTTCCCACAAGTGGTTTTCTTTAGTTTTCTAATTACCTATCACATTAAGTTATGACATATAAAAGCAGCTTCATTATTTAACCTGTTATCATAGGTTCCTTCGTGTAATTTTACAGCACAACACAAAGATAGAGAAAATAGTCTTTTGGAAAATCATATTTATTTATTATTTTGCAAAGTTATTTACAACGATTTTCTCCTTTTGCCTACATAGAAGATAAACCCCCATTCATCAAAAAAACCCTTCTATCTGTGCAGAAGAAAAGAAACCCTCCAAGATTTCCATCCCTTTACTAGTACCAGGGAATCCAAGATCCCTTTTTTATTCGTGTGAGGGTTAGGCAGTTCCTAGGAGCGATCGAGAGATTTACGACTAGAGCTCCCCTAGCACTCCTGCCTCCTCCTACCTTATAGATTCCTCACCAAGCGACCTTTCACCATTGGGGCCAGTCCAAAGCTCATCATGGCGGTACAAAAAAATCCCCCTTGGAGGAGGGTTCCGCGTCTAGCTGTGGGGGAGGCATATCTTTATTTTATTATCATGATTATATATTTACAATCAAATCTAACTAATGCAAGCACAATCAATCTTTCTTGTGCAACCATCAATGCATGCACAAATAAAAAAGGAACAACAACAAGTGTTTTTAGCATAGGAAGCAGCCCCACCCAAATCTAGGGTTTCTCTTTTAAGGTCCCACCTTATTCTTAGGGTTTCACTTCCTACTTGCAACTCTTTTTTGGGATTCACAAGTTATTTTGCGAATCGGATTAATTATGAGAAGTCTATTTTATCCTTATGAAAAATTTAGTATATCCTCCCTAAAAGATAGTATGGGTATTTATGCCTATGGCAGGCAAGTCATGTGCTGCCCTACTCTAACCCGTGATTAGTAGGATTTGAAATGCTTTTCCAATTATGTTTAGACTTTAGAATTTGTATCGACAAATTCTTATCATTGTCCAACAAGTCCTATAGACTTTCGATATTTATTTAATTTCTTGATACTGATAGTTTCAGGGTCACTGAGTATTTCATAGTTCTTTTCACTTCAACATTCTCGATATTTTATGTTAGGTTTTCTCATTGATTCATACATGGATCAACTCATTATATTAACACTCTCGATAATATAATCATTAATATTAACATTGCGTGAGTTTTTAGCAAGAAAATAATTTTTATTTTATTCTACTCATATTCTATTGTTTAATCAACGATGTTTGACCATTTGTCGAACTTTCAACATTATCTAGAAAGATCAATTTTCATTTAGCTATATCCTACATGCTATGTTGATTGTTTTTTTGAATATTTTAGTTCAGACAATGCAAAAATCATAAGTGTAATTTTTCTTTCATCTTTTAGACATCTAATTATATTTTCAATCACCTAATTTGTATGCGTCTAGTATATACTTTCTTATGCAATTTTCCGTTGATTTAATGTATTGATTATTTCATGATATTATCTAGATGATTTTTCATAAATTATTATAAATTTTATATATTTTTATTTATAATTAGCAAAATAAAATAGAGATAATCACTTTCAAGAAAAAATTATAAAATATTCTCTTCCCTAACAACATCTATCATTTTTTTTGTTATTATGATCACATGCGTCTTTAATTAAATAACAATAAATGTAACCAAATAAACCATAATTAAAATATTTTCTTAATGACATGTATATAATCATTTCTCAAGAGAAAGAGTATTGTCAATGAATATTTAATTATTATATTACTTAGGTTATTTTTCCAAATGAGAGTTTATATGTATTTTCATTAAAATGTGTTTATAATCGTTTAAATCCAAATAAAGCAATAAGCTTATCAAAAATATTTTTTTTTTCCAAATTGACGAGATATTACCTCTCTTATGTTTGGTATGACAGGGGTCTCGCCAATCCCTACTACGTTATTTTCTCCATCGACCGCGTTCCTTGCTTTCCTTGCTTCAAACGTGCTTTTTGAATTTTTGCGACCTCGCGGAGCTATCGAATGTTAGGCGAAATCGACCTGGTAGTTTAGGGAGAGTTTATGATCATTGAGAAAAATTTCACCAGCGTTTCACCTAACGAGATGGTCAAATGAGACGAAGGTGTAGCAAGGGATAGAAAAAATGAAAATGAGGTAGAAGTTTAGCAAGAGGGGATCAAAAAGGTCTTTGCCCCTGACGTTTGAGAAGGCCTATCTCTCTCCCACACTCTCTCACTCTCCAATTTCCATAATGTGATGGCCTATAAATCTCTCTCTCTCTCTCTCTCTCTCTACACAAAGGAGGGGTATTTCTCTCTTTCAAGGCTCAAAGCTTCAATGGATAAGGGAAGTAGAGAATTTTGCCAGCATTAGGAGGTCTTCATTCATGCTTTTTTGTGAAGGAGAGGGGGTGTATTTATAGGCATGGGGGGGAGAATACAGTCGAGTGATTCATTTGGCTACTTGTCAAGAGCCAATTGAGCTTTATTAAATATTCATTTTGATTGCTTACCTGCAGGATGGTGGCATGGGGATGATTATTTAAGGCTTTCTCTCTCTCTAGGTGTAAAAAATGTCATATATTTGGGCTATTTTTTCAAAAACATCTTTTTCTTTTCAAAATGACTTCTTCCAATGGTTTTTGGTCTAGGTACTTCATGCCTTATCTAGTATATAAAGTCATGTCATACTCTTTGATACTTAACTTACTCAATATTATGCTTGTTCTTGCACGTTCTTTGTCTACTGAGATTGAGGCTTTTACGAATTGTCTTGCGATTATGAAATCAATGCGATCCTTGACGCATTAAATGGAATTGAGAATGCCAAATCAAATATAATGTGAGAAATTTTGTACGATCAAGCCGTTGTAATATTATTTATGAGGCGTCTTTGCTTTTTGTTGCCTGGAATATTTAGGTGTCTTCTCCTGTCAGATTGCGGAATTGATTTAATGCGAGACTCGATATCAAGAAAATTACGTGCAGTCACTTATGCGACAACTCAACAAGTAAAATTTTAAAATGCCTCAAGCTTGAATTTGTTTCTTGATATGAAGTGCCGTGGTGGGAATATTACATCCTCTCCTCCTTAGAGGAATCAAGATGTGCTCATCTAAAAAAGAACTAGGGAAATAATTTATCTAGAGTTGTCCCTTCTATCTAGGTGGCATCCTCTTCATGATAATCTTTCCATTGGATAAGATACTCTCTAATGGTTCTGTTTCTCAGAGGTTTCCCTTTTACATCTAGAATCTTATCAGGCTAGAGTTCAAGGACTCCTTGACTAGGCATTACAATTTGCTAGTCATCAAGAATATGATCTTGATTTGCCACATAAGCTTTTAGAATACTAACATGAAATACATTGTGGACTTTCACATGATCAGGAAGTTGCAATTTGTAGGCATTAGCTCCTAGGCATTTGAGAACCTTGTATGGTCCACAATACCTTTTGGACTCAATTTTTTGAACTTTTCCAATGATAGAGAACTCTTCTTTGGGCGTACATGGATGAAAACCATGTCTCTCTCTTCAAAGATATGCTCTTGCTGCCCTAGATCAGTATAAGCTTTCTGGTGGTCTTTGGTAGCTTGGATGTCTTGTCTGATAGTTTTGAATTGATTATCCATGTCTTCTAGAATTTTCTTAAAAGCCTCAACCTTTAGAGTTGGATCAAAGAAATTCAATGGCGTCAAACAATCTTGCCCATACAATGCTTGAAATGGAGTCATTTGAATACTTTGGTGATATGATGCATTGTAGGAAAATTCTACTAAGGGCAAATACTATATCCATCTTGTCGGTTCTCTGGAACAGTAAGCTCTTGGTATATCTTCAATGACATGATTAACTCACTCCGTTTGACTATCAGCTTAGGGATGGTAAGTTGTGCTACAGTAAAGCTGGGTTCCAATTTCTTCAAATAGGCTTCTCCAGAAATGTGACGTAATAGAGAGTTGTGATCACTAATGATCCTTTAGGCAATCCATGAAGGCTAAAGATTTTTTCACAAATAGTCTTGTGCAATATCTAAAGCTTTGTAGTTGGTCTTTACTAGGAGAAGATGAGTGACCTTTGTCAGCATATTCACAATTACCATGATTGAATTATACCCTTTCCTTGAACAGAAGGTAAGCCAACTACAAAATCCATACTGATGAACTCCCATTTTATCTGTGGTATGTCAAGTGGCTCGAGCTTGCCTGGCATTTTAACACGCTCATTCACCCGTTGGCAACTTAGGCATTCAGTAACATATCTGAGTACATCATGCTTAAGCCTTTCTTAGTAGTAACTTTTCTTAACTGCATTAAGAGACTTTGCATAGCCGTAGGGTGTCCTGAGAATGGGAAGTCATGGGCTTCCCATAATATCTTCTTTTTTAGCACTTGACTGAGAGGAATGCAAAGCCTTGTCCTGAAATAGACAAGTCCATCATCCACATTGAAATTTCGGTATTTGACTCCGAGCTTAGGATCAGAGTCCTTAACTAGGATTTTTCTAAGCATTAACTAATACTTAAGATCCTTGTCTGCCTCTTCTTTAGCTAGCTCAATGACTAGATTGCTAGGAATCAATATCATGGTATCTAAAGTCTCTCCTTTAGATGGCTCTTTCATGATGAGTGCATTCAGAAAAGATTTACGACTTAATGCATTAGCAATCACATTCTCTTTTCCAGGTCTGAACTTGATTACAAAATCAAATTCTTGCAAGACTTCAATCCACCGACGCTACCTCATGTTGAGATCTCGAAAATTAGATCGAGAATTGATGCACTATAGAAAGAGAATGAAAATTATTATTTCTCTCTTCTCCCTCTCTCTCCTGGAAGGGGGAGTTCTTGTGTGTGAATCATGTGTATGAAGTGAGATGAGGCCCGAGTGGTGAATGCTTGTCTTGCGTGGTATACTGAATCGCTTCCGAGTCAACTTGGGCCTAGAGATGGATGATTGGAGATGGGCTGAGCATTAATAGTGGACTGCTTTGTTCTCCCGAATCCAGTTTTAGAAACTTGCAACCATAAAAAACTCGACAATGCTATTTTATGTTTGGTTGACCAAATGATGTTCATATTGGATGAAAATCGGTAGGAATGTTTTTTCCTATATGTTTGATGATTCTATGCCAAAAAAATCAAAATAATAATGCTAAAAATAATTTTAAAAAACCCAAAAAACATGCATTTTACAAAGAAAAATTGAGATTTTTTGTCATTTCAAGTTTAATAAAAATGATGCATGAGGGATGAAATGTGAAAAATGAGTGATTTTCAGTTGTCATAATTTGAAAAAACTAGAAAAACCAGGAAATGCTCTATTTTCTTGATAAATAAATAGCAAAAATAGAAAAAAATAGGTTTTTGTGCTTTATAAATTAAGGAAAAATATGATTAATGTCCATGAATGTTTGGCAAGGTTGAGGCATGAGGTATAGCCTCAATTCAACCCTTATGTGTATGTTTTAGTGTATTTTTATTGCTTTGTACATTGAAAATGACAAAAAAATAAAACCCTACACCTATACAACAATGCAACACATAAGCCGTTGGGGGAAAAAAGGGTTATGGAAGCATTTAAGTGCTGAAAATGAAGTAAAGTTTGATCTTTGTGCATGTCATATAGGACGATGAAAATTTAAGTTTTAAGAGGCTAGTAGCACGAGGTAACTCGATGCTAGTCTCTAGTAATGCAGTAACAATGAGTAGATTAAAAATCATTGAAGGACTGATTTTTACACTCCACTTTGCTGATTTTTAATAATAAAATATTTATGCATAATAAGCATACACTTTTTCATTTTGCATGCAACATGTTATAAAATCCTGAATGCATAGCACTTGTATGCTAAACATTGAGCAACACTAAGAGTGTGAGGAAGTCCTTGCCTGTAGATTAGATGAGCGGTTCCTTGGGATAAGTTTATTTAGGAAACGTCAACTCCTGGATCGTTCGATAAATCAAAGAGTGGAGCTTGTACGCTTGTTCTTTATGTTGAAGCAGCACATCTTGGGGCCAATCCCCTTGATTTAAGAGAGCTGCAGAGAGGCCACGGTGTTTCAGCCTGAGAGGTTGCCTCCTGTGTATGTGATACGAGGTATTATACCTATATGTTATGGGATCTCCCTCTGGGGAATAAGGTAAGGTAAATGTTGGACTCTGTCCTATTACAAATGCAAAATCGATATTAGTAGTTAGTGTAGTGTGAGCTTTAGATGCTCCTGGCCGCGAGGCTGTGTGGGTTGTCTTGTGTGTCTTAGAGGTCCATATGGCTAGTGCTAGAGAGCTAGTGTTGGGCCCATTTCAGGTCCCGACAAGTGGTGCATTTGTCGGGAGCCGTCAATAAGTGGTGGTTTCACATCTAGGGTCTCTAGGGACCAAATAGTCAATTTATGTCCTCTAACAAGAACCGTCAATCCGAAATACAAGAAGAGGAATGTGTTGAGAGGGTTAGATGGCAAACTGGGATTCTAAGGCATTATTCTCCTTAAAGGATCATCCCGATACACATAAGCGGTAGTGGTTTCCATAACCCAGCTGTCACAAGTAGCCCTTTGAGTGCAAGAGGAAGTCCTAATACTTCCGCTTTTCCAGTCAATTAACCCACTTCAAGTGGGGGTGTAGTTTTACCTATGCAAACTCCTATTGTCAATTCGGTTGTAGCCATGGCACAACCCATTGCAATTCCAATAGCAGGGACACCAGATTTACCGGCATTGGGAGCACCTTTACCCATCTTCAATGGGTAAGCCGAAGAAGATGGAGAACTCCATATAAATGAGTTTCAAAAACTCATGTTCAACTATTAAATCCAAGACCAAGGACACTTAATAATGTTCTTCAACATGAGAATAAAAGGAAGGGCAGTACTATGGTATCATCGTCTAGAAGCCGGAACCATAACTAGCATTGACCAATTTTTCACGGCCTTCCGTAGAGAGTTTGCCCCTGAGAGGGGTGGACAGTATTGATTGCGTGTCTTGAATGTAACACACTAGGAGCCAAATGAAAATGTCCAGGCCTATGCCAAGAAACTAAAGTAAGTTCTTTTTAAACTTGATACTTATATTCCCATTCCATTGGCTGCACAATTACAATATTTCCTAGATGGATTAGATTTCAACATCCAGGTGCAGCTGGGTAGTGTCGCTTTGGCCGACATTGACACTACTATTACCCAAGCAGAAGAAGTAGAGTCGCACTTGCAAGTGGCTTATGTAGCAAGGGTAAATTAGAATGGAAATAATTTGGCACTGACTAACATGAGTCAAGGGGGCCCCATGCCAAATGCAAATGGAAGAGGGAGTATCATGCCAAATTTGCCTATGTTACCAGCTCCTCCTAGTTTGACTATGCCTATGGCTAGTCAGATGGTCCCACTAAATGGTGAGGGCCAAACAACGAACCCTGATGTTGTCCTAGTAAGTCAACGACTAATTCCGAATCAAGTGATTAGGCTGATGGGACAACATATAGACGATCATGGCTGTGAGTCAAGTGCCTCAAATGTCCTTGGTAAAGTTAAGGATATGATGAAGCACTACACTGACATGATTACTGAACAGTATAGACAAATAGCTGTGGATACTGATTTCCTTAAGAAGCAACAGAATTTGATAGGGAGTCGATGCCTTGAAGAGGGTGCCCCCTCAAGATTTAGTTGTAAGTGGTGTGGTGGCCAACATTTCCCTAGGAATTGTCCAAATGCAGATATGGTCATTTTGAATTTATCATAATGTCTTTCGGTCTAACTAATGCCCCTACTATATTTAACAAATTAATGCAAGACATTTTTCAGCCTTATCTTGATGAGTTTGTCCTAGTTTTCTTTTATGACATCCTAACATACTCCAAGAGAGACGAAGACCATGAGTTACAATTGCACATTGTGTTGGACACAATGAGGAGGCACAAGTGCTATGCAAAGAAAAAGAAGTGTGCATTTTTCAAAAGACAAATGGAATATCTTGGATTCATAGTATGTGCTCAAGGAATCTTTGTAGATCCAACTAAAGTTAGAGATGTTCAAGAGTAGCAACCACCAACGGCACTTAAGAAACTAAGAAGTTTTTTAGGGCTGACTAGATGGTACAGAATTTTCATAAAAAATTATGCCCTAATAGTTGCACCTCTCACTAATTTGCTAAAAAAGTAAACTGCTATTGTGTGGACGCCCATTGAGCAAGCCAGTTTTGAGCAGCTTAAGAAAAACTTGGTAATAACACCCATTTTAAAACTACTTGACCTAAGTCAATAGTTTGAGGTCGTAACAGACACAAGTTCTCTTGCACTAGGTTGTGTGCTTATGCAGCAAGGTCATTCGATAGCCTATTCCTCAAGGAAGCTAAAAATCCATGAGAGGAATTATGCCACCCATGATCTCGAGTTATTAGTTGTGATCCATGCTCTCAAATTGTGGCGACACTATCTACTTGGAAGTAAGTTTACTTTGGTCATTGACCACAAAAGTCTCAAATGGATCTTTACTCAATCAAATGTGATATTTGTGAAAATTCTGGCCACTTAGCTTCTACCTGTTGAAGTAAGATTAGTTCTCTCCAACAAGGAAGTAAATAGCCAAGTCCAGTCAATCATCACGCACAAGGGAATAATCCCAGCAAGATGATGGGCCAAGAGAAATACTACAAAGAGGAAAGGCTACTGTAGAGGAGTTGCCTCATGGCAATGGAGTTAGTCTTATTGAGGTTGTATGTGTCAAAGATGCTGAAACTTCTAATATACAAGTCATAACAAGAGGTCAAAAGACTAGAGAGGGTGACAAAGGAACTGTAAAACCTTTCGAGGAAAACCCTAAGCAAGATACTAAGGGAAAGCAAGTCCTGAATCCTCATATGAAAGGTGAACCTCTAAGACCTGTTGATAGTAAAGTTGATCTCAAGAAGGATAAAGAATTGCCAACAAAGAAGGCAAAAGTTAAAAAAAAGGCACTAAAGTCAGTCCAAAGACCAAAGAAGAGAATAGTTTGGCGAGAGAAGAGAGCTTTGGCTAACTACCATGACTTTGATTTAGCAAGTTCTCTTTGCAAAGTTAAACCAGACGTCAACCTCTTGCAATTGATTAAACTATCTCTAGGAGTACGCAAGAAATTCAGAAAAATCCTGCGTATTGGGTATATTGTAGAACCTTTGGGCATAGCACGAGTAGGAGAAGATTGGTTTGAGCATGCTATCACGAGTATTAAGGTATATTCACCAGTTGTGATTAAGAAGAAGAAAAATAATAAACTTCGACTTTGTGTAGACTTTAGAGAGCTGAATAAGCAGACTGTTAAAGACTACTATCTGTTGCCATTTATTGACCAAATTTTGGATCAACTAGTGGATAGAAAAATATATTCATTCATGGATTGCTTTGTGGAGTATAACCAAATGGCGATTGCTTAGCAAGACAAGCTAAAAATGACAATTATTACTGTCTTCGATACCTTTGCATACCATGTGATGGCATTTGGTTTATGTAATGCACATGGTTTGTGGCAAAGAACAACCAATAAGACCTTTGGTGACATCTCCCTAGAGGAGTTGAAAGTATTTATTGATGACTTGGGGGCAACCACCATAAGAGAAAGACACTTGATTATTTTTCGGAAGTGTTTTTAGCGTTGCAAAAAATTTTGCATAGCTCTTAATCCACGAAAGTGCATCTTTGGGGTGCCTTATGGGCTATTGTTAAGCCATGTGGTTAGTTTAGTAGGGATCACGACTAACCCTAAAAAGATCAAGGTCATAGTCGCCATGAGTCCGCCGTGTACTCCAAAGGAGGTATGTAGCTTTCTATCATCAGTAGTGTATTATCGAAGGTTTATAAATGCCTTGGCAAAAAGAAAATTGCCACTAACGAACCTATTGTCCTTTAACTTTCTATTTGCATGGAATGATGCTTGCAAATTATCTTTTGATTATGTGAATCGGGAGCTTGTCAAAGCACCTATTTTAAAAGAACCTAAAAGGGGCCAAATATTTTATATATTTTCAGTAGCAACAATGCATAGTATTAGCTATTGTTTAGCCCAAATTCGGGAGGAAAAATGGTACCATCTGATAGCCTTTGCTAGTAGAAAGTTGGTCATATTGGAAATTAACTACACCTATATGGAGAAGTTGTGCCTTGCGATGGTATTTGCATCCAAAAAGTTTAGGCACTACATTCTTTATGAGAAGGTGGTTTTTTATACAAATGAAGAAGGGCTTCGATTGTTGATGAACAAGTTACAACCGCCTGATCGTTTAGCAAAGTGGTTAATCACTTTGCAAGAATTTGATTATGAGATTAAGAGCAAGCCACCGAAGCTACAAGGCATTGAAGAATGTCTTGTGGATTTCGGAGAGCGAAAAGAGGTGATGGTTGAAGGAAGAGACATGGAAACATTGTTTAAGGTTGATATGGTGTCTATACCCTCCTTGTATGCTGCTATAATGCACTTTCTATCTACAAGAGAGACTGGAGCTACTCTATCAAAATACAAAAAGAGAAAAATTAAACAGCAGGCTTTAAAATGTGTGTTAATCATAGAAACACTATATCGGTGGGGGGTTCACAATATCTATCGCCGATGTGTGATGCCTAACAAGGTTCCATTTATCATGGAGGTTTATCCTAGAGGAGTGCCATGACTCCGCTTGTGGGGGGCACTTTGTTGGGCGGTTGACATCACAGAAGGCTTTAAAAGCTAGAAATGGGTGGCCATCCATCTTCCAAGATTCATTTGAGTATGTTAAAAGATGCGATACTTGTCAACAACATGATAGTAGGGAGAACAGGAAGCAACCACTTACTCCAATTATGGGTATACTTCCATTTGAAAAGTGGGGCATCGATTTTGTGGGTCCTATTACTTTGTCATCCACTATGAAAAACTGATACATTATCGTGGCAACTGACTACTTTACAAAGCGGTCAGAAGCATAAGTGACAAAGAAGGATGATACAAAAGAGACTACCAGTTTCCTATTAGAGTAGATTATATGCTAATTTGGTCCGCTAAGAGAATTAGTATCGGACCATGGAACCCATTTCCTAAACAAGGTGATTAAAAGCTTGACTGAAGCATGGAAAATTAAGTATAACAAGACGACTCCTTATAACCCACAGGCAAATGGGCAAGTTGAAAGCACTAACAAGCAACTTGGGGTATTTTATCAAAAATAGTGTCTGAAAAGGAGCGTGATTGGGATACAAAATTGTATGTGGTGTTGTGGACGTATAACACGACGTTTAAACGAGCCATTGGCCACACCCCATTCAAATTAGTTTATGCAAAAAGTGTGTCTTGCCCTTAGAGATTGAGTTTTCGACCATAAGATTCGCAATCAATCATTCTTTGGGTGACGAGGATGCCCTCTTCAAGTGTTTTACGACTCTGGCCTATTTGTATGAGCTCAAATTGCAGAGTCTGTTGCACCAAGAAGTAGCCAAGCGTTGGATGAAGCAGCTGCACAATTTAAAAGCAAAGAAATATACCTTTAAGAAGGGGTAGTTAGTTCTTTATTATGATGCATGGAGAGAACTATTTTCAGGAAAACTTGAGCCCAAATGGGACGGTCCCTACAAGATTGTACGAATAGGAAATAATAAATCCACGATTGTACTAATAGGGAAGAATAAATCCATGACATTACTGGCTGATCTTGAGGGAGTGGAATTTAAAAATAAGGTTAATCTTAATAAGATTAAACCTTATTATTTCTAAATTCACTAACAAAAGAAATGCCTTGCAGATCAATACTGGGCTGATCAAGGAGCTGCAAGAGACAAAAGGGGTTGATGGGGCGGCTGATTTCTTATTTGGAACACCCATACTTGGAGCAGAGAACCATCAAGGGAAGCTTATCTGGTGGAGTAAAGGATATAAGGTGATTGAGCAAGAGGATAGATCATTCGTTTGGAAAATCAAAGTCTTTTGTCATCACTACTTACGAATCTTGACAAGCATCCCTGTTACATTCAATGAAGAGGGTGGGATGGAGCCTTCAGTACATCCTTTGAACATGCTAAAGTTTGACTATCATAATTATGAGTAGAGTTGACGATGGCTGGCTATATGAACCCATTGTGGACGTGCACAATGTACTTTGATGGAGCATCTAGGGGTCCCAATAAGAAAGGGAGTATAGGGGTCCCAACAAGAAAGGGAGTATAGAGGTAGTCATTAAAGACCCCTGATGTCAAGTGTCATAATGAAATTAGCTGTTTATCTTGGGGTTGGATTTACCAATAACATGGTAGAATACAAAGCCTTAATTATGGGGTTAAATATCGCTAAGAAATGTGGTATCTGTTAGTTGTTAGTCAAGGGAGATTCCTAGTTGGTATTGAATCAACTAAATGGGACATACACTGTTCGAAATCCTATTCTCTCTATGTATTATTGCACTGCTATGACCCTGCTCGACGAGTTTGAGAGAGTGTCTTTTTAGCTAGTTCCACGTTATTGGAATTAGTTTGCGGACTCATTAGCAAACTTCACTTATGAAGAATACCTTTTCTTTAACTATGGTCCTAGTTTGGATATCGCTATGGATGATGAGATAGGACCTGGTTGCTTATGGGGGACTTTTATTAGAACATGCCCTATATGGCAGGCGATGGTTACTATGGGTTATGCGATCCATTTGCCTCTATTATCTTGGACCCATAGGTTGGTTAGACGACATGTTATGTATACCCCTCTTGCTATTTATGCAGGAGATATGGGTCACAATTTGATGCATTTAGTTTAGGGCAGGAGCCCTATTTCCTCCTTGGGCAGAAGTATCTGGTTGTCCATTAATAAGATTTTCCAAGGGGGGATGTATATATGTTGGTTTTTGCTATTTCTTTAGACCAAGAGGGCCGGTTAGTTTGCAATGAAATGTGCTATTTCTTTAGGCCAAGAGGGCCATATGTCTATTTGGTGCAGGCACATTTAATGGTTTTCTATTTTAGTAATTACATCATACAGGTTGACGAAGTCACTAGAGGGAAGCCTTTGTTGCAGAGGAGCTTCTTATGGCCATTCTAGGTGGTTTCGTCCCCTTTTTGAGTTTTTCCTTAAGCAGATAACGATATGTGTATGTAAGGGTTACTTTCTTTTGTTGGGGATCAGCAATCAAAGCATGAAGTCCCAAGTTTAGGTTAGGTATGTTTGTGGGAGGTCTGAGTAGTTGTTGCCTCTTCCAAAGGCATTGTCTGGCACTAAAAGACCTGTTTTAGAAGGCAATTCTAGTGACCCTGTTCTGCTAACCTGCTAGGCGGCTGTTCTAAGAGTTTCTGTTAGTTGTGAGGCAGTTAGAGAAGCTTGCTAAAAATAACAAGAATAAAAACCATGAATTTTTGAAAGAAGAAAATATATAGAGGTGTGTAAAAAGGGGTTCTAATGAAAGAAAAATTCTTTGAGCAGTTGTTCATTGCCTTGCGAAGGCCTGGTAGGTTCCTAGGGATGAGTTTGACCCAGGGCCGATGCCTTGTCTTCCTAGGGGTGGCATCTAGCTAAAAAACAAGAAAACTAAGGAAGGTTGGAGCGAAAATAAAAGTGAGTGTTAGAAAAGGATTAAGTGTCATCTCGCAAGGTCTTTGTAGGTTCTTGGGTACTGAGATAGGACCTGAGGCCGATGCCTTGTTTTCCTTGGGTTACTACGCTCAACTCCCTCCATTTTACATACACGAGTGTGGAACAATAAAAGGCTAAAAGGAAAATGTGTTGAAAGACGGTCCTTCTTGATCAGGCTATAGGAGTCCTCGCCTAGTGGGAGCTCCTAGTGGAGTTGTCCTCAGTTAGGAAGGTAGTCCCCAAACCACCACTTAGCATGACCTCTTTGATAGTTCTTTTTAGCTTGGCCGTGTTGAAACAATTGATTAGTGACTAGCTTTAGGCTTTCTGCTAGATTATGCTAGGCCTACTCCTCGTGGATTTCATGCCTTGGTTTTGACAGGGGTAGGGTGAAAATAGTGATGTGTTTTGTTGTGTATCTATTCTAAATCAACTTGATGCTCTTTGTGGTTGTGTTGATGTGTAGATTTGTTCGTGGGATTTGAGGAGTTGAGATGCCCTATCCCGTGGTCGCCAATGAGAGCTACATTTTAGGAGCCGATTTCAAGTTGATCTAGAAGCGGTTTGAATTTGTTTTCAAGCAGAAACATGGCTGGGATGAGTCAACGAGCCAATTTTCATGAAAAATCAAATGGTGGCAGATGACTGAGCTAGAGTTTTCCTAGATGCATTTCGACGTCAAGAATCCAACGCAAGTCTCGGTTTGTCGATAGGAGGTCGTTTGACACCCCATTTAATCCCTGCAAGGGTTGGCGTTATGAAGTGGCTACTAGATCCAAGTGTTGGAAAGTGTGTGGGGAAGGCCAAGATGATGAAGCTCGATGGCAAGAAGCCGCTTGGCCAGTCGGATTTCGATTTTAAGTTCATTAGGGTCTTCAAAATCAAAATGTCTATTTGCCGGCAGTGTGAAAAGGAAAATGGGAACTAGTTATTTTGCAAGGTTAAGTTTAAACCTTGATTAGTGAGGCTAACTCACAAGAAATGAAATTACGTAGGGAGGGGGGGCACATTTTTTCGCGCAGCCATTTTTGGCCTAAAAAATTGGCAATTTTCAGTCGCCTGAGAGAGGGGAAATGGAGAAGGCCTTGAGATGCTTCCAATCTTCTCTCTCCATTGCCAAAATCAGATCAAGAATTGATGTACAATAGAAAGAGAATGAAAATCAATCTTTCTCTCTCCTCCCTCTCTCTCCTGGAAGGAGCAGTTTTGTGTGTGAAGGGAGATGAAGCTCGAGTGGTGAATGCTTATCCGACACGGTATCGGATTGCTTTCGAGTCCACTTGGGGCTAGAGATGGATGATTGGAGATGGGATGAGCACTAATGGTGGACTATTTTGTTGTCTTGAATCCGGTTTTAGAAACCTGTAACCATAAAAAACCCAGCAATGCTATTTTATAAAGGAAAAATGCTTCTTTTTTAGGTTTGGTTGGCCAAATGATGTTCATATTGGATAAAAATTGGTAGGAAATTTTTTTGCTATATGTTTGATGATTCTATGTCAGAACACTCATAATACATAATGCCATAATGCTGAAAATAATTTTTAAAAATGCGAAAACACACATTTTACAAAGAAAATGGGATTTTTTATCATTTCTAGTTTGATAAAAATGATGTATGAGGGATGAAATGTGAAAAATGAGTGATTTCCAGATGTCATAATCAAAAAAATCAGAAAAACTAGTTAATACTCCATTTTCTTGATAAATAAATATAAAAAATAGTAAAAAATAGGGAAAATAGCTTTTCGTGCTTTTAAAATTAAGAAAAAATATGATTGATGTCCATGAATGTTTGGCAAGGTTGAGGCATGAGATACAGCCTTAGTTCAGCCCTTGTGTGTAGGTTTCAGTGCATTTTTATTGCTTTATACATTGAAAATGACAAAAAAAAAACCCTACACCTATGTAATGATGTAATACATAAGCAATAGGGAAAAAAGGGGTTATGGAAGCGTTTAAGTGCTGAAAATGAAGTAAAGCCCAATCTTTTGTTTGTGCACATCATATAGGACGATGCAAACTTAAGTTTTAAGAGGCTAGTAGCACGAGGTAACTCGATGCTAGTCTCTAGTAATGCAATAACAATAAGTAGATTGAAAATAATTGAAAGGCTGATTTTTACACTCCACTTTGTTGAATTTTAATAAATAAATATTTATGCACAATAAGCATACACTTTTGCATTTTCAATGCCACATGGCATAAAATCCTAGATGCATAGCACTTGTATGCTAAACATTGAGCAACGCTGAGAATGTGAGGAAGTCCTTACTGTAGGTTAGACGAGCGGTTCCTTGGGATAAATTCAGTTGAGGAAACATCAATTCCTAGATCGTTTAATAAATCAAAGAGTGGAGCTTGTACACTTGTTCTTTATGTTGAAGAAGCGCAACTTGGGGCCAATCCCCTTGATATAGGAGAGCTGCAGTGAGGCCACGGTGTTTCAGCCGAGAGGTTGCCTCCTGTGTATGTGATACAACGTATTATACCTTAATGTTATGGGATCTCCCTCTGGGGAGTAAGGGGAGGTAGGGACTCTGTCCTATTACAAATACAAAAGCGATATTAGTAGGTAGTGTAGCGTGAGCTTTAGACGCTGCTAGCTGCAAGGCCATGTGGGGTGTCTTGTGTGTGTCTAAGAGGTTCGGCTAGTGCTAGAGAGCCAGTGTCGGGCCCATTTTAGGTCACAACAAAATGCATGGCAGGGGTCTATGATGACAAGTTACCATTAGAATAAAGCAATTTTTTCTTTGAAAAATAATATTAGAGCTAGCTGAATGCCTTGTTTGTGTTTGATTCTTAACTGGATTAGTTAAGGAATGTTATTTTTCATGGCTGGATCATCTCCATGATTACACCGCAGATTAACCCAAAGAGGGCATTGCTTGATTCATGGGCCGAAGGTCGAGTGGTAAAAAGGCCAACCACAGGAATGATATTTCACTCCTATACAGCTTGTGGATCAGGTGGAGCTCTGGACACCCCTTGCTAGGTTTAGAATGGAGTTGAAAACCTCCATGGCCCTCAACATCTTGGCATGTTGGGATATCCTATTCTAGATAAAGGCCTAGGTAAAGGATAGAATTTGTGGTGCCATGTGATTTGGACCAGTTACTTTTGCTGGGTAGAAGGGATATATAATTTCTTCTGTATGGGTAGGAGACAAAGATTAACTTGAAGATAAGTTAAGGAACTTTTTTGAACTTGTTTGTCAAAGGATTGCTTGCTTTGTATTTGTGTCTGTGTTGTAAATTACGCAAATGAACCTTGTTCCCTAAAAGGATTAATTAAAGAAGCTGATTTTAAATGTCACACATAAATGTGATAGGACCTAATTAGATAACTAAAGAATGCCTATTGAGGAAAGTGGGTGGACGGAATCCCTCGAGGGGTCTATCATCCTACATTAGGGTGGTCCTAGAGAATTGGGAGGCTTCTCACAAGGTTTTACCAACGTTTGACCTTTAGATATTGTTAGGTTAGAACTCGATTCATGCTATTTTAGGGGATCGGAATGGAACTGAGCTCTATGGGCAGAGAGGTTGAGTGGCGTATCCCTTTCATTTCCCATTATCTTTGGACCAAGTGCGGTATGGATCCACCTCGGATTGGGTATCTCTTCATAAAGTAGGATGCTAAAAACGCGATGCTAGAATGATGTCATGAGACCTTGGCCCTTAGGAGCCCAGATTTCAGGTCGATCCTAGTGGGTTCGATCGTGTAAACATTTCATTGCGAGGCGGACTCAAGAAACCCTAGGTGACAAACCCCGTAGCATTCCATGGGAATGTCCGATAGCCTCGCTTAGATTCGTCTCTTAATAGACCCCTAAAAGTGTGCGTGGTAGGTGGACACCTTACAGCTAGTATCAAAGCCAAACTTTGTAATGAGGTGTGATTGCTTAATGTGGTTCATAGACATATCCCAAAATAGAATAACCTAAGTGGTATGGCTTGATTGCCATGCACCTTTTGTACTCACAAATGCTGACATGTAAGAGAAGAAATTTCTTCTCAAGCAAATCAAGGCACCCGAGTTTGATGGAGAAGGGATAGATGTCGCAGTAGAGGCGAAGATATGGATTAAGTCAAAGGACAATTATTTCTCTACTTCAAAACTGTTGCTACCTATCAAGAAATGATAGGCAAACTTAAGTTAGTTGGCCAGACTTGATTATGGTGGAAGCAATGGTGCAAAGTTCAAGGTGTTTTTGAAGTCATTATCACTTGGGCTCAGCTAAAAGATACTGTACGCGGATGATACCTTCCACCAACCTACCAGACTTTGAGGATTAATGGATTCTTCAAGCTAAATCAGTTGGATTAACCTTGGAAGCCTACTACTCAAAGTTTATAACCCTACTAAAATATGCACCACGTATGGATATTGCGCAACAAGTGTCCAAGTTTTGCCAAGGCTTGAACGCTCCTTTGAAAACCACCGTCTTGAAGCAATGCGTCCAATAGACTTGCAAGATGCATTACTTTCGAGGAAAGCCAATCATCCAAGAACTTAAATCAGGCAATTGTGACAAAAATGATTCTCGAGATTAGGATAAGAAATGCCACATGTGTGGAGAGATAGGGCACATCCATAGAAAATGTCCCAACTGTCGATGTTGTCATTGCAATGAGCTAGGGCAC
This sequence comes from Lygodium microphyllum, assembly GCF_053477565.2. Lineage (NCBI taxonomy): Eukaryota > Viridiplantae > Streptophyta > Polypodiopsida > Schizaeales > Lygodiaceae > Lygodium > Lygodium microphyllum. The sequence continues at coordinate 161,622,485 of NC_141136.1, read as the reverse complement.
ATCCAAATAGACTCCCTTGATATGGAGCCTACAAGGAAACGAAGCTACACTAGTAAAGTCTTTGGATATATAGACGAATCAAATGAAGATGAAGACTTAGAACCTACTACACCACTTCAAGATTATTAGAAATCCTAGAAATTCTATCGACATATAATACAACTTGTATTGGAATAAACCTTACTCTTGTAACTACAGTTAACCTGAGTAAAACAAGTTGTGTAAATTTTGAGCCTAGAACTTGCAAATGATTAGAGATACTCTAGCAAGGAATGATCGTTATAACTTGAAATGAAATCTCTTAAGTTCTTTCTTCTCAACTAATATAGATTGGGTCTTACTAGAATATCGAAGCTTGGAAGTGTTCTTTATTATTACAAGCAAATTCGATTCTCCATGAAGCTCAAACCCGAACTAAGAAGAGGACAATCTTGGAACATAGTTTCTGAGATAAAGGACCACTCCAATCAGGTAAAAGGATCCTAGGACAATTTGGTCTAAAGAAAAAAATCCTATCAAGGATAACCAAGAATCTTATGACTACAAGTGATAAAGCTCTGCACTATTTCTATTGCAAGGAGGTATGTCATTTCAAAAGGGAATGTCCAAAGTACCCTAAACATCGATACTCCTAGTGCCATAACATTGGACATATCCACGTCAATTGTCCCAACAAGACTCAAAGAGAACTTGAACTTACAAGAAATGAAGTTGTACAAGCTTCACATCTAGATTGATAGTGATGTAGAACTTACCAGGAAATTATCAAATACTTAGAAAAAAAACCTAGAAGATATTCATGAGATGTAACTACAATAAACTTTTCTCTTGTGATCTAGACTCGGACATATCAAATACAACAAGTTGGTATTTTACATGCTTATGAATGGTGAGAGTGTTGTAACGAATGCGTGATGGGTCTTGTCCCACAGGTTCCAGAATGAAACCCCTAGTTCTCTCAAGATGAGGACATCTCGATTTCTCTAAGAGGAGGAGGATGTAATATTTCCACGCAATTAAAAGCTAGTTCGTTAGTTGGAAAGTTAGTTAGTCAATTAATAAGTTAATAAGGTTACTAACTAAAGACTAGCTAAAGTAAAACTAACTAACATTAATAGCTAACTATTTTTATTTAATTAAAAATATATTTAAAAAATTTGAGAGTTATAATACAATATTTTTTCAAATTGACAAGGACCGTAGCCACCCTTCACAAAATTTACAACGTGAACGAGTTATGAGCCATATTAATCACTAGTATTAATGTGCATAGTATGGATGGTCCAAAAATATTAGATTTTTGGGCAAAAACTAGCACATTTTAGATATTTTAGATATTATCCTAAAAAGATATGGAGATTTCTAAAACTAGATGTCATTTTTAAAAAAGGACAAGTGATGTTTTAGTTAGTTTTTGGGATTTAATACAAAAAAAGAGGGATTTGCGAATCGCGTGCACCGTGATTGCAGTTTGCAGGCAATAGACAACACTTTGAACAAGGAGAGAAAGAAGGAGTGATTTGAAAGATTTCTAAGCACATGTCTTAGGGTTTTACCCCCTTTTGGAGCCAATGGAACCATCATATTTATTATTTGAGCACCATAAAATTAATTTTTCCAAGATCCCCTCCACAAAAAGCAAGCCCTATTCTCTTATTCACTATAAATATGAGGCATGGAGAGGCACAAGGGAGCACAAGGAGACCCCGAGAGGCTGCGAGAGAGAGGTAGAACGATATTCCTCCAAGAGATTGTGAAAAGGAGATGAGAGAGAGAGAGAGAGAGGAGTTACCTCATTCCCCCTATCTCGCAATCTTTGATTGAGCCATATTCTCTTACACTCTTCCATCTCAAATTCCATTCATTCCTTATTCCTCGAATCTACTTGCGGACAATGGCTCCCAAGCGAAGAATGTCGCATGCGGATGGAAATCCTACAACCAGCAATGAAGCTTCAGGCAAAGGCATCATTGTCAATCCAACTACAGTATTGGTCACAAGTAATGTATTTTCAAATTGATAGATGCTTGCTTTGATTCTCATATGAGATACATTAGGCCCCATACTATGATGCATGAGTATAGGTCATCGGAAAGGATAAATTTCATCTCACTGTTGAGTGTTGAAATGACTTGTTTTTTTGCTGATTTTTATTGTTTTTTAGAGCTGAATGGTTGATTTTATGAGATGATTGATTGGTTTGAAAGAGGTTTGAGAGTGTTTTGGATGATATTGATTGTGTTTTGGAAGTTCATGATGTTTATCAGTGGTTCTGTGATGTTCTGATAGGTTCTGTATACCTTCTGTTTTGTTTTGATTATCTTCTGTAAGGAGGGATGGAGTATTGATTGACGAAGATTGAGATCTTGTGAAAGCTTATTGAATGGTTTGTGAGAGTTTGGAATGGTTTAAGTATGAGTTATGTGGTTTTGATGACCTTCTGTAACCTTCTGTAGGTCTTCTGTAGAGCTTCTGTTTCTGTTATGTTCTGAACTGTAGCTGTTCTGGTACTATTCTGTGACTGTTCTGTATGCTTCTGTATGTGTTCTGATGGATGAGAGTGTAGCTTGGGAAAGTTTTCTAGCCTTGGAAAGAGGTGAATACAAGTGCAAAAGAGCTAAAAGAAGTGAAAGAAGTAGCTGCTGAAGACTCAAGTAAAGACTGGAGTGAAGTGACAGTAGTGAGCTATGAAAAGACACTATAGTGGCTTTGGTGACTCTTCATATCAGACATACCTCTTGGGAGGGGTATCCACGACCTAAGAAGGATTATTGAGAGTGATTTTGAGAGATTGTAGTGAGGATATGATGTATTATTGATGGAGAGAGTGTGTGTGTGTCAGAGATAGCCAATTCTACTAAAACAGAGTGATTGTATGTGAGAGATTGAGAGAGAAGACTATGAAGACATTGAAGATGAATACTATGTGATGTATTTCCATTCAAAGATGGTGTATTTCTTTGCTTTCTTTGTTATATTGATGGATTTTGTGAAGATATTGAAGAATATGGTTGATTCTATCAAATCCGTGGGAGATCTACATGATGCTGTATGAAGATTTGTTGTGCCTGGTGTTCTTTTCTTCATTGTGATCATATGAAATCTAATAAACAAGCTTGTTGATGTTACAAGATAGATTTTCTTGCAAGAGAATTCCCTTTTTCCTTGGTGTTCCTCTTGGGGCTCCATGTTTTTTGTGCGCAGCCAGAGAAACTTGCCATCAACAAGCACCAGAAGAGACTGAAAATGAAGGAAATGGCATTGCCAAGAAGAGAAGAATTCAATGGATGTTTGTAAAGTTCCTTCTTCCACTGAAGAGTTGGAATTTCTCATAATCAGAGCCACTTTCCACAAGAAGTTCATCCCACAATGGCAGAAACACATCACCATCATGATGCATGCTCTATGTGGTGGACAGTTTCCTCTTCCTGTTGAAGCAGCAGAAACTTGCATCTTGGTGGCAAACTGTTTGGGGACAAACTGAAGAGAAGAAACAGAGAGAATGACCATCCATGGAAGATTTGGCATTCATTGAGAAGTTTCTAGACATCATCAAGTGGGAGATTGTGAAGAAGCTTCAGGAGTCTTGGTCTGTAGAGGTTCACAAAGACAAGAAGGAAAAGAGTTGGAATTTGTTCGTGGATGCTCAACAGCAAGATACATGGGATGCTTGATGCACTGATAACCTTCTGTTTGTTCAATTGGCAACCCACTGGAAGTTGGTAGACAGAGTGTTCTTTACAACGTACACTGTTGAAACCATCAGAAGCTGGCATTACTATGATGATGGCACCACCACAATGCTTAGACGTATGCATTTTGACACCTTCAGAACTGAATACCTTCCTCTGTGCAGTGGCATGAAAGCAGAAATTCAGAGATGTTGAAAAGGAAGAAGTAGAAGAAATATTGGCAAGAGAGTCCTCCAGAGACTGAAGCCTTCTGTTAACCCTCTGTGGAGCACTAACAACATAGTGGAGCCAACCCCCTGATGAATGACGCAATAAAGAGGCAAGCATTAGAACGAGTCCAAAGGTATGTGAGAAGAGAGAAAGCAAAAATCAGAGCCGAGAACGAGCTCACAACAGAAGCCGCCTTTGACGCCCTTGCGGAACTCTTTACAGAAGTCCCAATGGCACATCAAGCCCTTCCTCCTCCTGCTGGAGGTCCACTTCCAAGCCAGATCCATCCTGGAAATATTGATGACAGGCCAGCGAATGTAGTTCCATTGCCAGTTTTTAAGGGAGAGTATAATGAAGACCCCGATCTTCATGTAGCAGAGTTTATGGTAGCATGTGTGGCTAAGAATGCCAGAACCCCTGAGCATTGGTTGGCAATATTCCCCGCCACTGTCAAGGGCGCGGCATTTCAATGGTATGAGAGACAAGCAGCATGAACTTTTGGCACATGGGACGACCTGAAGTTGGCCTTCCTCACTAAATTCAGGCGTGAAGGTTTTGAAGAGCGGATGCGAGAGGAATTTATGAATTTAAGTCAGTTCTCTAGAGAAAGAGTAGAAGCTTATGTCTCACGAATGGAATCCATCCTGAAGAGATGGACTAACCATAATCTAGATGATGGCATTCAAAAGGGGGTGTTTCTCAGAGGATTACAACCAGAAGTCCGTAAGTTTGTGGAGCTGCAAAGACCAACCACACTGCAAGCTGCAACAGAAGGTGCTAGACTATATGATGAAGTGGAAGCTAGATTGGCGATGAATCCAGGAAGAGGAGTCCTACCTCCTCTGATGCCAGGAATGATGTACTCACCAAATGCAATCCCAAGGACAGTCCCCTACCCCTACCAACAGATGCCCCCAGTATCACAGTACAGTGCACCAAATCCACAGCGGCCACAATCAATGCCTCAAATGATGGTTCAACCACAACAACAATGGTCCCAACCAATTTCCTCAATGCCAAATCAGCAGCAACAGTGAAACCCTACCAACTGGAGCCAACAGCCAACAATTCAAACAGGAGCTCTGAATCAGGACCAGAACAAAGACCCCTCTGCATCAGCCCAACCGGTTTATGCAGTGATTACAGAGACTCCTCAAAACCCTCCTACCAATACCTCAGGAGGAGAAAGCTTGAAGGATTACTTATCCAACTCAGTTGCAAATATTAAAAAGGAGTTGATGGATGTGATTACAGAGCAGCTACAGACGCTAAAAGTAAATACCGCCAGCATATCCAATGTTGCGGGAGCAGGAAGAGATGTGATGCGGTCAAATACTTGGTGTGGTAAGTGTCATCAAGCAGGCCATTTAGCCACTGAATGTACACGAAAACCAACCATTCCTAGAGCCTTATGCTCCTACTATTTGCGAAAGAACCATACAGAGGACATTTGCTCTCTGAAGGAGATGCATGATAGGAGAAGGAAGGAAGAAGATGCAAGATTCAACTTGTTAGAATCCAAAATGACAACACAGGATATTGGGCCTAAGCCTAGAGAGTTTGGTCCTAATTTCGGTCCAAGAAGGTTTCCATCCCAAAGTTACAGAGGAAGATAGTCTGGTAGTGGTCAGAGATCAAAAGTGGAGTGTTACAGATGCGGAGAAAAGGGACACATTTCACCAAATTGTCCAAATCCCAGAAGGTCAGTGGATTAGAAGCCCTTATGCAGTCGATGCAAAGGAGAAGGCCACACTGCAAAAGATTATCCAAGCCCAGCCCCAGTGAAAAACAGTGCTACTGATAGTCCGGTCAAGGCCCAAGAGCCTACCTCCAATTTAGTGGAATTGGAAGTTGCTGCCATCACACGTGCAAAGAAGAAGGAACCACCTATCCAGAAAGAAAACAATCCTCTTGCCAGAACAGTGAAGTTGAATCTTCCACCAGAAGAAAAGAACAAAACAGAGCCTGGCAGTGCCGTGCAGAGCACTACAGTGCCACAGAGAGTTACAGAGCCAGTTCCAGAGACAGGGCCAGCGGTCCAGGAGATAGAAGAGGAGGAAGTGGCACAAGTGGCAAAAGAAGTTCCCATGATTCCTCTGTTGGAAGAAAGAGGGAAAATGAAAATGGGTGTTGCCCCATTCCCTAACCGATTAGAGAAGCCAGTGGATCCTATTAAGGAATACGATCTGGTCAAAGATCTAGATACCTTTAAACCAAACCTCACATTCCGACAATTATTGATGTTGTCTCTTAGTTGCCGAAAAAGGCTCAAAAGTATACTAACAAGAAGATGTGGATTAAGGATTGCTCCCTCAACAGCAACAAAATCCAACAAAGCTTCAGAGCTTGTAAAAGAAGTGGACGTAGCTAACGCCTTCCTAGATCCGGGTACCCCAGAGATTGGCATGTGGATTGAAGGATGCTTCATTGCAAATGCACTGATTGATGGTGGTTCATCAGTGAACATTATGACGGATGTGACAATGAAGGATCTAGGTCTACAAGGTGTGCAACCCACCCAATGGCTCATCAAATTGGCGGATCAGAGCAGAATCAAGCCTTTGGGCATTCTCCTATATGTGAAGACTACAGTGGCTGGAAAAGATTATTGGCTAACGTATCTGGTGGTGAAGCCAAACTCTTATGGTACATCTTACCCCCTGTTATTGGGCAGACCATGGCTTTTTGAAGCCAGAGCAAGGACAGATTGGTTCAAAGGAACCTTGGCCTTGGGTAGAGGACCCAACAAAGTGGTGCTGAAGCTCTATGGTTCTCAAAAAGGACATGGATCCACCTCCTTGGAATTATCTTCTGACTCTCCTAATGAGGCTACAAATGGAACATCAGCAGACGAAGATGCTGTCAAACAGATCCTTCCCAAGAAAACAGTGGCACATTCCTTAACAGTGGATACTGTAAGCCGACTTCCAAAAGATGCAAAGCCATTATCAATGGGAGAATACTTCCTGCCTGAACCAGGAACGATTTTCAAAATCACTTCTGACAGTGAGATAGAAGCATGGATGTACTGCTCTCCCTGCTACATGGCCATAGCAGAGACAGAGACAGAGGCAAAAGAGGAAACATAGAACCTGTTCTTCTCCTATAGAACTCCTACAGAGACAGAAGCAGAAGCAGAGACGGAGATACAAGCAGAAGCAGAGACAGAGACAGAGACAGAGACAGAGACAGAAGAGGATGAATATGATATGGACGAAGAAGGTTATGAAAGCGAGATGGAAGAGTCTATTCCACCCGAAGAGGATACATTTGGAGAAGAAGTTTCAGAACCATCAGAAGCATATGAGCTCATGCTATGGGACAGAATGGCGATGGTATCATTTGGTCTGGTAAATGGATCTTCTCATTTGCAAAATAGTTATAAAAAATGGGTTAAGAAGAACAAGTCATCTTTCAGTAGTGGCTCTTGCCGCCTTCACCCATCCTTGCCAAAGAAAGATGATGATGATGCACCGTGCCAACAAGCACCAGTCCCACAAACCCAACAGGCATCAGAGGGTCCCTGTTATGTGAAGTTCCTGGATGTGTCATCAGAAGATGAGTCTTCAATCCAAGAGGTAATTAATTTTGAAACCAAACCCGAAACGGCCCTAATCCCATTTCAACATCTCAAGGGCCTAAGTCTCCACCAAAAGAAGAAGTTGGTTCTAGTGGGACATCAGAAGAGGACACCACTCCCTTGAAGGAGTCAGATCTGTACCCAGAAGCAGTCCACGGGACCTTCATCCGTGAATAGAAGGTGAAAGGCAGTTAACCTTTGTGGATGCAGAAGGCACTGAATGCCACTTGAAGGTGGGTAGCAGCCTCCCAGAAGAGGAGTTGTCAACCTTGTACAACTTGTTGAAAGAGAATTTGGACGTGTTTGCATGGTCCTACAAAGACCTAAAGGGGATTGATCCCACAATATGTCAGCATCATATTGACTTAGAGCCTGATGCCAAGCCAGTACGGCAACGACAGAGGCGAATGAACTCGAATTATTCCACATTGGTAAAAGCAGAGCTGCTGAAGCTTCTAAAAGCCGAGTTCATCTATCCAATGGCAAATAGTGAATGGGTTTCACCCATCGTGGTTGTACCCAAGAAGAATGGCAAGCTTCGAATATGTGTGGATTTTTGCAAGTTAAATTCCAAGACAAAGAATGATCACTTCTCGATTCCTTTCACAGACCAACTGTTGGACACAATGGCAGGACATGAGCTTTATTCCCTTTTGGATGGATTCAGTGGATACAACCAAGTGCAGATCGCAGAAGAAGACCAATCCAAAACAACCTTCACCACAGAATGGGGGACCTACACTTACCAAGTGATGCCGTTATGCATTCCAAAATCATATGCACGACTTTATTGAGGTATATTTGGATGACTTCTGTGTCTATAGTTTGATCCGTGAACACTGGGGACATTTGGAACAATGCTTTGACCGATGCCGGGAATATGGGATTTCCCTCAACCCCGACAAATGCATATTTGGGGTCTCTTCTGGAGTTCTGTTGGGCCACATTGTCTCTGCACAAGGGATATCAACAGACCCTGTAAAGATCGAAAAGATCGCAGCTCTGACATCACCCACCAACCTCAAACAGTTGAGGGGATTCCTAGGCCATGTGGGTTACTACAGAAGGTTCATAGCTCATTTTGCAACAAAGGCAACCTCCTTGCACAAGCTTTTGAGGAAAGATGCAGAGTTTACTTGGATGGAAGAATGTGACAAAGCCTTCACCACTCTAAAGCAGTGTCTAATCTAGGCACCCATTCTGCAACCTCCTGATTGGACGAAGGAGTTTCATGTACACACTGATGCATCCATTGAAGGCTTAGGCGCTGTCCTATGCCAAGAGGACTCCTCGAAGCTGGATCAACCCATCTATTACGCAAGCCAAAAAGTCACTGATAGGGAATGGAACTATACAGTGACAGAGCTGGAGTGCTTGGCAATGGTGTTTGCCTTAGAAAAGTTCCGCCACTATCTCCTATCCAGCCACTTTAAATTTTATGTGGATCATGAGGCCCTGTCCTTCCTGATGAACAAAGCAGATGTGAAAGGACGAATGATGAGATGGCTCCTTCTATTCCAAGAGTTCGACTTTGAGGTAATTACCAAACCTGGTCGTTCCCATGTTCTGGCTGATCATCTGTCGCGTATCCTGCAGACTGCAAACGAGGAGCAGGATGATCCAGACCTCCTTGATGCTTCCCTATTCCTGGTAGAAACCGTAACCCCCTGGTATGCAGACATTGCCAATTTGTTGGCAACCCAACAATACCCTCTTGGCATTTCTAATCAAGAGAGGAAGAAGCTCATTCTAGAATCAGCCCCCTACACCCTGCTAGGCGGCGCGCTATACAAGAAAGGCAAAGATGAAGTGCTCAGAAGATGTGTTGCAGGAGACGAGATTGGGATTGTTCTGAAGGCTTGCCATGATGAGCCATGTGGAGGCCACTTTGCAGGAGAAGCCACAGCCAGGAAGGCCTACCATTCATAAGGATGCCTATGATTACTGGTGGCCTACCATTCATAAGGATATTGGTGGCCTACCATTTATAAGGATGCCTATGATTATTGTAAAAGATGTGATGCTTGTCAGCGAATGGGGAAACCCACCAAGACAAGTGCCATGCCACTGCAGCCTATCCTTCCTTTAAAGCCATTTGAGAAGTGGGGCATCGACTTCGTAGGTCCAATCGATCCTCCCACCAGAAGGAAGCAGAACCGATACATCCTCGTATGTACGGATTATGTTACAAAGTGGTATGAAGCTAAAGCCCTAAAGCGGGACAATGGTAACAGCGTGGCCCTATTCATGTACGAGAATATCATTACCCGTTTTGGCAGTCCCCTAAAGCTGGTAAGTGACAGAGGCACTCATTTCATTAATAAAATCATGGAAGAGTTGACAGAGTTGTATAAGATCCGCCATCGCAAGTCCACTCCTTATTACCCCAGAGCCAACGGCCAAGTCGAAGTTAGGAATCGCATCCTCTGTTCGATTCTGACAAGAACGATTGCCGCACATCGTCGTGATTGGGATGATCGACTTACAGAGGCCCTCTGGGCGTACAGAACCTCCCATAAAGCAGCAACGGGACAAACACCCTTTCAGCTGGTGTATGGTACAGAAGCTATTTTCCCTATTGAACTGGAATTACCCTCTTTGAGAGTGGCTATCAAAGAGCGTTTGGGGGACGATGATTCACTGCAACGCCGTCTCCTGCACTTGGAATGTTTGGATGAAATTCGCAGGATGGCTCTACAGTGCATGGAAGCCACGCAAGCTCGACGCAAGGCTTACCATGATAGCTTCATCAAGCACAAGGAGTTCAAAGAAGGTGATTTGGTCCTAGCCTATGATTCACGATTTGGCAAGTTTCCTGGCAAGCTTCAACAACGATGGATGGGCCCATATAAGGTACTTGCTGTCAACCCTAATGGCTTTGTCCAAGTGCAGACCGTTGATGCCTCTGATGATCCCTTTCTGATCAATGGATATCGCCTGAAGAAGTACTTTCTTCCTTGGGAATCTTGACAATCATGGTCACCTGATCCTTTCCCTCGTTGGCACGGCACTGTACTTCTTATGATGCTACTTCTGATAGCCGTTTTTCAGCCACTCTTGATGAGGTGGACACAACCCTCTGTTCCCTCAAACCCACCGTCCAGCCTTGATCTCTTATCCTCTATTTTCCACCAGCGACAGTGGCGAGGTTGGTTCTGATATATGGTCTTTCTACCATTCCCTTGCTTAATTCCAAGAGAAAGAAAAAAATATAGAAAAAAATATACATATCGGTCATGGGAGAAAAGGACTTAGGTCCTTGTCATGCTGACCTATTCTTCGAGAAAAGGTGGAAACACCCTCGGGAATAGGGGAAAACAAAGAAAAAAAAAGGAAAAAAAAACAAGAAAAATAAAAAAAAAGAAAACTGTTATGGGAGAAAAGGAAGCAATTCCCTATCATAGCAGGCCTCGTTCCAAGAAAATGTGGCAAACACCCTTGGGCGAGAAGTTGGCTGTGGAAAAAAGGTGGCAACACCCAGCAGTCCAGAAAGTGGAATCATCAATTGATATCCCCAGGATCCAGTTCCGAAGCTGCCTCCCTTGGTACAATGTGTCCTGGGTCTCTCTGCAAGAGCGTCTAACTGTCCTCTAGCAGAAGCCATGTTCTATCCAACACAATGTTCGATCTGATGGCTACCTCCCTGGGTATGCCTCTTCAACAACTGACGACGTGATCTTCATCGACAAACAATTGAGTGACGCGAGCTTTCATCCTAACCGGATGGGGAAGTGAGTATGGTTGCCCTCTGCATCTATCAGAGAGTGAGACAGAGGGTGGAGTGAGTGACCAGTCTTTGCCTTCAAACCAAATGAGAGGTGAGAAGTGTGAATGAAGTGTTGCACGCACGGGACGGGCCTCTCAATGCACAAAGCACAATTTGTTTCTGTGCACTACACTATAAGGCTCCCTAGCCTTCCTTCTCGCACCGTATGCCAGCACAGGGCGGGATGCACAGTTGCACCATCAAATGCGCACAAGGCATACAACCTTTGCACAAGTGACCGTGAGGATTACATCAATGGGTTTCAGGACATGGTTGCTCTCCTGTATCTATCAATAGAGCGTGAGACAGAGGGTGGGCTGAGTATGCCTGGAATTTCTTCAATCAATTACCGAGAGGTGAGATTGAGGGACACCACGACACTTGGAGTAAGGTATGTTCATGTTTCCCTATGCACGCACGGGATGGGTCTCTGCCGTCAACACAAGACACGTCACCCTGTTCTGTACACTGCACTGTCAGGCTTCCTTGCCTTCCTCCTTGCACTTATGCCAGATGGGTTGGACGCACTAATACACCATCAACTCTGCACCCTGGCATACTTCTTCTGCACCATTCCTCCTGTCGATTTCTAAACTGGGTATGCGATATGGGTTTCAATTCTTATTCCTCGAGTGATATTAGTCATGGGATGAGTGACGGTTCTTTCATTCCATTCGAGTGACTGTGAGTTGAGTGCAATATCCCTCATCATCGACGAATTTTTTGCGATTCCTTCAACCAGCTACCTCCTTGGGTGTTGTTGCGTGGTCCCTGCCATGACGGACGAGTGCTGTGAAGATGCCTTGGCACCTCCAGCGGCCGACAACACCACCGGACGTGCCATCGACAATCAACCTTGATCCTCAATAACATGGGCCAAGTTTTTCTAACCCTACCACTTCTATTTCTCAGTAATGTTCATGTTTTAAGTGTGGGGACGTTAGCGGATGGTCTCTTGCGTGGTCCTAGGTCCTTGTTGCTCGGTTAACCCTATCCGTTAAGGTCTTAAGTGTGGGGACGCGTCCCTGCGCGTCTACATTGCCTACCCTTCTGCATATGCCTCAACCTACTAATGCCTCTATACCATGACTTGTTTTTACCTTAATGGGGTCCCTTCCCACCCAAGCGTTCATTTTCCACCCATCCTTGGGACTGTTCCCTTGTAGTTTTCCTTTATTCCCTGATTTTGTTGTCCTGCCATGTGAATGCATCCTACGTTCACCACAATCCACATCCAACCTTATAGCCCTATTCCTCCCTCTAAACTTACCATTTTTCCTTTTTACCTACCACTGTTCTGGTACACAGTTTTCGAGTTATTAATTTTGAAGCATTTTACGCAAATTAGTTGGTTTTCCATGTGAACGCGATTTTCTTGCTTCGGAACCGTGATCTGACATCATAGCCCTGACAAAAACTTTCTCTCTGACCTTTTTCCTTTTTACTCTGAGTCATTCCGATGTACGGTTTGTCCAATATTAATTTTGCGGTTTTTTCAGGACTTTTTCGTGTGTCTTTTTGACATTTTTCCATGTGAACCTGCCCTGTTTGCATCGGAATTCCAATTTGATCTAACAACCGTGTCCCCGTGCCTTCCCCCACCTTTTTCATTTTTCCTCCACCCTCTTTCGACTTCTGGATTTATTATTATTAATTTTTAAATGTGTTTTTGGGCGTATTTTTGGTATTTTTTGCATGTGAACCCCTCCTACTTCCACCGGAACTGCTGTTTAACATGACAACCCTGTGCCATCCCTTCCTGCAAACATTTTTCCTTCTTACTGCATGTCATTCCAATGAACGGTTCGTCCAATATTAATTTCTGATCCCATTTTTGGGTCTGTTTTTTAGGTTTTTCCCATGTGAATGTGTCTTATCTTAGTCGGAACTCTGTTTTGATGTGATAGGATTGTCGGGCACATCTTTTTGCACATTTTTTCTTTTTCGTGCACCTTGTTCCGATACAAGGATCTTCTGATATTAATTTTTAATTGCGTTTTTTGATCCTTTTTTGTGTTTTTTGCACGTGACCGTCCTTTACCCCCCCCGGAACCTCCGTTGTGTATTTTCCCTGTCTTTCCCCTGCCGTCCTGCCCACTTTTTGTTTTTATGCCATTTCGTTTAAACGATCGGATTGGGAGATATTAATTTTTCTTTATTTTTATGTGTTTTTACGCGCCCTGTCCCACGCGTGAACGCGTCTGTTTTCAATTTTACGCATCTTAACGCGCCCCGGTCGCATCCCGTGCCTCGTCCCTGCATCCGGGCGCCCTTTCAATCCTGTCACGGCAAATTTTTTACCCCCGCCCTGCGCATGCGCGCGGGACGGGGGTGTGCGCCTCCTTTTTGGGCCCACTAACCCTACCCCTATCCCCTCACCCTACCCCTATCCCCTAACCCTCCCACTAACCCTATCCCTAACATTAACCGTACCGCTATCCCCTAACCCTATCCCTAACACTAACCGTACCGCTATCCCCTAACCCTAACCCTCCCACTAACCCTATCCCTAACACTAACCCTACCCCTATCCCCTACCCCGCCCACTACCCCTCACCCTTTCCCCTACCCCGTCCCTCCCCACCATAACCATTTCCCTCCCTCCCTTTCCCCTCCTCCTCTACGTCCTCCTCTCCCACCTACCCTCATCCCCTCCTCTTCTACTCCTCTCCTCTTCCCCTCCTTCCCCTCCCTCTTCTCCTCATCTGCCGGTCATCTGCCTGCCCACGCCTTGCTCCGCCCTGGACTCTGCCGTGGCCTGCCCGATGCGCGCCCCGCCCCACGCTGACGACGCCGCCGTGGAGCGCACCCTGCTGATGTGACGCGCTATGTCCTCCTCTGTCCGCCGCCGATCGACGCCATCTGCCTCCAGCCCCGTGCAGGCCCTGCGTGCCCATGCCTTCCCCCGCTCTGTCGCTGCTGTCGAAGTGCTGCCTCCACCGCCATTGTGCCGCCCTGCTCCCGACGCCCTCTGCTATTGACGCCATCCACCGTTCGTGGCCCCGTTGACCCTGCCTTCCCGCCTCCTCCACGTGCCAGTCAACACCCACCCACCCCCAACCAAGCTCCCCTTCGCCCCCCCCACAAACACACACCCACTAACCCATCTAAGCCCCCCCCCCCCCCCCCCCCCCCCCCGCCCCCCCCCCCGCCACCCACAAACACACCCCCCCTCATCCCCAACCTAACCCCCATTCCCACCACCTTTCCCCCCAGCAAACACACTCCCCCCCCCCACCCCCAACCTAGCCCCCATTCACACCCCCCAACACACACACACACTTACCCTCCACTAACCCCCATTTCCCCCATTACCCACGTGTCCCCCACTAACGCGCACTCCCTGTAAGCTCCCTGTCCCACACTGCAGCCCCGCTGCATGGCTGAACCGCAACTCCCCACATCCACTCCATACACCCCCATCGACACCCTCGTGGCATCGACACGCGCGTAGGTGTGTACGCACGTGGCTGTTCGTGCGAGTGTAATTGTTCGCGATTGGTCGTGTGTGGGTGCAGGACTTTGTTCGTCGGTTGCTGACACGCAGCTGCCCCGCAGCTTATTTCTGGGTTTTTTCCCAGATTTTTAATTCAAACACCCCAAACCTTTACAACACTTTAAAAAAAACACAATAAAAAAATAAAAATTAAAAAAAAAACCAACCTTTAAAATTTTGAAAAAATTCCAGAAAAATCTAGAACATTTTCTACTATTTTTGCAACCAATTGCCTTTTTTTTAACCTATAAATTTCAAGGAAAAAAATTCAAAACATTTTAAAATTCCATATTCTTTTTAAAAAATACCCACAAAATGAAAAAAAATCATTAAAAATGCTTAAAAATTCCAAATTAATTTCTAAAAATTTCCTAACACTTCCATTAATATTTTATTTATTTTTGGTATTTTTTCTAAGCTATCATAATATTTCATTTCACACCTAAATTCCTTAAACATACTTAAAAAAAGATAATAAAAACCTTTTTTTCATCCAAACACGAACTAAACATCTAGAAAAAAAATCCAGATATTTTTGGATTGTAGAGAGCACATTCTTTGCATTTACATACACCCACTACCATGTATTTTTTCTTTTATTTGTTATTTTTTCAGCTACCCCAAAACCCACGGTTAATATAAAAATAAAAAACAACCAAGAAAAAAAAAACACAACAAACAAACAAACAAACACATAATACAAAATGAAACCTAAACACCACCATGGCACACGCATTCACGCTAAACACACCATTTTTTTTAAATTAAAAAAAACCCGCCATTCACTTAGCATGCGCTAAGTACGCTAAAGAGGCACTTTAATATTTTTAATTAAAATAAACCAGTCGTCACAAGAGCACACACTGGCAAAAAAGCGCTCCACATCACCCTAATTTTTAATAAATGAACTTGCATTTAGAGACCCAGTCTAGGTATCGAAATCCGGGATTCGAATTAAAGCACCGCTTTCACCTAATAATTGGTAATTAACTTTTTAAGAAGGAACCGCCGTTTTCTTGCTAAGGTTTATCACTTAATAAAACTTCACCCATTTCTTAATAATTTATTAAAATGAACATTTCATTAAATTAATTTTCCCCTTACTGCACTTAATTCCCCTTTTTAATAAACCCGGTTTCGTGGGATGGGTATGCGCAGTCTTTGGAGTTATTTCCATGGTCAAACACCCGTTTATCAAAGTTGTGGTCTTGATATGTGTAGGTTGTGGTGATGTTTTGGTTTAGTGTCTTTGTTACAGCTAAGGGTACAGTGTGTAGTTTTTTTTTCTTTATTGCCTGATACGGGGATTTTGGGTGTTTGTCTGCTGCATACCATGAAGCTTTCGGTCTCATATGTCTTAAGGTCATGTCGAATTTTTTCTAGGCTGTGGTTTGCTTGGGGATAGTTGGTCCATTCACGTTTTATCGTTTTGGTTGTTCTCTTATCCTTGGTTTTTTGTATGTTGCTTTGCAGGCATTCTCCTTGATTGTCTGTGTTTGTGGTGTGTGTGTAACCATCTGAATGGCACCTTCTCACGCTCCTCCCCCTATCCAGTACGTCCCACTAGTTAGTGACGAGTTTTTGTGGCTACCTCCTTTCCATTGCTTCCAGAGGATCCATCGATGTGTGATGAGTTTTTGGCCTCCTACAGCAAGAAGTCAGGCCTGGTCCAGGGTATTTCTATGATTTTGACACCTCGAGGCCTAGGGAAGGCTCTGTCTCTTCCCTTCAAATGTAAACCTTTTGTTACCACTCGTCAACTTTTCTCTAATGAAGAGATTTTGAAGCTGTTACAAAAACAGACAAGGGAAATGCTGGATGTTAAGAAGGTGATCAACTCTTCAGGAGTTTCCTTTTCCATGATCACTGATCCCGTGTGGAAGATGGTCTGTCAGTTTCTCCAGGACAGGTTTATGCCTGCCAAAACGCCATCCCAATACTTGTCCAAAGAGCTTTTCACAGCTTCAAGGATGGTGTTGAAAGGAGTCGCTATTGATTGGAGCACTTACCTCCTCACTAAAATGGATCAACATTTTGTTAAAGTCACCAGGGGTAATGTCACCAATGTCACATATGGATCGTACTTGTCTGCCTTCTTGACCTATTCAGGTTTACAGAAGAGTGTGCCTCCATCGCCTCCATTAGATCTTGTACCTCCTCCTCCACCTTCAGATGAGTCAAAACCCATTGATATAGAGGATGATGATTCTCTGCCTCCCCTGGTCATACAGCGCAAACGCTTGAAGCGAGTAGCGGATAAAGCTCCTTCAGTTCTTCCTTCAGTGCCCATTCCTGCTACCTCTGGCAGTGATCTCCCTGGGTATCTCACTTGTAATAACTTGTTCAAAGCACATCGAGAAGGTTCGTTGGATATATCAGTTCCCTCACTGAACAGTCTAGTATCGGGCGATGCAATTCCTTTCCTCTATAAAGACATTCAGAATTCCATTGAATTGTCAGTGACAGCCTGTGTTCAACAACTATACGCTTCCTTTTATGAAGAGCTCATGCAGTCTAAGGATCAGTTGCATAAGGCAACATCCGAGTTAGCCTCTGCTAAGGATACCCTAGCAGATTTGTTTAAGTAGATGGAGCAACAAACCCAACTGGTTGCAACCCAACGAGATGAGATATCTTCTTTGAAGATTCAGTTAATAGAGGCTCAATCAGAGGTTACTAGCCTTTCAGAGGAGAAGGAGAGGATGTCCAGAGAAGCGCAAGAGTTCCAAACTCTTTTAGATGACAAACTTTCAGCCTTACAGACTGCTAATGACACAGTGGAATCCCAAGCTTCCCAAATCAAGCAATTGCAAGATCAACTGGCAAAGTCCCGGTCTGTTCCTCCAAGCCCTAATGTTCCCTTGATTCCTTCTCTTTCACAGCAGGATTTGGCTGCTCTTCAGAGACAGGCTACCTTGTGTCCTCTATTCCAAGATAAGGTGAAAAGATTGCAGTCCAGAATGGACTTGTTATGGTCTACATTTGAGCAATTTCAGGAATATGTTCCTCCAGACCATTCTTTCTTTGTCCACTACCACTTACAAAAGTTGGCCTTTTACATGAAGCTTTCAACAATGGATTTACATCTTCCAGAGGATGGATGGAGTGGGGCTTGGTCTGCTGAATTACTGACAGAGGTGGTAAGGATGGTGTTTGAAGATTCTGCCACAACAAATACCATGTTGATGTCCTACATGTATCTACAAGGAGACTTGTTAATTCCAGATGAGGTGGATATGGCTTGGTATGTGGGAGACGTGGTTCTACAAGATGTTTTGTATGTCAACCATTTGGAGTTGCGCATAGCTGACATGTTCCAGAGTTACTCCTCCAAAGTGGTTAATTGTCCTGATAATTTCTGGCATACCATGATTGATTCTGTGGTCCTGAATCAAAGACAGAACACAGTCCCTACCTATGTCCAAAGTACTAATCAACTGAGGATGGATCTCTTCGCTTATCTTTCAAAACATAATCCGTTTGATTCTACCTTCTTTGATGCCTATCATAGAAGATCTCTCTTAGGACCTTCTGTTCCTACCCTCTTGTATTACCAACAAATGGCTCACGGATATCATATATATCTTTCCCTTTGTCAAACTAATACCACAACCATTTTACCCCTTCTTTTCCAGCCTTCCTCTTTCCCTCAAATTCCCATTTTTACATATTATTCCTTTATCGAGGATAGAGTATTTTCCCCTTCTCCACCATGTCCTTCTCCATCCATTCATGTACCTTCCACCTTTCCTATTTATCAGTTAACATCATTTTTAACTGATTCCCTACAATATTCTGCCACTCCTTCTTTAACCTCTTCTTCCTTTTATGATTTTGCATATCCCTCACTTCATCCACTTTTCCTTATTCCACTTCCCTCTCCTAACACTTCTATATCTCAACCACCTCAGTTGGTTAGTGACTATGACGGGTTTGATCATCAGATTTCCAAAAGATGGGGATGGAGCTCGAATGGACCTCAGATAAACTGGCCAGTAATTCCAGGAGAATGGACAGTTGCCAGTCAAGCATATTAGAACTATATTCATTTTGCTCAGCAGTATTCACAGTCTACAGATCCTTCAGTGAGATTAACTGCTCACTTTGCTTGGTACTTGGCGTATATGCATAGGCACTCTCATAATGATTCAAAGCCTATTCCAAAGTTGTGCATGAATGTCAATGTGAGCATTGATTCCCAGCAGTTGGATATATTATATTTTCATGCCCTTTGTTTGCCTAGCAGATACCTTGTCCTGTTGGAAAGGATGTGCTGTCTTCAGTTTTTTCAGAATCCTCCCAAAACATTTGTAGATGAATCCTTGTCTATGGATCGTTTCCGAAATCATCAATCTTTCAAGAGGGATCATCTTCATTGATACCTTTTCCAATGTATGGTGGAAGCTTTTTAATGAAAATCTCTTTTTAGAGGAGTCATTCAGATGGTTGTATTGTGTGTAGGGTTTGTGTTGTGGGTTAATTTATGTAAACAGAACGTGGTGATTGCCTATTGGATTGGATTTCGTGCCACCTACATTTTGAAGAATTGTGGTGATGGGGTCGTGGTTGGAGAGTTGAAGATGCTGATGCAGAAGAAGAAGAAGAAAACTCTTATATCCTTTACAAGTTTGTTGTGAGTTCTAGTTTGATAAGAAATGTTAATGTATAAAGGGTTTTCCTTTCGTTGTATTTTTATCTTAGATACGGGTTATAAGTTGGGGTCGTGGTTGGATAAATTGTTTTTGAAGAGATATTGAAGATTAAAGTTGAGATTTTAAATAAACTTGTATTCCCTTTTTTCAAGGTCACGAGGACGCTTCCTTATTAAGTGTGGGGATATGTTGAGTGTTGAAATGACTTGTTTTTTGGCTGATTTTTGTTGTTTTTGAGAGCTGAATGGTTGATTTTATGAGATGATTGATTGGTTTGAAAGAGGTTTGAGAGTGTTTTGGATGATATTGATTGTGTTTTGGAAGTTCATGATGTTTATCAGTGGTTCTGTGATGTTCTGATAGGTTCTGATTGGTTCTGTATACCTTCTGTATAGCTTCTGTTTTGTTCTGATTGTCTTCTGTAAGGAGGGATAGAGTATTGATTGATGAAGATTGAGATCTTATGAAAGCTTATTGAATGGTCTGTGAGAGTTTGGAATGGTTTGAGTATGAGTTATGTGGTTTTGATGACCTTCTGTAACCTTTCTGTTTTTGTTATGTTCTGTACTGTAGCTATTCTGGTACTGTTCTGTATGCTTCTGTATGTGTTCTGATGGATGAGAGTGTAGCTTGGGAAAGTTTTCTAGCCTTGGAAAGAGGTGAATACAAGTGCAAAAGAGCTAAAAGAAGTGAAAGAAGTAGCTGCTGAAGACTCATGTAAAGACTGGAGTGAAGTGACAGTAGTGAGCTATGAAAAGACACTGTAGTGGCTCTGGTGACTCTTCATATCAGACATACCTCTTGGGAGGGGTATCCACGACCTAAGAAGGATTATTGAGAGTGATTTTGAGATATTGTAGTGAGGATATGATGTATTATTGATGGAGAGAGAGAGAGAGAGTTAGAGATAGCCAATTCTACTAAAACAGAGTGATTGTATGTGAGAGATTGAGAGAGAAGACTATGAAGACATTGAAGATGAATACTATGTGATGTATTTCCATTCAAAGATGGTGTATTTCTTTGCTTTCTTTGTTATATTGATGGATTTTGTGAAGATATTGAAGAATATGGTTGATTCTATCAAATCCGTGGGAGATCCACATGATGCTGTATGAAGATTTGTTGTGCCTGGTGTTTTTTTCTTCATTGTGATCATATGAAATCTAATAAACAAGCCTGTTGATGTTACAAGATAGATTTTCTTGCAAGAGAATTCCCTTTTTCCTTGGTGTTCCTCTTGGGGCTCCACTCACCTATTCCAAAGATGGAACTTGCAAAGGGCATGTATCAAGGGAAGTTAATTGCACCTAGTTGCATATGGCTTATTTTTTGATAGAGCAATTACAAGGAATAATCGGTCAAGGACTATAAATGATATAATCGTAAGAAAGGAATGACATTAAAAATTGTGCATACAAGTGTTAAGTAAATTTTATATAGAATCACTCTTGGATCCCAAGGGGGAGAGTAGATACACGATGGAAATGTTATTGCGTCTATTCTTGCATTAATGGGAAGAATACAATCGGTTTTGTTGGTTGGCCGAAAAACATCCTAAATGCTTTTACATTCAAGTGGTTGTTGGTTTATTGTTTGGATGATTATTCCAAGTCCTTGTGATTTATAGTAAATGCATGGCAAGGGTTTGTGATGACAACTTGCCATTAGAGTAAAATAATGTTTTCCTGGAAAAATGATATTAGGGCTTAGTTGAATGCCTTGTTTATGCTTGATTCTTAATTGGATTAATTAAGGAAGGATATTTTGCACCGATGGATCACTTCCATGATCGCATCGCGGATTAACCCGAAGAGGGCGCTGCTCGATTCATGGGCCGAAGGTCGAGTGTTGAAAAGGCCAACCACATGAATGATGTTTCACTCTGAGATAGCTTGCGGGTCACGTGGAGACACCCCTTGCTAGGTCTAGAATGGAGTTGAAGACCTTCATGGCCCCCAACATTTGGGCATATTGGGAGATCCTATTCTATATAAAGGATAGAATTTGTGGTGCCATGTGATTTGGACCAGTTACTTCAGTTGGGCAGAAGGGACACATTATTTCTTCTGTATGGGCAAGAGATAAAGATTAAGTTGAAGATAAGTTAAGGAACTTGTTTGAACTTGTTTGTCAAAGGATTGCTTGCTTTGTATTTGTGTTTGTATTATAAATTATGCAAGCAAACCTTGTTTCCTAAAATGATTAATTAAAGAAGATGATTTTAAATGTCACACATAAATATGATAGGACCTAATTAGATAGCTAAAGAACACCTATTGAGGGAAGCGGATGGGCGAAATCCCCCGACATGTCTTCTATAGCAGGGTGGTCCCAGAGAACTGGGAAGCTTCTCACAAGGTTTTACCGATGTTTGACCTTTAGGTATTGTTAGGTTAGAACCCAATTCATACTATTTTAGGGGACTAGAATGGGAGTAAGCCCTACGGGTAGAGAGGCTGAGCGACACATCTCTCTCGTTTTCCGTTCTCTTTGAACCAAGTACCGTATGGATCTTCTTCAGATTGGGTATCTCTGCATAAAGTAGGATGCCCAAAACTCGACGCTAGAATGATGTCAGGAGACCTTGGCCCTTTGGAGCCCAAATTTCAGGTCAATCCTAGTGGATTTGCAGCCTTGAACGTTCCATTGTGAGGAGGACTCAAGAAACCCTAGGAGACAAACCCCATAACATTTGATGGGAATGCTTGACAGTGTCGCTTAGATTCGTCTCTCAATAGACCGCTAAAAGCGTACCTAGACAGCCGATAGGTGGACATCTTACAACTTTGTAATGAGGTGTGATTTCTTAACGTATGATTCATATACATATCCCAAAACAGAATAACCAAAGTGTATGACTTGATTGCCAGGCACCTTTTGCACCAACGAATGCCGACATGCAAGAGAAGAAATTCATTCTCAAGCAAATTAAGGCACCCGAGTTTGATGGAGAAGGGATAGATGTCACAACAGAGGTAGAGATATGGATTGAGTCGATGGACAAATATTTCTATGCTTTGAGAAATATTCCTACCAATCAACTACCAATCAAGCAATGATAGGCAAACTTAAGTTAGCTGACCAAACTCGGTTATGGTGAAAGTAATGGTGCAAAGATCAAGGTGTTTTTGAAGCCGCTGTCACTTGGGCTCAACTGAAGGATACTGTATGGTGGGGATGATACCTTCCACCAACCTACAGGTGTTTCTGAAGCCGCTGTCACTTGGGCTCAACTGAAGGATACTGTATGGTGGGGATGATACCTTCCACCAACCTACCAGACTTTGAGAATGAATGAATTCTTCAAGCTAAAGTAGTTGAGATTAACCTTGGAAGCCTACTACTCAAAGTTTGTAACTCTACTAAAATATGCACCACCTATGGATATTACGCAACAAGTATTCAAGTTTTGCCATAGCTTGAAAGATACATTACTTCAAGCAAAACCAATCATGCAAGAACTTAAATTGGGAAATTGTGACAAAGATGATTCCCGAGATCAGGACAAGAAATGTCACACGTGTAGAGAGATAGGGCACAAATAGGGCACATTCATTAGGAAATATCCCAACTGTCGATGTTTTCACTGCAATGAGCTAGGGCATGTCCAAATAAACTCCCCTGATATGGAGCCTCCAAGGAAACGAAGCTACACTAGTGCAGTCTTTGGATATATAGACGAATTAGATGAAGATAAAGACTTAGAACCTACTACACCACTTTAGGATTATTAGAAATCCTAGAAATTTTATCAACATATAATACAACTTGTATTGGAATAAACCTTACTCTTGTAACTACAATTAACCTGAGTGAAACAAGTTGCGTAAATTTTGAGCCTTGAACTTGCAAATGATTAGAGATACTCTAGCAAGGAATGACAGTTATAACTTGAAATGAAATATCTTAAGTTCTTTCTTCTAAACTAATATAGATTGAGTCTTACCAGAATGTTGAAGCTTGAAAGTATTCTTTAGTATTACAAGCAAAACCGATTGTCCATGGAGCTTAGTCCCGAACTAAGAAGAGGACAATCTTGGAACATAGTTTTCAAGATAAAGGACCATTCCAATCCGGTAAAAGGATCCTAGGGCAATTTGTTCTAAAGAAGAAAATCCTACCAAGGACAACCAAGAATCTTTTGACTACAAGTGATAAAGCTCCGCACTATTTCTATTACAAGGAGTTAGGTCATTCAAAAGGGAATGTCCAAAGTACCCTAAACATCGATGTTCCTAGTGCCATAACATTGGACATATCCACGTCAATTGTCCCAACAAAACTCAAAGAGAACTTGAACTTACAAGAAATGAAGTTATACAAGCTTCGCATCTAGATTGATAGTAATCTGGAACCTACCAGGAAATTATCAGATACTTAGAGAAAAAAACCTAGAAGATATTCATGAGATGTAACTATAATAAACTTTTCTCTTGTGATCCAGACTCGAACATATCAAATACAATAAGTTGGTATTTTAAATATTGCATGCTTATGAATAGTGAGAGTATTGCAACGAATGCATGATAGGTCTTACCCCACAGATTCCAGAATGAAACCCCTAGTTCTCTTGAGATGAGGACATATCAATTTCTCTAAGGGGAGGAGGATGTAATACTTCCATGCAATTAAAAGCTAGTTGGTTAGTTTGAAAGTTAGTTAGTCAATTAATAAGTTAGTAAGGGTTACTAACTAAAGACTAGCTAAAGTAAAAACTAAGTAACATTAATATATAACAATTTTTATTTAATTAAAAATATCTTTAAAAAATCCAGAGTCATAATCTAATATTTTTTCGGATTGACAAGGACCGTAGCCACCCTTCACAGAAGTTACAACGTGAACAAGAGTTATGAGCCATATGAATCACTAGTATTAATATGTATAGTACAGATGGTCCAAAAATATTAGATTTTTAAACAAAAACTAGCACATTTTAGATATTTTAGATATTATCCTAAAAAATATGGAGATTTTTAGAATTGGATTCCATTTAAAAAAAAGGGCAAGTGATGTTTTAGGTAGTTTTGGGGATTTAATACAAAAAAAGAGGGATTTACAAAATTGTGTGTGTTGTGATCGCAATTTGCAAGTAATAGACATCACTTCGAACAGGAAGAGAAAGGAGTGATCTGAAAGATTTCTAATCAAGTGTCTTGGGGTTTTCCCCCCCTTTTGGAGCCAATGGAACCATCAAATTTATGATCTGAGATTAGATAAGTGACTTTTTTAAGATCCCATTCACAAAGAGCTCTTTTTCTTAACCATAAGCCCTCTTCTCTAATTCACTATAAATATAAGGCATGGGGAGGCACAAGGGAGCACAAGGAGAGCCCGAGAGGTTGCGAGAGAGAGGTAGAAGGATACTCCTCCAAGAGATTGCAAGAAGGAGCTTTTGAGAGAGAGAGAGAGAGAGAGAGAGAGAGAGAGAGAGAGAGAGAGGTTACCCCGAGAGGCTGCAAGGGAGAGAGTTAGATCAATTCCCCCTATCTCTCGATCTTCGACTAAGCCATATACTCTTACGCTCTTCCATCTCAAAATCAATTCCTTCCTTATCCCTTGAATCTACTTGTGGATGATGGCCACTAAGTGAAGAATATCGCGAGCGGATGGCAATCCTACAACCAACAACGAAGCTTCGGACAAAGGCATCAATATCAATCCAACTGTGGTACCGGTCGTAAGTAATGTATTTCCAAATTGATAGATGCTTGCTTTGATTCTCATATGAGATATGTTAGGCCCCATACTATGATGCATAAGTATAGATCATTGGAAATGATACATTTTATCTCACGTATTCGAAAGATGGAGCTTGTAAAGTGCATGTATCAAGGGAAATTGCACTTAGTTGCAGATGGCTTATTCGTTGATAGAGCAATTACAAGGAAGAATCGATCAGGGGTTATGAATGGCATAATCGTTAAAAAAGAATGACATTAAAAATTGTGCATACAAGTGTTAAGTAAATTTTACATAGAATTGCTCTTTGATCCCAAGTGGGAGAGCAGATACACGATGGAAATGTTATCACATCTAGGCATATTGGGAGATCCTATTCTAGATAAATGATAGAAT
This sequence comes from Lygodium microphyllum, assembly GCF_053477565.2. NCBI lineage: Eukaryota > Viridiplantae > Streptophyta > Polypodiopsida > Schizaeales > Lygodiaceae > Lygodium > Lygodium microphyllum. Next base: position 161,597,008 of record NC_141136.1, on the reverse strand, counting down.
TTGTGGTGCCATGTGATTTGGACCAGTTACTTTTGTTGTCGGTAGAAGGGATACATAATTTCTCATGTATGAGTAGGAGACAAAAGATTAACTTGAAGATAAGTTAAGGAACTTGTTTGTCAAAGGATTGCTTGCTCTGTATTTGTGTCTGTGTTGTAAATTATGCAAATGAACCCTGTTCCCTAAAATGATTAATTAAAGAAGTTGATTTTAAATATCACACATAAATGAGATAGGCCTAATTAGACAACTAAAGAATGCCTATTGAGAGAAGCGGGTGGGCGGAATTCCCCCACGGGTCTGTCCTACGGAAGGGTGGTCCTAGAGAACCGGGAGGCTTTTCACAAGGTTTTACCAACGTTTGACCTTTAGGTATTGTTAGGTTAGAACCCAATTCGTGTTGTTTTAGGGGACTGAAATGGGACTAAGCCCTATGGGCAGAGAGGTTGAGCGGTGCATCCCTCTCGTTTCCCATTCTCTTTGAACCAAGTGCGGCATGGATCTGCTTCGGATCCCATCTCTTCGTAAAGTAGGATGTCCAAAACCCAACGCTAGAATGATGTCAAGGGACCTTGGCCCTTAGGAGCCCAGATTTCAGGTTGATCCTAGTAGGTTCATTGGCTGCGAACGTTTCGTTGCGAGGCGCAAACTAGAGAAACCCTAGGCGACAAACCCTGTAACATTCCATGGGAATGCACAATAATGTTGTTTAGATTCGTAGACTACTAAAAGCATGCCTGGACAGCCAATAGGTGGGTGCACCTTATAGCTCCAGTCACTTGACATCCCTCAAATAAAATGGGAGTATATCAGCATGGACTTCATAGTTAGATTACCCACCGTAGTACAAGGAGGATATAACTTCATAATGGTAGTCATTGATATGTTAACAAAAGTTACACACCTTATCCTGTAAAAACCAATTACAAGGCTTGCAATATCACCAGGCTTTTGATTAAAGAAATTTTTAGGCTACATGGATTATATTGGAGAATCATCAACGACTACGATTCTCTCTTCACATCAAACTTTTGAAAGAGTTTGTTCGAAGCTCTAGGAACCCAGCTCTGCTTCTGTGTTACTTACCATCCCCAAACTGATGGTCAAATAGAGCGGGTCAAACAAGTTATTGAAGACATACTGAGAGCTTATTGTAATAGGGAGCCCAAATGGTGGATCCAATACCTACCCTTAGTTGAATTTTCCTACAATGCATCATACCATCAAAGTATTCAAATGACTCATTTTCAGGCACAATGTGGGCAAGATTGTCATACACCATTAAATTTTTCTGATCCTATCCTACGGGTAGAAGCATCTAGGCAAATGCTAGAAGAAATGGATCAGCAATAAGTAAAGACTATAAGACAAGATATTCAAACTGCCAAGGATCAATAGAAGGCATATGCCAATCAATGAAGGCAAGAACACGTTTTTAAAGAAGGTGACATGTTTTTCATACACGTTCAAGAAGCTAGTCCTAGGTATTGTGGGTCATACAAGGTGCTAAAATGTCTAGGACCAAATGTCTACAAGCTGCAACTCCCTAATAACTTGAAAGTACATAATGTATTTCATGTCAATCTATTGAAAGCTTATGTTCCTAACCCAGACCATGTACTTAACGACCAATAAATTGTGATGCCAAGTTAAGGCGGTTGAACTTCAACCAGAAAAGATACTTGACATGCAGGAGAAGACTCTAAGAAGCAAAACCCTTAGAGAGTATCTCATCCAGTGGAAAGACTACCTTGAAGAGGATGCCACTTGGGTTGACAAAAACTCACTGTGTGACCAATTTCCCCAGTTTCATTCGAGATGAGGACATCTCAATTCCTCTAAGGGAAAGAGGATGTGATATTCCGACTTTATGTTTCAATCTTCTTGAGTTCTCACTAATTAGATTTGAAGAATTCTAGACCATTAAATAGAGGAAGTCTCAAGCATAATAGTCTGAAGTTTGTAACAGACACTTTTCCAGGTTAATAGGGATTGTAGCCATTCTTCACAGAAGTTACCACACGAATGCAAGTCATGAGTCACAAGTCATAATTGATCAAACCCATTTAAAAATTAGTAAAGCAAGGCAAGTTTAAAAGCTTAAGCTTTAAAGCTTAAATCTTTATTTAAAGAAGAAGAAGAAGAAGAAGAAGAAGAAGAAGAAGAAGATGATGATGATGAACAGGCCGCTCCCCCTCCTCCCCTTTTTATCAAAGAAATGACGCATGATTTCTCTCAAATTTGGAGATCTTGATTGCTCGAGAAAAAGCCTCAATTATCCTCCTCAATGATAGTAGAAAACTCCAACAATCTCCTTCCCCCTCGTCTCAGTTCAACGAGAGGATTGGATTGAAGCAAGATCACATTTGAGAGCCAGGCGAATCACTCATGGCATCTTTGGTAGTCTCTCTGGACCTCAAAGATCAAATTGCCCATCAGATTGCATCTTGAAAGATTTCAAATTGCTGATTTACCAAGCTACCCTCCATAAAGAGCTCCTCTTCTTGGTCATAATCCTTTTTTTTCAATTAAATTATAAATACAAGGCATGAGGAGTAGTTAGGGGGCTGCTTGAACAAGAGAGGAGAGACTCTTCTCAAGAGTATAGAGCAAGAGGGAGTGGGACAAGAGAAGCACAAGGACGGGAATTCTCATTCAAAGACGAGGATACTCCGTGGGCTCTTGGAATTGAATCCTCCATCCCTTCTATCCCACTTCCCTGTGGAATCAAGACTCTTCTTGATTTTTCTAAATTGCTAGTGATCTTCATCCTCCATCAATCAAATTTCCATCAATCCAATTGCGACGACCCCAAGCTCCCTTACCAAAATCCCCTTTAAAATCTTGCAATTAAAAGCCATGGCCCCAAGGAAGAAAGTTAAGAAGGTCACGGAGGCAGGAGCTGCCAATAATAATGCTGACATAATCACTTCAAACAGATAATGAGTGTATTGGAACTACAAATGAAGCTACGAATACCATAAATCAAACACTCATCATGGATCCCTAGGTACCATATTTTTAAAATAAAGGCAACTAGTAGGCCATCATTCCATGAATTGGCGATAAGAAGTTGCATTCATAAAATATGATTTTTAAAATTTCATGCATATAATATTTTGAAGAAATTCTTAACCACAAATTCTAAGGGGCAATTTGGGTTTGTACAAGTTGTACCAAGGAGAATACAAGGAAGATATTATGTCCCTAAAGACTTATTATTTTTTAAATCTAATGAAACCTTTGATGGATAAACATGAACTCTAACTCTCGGTACATAAAATACATTGAGATGGTATTGTCAAAAGAATTATTTTCATAATAAAACTAACCAAGATATTTTTTTAAATCACGGGCAAGGACCCATGAAACTCCATTGAGAAAAGTCCATTAAGGAAGTTGTTCTCAAAAATAGAATTCTTGTTTAGATTCAATCCGAATTAGATCTTGAGGAAGGGAAAATCAAGAAGACTATTGGAAGGTATTGCAACTTATGCTAAGTTTTGCCTTGATATAATTATTTTTGAAAAGAAAAGATTTGTCTTGGAAATAAATTTGATAAAATTTTATGTATAATGCATTCGAAATAAGATTTTTGTTATTGTAAGTTAGGTACTAATCTTTTCTAAAATCATCACGCTAAAATATGGATGATCGGGTATGTACAAATCGTTGTTGATTGAGGCAGTATTCCGATGAGCACAGAACGCCGACTAAGGCAATGTTTTTGATGGCACTAGACCTCTCCAAGGCCAACATGAATAAAACATATTGCAAGGGGCTTTTCTTTTTTTGTTTTGTGTTAATGAGTATATACCAATCATGATGTGAAAGGTCTTGTCATAGGGAACTCTAGTCTGTAGGAGGAGGTGAGGATACCAAGGGGCTCTGGTCATAAACTCCTTAGGCTCTTATGAACTACCAACTATCCTTCGAATTTCAGATAGTATCCTGGAAGTTCCAATACTAGTTTAGGAATTGAACTTGGAGAGAACAATATCTTGGGGTTGACACCATTCTAGTTAGAATAGAAAACATTGTAAAAAGTTATTTTTCTTAAAGGAACTATTGAGAAGGGATTGCTTTACTTTATTTTTGTGTTGTGAAATAAAGGTGTGTAGCGAATTTGTATCAAGAGATTATTCAAAGAAGCTGTTTTTATATGTTGAACCTAAGGTGGTAGGTAATTATGTAGTTAAAAATACTATCTTGAGGGAAGCAAGAGCATGGACCCCCGACGGATCTAGACCTATGGTTGGGTGGTCTCGGTAAGCCGAGAGCTTTCCTAAGAAGGAATAAAAATCACATTTTTAATGGACCATTAGAGATTAGAAAGCTTGACTTGCATTACTTTAGAACCATGGGCAGAGAGGATCAAAGTATCGCACTCCCCATTGTCTCCCCTTCTCTTTGAACAACCTAGCATAATGCAAGCTCGTTTCAGTCAACAATTTTTATAAGGGATGGAAACTCAAACCATTGATACTAATCAACCATTAATAGTTGATTTGACCCAAAAAACTCAGGTCGATCCTCATGGGAAATGCCAGAAGTTCCACTGCGGGGTAGACTCAAGGGAGCCTAGTTAGCAAACTCCGAGGGTTTTCATCAAAACCCTAGAGGGCATTCTCTAGGATATCTCTTGATGGACTACTAAGAACATACTTCCAAAGAAGCAGCTCGTGCAGGCACATTACAAGGAACTTGGTCTTGTGTTGCATGTGATGGCATGTCGATCACATCTATGACCATATTGATAGCTCCCACACTCCTCACTCTAGAATATTATCTATTTGGGGCCATCGCGAGAAGAAAGTGTCCACATGCACTAGCTTTGAGATTTGGCAATCTTGATAAGGAACTCCAATGGTTTGGTGGTTCCTGTGAGATTGAGACTTTGTAAGGAGATGGAGGGTTGTCCCATGTGTACGAAAGGCACAAAAAGTGAATGAGTCCTTCAAAGTCAGATTACTGCTCTCCTTTGTGTTTAAAGATGATCTCCTCTTGCTCTCTTCGTCTCACTTTATCTCTTTCTTCACTCTCTTCCTCTCTGTCCTCCTCGTCTCTTCATCTACTCATTCCTTTCTTCTTCTTTACTCCTCTCCTATTCTTGTATTCTTATATTTCTCTTCTCCTTCTGTCTTCTCTTCTTCTCCACATTCTCTTCTTCCTCTCTTCTTCTCTTCTCTTCTCCTCATTCTCTTCTCTTCTTCTCCACCTATCCACTTCTCCTGCTCTCTTCTGTTCTTTTCCACTTGAGTCTCTTCTCCTCCTCTTATCTTCTATTCTCTTCCTTCTCTTCTCCTCTGTGTGTGTGTGTGTGTGTGTGTGTGTGTGTGTGTGTGTGTGTGTGTGTGTGTGTGTGTGTGTGTGTGTGTGTGTGTGTGTGTGTGTGTGTGTGTGTGTGTGTGTGTGTGTGTGTGTGTGTGATCAATCCGTTCGATTCATCAATGGATTTTTCCTTCATTTCCTTTTTCTCAAAAAATTATTAAGGTTTTTTAACCTTATGATTCAACCCTCCCCTTAATACTCATTCGTGTGGAAGGGGGGGGGGGGGGAGGGGGGAGAATATTATACTATGGATTTGGATGAACTTACATGATAGTGGCTTGCCGCTCTATCCTTCACCTCCAAATATTTATTGAGCTTTTAATTTAGCTTGGTTACTTTATCTGCCTTTGACTATAGTATTTTTTATCCATAGGTGATGCAATAGGTTGCATCTATTTTGGTTACAATATCCATATCTTTTTGTATATTATTATCCTTTGTTATGGATGTCTCCATATCTTTCAATGGAGCAACACAAGGAGTAGTTGAGGGCTAGGTTATGTATTTAGCAACATGATTAAGTTGATTCTTTCATTTGGACTTCATATCTTTAGTAATTGATGGAGATTTTTCTCTTTGTGATGCACAAATTCATGGTTTCATTCATTTATATATCATTGTAGGCTTTGTATGTAAGGTCTTCTAAGGGGTTGAAAATGATAGCTCTTTCCATCTTCTTTTTTATTCCTTGAGAGCAAGCTTCATCTCGGGCTCTTAATGTGTTGCTAGGTTGAGGGGGTTGGATGTATTTGTAAATCCATAAGTGGTGATGCCCTTGGTAGTAGATCCCATGAACTAAAGGTAGAGATTACTCTAGCTTCATGAAAAATCAATTGAATAAACTTATCGACATTGTTAACATTGCACCACTTGCTATTTAAATGGATGTTCCAAGTGGATTTTTTTTCCTACATGTTCTCAATTCGTAGCCATAGAAGAGTAAGAAATTGGTTTCAACTTCCATTTTTATCATGTTCTTGATTCAGGAGACCATAGAAGAGAAAAAAATGCTTTCATTTTCCAATGCTTATCATGAGTTTCTATTTTTCAAGAAAAGTGTATGGAGTGTCAGCATAAGGGTTGAGTTTCATGTTAATGGTAGGAATGACTTCTAGTTTGTAAACTTGGTTGCAAAAGTAATATAGTAACGTGTCAAACTGGACCCTTTTTTAATCAAATTGTTAGCATTGATCTCTCTTATCACAATCAATTTGACCCAAAGGTATGTAGTTTTGGGGAGTTAGCCTTAAAAAGTCCACAAGGGGTCATATGTTGTTAAAGGAGCCAAATGTGGCACTTTGTATCCCCTTCATTTATATTCTATCAAAATCATGTAATTGTAGTAACCAAGTAGTCACATATATCTTTATGATATCGTTGATTGGGATCTGTGACCAAAAAAGGAATGGAAATGCTATCTCATTTGTATTACTTGAAATTTTCTTATTTTCTAATCTTTCTGTTTGTGAGCATTGTATGTATAAGAGCATACACATTTAGTTTATAAGAAAAAACTTAAGCAAAAATAGGAGTGAGTTACTTGAGATAGTATACAGTGATATATGTGGGCCTATGTCTATAAACTACATGAGGAGCATCCTATTTCATCACATTCATTGATGATGCAACTAAGAAAGTGTGGGCTTTCACTATAGGTAGAAAATATAAAACTTTGTAGAAAATTAGTTTGGCAAGAGACTTAAGTGTCCCATAACTAGTAAAGGTGGGGAGTATGCCTCTCAAAGGTTTATAAATTTTTGTGAAGCATGTGGGATAAAAAGAAACTCACTGCACTTGGTAATCATACCCAAAATGGTACTACAAAGTCTATGAATAGGATAATAAATGAAAGGATGCTAGAATATGAAAGGATGCTAGAGTATTCTACCTAACCCTAGCCTTACTCAGGGATTTTGGGATGAGGCTATTGTCACTCCTATGGATTTGATAAACAAGTCATGTCATACTACTTTGGATGGTGGCCTTCCTAAAGAGACACTGTTGGGAAGGAAGTCCCCCTTATGTTCACTTTAAGAGTATTTGGTTGTGAGGCTTATGGCATGTACCAAATGAAAGGTGTAGTAAGTTAGAGCCAAATTTTGGGAAATGTATTGTTTTGGGCTATAGATAGAGTGGCAAGATGGGCTATCACCTTTAGGATCTAGAAGGTAGAAATGTTATATATGGTAATGGCATAATCTTCCATTGAAGGAATATGAACCCAACTAAAAATTCGTCGAGTATGATAAAAAAGCTAGCACAAGGAAGGAAATCATTCCATTAGAGCTATTGAACCTCTTTGATGTCAAAATGATCAAAGACAATGATATTATTCTTGTTCCCATTAAAGCCATCACAAGGGCACAAGGAAGAGGAGTTACTATTCCTAGACTAACTATCAACAATAGATCCACACTTTCTAAGAAGAGTGCAAAAAAAAGATCCAAGAATGCTAAAATCAATTTGAAGAGTGAAGGATTGTCTTATTCTAAGGAGAAGCAATTGATTTAACTACAAAGAGTACCACTATTGCACCCCACACAAAGAAGGATGTAGCAAGGAAAGTGAGAAAATACAGTGACCTAGTGCAACAAATCCAATTGATTGATAAGGCCAAGTTGTTGCAAGAAAGTAGCAGAGGGCATGAGTGCTGTAGGCATCTCAAGCATGGCACCCCTATCCACCTGCATTAGTCCCCATACCTTTGGGAGACCTGCTTATTGAAGTAGCGGGTCAAGAGGAACTTCAAAAAGAACTATTAAATTACAACAATACAAAGTGAGGTCTAGGCAATTCAAGTATTAGGATGTTGAACCTAATCTCATTGTAGCTCTAGCCTCCACTAGTGTCATTGTTCCCTTAGTAACATTATTATTCAAATATCAAGATGTTGAACCTAGTCTCATTGTAGCTCTAGCCTCCACTAGTGTCATTATTCCCTTAATAACATTATTGAAAGGAAGTTTGATAATCTAGAAAACATTAAAAATGATAAACAAAAGTGAAGCAATTGAAATACTAGATGGAATTCCCGAGGATCCCTAGGTGTGCATACATTCTAGGAGAGAGCCAAACATCATGCCATTCTTCTCATACACACCTTGGGTGAATGACATTGGAGTACGGGTTAGCACTATCAATCAAGATGTCCTTAAGACTCACAAAAATCCTCTAACGAATAAGTCCACTTCAACCTAATCATCATTGATTTTCACAAATTTTGTCCACTAGGGGTATTTAAGGATTGGCTAATCACAATTACAAGAGTTAACTTTTTTGTAAACTTTGTAGTTATGAAAGGGGCTAACTATGGCTTATTTCTTGGACATCCTTGGATGCAAAATACACAAGTTATTGATGACTTAGGCAATGGTCTAGTCTTCCTTGGAAATGGGACCATAAGATTCAATATTAAAAATCAATAACCACTTTGGTGGAATTGGATGCAATCTCTAACATGCTTCTCAAATATGAAGGGTACTCCTACCCAACAACCTTTGAAGTAGTATATACCATGCCTTGAGTTCAAGGAAGATTGAATGCACATATTGACCACATTAAACTGATTATAAAGAAAGGGGACCATTGAGAAGCTCACAAGCGTATGAGCTAGAAAGCACTCAAGAAACTAGTGGGTACATGATTGCACCTCACCAAGATGTACTCTATGTGTTGGTATTAGTGATGAATCTTGGCTTAAGACACTACCTAAATCAAGAGGCTATCACACCTCCATGAACCACTTAGAGCTTCAAAAAATCATGACTAGTGGCACCCTTGTTTGAAAAATAAGGATGAAGCTAGTATACTCATTTTTGAGAAATTGCTCTTAGTAGCTCAACTTGGGAATAGAAAAAGCTCCGTGAACTACTCTTTAACTACCACAGCAACATCTTCACAAAGATGCCTTAATCAAGTATGGGAATGAAAAGGACTTAGAAGATGGGACTCCTAACTATGATTATGATGGCCAAACAATAGAGCAAATCTCCACTAGCCTTAAGCCTTCCAAGGTTTGGAAAACTTTCTCATAGATATTAGTATTGTCAAAATAGAGAGTGAATGTCTCTTATGAAAAAGCTTTCCTGTAAAAGAGTAATTCTTGAAGAGTTCTCCTAAGAAACAATTGCAGTCATGTTGACTTATAGCTTTCTTTTCTTTTGTCATTAAAAGTAAGGATCCATTCAAGTTGACAAGCTTAAACAATAATGCAATTCCTAGAGTCCTTTCCTTGGTTCACCCATTGAATTGAGGTCATCTATGTTAGCAATTGCCTTATGACAATGGTTGCGCACACCACACTATCAATACCCTCAACACAATCCTACATGTTATTAGACCATTTCTCTTCAATTTCTTGTGCTCACCTACGATCTCAACTTCTCACCAAGATTGCAACATCATCCCTAAGGAGGACTTGCGTGTAACCTAAGATGGGTTGATTTTCACTACCATTCGTAAAGAGGACTTGCATGTAACTGCACAAATCTTTCACCATTGTTTGCCTACACAGGGCATGTCCTTACACACGTAGAATTCCCATAGGCCTCATGAAGACATCATGAGGAGGAGAAATTGTTAAGAAGAATTTGAATGATTTTTTGTTAGATGTAGTTAGTCAATCCATACACCAAGCTCATAAGGTTGTCAAGAAAGGCCATGGAGAAAAAGTTATAGAAGTAAAAGCAAGGATGATCAATTATTGCAGTGCTCTCACAAAGTTGGTTAACACAACACTAGGAATTGCTAGCAATGCCCCACCTATCATGGTGGATTGCCACATTGCCTTCCACTCAGAAGAGTCATAACTTCACAAGGTGTAGGGGCAAGCCCTCCACACATAGAAAGAGTAGGGAAATAGAGTGGTAAGAAAAAGGAAAACAAACAAAGAGATGAGGATGAGATAAGTCTATTCGTAAGTAGAGGATTTTGATTCGGAAAGAAGGCCACTGAGCAAAAAGAAGGCTTAAAAAAGACACGAACAAAGCTAAAATTTATGCCCCCATAAAATATTCAAAGAAATAAGTGAAGGAGATGGAGGTTGCACTTAAGAAAGAGATGGATAATTTTTCTATAGCCATTCGAATAAGATATACACTAAAGGAAAGAGATGAGTAGTAGAAGAGTTAGCTTGAAGAATGGGAAGCCAAGTGAAGGGAAGGAGAAGTCTATAGAGAAACAACCTGCGATTGCCCAAAGTGGTCTCCAACAATTCATTGTAGTCGTGAAAAATATGTAGAACAAAGCTCACTAAATTAGAGAAAGAAAAAACTATTGAAGGCATCAAAGTTTCTTGCTAAGGCAAAAAGCAACAACTTATAGAGTCTACCACTAGCTTGTAGGATTGCATTAACAAGATGACTTGTACAGTATAAGCAAGGAAACTTTGCACGAAGGAGTTAGTAGTAGTTCACGCATCATCACCCTACCCCAATTTTTTTTTTCCTAACTCCTAATTCTCACTCCCTCTCTTACTCTCAAGAGTTGACTCCTTATCCTTGTGTGTTCAAAATGGGAAGAGGGGCCCTTCTTTAAATAGTTTTAAGGGGGGTGAGAGGGGGGAGCAAGGGGTTTCATCTTTTAGTGAGGTTTTGTCAAGGGAAACTATTTTTGATTTATTACCAAAGGGTTTCCTTTCATTTTTAATAGAGAAGGGGATTTTTGATTAATTTATTGCAAAAATTTCTACTTCTTCCTTTAAAAACAAAAAAGAGAATACGAGGGGTGGGGGCAATGTGTTTCACACAAGGCCGAGAATCGTAAGGTAGTGCCCCCCTTAGCCCTATTAACCCATTCTCCTTAAGCCTTTAAGACTTAAAGCCTTAGCTTTTTAAAAAGTTTAATTAATATTTTTTATTTTTTATTTATATACAGAACTTATTTTTAGGCATAAAATTTGAAAAAGTTTGCAAGAATTTATCAAATGTTTGAGATATTATACACATTATTTTGAGGAGATATTAGTTAAGGGAAAAAATTGAAAATTTATCAAGAAATTAGATTAATTTCCAATAGTTTTTTTAAAATTCATTAAATTTTATTGTAGTCTCAAAAAATTGATCATAATTAGAAAAATATTTTTAATTAATAAAATAATTCAAAAATAGTTTTAAATTTGTAAAAAAGTCAAAATAAATTTAGAAAAAAAATCTAAAATAATTGTTTTAATCTTTAAAAAGCTAGAAAACAATCCTAGTTAATATGTAGAAATTCATTTATGTCTAAAAATTATTAATTAACTTATTGTTAGTGAAAATGGATGAGTAATAATTTTAATTGGATACATTTAATAGCAAAATTTTGGGTATGTTAAAATGAATTAGTTTTAAAGGCAACTTTTATAACATTACTTTTATTGTGATGAGTTGTATGAAATATGCAAGAGGAATACCTAGTTTTATGTGTTTTAAGCATTGGCAATATTGTCCACATTATGGCCTTGTTGTTGATCATGGATGATGGACCTACTGCATTAGATGGCCATGCTGTATCACATGGCCTTGCCATGTTGAGTCTCTTGTATGGTGGCATCACCAGGAGGATACTGAGAAGATTGGATTTTAGAGAGATCGAGGGGTTTCTCAAGGCTTTCACCTATGGTGGACACAGATGCAGGGACTATTTCAACTTTGCCCTCCCTCACTCTTTCTCATTATCACTCTCTCACTCTCCCTTTCTTATTTTCTTTGATTCTTTTCTTGGCTTCGCCTTGCTAGCATGGCTTTGCCCTTTGCTTTTTGCCTTTTTGCCTTCTCTCTAGGCTTCTATTTATATATGTGGGGGAGGGGGAGGGGGAGTGGGAGGGGGAAGGGTGAGATATGCCTACCTATGTCATAAGATTTAAGGTGTTGTGCAATGGCAAGGGGGGAGAAGAGATCTTTTGGAGGGGGCCTATTTGTCACTTTTGTGAAGAGTTTGATTTTTGCATTATCTTCTCTCTTAAGCTAAGAGAGTCCATGTGTAGTTAAAATCTAGATATTTGGGGGTGGGGGAGGGGGGAATGAGTTGTCACATAGGGAAGAATTTCTTTTTGTCCCTAAAAGAAATAATAGGAAATCTCTTTTTGTTCTTTTTTGAAAAAAAGGGGGAGGAAGTCATTTGTTTAGAAAAAAAAGAGAGGGGGATTCTTTAAGGTAAAAATAAAAAGTTATATTATTTTTTATTTGTATTAATATATATTTATAAATTTGAAAGAAAAGGGATAAGAGAGAGTGTACTTAAAGTCTATCGTGAAGGGGATATATATATATGTATGTATGTATGTATGTGTATATATATATATATATCTCGGGGAGGGGGAGACAAATGCCATTTTGACAGGGGGAGAAGGTGCCATGTGAAGAGGGGGGATAGTTTTAAATTCAATCATTAATTTTTTAAAAATGGAATATTATATTGGCTATGATGTGATGGTGATAGCCTATTATAGGCCCCCCTTCCCTTATTTTTTCTCAACTCCTTTCTCTCTTATAAAGGTTTTTAACCTTTAAAATTTTGATTTTGAAGTTAAGGTGCATGGAGCTTGTACAAAATGCCACGATTTCTTTAATTGGTGGGTATTTTGAGTAGTTACATAACTTGAGTGGTGGATTTGGTGCATAGGTATGGTATCATAAGTATGATGTTTCTTGAAGATATTTAGTGCTAGATATTTTTATTTGGCAAATTTGGAAGATCTTCAATCTTGTAATTACTTTCACGCAATCAACTAGCTATAACCACATGATTTGGCTAGATAATTTTGGTAACATAGTAATAAACCCATTGGTTTAGGTTCATTATTTTGCCTTCTTTGTACACCATAGGATTTTTGTGGCTTTTATGAAACATTAAAAGTCAGACTAGTCAAATCCTTTCTACCCAATAGAGCCTCCATAAATTGTATTCTAGGTCACTTGTTTGATCAACATTGATGAAGTGAATCTAAGTAAGATGAATAGCTTCTTGGTCAATGAGGATACCAAGAGAACATCTCCAAGTGTCTTTTGAGAATTATATTGAGCTAGACATGCATATCTCTCTTAGATGCAAGAGCATTAGGAGTAAGTATATGCACTATAGAAATTACCATTGTGAGTAGAATTTAATTTAGAAAAGAACTCAACATGAGAAATCATGTGGAGCTTGCTCCACTATCAAATCCACCATGGTTTTTCTTTGATTTCCAAGTCCATACTATTGTCTTGTGAAGTCTTCTTAATAGAGAGTAGAGAGTTGTCTTAAAAGAAGTATTGATAGTTTTTTTAGAAAAAGCATTAGTAACATTGCTTTCTTCTTTGTAAGGAGAGCAATGTCTTGGTTGTCAAAAGCAAAATACAATCAATCTCTCATCTGTAGAGGTTGAATACAAAGTCTTAACTACACCAATTTATGAAGCTGTATGATTGAAGACATGCTTGTAGGAACTTAGATTCTATGGATCCTCTAATCCCACTCCTATCCTTTGTGATAACATCTCAACTAAATCTTTAGCAAAGAATCTAGTCATGCATCAAAGGACAAAGCACATTGAAATGAGAGAGAACTTTATCAAACAAAAAGTATATAATGGTGATATAGTGTTGCAACATTGTAAAACTAAGGAGAGTGTGGCTCACTGCTTTACAAAAGCTCTAGGAAAAGAGCTCTTCTTCAAACATATAGTAGGACTTGGCATGATGGAGTTTCCCTTAAGGGAAGAAGTTTGATGAGTAAGGGAAGTCTCATTATGGAAGGCTTCAAAAAAATCTTCCAATAATTACTTAGATATTTATATTTTTTTCTTCACTATTGTATTTTCAGATTGTATCTAGAGATGCTCCTGAACTTGAGGGAAGGTGCTAAAGCATGTAAGCTCACACAAATTCTTCATTAAGTTGTGAAAAATGATTTTGTTTTAATAAAGATTAAGGATAGAGTAACAATGAACACCATATTGGGAAATACGGGAATTTCCCATAAGTTTGGGGCATGTGGTCAAATCTTTGGATTTGTCATAACTTGAACACTATAACTCCAAATTGAGCACTCTATAGCTCAATAGATTCCATTTTTCAAGTGCTTTCCAATGATAGGGCACATCATATGGTTTTGAGAAACTTATGGGCATGTTATCCGGGTGCCACCTTTTTAGTATTCAAAAAATGGGATTTGGGAGATTCCCAAAATCACTAATATTGTGTTAATGGTAGTATGATGTGGAAACATGTACCTAAGGTCATACATTTAACCTATGAGTGCAATTTTGTTAGTACGTTTCATCAGATGGGGATGGATGGTGAAAAAGTCTCCTTCAATCAAGGAGTACATTTGTGGTTATCACCTTTGTTGTGGGCATTTTTGTAAATCTAATATCTCTCAATCGAACAATTAATATTTGGAGTAAAAAGATGAAATGCTCATCTTTTTACTCATCTTACTACAACTTGACTCATCTTTTGTTGTGGGCATTTTTGTAAATCTAATATCTCTCAATCCAACAATTAATATTTGCATCTTACTACAACTTGACTATTGGGATCTTTTAGATCTAGTCTATAGATCATTCTATATATAGCCATAAAGTTGGCTGGTTACCTACTCATAACATAGTACAATGGTACTCAAAGTAGATGGAATCCTCTACAAGTTGCTAGTGACATAGCTTGATATTTCAAAAGACAGGAGTGCGAAAATTCCATGGTGGCAGCTTGTAAGAAAACCTAGAAGAGATGAGAAAGAGGCTTTTCTTCCAAAAGCAACTAAAATTTTAGTCTCTTCTAAGCCATGTAGTCTCCACTTTTTACACAAGATATCTTGAAAAATTAGCAATGGGATGCCATTATGTCCATTTCCCACCATTTTTGGCATGATCTCCTTCAAATGGCTCTAGATTTGTCCTAGGTAATTGTGTAATGCTTGCTAGTGTGATAGATATGTCACTGTAACCAAAGTGAAATCAAATTGTATCTATTGTCCTTCACTTGAATGGAAAATTTTATTGAAAATAAAGACCATTCTTTGATCCTAATTGAAATGGAGCAAACTTCAAATTTGAAAATAAACCATAACTTTTAGGACAATGACAAGAAACCATATGAAACTTTAGACAAATGGAAAGAAATAATGGTTACCAACCATAGCCATGTCACATATTGATAAGATGCTAGCAACAAAAGGCAACTATAGCTAAGTGACAAGACAGTATGCACAAAGGAACAATGGCACTTGAAGAGGCCATGACTCTTGCATGAACATGCACCATCATCCTTGGTGGTCATGAGAACTCAACCTCATGAAAGGTGGGAGGAATAACCTCAAGAGTTCCATAATGGAGAAGCTTATAAAATGAATCTTCAAATATCAAAAGTTGTGCACAATGCCTAAGTTTCCCCTTTTATTCTTAATCATAGCCCTTTATGTTTAGTGTAAATGACATGCCTAGAAAATGTTGTGTTACAGTTTGCCATGATCTTTCTTGTAAAAAATCGTGACTTTTGGTAGCTTTGAATTGAAAAATCATTTCGTGCCTATGTATTGTATATTATCATTGTAGCTTGGATATGTGTGATCTTGTTGATATACACTTATGTAAGGCCCATGATCATAACCCAATTTTGTGGCATAAGCAATGGAACAAATTGATCACTCAAGTTTTTTTAATGAATATTACTCTCTTTAGGAGCTCAACCTAATTCATAGTAAGTCTTTTTTGTTATGCACAATCTTAAAACTCCTTGTAAACAAAGGTTTTCCTATTTTTATTATGTTGTTTAAAATGTATTATAGGATTTTTAGCACTATTCAATGGATCCTTATATTGTTGACTATGAATAGAATGATGAGATGCACATGAACTTGAATCTTGACAGACTATCATACCCACATCATCACTTTTGAATTTCAAGGCCAATCTATCTCTTTATCTAGTGATTATGATATTGAATTGTTTCCATCAATTAGTCAGACACAAGCTAAATGAGCACTCAAAGAACAATAAAGGGTATACATGAATTTTGTGACTGAATTAGAATTCCCAAAAACTTTTTCATTAACAATACATAGAAAAATTTCTTGGATTCTTAAAAGCATTACTTCATCGATGATTATCCACCTGAACTACTACCATCTTATGGAGCCCCATATCACAAGATAGAACTTTTCCTTGGGGTAACTCCACCTCATACTCCACCATATAGGCATAGTTCTTTGCATTAAAGAAAAAATACAAAGGCAAGTGAGTGAGTTGCTAAATAAATATTTGATTTATCCTAGCTATTCCCCATTTGGTGTAGTCATCCTTTTGGTTGAAAAGGAAAATAAAACTTATATGATATGTATTAATTACAGAGCACTAAACAAAGTGATTGTTAAAAGCTAGTACCCTTTTTTAAAGAGTTCACAATTTACTCGACAGACTTAAGGGGAGCCAAAATTTTTAGGATAGATCTCAAATTAGGATATAATCTAATTTATATGGATTCAATTGATGTATTTGAGACCACATTTAGGACATACTTTATTCACAATGAATTTATTGTTATGTCTTTTGGTATGACTAATAAACCAACTACACTTGCATGGATGATGAATATAATATTTTTGGATTTAATGTATTTTTATTTTTTACTTTGTTAACATCCTTGTTTTTAGTGTTGGAAGAGGAAAATAAGAAACACCTTAAAATTATGTTTTATTGACTACATAAAATTCACTTGAATGCAAATCTTGATAAGAGTTTATTCTTTCAAAATAAAATTGAGTACTTGGAATATAGTTTTTTATGAAGGAATAATTGTAAACCCAAAGAAAATTCAAACCATTAAAAAAAAATCTTATCCCTCATAGTGTGCATGAAGTTAGATCCTTTCTTGGATTAATGGGTCTCTATAGCTTGTTTCACACTTTTTTATTGATTTGCCTTATCTTTAACCATGTTGTTGCATAAAAATTGTATTATTAGATCAAGCACTAGTTAACAAAAATCTTGTACACCCTGAAATACATTTTGATCCATGCACCTATCCTTGAATTTTTAGATTTTTCTCATCCTTTCTTTTAGTGGTGATTAGTGCTTGTGGTTTAAGCATATGTATATTTTTTATGTAGAATGATCATCCTATTGGTTATGAAAGTCCAAAAATTAAACCCTTTGAGAACAAAATTATAGTACATATGATCTAGAAGTATTGGATGTAGTGCATGCATTAAATATTTAGAAACTTTTCTAATGGGATCCAAAGTACTCTTTCTAATGGGATCCCCAAAGTACTTATCAAAACATATCAACAAGCCATGAAATATTTATTGAACAAATCAATTATCTTTGACTACCATATCAAATGGACTTTTTTAATTCAAAACTTTTACCAAATGACCATCATACATAACATAAGACTAGGTTCTTCTATAGATTAATGATCGATTATTAAATACATGAAAAGTACGTAAGTAGAAGAGTTTTATTATTTGGTAAAGATAGCTTAATGGGAATTCAATTTTTAAAAAAATGTTAGAATAAGTAAAGGTTATTAAATTAGAGTTTTAAAAAGGTAGGATAAATTGCATAAGAAGTCATACCTCGCATCGAGTAACTTGATATTTTGAAAGGTAGTTGAAAAGGGTTTAATAACCATGAGTTGACGAGATTAGATTAAGCATATACGGGTTATTGCGAAAATTAAGTCAAGTATTAGGTTCGAACCTTCACAGATGCATCATAGATTGCTAGGATACATGATTATGTATAGATCAATTGCCTCTGGTAGACCATCGTAGTGAATTAACTCACATTTACAATGTACACTCACATTTGAATAACTAGGTCATGCCTTATGAATTTCATAAATGCACTAAGGGAATTTTTCATGAATGGGGATCCAGCTTCGTGGACTTGCATCTAGAAATTGCATGACATCATGGATAGCCTCAATTGCACCATATAATAGGGATGCATCTAAAAAGGTAGATTTAAGAAGCGCATGTGAAATGATAAGCTTAATTGCAAGGACATGTTTGGTAAATAAAATCTTGCATGATAAGTGAAGCCAAGATTTAGTTCAACTCAACTAGGACTTTAGTCACAAATAGGTCAAGTTGCCTTTACGACCATATTTTGACTTAGAGTCAATATGCCCTTTGGTCTCTATCCCAATAACTGATTGCGATGGGTCCAAAATAATCTTGGGTATATCATTCTCAAAATATGATACATCTCAAAGTTAACACAAGAAAGTTTGAATGTCATACACACATGAAGAATGACTATTCACCAAGTTACATTCGACACTCGCAACTATTTCGGAATGGTAAATAGATTTAGTTTACGATTTTCGGGTCCTACTCAAATGATCTACGTGACTTGAGATGGATGCTCGAGGCCTTGTTAGTAGTCCAAGGGCGGAAGCTTGGAAGAAATAAGATGCATCCTCATGGATTGTGGAATCCGTCCTTTTTGGACAAGACTTGTATTTCAATTAACATGATAATATAAAGTTTACATCTAAAGAACTTGTCTGAATTGTTTTCATGTCAGTGCTATAAGTTACGCAAACGAACCGTGTTTCCTAAAAGGCTTGATTAAGGAAAGTGTTTTTAAATGTCTCAATGTTATAGGACCTAATTAGAAAACTAAAGAACGCCTATTGAGGGAAGCAGGTGGGCGGAATCGCCGATGGGTTTGTCCTATGGAAGGGTGGTCCTAGAAAGCTGGGAGGCTTCTCACAAGGTCCTAAAGTTGTACAACCTTTAGGTAATATTAGGTTAGAACCCGATTCGTGCCATTTTAGGGGACCGAAATGGGACTATGCCTTATAGGCAAAGAGGTTGAGCGATGTATCCCTCTCGTTTCCCATTCTCCTTGAACCAAGTGTGGCATGGATACGCATCGGGTTGGGTATCTCTGCGTAAAGTATGATGTCTAAGACCTGACGCTAGAATGCTGTTATGAGACCTCGATAACTAGGAACCCAAATTTCAGGTCGATCTTAGTGGGTTTGGCTGCGAATGTTATGTTGGGAGGTGGACTCATGAAAACCCTATAGGTGACAAACCTCGGAACATTCCATGGGAGTGCTGGGCGCTGACGCTTAGATTAGTTTCTTGATGGACCACTAAAACATGCTTGAACACCCGACAAGCGAGCACATTACAATTACACACTTGAATATTTTGTCATTCTTCATTCTTAGCAGGAGGACTACCAAATTGACCAAGTGCTGAACTTGGACTACAGTAAATAGCCCAAAAAAATATTGCACAATTTTTGGGCTGATCTGGAGCTGATCTCTTCTACTATTGGTTATTAATCACCTTATGCAAAAGCTTCAACAAATTGCCCAACAGATGGCATTCTCTTCTTCTCCAATTTCTAAAAAACCCTAGCCATTGATAGCCATGAAAGCTTCAACTCAAGCTTCAAGTTCTCATCAATTTATTGAAGATTCTTCATCATTCTAGTCCTAGGACTTATTTTAGTAAAGATTCTTGAGAAATTGCAAGGATTGAGCAATAATGATCAAGGATTCTTCTTCAAGAGCTTCTATGGAGCCAAAATTTGGGTTAAACAAGCTTAATGCTTTGATCTCAAGCTTCTAAAGCTTCAAGATTGTTTCTAAGCATTGAATGCACACTAACAAAAGGCATTCCTCTTCACTTCTTAGTCTCTCTCATTCATCTAATTGCTGAGCTTCATCCAATTGATTGAGAGATTAAAGAATTGTAAAATCTCTATCAAATTTCAACCCATTCAAGGAATGCATTGTTTACTTGATTCATACTTGATTCAATCAATGAATTAAAAGCTCTTGCTTGAAGTTTCAACATAGCATTCAACCCCATTGATTAAAGCTCAATTGATTGATAAGATTGTTTACTCTAATCCATTGATTTGCTTATGTTTATTCATTCATGGAAAAATATATCATAATCAATTGTAAAAGGGTGAATAAGTCAGCAATGAGTCACTACATGGTAAGACCCTCTTCCTATTCATTTTGCCAAATTTCAATCCTCTTGCATTTCATGGAAAGAGTTAAATGAAAATTCAATAATGCATATCATGTTGATTAATTAGAGTAGAATGTTGTTGTCATCCTGATTTTCCTAATGAGAAGAAAGATGGATGTCGGGGAAGGTAGTGGGACGATAGAGAGATGAC
Source organism: Lygodium microphyllum (assembly GCF_053477565.2). Classification (NCBI taxonomy): domain Eukaryota; kingdom Viridiplantae; phylum Streptophyta; class Polypodiopsida; order Schizaeales; family Lygodiaceae; genus Lygodium; species Lygodium microphyllum. The sequence continues at coordinate 161,576,562 of NC_141136.1, read as the reverse complement.
ACTCCCTGTAAAGAGCTAAATTAGGGGCATATAAAAGGGAAAAGGCCACATGTACATGAATCAATTTTTACACAATAATACATCTTGGTTATTCATCTCTCTCTAGCTTCTCCTATCCTTTTAGGGCTTCCAACCATCTCTCTTCTTCTTTCGTGTATTTCTCTCTCCATTTCTAGTATTTCTCTCTCCTCATCACTCTCTTTCTCTCACTTTTGCACTTTTTCTTCCCTCTCTTTTGCAATCTTCTCTCTCCTCTCTCTCTCTCTCTCTCTCTCTCTCTCTCTCTCTCTCTCTCTCTCTCTCTCTCTCTCTCTCATTCACTTCTTGACAATTCGTATCAAAGAGCCATAGTTTCTTGATCCAGTTGGCCAACATTCCATTCAGTTATCCTTATTTAGTTATAAAGATCTAAGAGCTACAGGTACACAAGTACAGACATGACGGAGCAACAATGGAGTTACCAAAGATTTCTGGACCACAAGGACTATAGGTCTGGAGCATTAATGGAGTTTTGGACCAAGTTTGGTGGTAGGAAGCCTCAAGTTAGTAACTAGATCATTTTAGGCCATTTTTTGAAGGTATTTTCCTAAAAAATACTAGTAACAGGAGTAAAGAGGGTATAGTTACTATTAGTTTTCAAGGAGAGTATTTCTCTCTCTTTCTTTTCAAGCTTCCATGGAGGAGATCTGACCATTCTTCTTTACTACTGGTTTCCATCATGCTCTTCCTTTTTGAAGCATCCAATCTCTCCTTTCTATGGCTTTTTGTTCTGCTACTTTTAGAGCCTTTAAGGAAATATTTCCTAAACTTTCCTCTATTGCCTTTTCCATTACTGAGTCTTCAGAGCTATCTGAGACATCACTCTCATTTTCATCATTAGAACTTTGCCCTTGAAGAGAAGGGTTGGCGCTTTGAACTTATAATGCCATCTATTAAAGTTCAGAGAGAAAGATGGACAAAAGACACATGCAAAAAGGGTAGCACACATGCTCTCTATCATTCCATTCCATCATCACACTCTAAAGTCAACTGTGTATAATCCACACAAAAGATCAAAATTACCTATATCTAACCATGGTTAAGTCAATGGGACTTAACCTTATTCAAGTAAGGTAGAACTATGAGCTTGAATCTTAACACTCCCCCCCCTCAAGCTCAAGTGGGGTTCTTCACTCCAACTAGCTCTCTGAAATGCACAAACTTATATTTACCCAATGACTTGGTAAAGATATCTACAACTTGGTCTTTTGTCCTCACATGGACCAAATCAATGTCACTTGCAATCACTTTTTCTCTGATAAAGTGATAATGTACCTCAATGTGCTTAGTCCTAGCATGATAGATAGGATTACTAGCTAGGAGCACATCACTCATGTTGTCACAATAGAGTGTGCCATGCATGACTTCTTGCATGCCCAAATCATCAAGAAGCTTCATGAGCCATGCTGCCTCACATGTAGCTAATGTAGCGCCTCTATACTCTACCTCAGTACTAGAGAGTGCAACTATAGGTTGCTTCTTACTACTCCAACTGACCATACTACTACCAAGGAAAAATACATACCCACTAGTAGATCTCCTATCATAGGTACTTCCTGCCTAGTCAGCATCTGTATATCTTGTAAGCTCCAAAGGCTTACCATTCTCATGGAATAGACCATAAACTGATGTAGCCTTCACATATCTCAAGATCCGCCTCACTGCATCCAAGTGTGGCTTCATAGGCTTCTGCATGAATTGGCTAATTAGTCCAACTGAATAGCTAAGATCCGGTCTAGTAATGGTAAGGTAAATCAAGCTACCCACCATTTGTCTATACATAGTGACATTCTCAATCTCATGTCCAACATCTGCAAGTAGCTTAACATTCTGTTCCAATGGAGTGCTCAATGCTTTGCAATCCAACATTACATACTTGATTAACATGTCCTGTGCATATTGCTTCTGCAACAACCAAGTACCATGAGGTGTAGAGACAACCTTAATCCCAAGGAAATACTTTAGTTTTCCCAAATCTTTGACCTAAAATTTAGCATGTAACATTTCATTGATCTCTCCAATTCCTGTGACATCATCACCTATAATGATCAAGACATCCACATAGATGACTAATATCACATAACCAGTCCTTGTCTTCTTTGTGAATAGCCTATGATCAGCCTTGCCCATAGAGAAACCAAGTTTCTGTAAGCATGCACTTATCTTAGCATTCCAAGCTCTAGGTGCTTGCTTCAATCCATATTATGCTTTCTTCAATCTACACACACGTGTAGGAAAATCTGGATGTAGATAGCCCTCGGGCTGATCCATATATACTTTCTCAACCAAATCACCATTAAGAAAAGCACTCTTCACATCCATCTGATACATGTTCCATCCTCTAGATGTTGAGAAAGCAATCATTGTCCTCACGGTTTCCATTTTAGCAACGGGATTGAATGTTTCCTCATAATCAAGACCATATTGTTGTGCATACCCTTTTGCCACAAGTATTGCCTTATATCTTTTCGATGTGCTATCTAATTTGCACTTCACTTTGTACACCCATTTGCAACCAATAGCCATTTTTCCTTTAGGCAAATCAACCAAATCCCAGGTGTCATTTTCAGCCAATGCTGAATATTCCTCATCCATTGCCTTACACCAATGATCATTCAAAATAGCTTCAGAAAACTTTGTGGGTTCCTTGAAGCTAGTGACTTTTTCCATATACGCATAGTGCCTCACTGTGTAGCCACTATATGTAAGCCTATCCACAAGCTTCCTAACTCTTTTTTATCTTCTCAACTGAGGTGTAGTATGAGACTCTCCTCTCTCATGAGGTGGTACATATCTATGTCTCACACCAGGAGTCACAACTGATGGAATAACAAACTCACTATCCAAGCTGTTAGTGCCATGTGAATCATAACCAAAAGTGAGTGGCCCTATAACATCATCAAGTTTGCCTTTGCCTTTATCCAAATTTCTCCCCCTCACCAACATACCTATGTCACTGGATAAAGATGCTGAAGTCCTCAATCTACTTGTCCAAGGACTAACTGATGTAGTAGCATCTTTAGAAGGCCCAAAAATTTCTACAATTTCATTTGTACCTACATGTACATAAGTCTCTTGACAAACGTCATTATCATTCAACAAGATGATCTTCTTCTCATGCCATGATTTCAACTCATCAAATACCACATCTCTTGAGATTAATGTCTCATGAATAGAAGGATTGTAGCATTTGTATGCTTTTCTATATTGTGCATACCCAATAAAGATGGCCTTTTCTACCTTTGGATCAAGTTTCTTCTTTTTATCATCTAGAACATGTACATATGCTAAGCATCCAAAAACTTTAAGATGGCTAATGTTCGACTTTATCCCATAAAGCCTCTCATGAGGAGTCACCTCATGTATACCTGTTGTTGGTATACAATTGATGATATATACTGCAGTCATTACAGCCTCTACCCAATATGCATTTGGTAGGCTCTTCTCATTCAACATGGCTCTACCTATTGTTGGTATACGATTGATGATACATTTGATAGGCTCTTCTCATTCAACGTGGCTCTAGCCAATTCCATGATCACCTTGTTTTTCCTTTTTCCCACACCGTTTTGTTGTGGTGTGTACTTGTATGTCAATTGCCTTTTAATCCCATGAGCTGCCAAGAAGTGATCAAAGTCTTCAGAAACATATTCTCCACCACTATCAAATCTCAAGCATAAGATGTAGCAAGCCAATTCTTTCTCCGCATGTCTCTTGAAGTCCTGAAAAGTATCCATGACATCACTCTTGTGCTTCAGCACATACAACCATGTGTACCTACTATAGTCATCTATGAATGACACATAGTAACATGATCCCCCAAGAGATGCATTCTGTTAGGGTCCCCATACATCAAAATGTACAAGTTGTAATAGTCTAGTAGTAGTGCTTACATGCCTTATAAATGGAAGCCTTGATTGCTTCCCAAATTGACAAGACGAACGTTAATACATGTCCTAATTCCACATGCTTGAACTTAGGGAGTCCAAGTATAACTTGCTTATGCTCAATATTCTTCAACTTTTGAACATTTACATAACCAATCCTTTTATGCCATATCTCAATGTCCCTTATTGCAGCATTGTCATGTGAGTACATAGCAACATTCAATGCTAAAATTTTTGTATCAAATGTGAACATCTTGCAATTTCTTCTGCCTTTAGCAATGAGTTTTCATCCTTGAACAAACTCTTCAATGTGACATCCATCTCTATTGAATCTAACTTGTAGATTCTATTCAGTCATTTGTGCCACAAAAAGTAAGTTTTTGGTTATAGAGGGTACATGTAACACATCGTAGAGACTTTTTTTCTTGTCACCATGCATCATCAAGGGAACAATACCTGTATGCATAATGTCATGATGTGTATCATCCCCTATGCAAACATATCCATGAGCACCTTCTATCAATGTGTCAAACCACTCTCTATGAGGAGTCATGTGGTTAGATGTCCCTGAGTCTATATACCATATATCATCTACTTTGCCTTGTGTAGGCAACCCTTTCTTCACATGTTGCATTGCAGACAACTTGTCATCCTCCTGTATACCACTAGAAGAAGCATAATTACCAAGAGGAAGATAAAGGGTTTGTAGTTGCAGTCTATGAAGTTTCTAATGAGGAAGACCATGACCATGGGCTTCTATTTGATTTAGATATTGAAGACCATGACCATGGATTTCTATTTGATTCAATAGCTTATGCTTTTGTAGATTCATTCGTACATGCATATTATTTCATGAGTAATGACATCTCTGATTTGGTGGTCATAATGCATGGATGGGATATTACCTTTCCTTTTGACTTGGGAGGTTAAGGGTTAGACTTAACTCTTTGTGTGGACCAATATTACTTTGGGAATGATGTTCTTACCTTCAAAAATTTTGAGACAATTATTATACTAACTAGTGGGCTTGGTTTCATTGCATTACAAATCTCTTTTTTGGACTAGATTTAATGCTGAATTAATTTTAGAGATGCATGAGTCATATGGGCTAAAAGTACTTAAAGAGAGAGATTTGTCTCCGAAGCTATAGCATGTCTAATTTGGATAAGTCAATTCAAAGCTATTATAGATTTAGTACATCAAGGTCTATAGTGGACATCACAGAGTCTCCATTTGGGAGAAGCTCTTAATGGCAACATTTTGGTGCAAGATTTCATTTTCATATTTTCAAATGGCTGCCAATGCCTTGTACTTGATTCTCAGTCCTCTAGTTATACTTTTCTAGACCCTTGAAGATTAGACCAATTTATTTTAAATCCATGAAGAGTACCTTGCCCCTTTCCACCACTTGGCAATTCGTAATAAGTCATTTTGTTTTTGAGAACAAAAACATTCAATTGGGGATGGAATGTAAAGAGATAAATTAGGGGCATATGAAATGGCAAAGGTTGCATGTACAAGAATTAGTTTTTACACAATAATACATATTGGTCCTTCATCACTCTCTAGCTTCTTCTATCCTTTTATGGCTTCTAGCCATGTCTCTTCTTCTTTTATACCTTTCTCTCTCCATTTCTAGTCTTTCTTTCTCCTCTTCACTCTCTTTCTCTCACTTTTGCACTTCTTCCTCTGTCTCTTGTGTAGTCATATAAAAGGGAAAAGGCCATATGTACAAGAATTAGTTTTTACACAATAATACATCTTGGTCCTTCATCTCTCTCTAGCTTCTCCTATCCTTTCATGGCTTCTAGCCATCTCTCTTCTTCTTTCATACCTTTCTCTCTTCATTTTTAGTATTTATTTCTCATTTTTACCATCTTTCTCTCACTCCGACTCACTTCTTGACACTCCCCCACTATTAAAGATCCCAAAGGGATACAACAAACCGACCTGAGGGGAACTTTGCCCACCTCTCAATGATTCAGAGCCCATGTAGAGAGCTTATCTTGCCATTTTATCCCTCACACAAGTACGAGTGGAGAATTGAAGATTGAAGTACTCTCAAAGGCTCAAGTACCTTGAAGATCAAAATAGGATGAAATAGGGATTTCATAAGACATTGCAAGGTATATACAAGTTATTACATGTATCATCTTCATCAGTGAAGTATAGGTGTAGGTACTACAGGTTGCCATAGGTCCTATACAGCTTCCCATAGGGTTTGATAACTATTAGGTACTACCATTTCTCTCTCACTAGTGGAAACATGGTATTTACAGGTTAAAAGACTGTGTTGGCTTAGACAGTTCTAATCTCAAAGATTGAATTATAAAATTTTCTATCCTAAACCTGTTATGAGCACTATAACTCATCTTGAAGAGGGCATTGTTGACTCTATTTGGAATCAAAGTTTTCTAGCTTAAGTTATAGCCAATTTTCTGACAGGGGTTACTACAAGACTACACTACTATGGCAAGTCATAAGGGAAATATTAAGGCCAAAGACAAATATTCTTAGTAAATAAAAGATTCTATGTTGTTGCACTTCATAATGCCATGTGTGAACATGAGAGTAGGCATGCTCAAAGGCATATGGAGCTATTATCTAGAGTTGAATAGATGGTATTGTCTAATAATTAAACGAAGTCTTCCATTGAGAAGTTGGTGGATTTTACTACCCAAATAAAGGCTTCAATTGACAAATTAGTAGAATCCAATGCTCAAATAATGGCTCGATTCTCCCAATGGATGCAAACGCAAATGGGAACCAAGGAAGCCAAGGAGAAAGCTTATTCAAACAATGATCCCTCATACCCATTTCAACCACCTAACCAAAATGGCCAAGGCCATGGAATTATTGAATGAAAGGGCATTTCCAATAGTTAATATTAAGTATGTGAGACTTCATAAAGGCATGATGACTATTTGGGTAGTATGAATTGTACTAATTCCCAAGTTGGTGGACCAAATCTCCAAACCCCTAGAGGTCCTCTACCATAAGAAAATTTTGACACTAGTTCTCAGTCATCTATTGGAAGAGTACCATCTTATTTTGGAGGTTCAATACCTACTAACCATGAGTAGTCTATTTTGGGATAACAACCCTTTCATGAAAGGGAGTTGAAGGATAAAATCATTTTGGCAAAGTACAATGGGTAGTCATCTTTACCATTTGATCTAGAGGAATGGATTTCAAAATTACAATCCTATTTTGGTATATTCCCTAGAACTAATGATGTAAAGATTCATTTTGTATCCTTATATTTGGAAGGATTTGTGCATACTTGGTGGAGATACATCAAGAAAGAGAACATACTTATAGAGAATTAGGATGCATTTAGGACACTTATGGCTAAAGTCTTTGTCTTTTCTCTTGAAAAAGAAAAATTGGCATGGAAATGGTACGGTTGAGAGCAAAGAGACGTAAGTGTATTATAGAAACCAATTCCTCAACCTTACCATGTATGTAGAGAGCATTAGTGATGATGAAGTTAAACTTCAGAAGTATATATATGGTTTAGAATCTTCTTTACTAGATGATGTTATGACACAAAATCCTACCGATATTGTCAAGGCTATTGAGCTTGTAGAATGTTATGGAAGAAAGTATAGAAGAGAGTATTCATTTCAACCTAGTTATGGACAACCAAGGACTGTTTAAAAATAGAGACAAGTTGACAATGTTTATGGCAGCAATCATGCACCAAATGGGAGCTTAAGAGTGCCAACTTTTCCATTATTGAATGCTTCAAGATCTTAAGGTAATTTTAGGATAGCAAATAGTCCAAGAGTGGATCTTAAACAAGGGGACAACAAGTTTAGATCTACTTTAGTCAATGTGAATCCAAAGTCTATTCCTATAAGAAATAAAAGAAAAACTATTATGTCTTAAATCCAAAGTCTATTCCTATAAAGAAATAAAAGAAAAACTATTATGTCTTAAATGTGGAGAAAAGTATACAATTTATCATGCAACAAAGTGTGTATATAAAAATGCAAAAGTCAAGGTCTGTAGTATGTTAGTCTTTGAAGATTTAGAGGATGACACTGATGAGGTCAATGCATTTATAACTACTACTGCTACTGAAAATGAGGATGTTGGGAAATAACACTTTTATGATCCTACTGACACTTTTTCTTTTAATCTGGGTGGTAGCATTCATTTTGATCTAGGAGGAATTCATGATGAGCCACTTGTTGCTACTAATTGTTCCATTTCCATGCATGCTTGGATAGGTTCTAAGAGATCTAATACACTTTGTATGAAGGATAATTAATTCATGGGAAGGATGTGTTTATCCCGATAGATAGTCATAGTATACACACTTTTGTGAATAAGTCCATTGTGGATAAATTAAATTGTCTTTCCACTGATTTACAATACCCATAAGAGTTTAAATAACCAATGGTGAAGAAGAAATCAATACTCAAATATGCTCACAGGCTTCTTTATAGCTAGACATCTTGGAGTTTTTAAAACCTATGATAAGATCAACAAAATATTTCATTGAAAAGGATTGTGGAAAGATGTTAAAGAATTTGCTATGCAATGTATGCCTTGTTAGAAAAATAAGGACAACACCCATAAACAATGTGGTTTAATGTAGCCATTACCTATTCCTAAGAGCAGGTGGATGCACATTACCATACTTTATTATTGGTTTGCCTACTACCAAAAAGGTATGGAATAGTATATATGTGGCGGTGGATAGACTCACCAAGGCAACCCATTTCATTCCAAAGAAGACCTAGTTTATTGCTTCATAGGTGGCTAGTCAGTTTATGGAGGGAATGTTTAGATTACATGGATTACCACATGTGATTGTTCATGACAGAGATTCAAAGTTCATGAGTAGCTTTTGGTAGGTAGTATTGAAATTTATGAGCACTAAATTGGCACCTTCTATAGCCTATCATCCACAAACTTATGGACAAACAAGAAACATAAACAAGTGGTTGAAAACTTATCTTCATCATTTCTATCATAACGTGCAGCATTCATGGGATTCTTGGTTGCATTTGGCTGAGTTTGCCTATAATAACTCCACTCAGGCTAGTATTGGAGTTTCACCCTTTGAGGCTATGTATGGATATAAGGTGTCCTTATCCATAGTCATTTTCAATTAGAAAATCAATCCTCATGGGAAAGGAGAACTCGAAAGAATGTAGACTCTTCTTCGGCAGTGTAAGTTAAATCTTAGAAAAACCCAAGATTAGATGAAAATGTATGCAAATGAGAAGAGATAACCTTTACAATTCCAAGAAAGGAGGATTAGTTTTGTTGAAAGTGCCCAAGTCTCATTACTCTACCTTGAAGGATGGTAGTAATAAGCTTGATCACACGTTTTATGGACCCTTCAAGATCTTGAAGCTTGGCATATAGATTGAAACTACCCTATTTTGCTAAGATTCATAATGTATTCTATGTTAGTTAGCCCAAGCCTTTTTATGGTGCTGCTGTGAATACATTTGATGAGCTACCACCTATAGATGAAGGTCTTATTTGGTACATCTTTTATATAACTGAAAAAAATAGTATAGTACTCTATTTCATCCATCCTTCCAATTATTGTAAGATTGTTGTTATGGGAAAAAACCTTTAGGGACAGGATGTGTTATAAGAAGCTAGGAAGAAGTGATGTTTAGTGTAGAAATAATACTAATACTTTATCACATTGACATAGGTATAAGAGAGGGAGAGTGGGCAAAAACCTTTGGGATGAGATGGTATCACACTGACATAGGTATAAGAGAGGGAGAGACATGTAATTTTTCACATCTTTTTGGAACTGTCTCTTACCTCACCTTCTTGTTCATATGGCTTCTCTTCTTTTTCTATATTTTTCTCTTCTTTTCTAGTATTTCTCTCTCCTTGTCACTCTCTTTCTCTCTTCTGTACTCCTCTCTCTTATATAGTCTTCTCTTTCCTCTTTCTCTCTCCAGTCCTCTCCTTGACATTGAAGGACATTGAGAGGTAGTTATCTTCAAGACATTGGCCTCTATTTGAATCAATCAAAGCTTTGGCTCTAAGAAGAGCGTCATGAAGATCCTTGGGTCACATGGATTCCAATTGAGTATCCAGAGGATTTAACCCTCCATAAAACTTGGCCACTTGTTGGGTGATATCCATAGCCAGAGCATATCCTTGGAGGATTCCAAATCAAGAGGAATATGCTACTAGGCTCAACCTAAGCTAGTAAAGCTAAAAGCTTCTTTTATGAGTTCTCATGTAGTAGTAGTTTCCAAGACTCCATCATCCTTGCACCATTGCTTCCACCAACAAAGAGACACTTCCCCTATTAGCTTTAGTTTGGTTGGCCATCATGGCTTGGTTAAGGATACTTGTCCCTATAGCTCAAAAATAGTCTTCCATGGGCTTAATTCAAACTTCCACACCGATTTTCATATCTATTCTTTTTCCATAAAGTTTTAGAGGTTTAATTTTCCTGAGAAGGGATTTCTTTCTTGCAATTTGATAGGATCAATGATGGCTAGAATATCCCGATTTTTAATACATAATAAGCTAGTTTAATACATGTCGTAAAGCTTATCGACATTTCAACATAATTTTTCCTTTAAGGACTATATTTATTGCACGTGTTGGAGAGAGAAAACCATCCTTTATTCCAATTATGATGTATCGGCCAATGACACTACAACATGATGATGGTTCTATTATGAAGATTTACCCATAAAAGTTTGATACATCAATGATACTATAAGATGTGGATTCAACAAATATATCTAAGATTCAATATTTGGAAAGAAGGTATGGGTAGCCTTCTTTATAGTAGTTTTTGTGGAATGAGTGGCTTAGGATACCAACTCTATCAGCCAAAATAACCCAAATCACTTGTTCATAGACATAGAGGTTTTGTTGAATCTCTGATCCCTCTATATGGAGGGTAGGGTTTGATTTAGATTCTTCAAAACTGAATAAGTAGATAACCATAAGACTTTTCATCCACTAAATTTGGTTCAAGTTTGACTATCAACATTGATATCGTAGTATAAGCCTTTATACACATCTAATGTTTTTCACACTAGTGTCTTCCACCATGCAATGAAGATAGATTATGAATTTGATCCAAAATAAATGTGAATTGATCTCTCCTCTTGAAGTTCAGAGAGTGCATAGCTGATGTGAATATAGCCCAAAATACTAAGAATCTTTACCATACTCTAGCACTATGATCCAAATCCATTAAGCGCTAGTGGCATAATGAATTTATTATTAACTAACTCTTGCTTAATCTTTAATAATTTTGTAACAATATCTATATTTATTCGAAAATTGATTTTTTCTCTAATACCAGGTATATTGTGCCTATCCAAATTAAACATTGATAGTACATATTTTTAGTAGCCTATCTTTTTGGGATTCAGTGAGTACTCAATTAATTGGCTTGGTGATATCTAACATACGTCTTTAATTTTGTGTTGACTAAATAGGGATGTTGTGACAGACTCAACCAAATCTTTCATCTCAAACTTCTTCTTCAAGAAGTCCTTAACTTCAGCAATCCCACTATCACTGTCACCTGTAATAATCAAGTCATCCACATAGATGACTATAATGACCAAACCTGCATCTCTCTTTCTCACATAAAGTGAGTGATCGGCATCAGAAATACAAAATCCAATATTGACAAGATACTCTCCAATCTTGTCAGACTATGCTCTAGGTGCTTGCTTCAGCCCATAGAGCGCATTCTTTAACCTAAACACATATGTGGATGCTCTAAATCCTCATAACCTGATGGCTACTCTATATACACTTCTTCTTGCAATTCACCATGTAAGAAGGCATTCTTAACATCCATTTGCTGCAAAGCTACCAAGGCAATCACACACCTAACAATTGCCATCCTAGCAACTGGACTAAATGTCTATTTATAATATATTCCATATGTTTGAGTATAGCCTTTTGCAACCAACCTAGCCTTATACCTACTAACTAAACCATCTGCATTATGCTTGACTTTGTAAACCCACTTACAACCAATAGCTTTCTTACCCTTAGGTAAGGGTAACAAATCCCAAGTCTTATTTGCTTCTAATGTAGCCATCTCCTCATCCATTGTTGCATCTCCATGAGCATGACCAATAGCATCCTCAAAAAAAGTGTGCTCAATATCCTCAACTAGTTTCACCATATAAGCATAATGGTGAGCTGCATAACCTTCAAATCCAAATCTTTTAACAAGGTATCTAACACTGCTAGATCTACATACCACCGGATCACTCAATGGAGCCTTTATATTACTAAGAGCTCTTTGTACACTTGGTGTCCTGACTGAAGGAAAACCAAGCTCATCATCCAAACTCTTCGAAACACTAGAATCTCTATCAAATCCCAAATGATTGGTAGATGTATCATTAACATCCAGCACTTTCTTCTTTTCTTTGTCCTTCCCTGCAATACTTATAGATCCACCTGAAGATGTGGGGCTACTCCTTAGTCTCCCAGACCAAGGGCTGAGTAGGTATAGTACCAGATTATGTTTCTGGTCTACTAAGACTTCATGATTCTTGTTTATCTTTTTGCACATAATTGTCTTGATCATTATCATCATCTAATACATCACCAGCAAGTGCATACTAGCTGCCCATCTCATCAAAGATAACATCCATGCTCACTCTAAACTCACCTATGACAATGTTATAACAACGATACCCTTTCTGCTCTAAAGAGTACCCAATAAAAATACATTTTTCAGTCTTTGGATCAAGCTTCTTTCGTAATTCATTTGGCACATGAACATATGCAACACATCCAAATATCTTCAAGTACCATACATCGGGCTTCTTGCCAGTAAAGCATTCTTTGGGAGTCATCCCATGAACTGCAGTTGTGGGAGTTTTGTTCATAATGTGGACAACAATATGGACAACCTCAGACCAAAAATGTTTGGGCATATTCTTTTTAGCCATTAATGCCCATGCGACTTCTGCAATATGCCTATTTTTTCTTTCTGCACCCCATTTTGCTGTGGGATATACCTGAAAGTAAATTGCTTCTTTATCCCATGAGTCCTCAAGAAGCCAATAAACTCATTAGAGAGGTACTCTTCCCCTCCATCTGATCTCAAGCACTTCAATTTTAAGTCTATTTCTGTTTCAACAGCTGTCTTAAAAGATTTGAAGTGCTCAAACATATCACTCTTTTCCTTCATGAAGTATACCCATAACTTCCTTGAACAGTTATCAATAAATGTGACAAAGTATTTACTACCACCAAGAGATACATTCTGTGTAGGCCCCTAAAACATCTATATGCACTACATCAGGTACTTTTCTACTCACTTCTCTGTCATGCAATAAGGGTTGTCTTTCCTGCTTACCAAACTGGCATGCTTCACAGACTTTATGCAATTCTGCAACTCTAAAAGAAGGCAACCCTATAACCAATCCTCTGGACTGCATTAATTTTAGCCTTTGCACATTTGCATGTCCAATACGTTTATGCCATATTTCAATATCTACAACTACTCCTTTTATTTTAGCATACATAGCAGCATCCATTGTAAGAATTCCAACATCTAAAGTGAACAATTGACCAACTCTACTTCCTTTTGTGACCAACTTGCACTTATTATTAAAGTCTTCTACAAAACAATCTTTTGTATTGAATCAGACCTGCAACCCTTGCTCTACCATTTGGCCAATAGACACTAGATTCTTTGTGATTGATGCTCTACCATTTGGCCAATAGACACTAGATTCTTTGTGATTGATGACACATGTAATACATCTATCAAACTCTTTGTCTGGCCATCATACAAGAACAAGGGAATCTTTTCAATGTGTAAAATTGGGTGGCATGAATCATCATTTGTTTGTACATAACCTAAATTTTGTAAGTCCTGCATCTCTCCAAACCATTCAACATGACTGGTCATATGATTAGATGCATCTGAATCAACATACCATAAATGTTGTTACTGCCCTTGGAGTTGCAAATTACAAATTATGGCATCAACGATTTGCACACTCCAATTTTGCCAAAATTCGTGATCTTCATCGTCATGGTCTTGTGCAAGGTATGGATCTTAAATCTCATCCACGTATGGGAATATGTGAGTACTGTGCACTTGAAAAACACCATCGTTTGCATTTCCACACTTCTACTTCATCACATTCATATGCTCTCTTGGATTTGGTTCATACCGATATTTGCGGTCCTTTTTCTGCCTCCAATCTATTTGATGACTTGATAATTTCTCACTATTCTTAATGCTATACATTGCATACTTATACACTCTGGTTTGTCTTGAAAGTTTTGGACTGAAGCACTTCCAACAGCCGTTTTTATTCAAAATCATCTTCCAACAACTGCATTCCTGATATGTTCCAACATCGTATTATCAATGATTGTAGATAACCAATACATCATCTTTTTTTCTTTTGCATTCCATTCTTTTCATACTTTTAATTCATCTATAGTTAGAGGGATACCCAGCTCTGGCTCCTTTTCTTCACCTAAAACAAACTCATAAATGCCCTTTTCAATGAGGAAGTTCGTCACATGGAACTTCCATGAAGAGTAATTATTCTTGTTGAGCTTCTCAATAATGAGATTTCCACTGTTTTGTACAATTATCATAAACAAGCTAGTCTTATGCAATCTTTCACAACACGCGCACAGCACTACACCAAGTAATCTTTTTCACTGACTACTCAATAGTACATGTAATTCATAACTTGTTTACAGATAAACCTTATGTTTTTTTCATGCAAACACCTAAAAAATAATAGATTTGTAATCTGTAACATGTGTGCCCACTTTCGATTAATACAGCCGAAATCACATTGTACCCTGAAATTGTTGTCCGCAACCTTGCGGCTCTAAAACGGAGCTTGCAACGGTCTCAGACGCCCAAAATAACTACAAGAAAGCCCTAAAGGGCCAATCTACAAAATATACAGTGCTCTGCTCGCACACCAAATCTCACAGCAATATGAGATTTTCACTCTACCCTGCTTCCAGTGCCTCCACAAGTACTATCCAAGAGAGAGAGTGAAAGAATGGGAGAGCTTCTTACCTGTTGCTTGCTTGCTCAAACCTTACTTCTTCTCCTTCACTTCAACCTTCAAAATCAGCCTCTCTCAGTGGCATAGCTCCGATACCATGTCAAGAATTGTGTGATGGGGGGATTTGCTTGAGCAGCTGCGTTGCTGCGCTAAACACACACTATATACACAAAAGAGGAAGCTCGCTCAAGAATACAAGAAGAGAGATGGAGGCCAAAATGTTTTTTTGCTGATTTTTTTTCTTCTTTCACACACTATACGATACACACAAAGTATAGGTAAGATACAACATAAAGGAAAGTGGCCTTCTAAGTCAAACTGTGCATAACCGTCTACACTAATTGACCGGCGTTATATCTTTGCCAACTATAGGTAGGTGTAACAACCTAAATATAATAAGTGATAAGTCACTGGACATGTGAATATCATAATGACTACCAACGTGCTAAGTATAGATGTGCAGACTCATCTAGCTAAGCGGTCCATCATCAATGTGCACACGTGTTGAGCTTTCCATCTCAACACTAAGGGGATTGAGAAATAGAAGTGGTAGGAGATGAAAGAGGAATGGGTAAAAGAGAATGAAGAGATGGATAGGAAAATTAATACAATGAGAAATAAGCTAAATAAATATTAGCGGAGAATTTAGGTGAATCGGCTAAGAAATGTGTTAGTTGATAAGCAAAAAAAGTGAAACAAATATGGATAGATGGGGAAGGATAAGGAGGAGAAGGGAAAAATACTCGATCTTCCATGAAAAAAAAATAGGTAAAGATTGGAATTTGAGGAGTACCTTGAGGTTGGAAAAGGAGAGGTAAGATGGTTGCTGTGTTGGATTGATAAAGGGAAAAATAAACATCATATCAATAGGCCATTTGTTGATAATAAAATAAGCTAGGAACGGAGGGACGTAAAGCAAATCATCCATGGTAGGCATCAAAGAAGGATGAATCAAAGGGATGGTTCTCGAAAAGATAAGCTAAAAGATCCACCCTTAGTTGGTTAATATTCTGCATGTGAGTAGAGGCTTTATTTTGTCATTGGTTCAGGAGTACAAAATCAATCATTGTATGCTATAAAGTGTCAAGGCACTAAGTAGCCACTTTAGAAGAATAGCATTGGAACATTTCATCTATTCTCAGCATTGTATCTGAAGTCACAGAATCTTCAAAGACCATATGGGCTACTTTTGTCAGCAAATCAGAAGACCAAGCTCCACTCTAACCATCCTCTGGAAGAGGTAGATCCATTGTTGAGAGCCTAATATAAAAGGCTAACTTCTGCAAATTGATAGTATACAAAAAAGGAATGGTCCGGAGAAACATACTCTTGAAGTTGCTCAAATGAAGACCATAATAAGTCCATCCTGAAGTGCACTCTTTTCACTTTAGCTTGGAACAATGGACATAACATGGCCTGTCATTGGAGAACTGCCAAGTCCGCATGGGTCAAAGAAGAAACCGGTTGCTCGGTGTAGAAGAACGTGCCTGGACCAGTTGCTCGTTAAGCTGTTGAATTTGGATTTTACTCTGTTCTAAGGTGGTATTTGCTATCTTAAGCTCCTCTGTCTAGGAGGCTAGCGGAGGTTGAAGCTCTTGAGAGTCCTTCAACAATCTATCTCGTTCCTCAGTCACATTAACCACTTGGGTGGTAGTGTCAGTCAACTGAGTATGCAAACTAGAAATGTCTATTTTTTAAATGTCAATGATCTTAGTCTGTTTCTCCATTTGGGTGCAAAGTTCATAAAAATGTTCATGAGCAGAAGCTAGCTCTGTAGTTGCTCTTGCCAGCTCTTCTTTTGTTTGTTGGACTTTGTCATAGCAAGAGAAATAGAGCTCAATAGAACACTGAATATCTTGACATAGGAAGTGAATGGATTTTTTTTATTTTCTTTTTTTTTCTCTTTTCTTTTTTTTCATTTTCTTTTTTCCTCTTCTTTCCTACTCTCGAGGGTGTTTCCACCTTTTCTTGAAGAATAGGTCAGCATGACATGGACCTAAGTCCTTTTCTCCCATAACCAATATATCTTTTTTTTTTCTTTAATAAAGAGAATGGTAGAAATACCAAGTGTCATGACCATCCTCACCACCACTGTTGGATCAAACAAGAAGAGAATAGAGTAAGGATGGGAGGTGTCTAGGAGAGGCTAGCAAAAGGATGACGCCTCATAAAGAAGATCATAATGGCTATCAGTAACACAAGGAGAAGGGCAGTGCGACTCCCAAAAGGGAAAGGGTGGGTCGACTATGATTGTCAAGATCCCCAGGGAGGAAAGTACTTCTTCAGGCAATAGTCATTGATCATCAGAAAGGAATCATCAAAGGCATCAACTGTTTGAACTTGGATGGAGCCATTCGGATTCATCGCAAGTACCTTATAAGGACCCATCCATTGTTGTTGAAGCCTCTCTTAAATCGCGAATCATAAGCAAGAACTAATTCACCTTCCTTGAACTCCTTCTGCTTAATGAAGTTGTCATGATAGACCTTTCTGTAAGCTTGTGTGGCTTCCATGCACAGTAGGGACATCCTGCGGATCTCATCGAGACACTCCAAGTGTAAAAGATGATGTTTCAGGGACTCATCATCTCCCAAGTGTTCATTGATGGCCACGTGCAAAGAGGGTAGCTCGAGTTCAACAGGAAAGATGGCTTCTATGCCATACACCAACTGGAAAGAAGCTTGTCATGTAGCTACCTTATGGGAGGTTCTATATGCCCAGAGGGCCTCTATAAGCCAATCATCCCAATCACGGTGATGTGCAACAATCATCCTTGTCACAATCGAGCAGAGAATGCGATTGGTGACTCCAACTTATCCATTGGCTCTGGGGTAATAGGGGGGCGGGCTTGGGATGGCGAATCTTATACAACTCAGTCAACTCTTCCATAATCTTGTTAAGGAAGTGCGTACCTCTATTACTTACAAGATCTAGGGGACTGCCAAAATGGGTGATGATGTTCTCGTATAGGAACAAGGCCATGCTATTACCATCATCCCGCTTTTTCAAAGCTTTAGCTTCACGTCACTTTATTACATAGTCTGTACAGACCAAGATGTATCTATTTTACTTTCTTTTGGTTGGCAGATCAATGGGACCCACGAAATCAATCCCCTACTTATTAAATGGCTTTACAGGAAGAATGGGTTGCAATGGCATGGCATTAGAATTGGTAGGCTTTTCCATTCGCTGACAAGCATCACACCGTTTGCAGTAATCATAAGTATCCTTATGGAGGTTTGGCCACCAATATCTTGCAAGTAAGGCCTTTTTGGTTGTCACTTCTCTTGCGAAGTGTCCACCACATGGCTCATCATGGTATGCTTTCAATACTATGCTGATTTCTTCTCCTGCAATACATCTTCACAAGACTTCGTCCTTGCCTTTCTTGTATAGAGTACCACCTATCAGGGTGTAGGGGGGATGATTTCAATAGAAGCTTCTTCTTCTCACGTCTTGAGATGCCAAGGGGATACTGTTGGGTTGCTATGAGGTTGGCTATGTCTGATACCATGAGGTAACTATTTCATCTAGAAACAAGGAAGCATCATGAAGGTTTGGAGCCTGTGAATGACCAGTTTTCCTAGAATCTTCCTACTTAGCCAATTTAATATGCAAATCCTCCATAGTTTTTCACCAGCTTATTAATGCCATCCTCTTTCCTTGACATCCGTCATTATGTTTATTGATGAGGCTCCATCAATCAGTGCATCTTTAATAAATCACCCTTCAATCCATATGCCAATCTCTGGGGTTCCAAAATCTAGGAAGACGTTTGCTACATCTACTTCCTTTACGGGTTCTGAGGCTCTGTTGGACTTTATTGTTGTTGGGAGAGCAATCTTTAGGCCGCATCTTCTTATCAATATGCTTTTGAATATTTTTCAACAATTGAGAGACAGCATCAGCAAACTGTCAAAATGTTAGGTTTGGTTTAAAGGTGTCTAGATCTTTGACCAAATCATACTCTTTGATAGGATCCATAGCCTTTTCTAATCAACTAGGAAATGGGGCCACACCCACTTTTATCTTCCCTTTTTCTTCTAGGAGCGACAACATCTACACTTCTTCTTCATGAGGAGATACTTCTACATCCTCTATTTCTTGGACCTCTGGTTTTGTCTCTGCAATTGTCTTTGTATCTCTCTGTGGCTATATAGTGCTATGTATTTCCTTATTCTGGATTGCATTGTTCTACTTATCTTGAGGAATGTTGAACTTTAAATTATTGGTAGAAGGAACTTTCTCTTTTGGAACTACAGATTCTCCTTTCTTTGCTCGCATTATTGCGGCCACTTCAAATTCCACCAAATTGGAAGTAGGTTATTGGGTCTTCTATTGGATATCAAAAGTAGATTTCACAAGGGTTGAACTTGGATAATCTTTTGCAGTGTGACCTTCTCATTTGCATCGACTGCATAAGGGCTTGTAATCCATAGATTTTCAAGGGTTTGGACAATTCAGTGAGATATAGACCTTTTTTTTACATATGTAACATTCCACCTCTGATCTCTGACCACTACCAACAGACTATCGTCATTTGTAACTTTGAGAGGGAAACCTCCTTGGACCAAAATTAAGACCAAACTCCCTAGGCTTTGGTCCAATGTTGTGCGTTGTCATTTTGGATTCCGGCAAGTTGAATCTTGTATCTTCATCTTTCTTTCTTATTTCGTGCATCTCTTTCAGAGAGCAAATATCATCTATATGGTTCTTCCTCAAATAGTATGAACAAAAGGTTCCAAGAATGGTTGGTTTTCGAGTACATTCAGTGGCTAAATGTTGCGATTGATGGAACTTTCTGCACCATGTATTAGAATGCATTGCATCTCTCCCACCTCTCGTAGGAGTGGATATATTGGCGGTATTCACCTTCAGTGTTTATAGCTGCTCTATAATCACATCCATGAGCTCTTTCTTGATACTAGCCACTGAATTGGATCGGTAGTCCTTCAAATTTTTACCTCGTGAAGTACTTGTTGTAGGGTTTTGGGAAGCTTTTATAATTACTGCATACACAGGTTGGGTTGATCCAGGAGGTCCTCTATTCTGGTTCTGATTTAGAGCTCCTGTTGAGACTTGGGATTATTGATTCCAGTGGGTAGGATTCTACTATTATTGAGTTGCCATTGGAGGAATCGTTTGAGACCACTGCTGTTGTGTTTGAACCATCATTTGTGACATTGTCATCTGTGGCCACTCTGGATTAGGTGCACTGTATTGTGGCACTATTTGCATCTAGGGTAGGGGTAGGGAACTATCTCTAGGACTGCATTTGGTGGGTATACCATTTTTGGCATGGGAGAAGGCAAGACTCCTCTTCTTGAGTTCATTGATAACCTTGCTTCAACTTCGTCATATAGTCTTGCACCTTTCACTGTAGCTTGCAAATTGATTGGTCTTCTCAATTCCATGAACTTGCAAACTTTTGGTTGTAGGCCTCTGAGGAACACTCCTTTCTGAATGCCTTCATCCAAATGATGATTGGTTCATCTCTTCAAGATGGATTCTATTTGCAAGACATAAGCTTCTACTCTTTCTCCAGAGGATTGACTTAAGTTCATGAACTCCTCTCGCATCCGCTCTTCAAAACCTTCATGCCCAAATTTAGTGAGGAAGGCCAACTTCAGGTCGTCAAAAGTTCCTGCTGTTTATCTCTCATATCACTAAAATGTTGTGCCCTTGAATGTGGCGGGGAATATTTCTAACCAATGCTCAAGGGATTCTGGCATTGTTAGCTACACATGATACCATAAACTCTGCTATATGAAGATCAGGGTCTTCATTGTACTCTCCCTTAAAAAATAGCAATGGGACTACATTTGCTGGTCTTTCATCAATATTTCTAGGACAAATCTGACTAGGAAGGGAACCTTGAGTTGCCATGGGGACTTTTATAAAAAGTGATTTTAAGGCATAAAAGGAAGCTTCTGTTGCAAGCTCATTCTCGGCCTTGATTTTTTACTTCTCTCTTCTCACGTACGTCTGGACTCGTTCTAGTGCTTGCCTCTTGATTGCATCATTCATTAGGGGGCAGTTATTCTGTACTCAACATAATAGAATCAGAGGGGCTTCAATCTCTGGAGGACTCTTTGGCCAACATCTCTTCTACTTCCTTCTTCTCTATGTCTCTGAATTCATCTTTCAAACCATTATAGAGGGGGAGATATTCCATTCTTACGGTATCAAAACTCATTTTTCTTAGGATCATTGTTGTGCCATCATCATAATAATGCCAGCTTTTGATGGTTTCAACAGTGTATGTTATGATGAATACTCTATCCACCAACTTTATGTGGGTTGCTAATTGGACAAACAGGAGATTGCTAGTATACCAGGCATCCCACATGTCCTATTGAGCATCTACGAACAAATTCTAACTCTTTTCTTTTTTGTTTTCGTGAACCTCCACTGACCACGACTGCTAAAGTTTCTTCACGATCTCCTACTTGATGATGTGTGAAAACTTCTCAATGAATGCCAAATCTTCCATGGATGGTCATTCTTTTTATTTATGCACTTCATTTTGTTCCCAAACAATTTTCCACCAAGATGCACATCTTTATTGCTTCAACTAAAAGAGGAAATAGTCCACCACATAGAGCTTGCATCATGATAGTAATATGTGTTTGTCATTGTGGGATGAACTTCTTGTGGAAAGTGGATTTGGCAATAAGAATCTTCAACTTTTCAGTGAAGAAGGAACTTTTCAAACCATTGAATTCTTCTCTTCTTGGCAATGCCATTTCCTTCATTTTCAACCTCTTCTGATGCCTATTGATGGCAAGTTTTCCCGGGCTGCACACCAAAAAAATGAAGCCCCAAGAGAGACACCAAGGAAAAAAGGTTTCTACTGCAAGAAAACCTATCTTGTAACATTAACAAACTTTTGTTTCATTATTTAGAGAACCATAACAAGGAAAAGAAAAAATCTTCACGCAGCATCATAGTAGATATCTCCCATGGTTTATCTTCAATAAAATTCATCATTCTCTTCATATTCTTCAAATTTTTCATTGATAGGCAAAAAGAACACAAAATAAACACCACTTTGAATGGAAAAATCACATAGTATTCATATTCATTGTCTTCATAGTTTTCTCTCACAGTCTCTCATAGATATATAAATTGTTTTGCATAGAATTGGCTATCTCTGACTCTCTCTATCAATAGTACATCATCTCCTCACTACAATACTTAATAATCACTCATAATAATCCCTCTTAGGTCATGGATGCCCCTTTCAAGAAGTGTATTTGATATGAAAGGTCACCAAAGCCACTACAGTGACTCTTCACAACTCACTACTGTCACTTCACTCCAATCTTCTCTTGAGTCTTCACCAGCTAATTCTTCCACTTTCTTGAGCTCTTTTTAACTTATATTCACCTCTTTCCAAGGCTAGAAAATTTTCCCAAAGTCACACATATATTTCACAAAACACTTAGAGAAGCATACAAAATAGAACAGAAACACAACAGGAATAGAGATTCTACAAAAGCTCAACAAAGGGTTACACAAGGTTAATAGAAAACATCAGAACCTCATAACTCATACTAAAACCATTCCAAACTATCAAAAACTATTCAACTAATTTTCAAAAGACCTCAACCTTCATCAATCATCAATCCATGTTTTATACAAAAGAAAATCAAAATAAAACAAAAGCTAAATAGAAGGTATCAGAACCTCAACAAAACCTATCAGAACATCACAGAGTCTCATATTTCTATTGAGAATCATCATGAGATTCCAAAACATAATCAATATCATACAAAACACTTTCAAAAACTTCCAAAACAACCAAACATCACTCAAAATCCTTCAAAAATAATCAATTCATGCCTAAAAAACAACAAAAAAATCTAGTCATTTTAGCATTCAACACATGGCCAAGGATTCCCCTCAACTATTTGAGGTTAGTTTGCACTATTAGAGCTACAATCTTCTCAATTTTCATGGGGTTTATTGCTATCCCTTGTGCAGAGATAATGTGGCCCAAAAGAACTCCTGAAGAGACTTTGAAGATGCATTTGTCGGGACTGAGAGAAATCCCATACTCTTAGCATCTTTCAAAGCACTACTCCAAGTGTTCCCAATGCTCATGGATTAGGCTATAGATACAAAAGTTATCCATGTATACCTCAATGAAATCATACAGATGATTTTGAAATGTGACCATCATCACTCTTTGAAAGGTAGAAAGAGTGTTACAGAGCCCAAACGGTATCACTCTATAAGCATAGATTCTCCATTCTATTATGAAGATTGTTTTGGACTGATCTTCTTCAGAAATTTGGACTTAGTTGTATCCATTGAATCCATCCAACATGGAGTAAAGCTTATGTCTAGCCAATGTGTCCAACAATTGGTCTATGAAAGAGATAGGGAAATGATCCTTCTTTGTCTTGGAGTTCAGCTTTTAGAAGTCCACACATCTTCACAGCTTTCTATTTGTCTTGGATACTACCACAATAAATGAAACCCATTCAGAAGTGGTATCAAGGTTGTTTCTAGTTTTATGGAAGGATTATTTATCTATTGACTTGAAGAGTATCTTTCAAGGATGCATCCAAGAATATCACATAATAGGAACCATTTGAGTTCTTCTTGGGATATAGGATTGGTGTTTGTAGCCAAGGTGCATTGTCATTGTCTTTTCTTGAGAAGAGAAAATTAGGACAACAAGAGACACTACTGAAGGAAGACTTATTCCGCTTAATCCATTGTTTATGGATATTTTTCCTATAATGCAATTCAGTTACTAATCCAAAAGGTACAAGAGTCATTCAGTCTAACATCATGGGATCTTCAACTTTTGTAGCCTCTAGAACTTTCTCCTCATTTGTATTCTCTTTAGACTAGATATATTCTTCCAATTTTCTTTCATGATTATCTTTTGCACTATCATCATTGTCCTCTTCATATTTTATCTTGCCTCTGTAGGGATTTTGTAAGAGAAGAATAGACTCTTTGTTGTATCCTCTACTTTTGCTTCTACCTCTATCTCTACTACTATCTCTGGCTCTGCTATTGTCTCTGACTTTGCTTTTGTCATGTAACACAAGGAGAGTAGTACATCCATGCCTCTATCTCACTATTAGAGGTGATCTTTGAAGTCATTCTTAGGTCAGGCAGCAAGTAGTCACCCATTGATAGGGACTTTGCTTATTTTGGGAATTGTCTTATAGTGCCTACACTGTCAAGGACTATGCTCTTGTTTTCTTGGGAAATTTCTATTTAAAAACTTCTTCATCTCTTGATGTGTCATTTATAGCTTCATTGGAGAAGTCTGTTAAGACTTTAATGGAGGTGGATCTATTACGTTCTTGCAAGCTATACAACTTCAACACCACTTTGTTGGGTCCTCTACCTAGGGTTAGGTTTCGTTGAGTCAATATGTTCATGATCTTGCTTTAAAATGCCATGGTCTCCCTAGAAGCAGAGGTTATGAGGTCCCGTGGGAATTTGGTTTGACTACCAGATAGGTTAGCTACTAGTAGTCTCTTCTTGCCAAGGTGGTCTTCATATATATGGAAGAATTCCCAAAGGCAAACCTTTGCTTTGGTATGCCAATTGTCTTATAAGCCATTGTGCAAGCTACATACCTTGCAGACCTATATTCTTCATTATTACATATGTGGAGCCCCAAGAGAGACACCAAGGAAGAGGGGTTTCTACTGTAAGAAAATATATCTTGTAACATCAACAAGCTTTTGTTTCATTCTTTAGAGAACCACAACATGGAAAAGAACAAATCTTCATACATAATATAACCAATTAGAACCTATCAGAACATCATAAACCTCATGTTTCTACTGAGAATCATCATGAGCTTCCAAAACATAATCAATATCATCAAAAACACTCTCAAACACTTTCAAAATAACTAAACATCACTCAAAATCCATCAAAAATCAACCATTCAAGCCAAAAAATTAACAAAAATCAATCAAAAAATCTAATCATTTCAACATTCAACATATCCCCACTTAATAAGGAAGTGTCCCTACAACCTAAGAAATAGGTAATATAAGTAAGTTCATTAAGAGCTCAACTCGATCTTCTTTAGTATCTTCAATAATCCACCCAACCATGACCCCAACTTGTAACCTATATCTAAGAAAGGATACAACTAAAGGAAAACACCGTTATCTAGTAACACATCTTATAAAAAATAGAAAATCATAAAAATATTCTAAAGGATATAAGAGGTTCTTCAGCTTTGCATCATAGGCTTTCCATCCATCATTACCATCAATTCAATAGTAAAAAAGAGAGCTCTTGAACAAATCCAATATTCAACCACCACGAACTCATCACATAAAAATTGACACAGCACAAACACAAAACAACCGTTTGAATGGCACCTCTAAAAAAAGAGATATATAATTAAGAAGCATAGAAGAAACATCCATAGTTATCAATGGAGATGATCCCTCTTGAAAGCTTGATGATTACGAAAACAATCCATGGATAAGGATTCATCTACAAAAGATTTTGGAGGATTCTAAAAGAATTAAAGGTAGCACATCCTCTTTAGCAAAACAAGGCATCTACTAGGTAGACAAAGGGCATGAAAATATAGGACATCCAGTTGTTGGGAATCAATGTTGACATTGACATTCATATATAACTTTGAAATGGCCTTTTGATCATTATGGGAATGCCTATGCATATATGCTAGGTACCAAGCAAAGTGGGCTGTCAATCTCACTGAAAGATCTAGAGATTGTGAATATTATTGGAAAAAATAGAGATAATTTTACAGTTGTTCAGTCCCCTAGAATTAATGGCCAATTAATATGTGGTCCTGTAAGAGAATCAGTTGAGCTCTATCCTCGTCTTCTGGAAAATTTCTGATTAAATCCTTCATACCCACTAACCAATTGAGGGGGTTGAGAAATAGAAGTGGTAAGACATGGAAGTGAAATGGATAAAAGAGGATGAAGAGATAGATATGAAAAATCATAAAATGAGGAATAAGCTAAAGAAGGATTAATTGAGAATTTAGGTGAATCAATTAAGAAATATATTAATTGGTAAGTAAAAAAAGTAAAAGGAATATGGATAGATGGGAAAGAACAAGGCAGAGAAGGGGAAATACTCAATCTTCAATGAAAGAACAATAGGTAAAGATTGGAATTTGAGGTGCACC
The DNA here is from genome assembly GCF_053477565.2 of Lygodium microphyllum. NCBI lineage: Eukaryota > Viridiplantae > Streptophyta > Polypodiopsida > Schizaeales > Lygodiaceae > Lygodium > Lygodium microphyllum. The sequence continues at coordinate 161,550,445 of NC_141136.1, read as the reverse complement.
TTGAGGTTGGAAAAGGAGAGGTAAGATGGCTTTGCTGAGTTGGATTGATAAAGGAAAAAATAAACATCATATCAATGGGCCATTTGTTGATAATAAAATAAGCTAAGAATAAAGGGGCCTAAAGCAGATTGTCGATAGTAGGAATCAAAGAAGGATGAACCAAATGGATGGTTCTTGGAAAGATAAGCTAAAAGATCCACCCTCAATTGGTTAGTGTTTTGCACATGAGTAGAAGCTTTATTATGCCGTTGGTTTATGACTACAGAATCAATCATTGTATGCCATAAAGTGTTAGGGCAAGGAGCTACTTTAGAAGAATAGCACTGGAACATTTCATCTATTCTTAACTCCAAATGTTTGACATATAAGGCAGTTTGTAAGACCACATCCCCTATATACCAAGCCACATCTTCATTATCTAAAATCAATAGATCACCTTGTAAATACATATAAGATAGTAGCATTGTATTCAAAGTCACAGAATCTTGAAAGACCATACGGAATACTTCTGTCAGCAAATCAGAAGACCAAGCTTCACTCTAACCATCGTCTAGAAGAGGTAGATCCATAGTTGAGATCTTAATATAGAAGGAAACTTTTACAGGTAATAGTGGACAAAAAAGGAATGGTCGGGAGGAACATACTCTTGAAATTGCTCAAATGAAGACCATAATAAGTCCATCCTAGACTATAGTCTTTCCACTTTAGCTTGGAACAACGGACATAACTTGGCTTGTCATTGGAGAACTGCCAAGTTCGCAGGGATCAAAGAAGAAATTGGTTGCTCAGGACTCGGTATAGAAGAATGTGGCTGGACCAATTACTCGTTAACTTGCTAAATTTGAATTTTTCTATGTTCTAAGGTGGTATTTGCTATCTTAAGCGCCTCTGTTTGGGTGGCTAGCAGAGCTTGAAGCTCTTGAGATTCCTTTAAAAATCTATCTCGTTCCTCAGTCACATTAACCACTTGGATGGTAGTGTCAGCCAACTGAGTGTGCAAACTAGAAATGTCCATTTTCTGAGCGTCAATTATCTTAGTCTATTGCTGCATTTGGGTACAAAGATCATAAAAACGTTCATGAGCAGAAGCTAACTCTGTAGTTGCTTTTGTCAGCTCTTCTTTGGTTTGTTGGACTTCATCATAGTAAGAGGAATAGAGCTGCTAGATACATGCAGTCACTGAGAGCTCAATAGAATACTAAACATCTTGACATAGAAAGGGAATTGCATTACCAACTACCAAGTTTTGTATCGAAGAGATGGAAATCTCTAGAGTACCCTCACATTGTGCTCTGAAAAGATTCGGTGTTGTGAGGAAAACTGGTAGGTGACTACTAGATTGATCAAGAACAGGGACTGGAGGAGAAGCTAGGGTTGATTCAGCCACTCATTTTAAGCGTTTCCTCTGAACTACCACAGGAGGGATAGGATCAAAATCCTCAATGACAACATCTGAGTGTTCAATAGGGGGAGGAGCTTCTGGTGGATCAACTATCAAGGTAGGAACTTCCTTTGAAGGGGCGGCATATACCAAAAAGACAGAATTGTAGGAACCAAATGTAACATTAGTTACATTACCCCTTGTGGCTCTGACAAAGTGTTGATCTATTTTTGACAAAAGGTAGGAACTCCAATAAATCATTATGCCTTTCAACAACATTCTAGAAGCTGTAAACAATTCCTTTGAAAGGTAATTAGAGGGTGTATTGTCAGGCATAAACCTGTCCTGAAGGAATTGGCATAGCTGTTTCCACACAGGATTGGAGGTCATGGAGACACTGATGTCAGAAGTGGTAAGAACCTTCTTGGGATCCAACACAAGATTGGAGATCATGGAGACACTGATGTCAAAAGTGGTAAGAACCTTCTTGGGATCCAACACATTTTGGGTCTACTTTTGCAACAATTTAAGGATATCCTCATTCGAGAACAATTGTCTAGCAATAGGGAAAGAGTCTCCCCGATAGGGTAAAGACACAACCTTGCCCAAACTTTTAGGCATCAATTGGACAATTGTTTCTCTGACAAGACAAGACCTCTTACTGTAAGAGGCTAGAAACTTATCACAAGTATCAGTATTCTCTGGGATGAGTCGTAATGAGAGTGCGATGAACTTGGCTAAGCCTACTATGCCAATAAGTTCGGATTCCAACAATAAATAATAATCGTGAGATACCAAGGGGACGTATTGAACTGGAGGAGGAGCTTGAGGCACCATTCAGATAGATTTTACACACACGGACAATCATAGTGAATGCCTGCAAAATAACAGAATAACCAAAAATAAGAGATCGACCATAATAAACACACATAGATGTGACTAACCAACTAACCACCCCAAAAAATCCATATCCTAGAAAAAATTCGGCATGGCCATGTGTAGGCAACTATTAGATGATCATAAGTCTGAGTCAACAATGTCTTTTGGATCCACTAGTATACTTCACCAAAATGATTTCTATATTTAACTAGTTACTTATGATATGGATTTACACTTCTAGTTGTGGTTTGGTCATGTCAAGAAAAATTCATATGTCTTCTTCTAACAATGGAGGATCATCTACAATTGGAGTTAACCATAATGTGAGGAGTAATATCCATTTTGAATACACTAGCATTCTTTGGATGCTTTTCAATGTTTTAGTCTCATCTTTAATAGCAACCATACTAAATCATCTAAAAAGCTATGTAGGATTGTTGTAGTTAGAAAGTATGTGTTAGACTTGGGCTAGAATAAACAAATGGACTAATCAATGGCATGGTCTATATGGGACTAAACTTTAAGATGTTGAAGAGATGTAAGGTCATTATTAAACAATAACTACTATGAGATTTACTTTATAGTCCTACTAGATAAAATCTAAAGACATTGAAGAAATAATAGTTAACTAATATATATAAATATGAATAGTCAATAAAAAAATATAAATATCATTAAATAAAGCATAATATAAATATTTAGAGATATATAATTGTACACAATTTATATTTGACAAAATATATAATAAAATAAGATGTTAAAAACAAGTTAAAATTTATAATCCTAGAGTTTATAGTCATGGAGTGTTAAGGAGAGGACTGAAGAGAGAGAAAGAGGATAGAGAAGACTACAAAAAAGAAAGAAGATGAAGTTCAAAAGAGAGAGAAAGAGAATGATGAGGAGAGAGAAATACTAGAAAATGAGAGACAATGATTGAAAAAGAAGAGAAACCATAAAAGCTATGAATAAGAAGGTGAGGTAAGAGATGATAATGTATTAATGTTCCAAAAAGATATGAAAAATTACATATCTTTCCCTTTTATACCTATGTCAATGTGACAAGGTATCATTATCAATTCTACACTAAACATCTCTTCTTTCCAAATTCTTACAATCCATCCTATTCCAAAGGTTTTTTCCCGCAAAAATAAACTTACAAGAGTTGGAAGGATGGATGAAACAGAGTACTACTCTATTTTTCAGTTATACAAAGTAGAGAAATAAATGAAAGATGAAAGATATATAGACTAAAATGAAGAGATAGAAGTAAGCCACAGCTATATACATGATCACAAGTTCTTCAAAAGTGGAGCCTTTAAGTCTTCAAGAAATAGACTCAAAAGGAAGAAAAATAGCTTACTAAGAATAGACCATGTTGAACCAAATCTGCCATAACTTCTACTAGAAGTATCCAAACGAAGCATGCCACATGTCAAAATCTACCTCTTGAAGAGTACTTTGACACTATGTAGGTGACATAATTCTGAAAATTTAGTAGAATAAAAACTATTTTAAAATAGAATATTATCAAGACCTTGTTTACATCATAATTGGCTTCATAGTAATTATAGTTCAACCACCAATGTATCCCACATGTAAGGAAACTCATCTAATATAGATGTGGGCCTCTAACAAGCTTCTTTAGGTGGTAAACCTCTCCATCTAATCAAATATTCAATGATAGAGTGAGAGCAAAGCTTCTTCTCATGTTGATCTATGACAGCCTCAGGGATGTATTGAATAAAACCTTATTCATCTATAGGTGTGGCAACGCATCAACTATATCCACAGAAGCACCATAGAAAGGCTTGAGTTGACTAACATGGAATACATTATGAATCTTAGCAGAAGAGGATAGTTCCAATCTATATGTCAAGTCTCTAATGCACTTCATGGTCCTCTAGGCCATAAAACCTATGAGCAAGCTTGTTACTAGATACATCCTTCAAGGTAGAGTAACAAGACTTAGGCATTTTTAGCAAAAATTCTCTTTCTTGGAACTCTAAGGGTTGCCTCTTCTCATCTGCATATATCTTCATCTAATCTTGGGCCTTCCTTAGATTTATCTTACACTGATGAAGAAGGGTCTACATTCTTTCCAGTTCTTCTTTCCCATGAGGATTGATTTTCTCATTGAAAATGAATGTGGGTAAGGGCACCTTATAACCATACATAGCCTCAAAAGGATGAAACTCCAATACTAGCATAAGTGGAGTTATTGTAGGTAAACTCAGCCAAGTATAACCAACAATCCTATGAATGTTGCACATCATGATAAAAATGAAAAATGTAAGTCTCCAACGACTTATTTACCCTTTCTATCTGTCCATCATTTTTCGGATGATAGGCTGTAGAAGGAGCCAATTTAGTACCCATGGATCTAAATATCACCTGCTAAAAATTACTCATGAACTTTGAATCTCTGTCATGAACAATCACCTGTGACAATCCATGCAGTCTAGAAATCTACTCCATACATTGATTAGCCACCTATGAAGTAGTAAACTAGGTCTTGGTTAGAATGAAATGGGCTATCTGAATGAGTCTATCCACCACCATATAAATACTATTTCATCGATTTTTAGTAAGAGGAAAACCAATAATGAAGTCCATGGTAATGTGCATCCACTTGCCCGCAGGAATAGGTAGTGGTGGCTGCAACAAACCACCTAGCTTATGGGTCCTATCCTTATTTTGCTCATAAGACAAACGCTACATAACAAATTTTTAACATCTTTTCACAGTCCTTTCCAATAAAGGCTTTTTTTAATCTTATCATAGGTTTTAAAAACTTCAAGATGTTTAGCTAAAGGTGAAGTCTAGTGCAATTCCTCCACGATCTTTTGTGTGAAAGAAGTAGAGGGAATAACAATCTTACCATTTAACCAGATTAGACTATTTTTTAGATGATAATGTGAGTTTTCCTCCATGATACCTTGCTATAATTTCTAAAAAACATGGCTAAGCTCTTTATCCAAAAGATAGGCTTCCTATAATTATTCAATCCAATCACTACGTAGCTCAGTCATAGCTTAAACCTTACATATCCACATATGAGAAAGAGAATCAACCACTACATTGTCTTTGCCCCTCATATGGGTGAAACCTATCCACCTACGCTACTTAGGAGTAAGATTGGACTAAGGAAATACTTTAGGACCCTGTGATCACTTTGAACTCTAAACCAACTGCCATACAAATAATGGTACCGTTTCTTTATCACATGTAAGATAGTTAACATATCTTGTTCATAGACATTCATAGCCATTTTCTTATTCATAAGCTTGTGATTTTCAAAGGTAAATACTCCATGCTCCTATAATAGAACAATCCCTATGCCTCGGCCACTAGCATCACATTGTATGGTAAACTTCTTCTACGTGAAAAATTCAGGCATACTAGTATAGGCATAGAAGTAAGGAGTTCCTTTAAACTAGTTGAAGCTACTATTTGCAAGTGTATCCCAAAAGAAAGATTCCTTCTTCAATCTGTCAATCAAAGGAGTTGCAATAGCTACATCATGCTTAATAAATCAGTAATAAAATGAGGATAAACCAAGAAACCCTCTAAGTGAAGTAGTGGTAGTAAGTATTGGTCAATCTTTAACATATTGTATCTTATCGAGGTCAGTTTGGATCCCTTTTTCACTGACAATATGGCCCAAGTACTCCACCTCAGTCTTCATGAAAGAGCATCTATTCTCCTTAGCAAAGAGTTTGTGGTGCCTCAATACATAAAAAATCTTTCTCATATGTGATAAATGGTTGTGAAGAGTCTTGCTATAAATCAAAATATCATCAAAGAAGACTAGGACAAACTAAAAGAGGAAAGGCTACAAAATCTTATTCATCAAACTCTAGGTTTAAAATAAAAATTTGTGAGTGCCTCTTGTACTCCTTGAGTTGTTGAATGGTGATAAACTGCAAATCTAATTTACTAGAGATTCCTTGTAAATGGATAAGTTGTCCATCAAAGACAAACTCCACATATAGCTGTGAGAAATCCATAATAATTTTTTCCAATGTCATCAGCCAATCACACTCGAGTATAATATCTATGGGCCCCATTTTCAAAGTAATCAGGTTTACTTTTGCTTCATAATTTTCAGCCGGCTATGTAAAGAAACCTATGAGCATATTTAAGTGATGATTTTTTCTTCACTATTGGCTATTTGAACTCTTATGGATAGTTGTTGTAAATCAATGGAAAGATGATTAAACTTATCCATAATGGACTTATGCCCTTCATACAAAGTGTATTAGGGCTCTTAGAACATATCCAAGCATCCATGGAAGTGGAACAATTAGTGGCAGTGTCGGGACCTAAAATGGGCCCCCGACACTAGCTCTAAGCATTAGCCGGGCCTCTCTACACTCAAAGAATACACCTCCTCAGCCTCATGACTAGGAGCATCTAAGGGATGCACTACCCTAACCTCTATTGTGAATTTTGTGTTTGTTTTGGATTTTAGTTTAATGGTTAAGCCTTCCCCACACTCCTCAAAGGGAGTCCCTACACATATATTGGTGTAAAAACACCTTGTAAGCACAAATAGAAGCACCCCTCAACTGAATGTTATGGCTCCACTGTAGCTCTCCTACACCTTGGGGATTGGTCCCTCAATGTGCCACTAACACAAATAACACGTACATCACAAACTCCACTCTTTTTTTTTTTCAAACGTTCCAAGAGATAAGATATTTCCTCACTTAATAGCTCCCCAAGGAACCTGATCGTCTAAACCTATAGCTTAGGTATCTCACAACTCAATGTAGGTTCTTCAGAGTCGTGTTGAAGAACATCATCAAGTGTCCTTTATCTTGAATTTGATAGTGAAACATTAACTTCTGGAATTCATTAATGTGAATTTTTGTATCTTCCTCTGTTAACCCATTAAAAACGGGTAGAAAAAACCCTAAGGATGGCAAGTCCGATGTCTCCACTAGGATTGCAATGGGTTGCGTTACCATGGTACCAACTGGATTTACTAAAGGAGTTTAAACAATTGAAACTATCACTCCACTCAAAGTGAACGGATTGATTGGAAGGGGGGAAATACTAGAGCTTCCTCCCCCTAACAAATTATGTGTCATGCTAGGGTTACTAAGACCCTGCCCTTGTAATAAGGATATTGGACCACTCATTTGCAAAGAATATCCTCTATTTATTTTGGCTCACTATCTAGCCCGTTCAGCTCTTTCTTACTTTTGAAGCTCAACTTGATAGTCTTGTGAGTCTATCTCACTGAATTTTGGCATACACTAATGAATTGGTCCCTATTGACTGAGATTCAAAAATTGCCACTTACTAGCGGCTCCCGGTAAACGCACCACCTTTCGGGACCTAAAACTGGCTTGACCACTAGCTCAAAGCACTAGTCGGCGGGCCTCTCTACACTCAAAGGACACACCCCCTTGGCCTCGCAGGGGCCATGAGCATCTGAGGGATACACTGCCCTAACCTCTATCATAAATTTTGTATTTATTTTGGATTGTAGTCTAACATTAAGCCTTCCCCACACTCCTCAGAGGGAGTTTCTACACATATATTAGTGTAAAAACACCTTGTAAGTACAGACAGAAGGAGGCATCCCTTGGCTGAATGTCGTGGCCCCACTGCAACTCTCCTACACCTCAAGGATTGGCCCCTCGATGCACCACTAACACAAATAACACGTACGTCACAAAATCCACTCTTGTTTTCAAACATTCCAAGAGATAATATATTTCCTCACTTATCAGTTTTCCAAGAAACCCAATCGTTAGCCCTATAGCTTAGGTATCTCACAACTCAACAGAGGTCATATATATAAATACAATTGCAATGCATCTAGGAATGACACCATGAGTTGTGTGAAATGCAATTCTATATGAACCATAGTGCTCAATCATCTTATCATTTAGAAATCAGACTTATGAGGTGTAAAGACATTTCTTTCAATGATTTCAGCCTACACATAATGCTGTGTTGTTGCTAAGTGTCAATATCAAGCATTCTTGTGATGTTCCACCTTCTTAAACTTAAATTATAGTGTCTTATATGGTATGCACAAGTAAATAGATCAAAATTTTAAATATTATCAGTAACTAATCACCCTCAAAACCTCTCCTTCTCCTTACCGTTTAGGTTATGCATGGGTTGATAGGTGTATGAAAGCGGTTTTTTCATGTATTTTTCTTGTAAAAGTGGTAGAAACTGAGTCTTATCCCTCATGCTCCAGTCATGTCATACATCGACGAATATAATGCATATTTTTTCCTAATTTTCTAACATAAAATCCTCATTTTCTCCATTTTTAAAATATTTTTTTCATTTATTTAGATAATTTTTTTGATATTTATGATTTATGGATTGGGACTTATCAAAATCACTGAGAATTGATTTTATATTAATTTCTAATCCATATGAATCCCAAAATCAAACAAAACTCCCAAATTTTATCATTTCTATGAAAAACGCATAATTGCAGGTTTTGCGTATTTTGGTATAAATTGTTATATGACTAAATTTTATGGTTTTCTTCAAGATTTCTAATAGATTTCAGCGTTAAGAACTAAAGGCAACCGTTTCTAAACAATTTCATCAAATATCTATCATAAAACAAATGAATCTACTACTTACGCATAGAAACACGATTTTGGAGACTCATACTTTATGGTTGGGAGACTGCTGAGGCTCATTCTTGGCCATTGACACTCACTCTCAGCCCAATCTACAATCTCCTTTGCTACAACACCATCATTCCATAAAAAATGTCCATCAAACCCCACCCCCTTCTCTCATATAATCATGCGTGTAAACAAGCAGCAAGAGAAGAGAGGAGAGAGGAGAGAGAAAGACTAAAAATCAAAATTTTGATTCTTTTTATGAAAATGAGCATGCTTACACCCAAAACGGAGCTCTCAGAGAGTAAATCAAGAATGTACAATCAATTCTTCCTCAATCCCAGCATCAGAGAGGCACAAAATCCTAAAAAATGGGTCGCAAAGTTTTCCTTAGAGAGTAGATCAGGAATGTGCAGTCAATTTCCCCTCAATCCCAACATCAAAGAGGCATCAAATCCCAAAAAATGGGGTGCAAATTTTTCCTTAAAGAGTAGATCAGGAATGTGTTGTCAATTCTCCCTCAACCCTAACATCGGAGAGGCACAAAATCCCAAAAAATGGAGTCCAAAAAAATTTGCATCCCCTCCCTCCTCACGATTAAAACTTTGGATTTTTTTTTTCATTAATCAAGCTTAAGGCTTTAAGATGTAAAATATCTAGTTCATATTCACATGCTCACACTACAATCAAAGTGGATTTTTCACTTTTGGAGGGGCAAACGAGCTTGGATTTGAGATCTGTCTTGCCCAATGGCTTCGTGATATCGAAATCTATTAACCTGGGACCCAAATACACTTTCGATCTCCCAAATCACGTAGCTTCTTCATAATGTAAAACCTTGCAAGGATTAAATGGGGAATCAAACAGACTCCAATCAACAAATTGGGACTTGTGTCGGGTTCCTAGCTTTGAACTCCATCTAGGAAAACTCCAGCTCATCGATCCACAACCATTTCATTTTGCATGAAAATTTGGTATTTTATGGCATTCCAGGCTCTTTTTCGCTTTAAAAAAAGAGTCTTTAAAATTTGCTATTATTGGTGATCATGGGATAGGGCGACTCAGCCCGTCCAATCCCACAAACTGATCTGCACAAACAACAACGAGAGAAAGCATCAAGCTACCACAAAAAAAAAAAACTCAATCAAAGCACAAGAACAGCTCTCACCCTACCCCCTGATAGAATCAAGGCATGAGAATCCACAAGGGATAGGCCTAGCATAATTCTAACAGAAATCTAGAGCGAGTCGCTAATCAACTACTCTAACATGGACTGGCTAAAAGACCTATCAAAGAGGTCAGTCTAGTAGTAGTCTAAACTACCTACCTAACTTGGACAACTGGACCAAGATCTCCTACTAGGCAAGAACTCCTATAGCATAATCATCATAGTTTTCTTGTAACACATTTTTCTCCCTAGGTTTCCATACTCGGGTGTATAAAAAGGAGGGAGCTGAGCATAGAATGATCCAAGGAGAACAAGGCATCGGCCTCAGGTCCTGACTCGGCACCCAAGAGCCTACCAAGCTCTCACAAGAGGCAACACTTAATCCTTTTCTGTTTCTCTCACTTTTGTTGTTGCTCCAACCTTCTTCTTCTTTTCTAACTAGTTGCTACTCCTAGGAAGACAAGGCATCGGCAGCCTTGGGTCAGGCTCGTCCCCAAGAACCTACCAGGCCTTTGCAAGGAGATAATCAACTACTTGTAGGAATTTTCTTCCTTTGGGTTTTTAATTGAGAGGTTAGAACCCCTTTTTACAGACCTTTGTAATTTTTATCCTTAGATATATTCAAAAATTGCTCTTTTGTGCTATTTTGACAGGCTTCTCTAACTGCCTCACACCAGTAGGGATTCCTAGGATAGCTACCTACTAGCAAGTAGGAAGGACAGGGTCACAAGGACTACCCTCTGTCACAAGCCTTTAATGCATGCCAATGTCCTAACAGGAGGTATAGACGACTACTCAGATCTCCCCCAAATATACCTAACCAAACCCTAGGACTTCATGCCTTGATTGTCGGTCCCCATAAACGAAAAGAAAATAACCCCTATATACACATATAAGACTATTAGCTTAAGAGGAAAACTCGGAAAGGCCATGCCACCACCTGGAATGGCCACAAGAAGCTCCTATGTAGCAAAGGCTCCCTCTAGGCACTTCATCCAACCTGTGTGATGCAATCATTAAAACAGAAAACCATTAAACATACCTACACCAAACAGACGTATGGCCCTCTTGGCCTAAAGAGATATAACATTTCACAACCAATAGAACGGCCCTCTTGGCCTTATGAAATAAAACATTAGAACTCGACAGAAACGACCCTCTTGGCCTTATGACATAAAATATTTTACTATCATTCAACACAGCGTATTGGTGAAATAATCCCTTGGTCCTAACGTGAGTCTACTAAATCACAAAACCAACCAAGCATAAGGCCTCTTAGGCCCTACACTAAGTGCATCAGGTTATTAGCTAACCCCTTGCATAAATAGCAAGGGGTGTCCAATGAATATGACGATACACAATCCTATGCATCCATGACAAAGTAAGAAGGTGCTCACTTGCTACTTGACTCATAACCCAAACTAACCATCGACAGCCACTGAAATATGATGTGTCAGCAAGAAGACCCCAAAGTAGTCTAGGGCCAATGTTAGGAGGTAATTGTAAGGGCTCCCTTGGACCACAATTGAAAAAGACATCTTCCATGAAAGCATAGTTAGCCACAAAATCCGCAAAGCGATTCCATTGTCGAGGAATTAACTGACAAGTCACCGTCTCAAAGATATGCAACATATCCAAGGCTGCACAATGGTAGATCTGTAAAATGGGATCCCGCACACTATAGGTCCCATTTAGCTAATTGATTACTAATTGCAAGTCACCTTTAACCAATAATCGATGGATACAACCACATCAGGCTACATTCAGCCCCATGATCAAGGCCTTGTATTCTACCATATTATTAGTAAAAGAGAGTCCTAAATAGACTCCCATCTTCATGACAACCCTACATTGGGGATCTTTAATGACCACACCAATGCTCACGTGTTTAGCAGGCCCTCTGGAAGCTCTGTCAAAATATACAGTATAAACCTAGGCTTCATTGATAGGCCATGGCATAATAATCAGCTCATCTTGTATGTATGATAATCAAAATCAAGCTGAGAGAGAGCATATATAATAGGCACAATCCCTCCTTTGATGAACTCAATAGGAATGCTAGTCAGAATTCATTGATAATGGTGGCAATAGACCTTAATTTCCCATGTAAAGGATCCATCTTGCTACTCAACAACCTGATACCCTTTTCTCCACTAGATTACTTGACCTTGGTGGCAACGTTGTTCAAGATACGGATGCTCCAAATAGGGAATAATATGACCCATCTGCTCGTCTTGGTATCTTCTACACATTAAGGTTGAATCTTGAAGGACCTGCACATGCACCAAGCCCAATGTCAGCCCTTACACAATAAGGCTTCAGCTTATTAAAGTTAACTTTAGTCTTAAACTCTACCACTCGCAAATCTGCTAGAAGGGCCGTAGAGCCATTCATTTTCTAAATGTACAATCTTGTATGGTCCATCCCATTTGGGTTCTAATTTTCCTAGAAAGAGCTCTCAACGAGCATCTTAATACAACACTAACTGACCTTCTGTAAATTTTTACTTCTTATCCCAAAGATCATGAAGGGCTTTCATTATCCTCTTTCCTACTTCTTGATGTAATAACGTCTGCAAACTAAATCTCATCAAGATGTGCCAGAGAGCTATATCATTCCTGTAATGCTTCTCCCTCTCCCAACAAATGATTGAGGGTAAAACACACAGTGGGGATGTGATATACTAGTTCTCACAACAAGACATATAAGTGGAAATTTATGAAATACACCATACTTGCAAAGAAATACAAGAAATACATCGTGTTTGCAAGGAAGCCATAGCCAACATAGCTAAGCATGAAATAGTATTGCCATGGAAGGCTGAGAATCATAGATGTAAGCTGCAACATGAATACTCACCTCACGTCAAGGTGGGACATGGTATGCACCCCATATCTTGGTGGCTAAGAGCATGCACCCTCTTAGATGGTGGGAGGAAGGAACCTCAAAGCATATATTACTTTAAAATGGCAAAAAGATCCCTCACAAGTTACATCTCCCCCTTTCATACTTAATCCCCTAGCCTAGTCTAGACTAAGGTGACTTATGTTTTATTACAAGCCATCTTGGCCTAAAAGAGCTTTTTCCTAAAAGTTGAATTGGGAACAAATTATAAAGATGATTACAAAGATGGCTTGAATCATTTGGAATCATACTGTAATGAAGCTCCATGTTGATGAAGATCAAAGAAGTTGATGAAGAAGGATCATATAAATGGAATAGACTACTGTAAATTGTCCAAAACAGGCTGTAGTACAAAATTGGTCGTATCTTAAGCTAGAAGTGACCAGTTTTCACATGCGAGATATAGAAATGTAGCATCTAGCTACGCCTTCAAAATTGAATTTCGATGCCAATGAAACAATTTACTTTCACACAGAAATTTAATACATCAAGTTGTTTACTGCCCTGCTTATGAACTGTCCTCTTTCTTAAGCCATGGAAATTTTTCCAAATATGATGCTTGTTGCCATGAAGACTCTTCAATAGCCAAACCCTTCCATTTGACTAGGTATTCCACAAGAATACGGTTCCTTAGAACCTTCTCCCACTTGCAAATAATCTTCTCGAGCTCATATATGATCAAACCATCATCATCCAAGGGAGGTAGTTCTTCAAGAACTTGAATTTTAGGATCCACATACTTTTTAAGTTGAGACACATGAAAGACATTATGCATTCTTGTGTTTGAAGGTAAATCTAGTTGATAAAGAAGATCCCCAACTCGCTTGACAATACGATAAGGACCATAAAACCTATAAGCAAGTTTATTATGTCTTCCTTTAAGAGAAGCATAACGTGACTTAGGAACCTTCAAAAATACCCATTCATCTTTCTCAAACTCCACATGTCTTCTTTTCTCATATGCATAGATCTTCATTGTCTCTTGAGCTTTGAAATTGTTGTCCTTGCATGGCTTCATAAGGGCCTCCATCTTTTCCAACTCCTCACGGACTTGTGGATTTACATCTTCATGAAACAATGTTGAGGGTACTTGTACTTTGTAGCCATATAAAGCTTCAAAAGGAGACATTACAATGCTCATGTGGTAAATATTATTGTAACAAAACTCCGCTAGATGGAGCCATTGGTTCCATGTATTTTGTGTCTCATGGCAAAAGTGCCTCAAACAAACTTCTAGCCATTTGTTAACTCTTTCGATTTGCCCATCTGTTTGTGGGTGATATGCAATACTAGGAGTTTAAAAGAGTCCCCATTGAAGAGAACAAACTCCTCCAAAACCTGCCAGTAAACTTAATGTCACGATCATACACAATCTTCATTGGCAAACCATGAAGCTTGAAAATATATTCTATGAATTGTTGAGCCACTTTCATTGATGTAAATTGGGCCTTAGTAGGGATGAAATGGGTTGACTTAGTCAACCAATCAACTACCATATAAATGATATTCCACCCATACTTAGCTGTAGACAATCCCACAATAAAATCCATAGAAATATTAGTCAACTTGCCTTGAGGAATAGGGAGTGGCTGAAGTAAGCCGCCGGGTGGAAGAGATGAGTCTTTATTTTGTTGACACGGAAGACATTACATCACATAATCCTTGACATCCCGCCAAATGCCCTTCCAATAGAAGCTCTTATAGATGTTATCAAATGTTTTGAATAGCCCATGATGACCTGCTAAAGGTGAAGAATGCATCTTATGAAAAATAGTCTTTGAAAGAGGATTGTGGTGTCAAGTAGACTCTACCATGATACCATAAAAGACCATTGTGCCAATTGAAATTGGGATACTCTTCTCCTTTTCCTTGCTGAAATTCCTTCATCATCTTTGATGCTTGCTCATCAAGCAAATATTCTCCTTGGATGTCATGAATCCAATCCTTATGTACAATTGAAATTGAAGATAAAGAACATGCTTACATATTTGACAAAGCATCCGCCATAACATTATATTTTCCAGCCATATAGGATATTTCAAAATCATAGCTTTGAAGAGTAGCTAGCCACCTCCTTTGTTTAGGGGACAAATTTGGTTAGGAAAGAAAGTATTTCTACACACGATAATCACTCTTCACCTTGAAATGACTGCCATATATATAGTGATGCCACTTTTTGATAGCATGTAAAATTGCCAATATCTCTTGTTCATAGACATGTAGTTGATGCTCCTTATAATCAAGCTTGTGACTTTCATAGGCTATAACTTTATGGTCTTGATATAAAGCAGCCCCAACTCCTCTTCCACTAGCATCCTCACATATAATGAATTCCTTAGAGAAATTCAGGCATACAAAAATAGGTGCTAAAACTAATAGAGATTTCAGCTCATTGAAGCTCTTGCAGCAATGGAGTGTCAAAAGAAAGCTTCTTTCTTCAGCCTATCAGTCAAAGGAGCCGCCACATGAGCATAATTTTTTATAAACCTCCTATAGAATGAAGACAATCCAAGGAAACCCCTCTAGGAAGTAGAATTTGTACGAGTAGGCCACTCTTTGACACATTTCACCTTGTTAAGATCCACACGAATACCTTGCTCTCCCATAATGTGACCAAAGTATTCCACTTCATATTCCATGAAAGAACACTTTAACATTTTGGCAAAGAGTGTGTGTCTTCCTAATGTGTCAACGACCTCTCACACATGCATTAAATACTCATCCTTGGATTTGCCATAAATGAGGATATCATCAAAGAATACAAGGATTGTTTTGAACAAGAAAGGCTACAATATCTTATTCATGAGTGCTTAAAAAGTAGCGGGTGCATTTGAAATCCCAAGTGGCAATGGTGTAATCCTCTTTCAGTCCTAAAGGTTGTTTTATACTCATCCACTTTCTTCATTCAAATTTGATTATAGCCCAAAAAAAAGATTAATCTTGGTGAAGATCTTTGCATCTTTGAGCTCATCCAAGTGGTCATCAATGCAAGGAATCTGGTATCTATTCTTCACCGTGGACTTGTTAAGCTCCCTATAATCAATGCATATGCGAAAAAATCCATCTTTCTTCTTAACCAAGAGCACAAGAGAGGCAAACAGAGATTGAGTTGGCAGAATTAAACCCATTTGCAGCAACTCTTTAATTTGTATTTTCACCTCTTCCCTTTCAAACTTTGACAAGTGATAGGAAGGTTTATTGATGAGTTTTGTGTTGGGCATCAAGTCAATAGAGTGAACTACCTCTCTCTTTGGAGGTAAAGATGATGGTTGCTAAAATAATTATTTGTATTCCTTCAATAGCTCTTCCATTCTTGGATCTTTTTTCCTTGAAGAAGATGATGGCTTATTTGGTGACTACTCTTCATCCACTTTCGCAGGCAAAAGAGTGAATATGCATGACCGTGCATTGATTTCTTTATGCATCTTTTTCATAGAGATGAGTTTCATTTGCTTTTGACCAATGTCCTTCAATATTATAGGCTATCCATTCCATTGGAATTCCATCAACATGTTTTGCAAGTCCAAAGAAAAATTTCCAATGGTTTTCAACCAATCACAGCCAATGTCAATATCTATGGGACCCATTTTCAAAGTGACCGAGTCCACTTTCATAATACATGAAGGAGATAGAGTGATAGCAGTGTGTAGGCATACTTCATTACTTGATTCATAAGCTCCATTAGCCACTTGAATCTTCTATTTACTGCCCTTTCTATGCAGAATGCATAAAAGAACAGAGAATACTTCATGAAGCAAATACTCCATATGACAACATAGATCTACTCTACTTAGCACTACAAATCAGAGAATAAGAATCATAATGCATAAAGCATGCTGTAAATAGAACAGATACACTAGAAGTGATGGTGCCAAGTGCCAAATCCTTCATATTTTGAAGTAAATCCATCATACATTAGAAGTAGACATCAGAGATAATAAGATAGATAAGAAGAATCCACAAAAATACCTCATCAGGTCATGTTTTTACAACTACCAAAAAACTGCACTTTATGAGGCAAAGAACTTCATGAGATGACAATTAAAGTCTGCCTCACATATAGAACTAACACAATTAAGGTCTAACCATGCTAAGATCATAATACATAATCAATATACTATGAGACCATGACCATGACTAACATCTTCAATGACACTTGCATTTGTTGAGAAAGTAATCTCAACCCATGCAAAGATTTGGTATTAATGAAGCTATGGGTGCTGCATGTATCTATTAAAATGTGAACCATTCTACCATTGATCAGCCCCTCAAGTCTAAGGGTGTTTTCTCCTTTACAATCGGTCCACGCATCGTGAGAAACTGCACATAAAGAACCACCTGGATCAAAAGGAAAACTATCCACAATATCATAAAATTCATCATTATTTCCTTCATCCTCATCATGCATTTCTTCAACCATAGGGTTTTACTTCCACATGAAATGCATTCTCCTCTTTACTTTCATCCTCATCCGGCTCATCGATAATGACAAAATTAAGCTTTTTATTTTTGGATTTGCATTTCAGCCTATGGTCTTGTGTCCACTTTTCTCCACACTTAACATAACCCTTTGGCCCTCATATCTCTTATTTGTTCATTTGAAAGGACCTTGTTGTAAGTGCTGTTTTAAGATTCCTTTTATGCATTTTCAGCCCTTGCAAAGCTTTGGTTTGCTTCAACCATTGGTCTATACCCATTTCCTCCACTTGGTTTTGATCCATAGTTCATTGGATATGTAAGCAACTTGCTATAATTGTTGTTGTAGGTACTAGTTCCCTTATCTTCTTGCTTATAAATATCCCTTTACTGGCTGAAATGTGCTCCAATCCTTGAAGGTTGATTAGGTAATGTTTTGACTGAACCCCATTGATTCTCTTCTATATTTCTATCCATACCTTTCAACATATAAAATGGCTTCATGAATTATCTTAGGTTGCATTGCATCTACTTCCAAAGAGAGGGCTGAATCTAAACCAAATATGTATTTGTTTAACTTGGCCAAATCATCATCAATCCCTTCAATGTACATAGAAAGATTAAGGAACATATTAGAGTAATCACGAACACACACATCCCTTTGTTGAAGATCATACCATCTTCTTTGTAATCTTTCTTTCTCCATTGGAGAGACAAACACTTCCAACATTGTCTTCTTAAAATCCTCCCAAGAAGTAAAATTGTGACTAACTCTTTGCATATATCTCCACCATGTATGCACATAGCCTTCAAAATAGAGTGCTGCAAAATAGATCTTGGCTTCATCGTGGAAAGGGAAAAGTGTTAAATACATCTCTAATTTTTTTACCCATTCTTTCCACTCCAATGGAGATGCATTATCTCCCTTGAAGTTGAAAATGAAAATATTTTCTTTGTACTCCCTTTCATTATAGGTTGGCCGAAAATTGTTGGAGTGTTGCCCAAGAGATGATTGTCTCCAAGAATCTCTATTCATTGAATCTCTTCCAAAAGAGTTTGGTTTAGAAGTATTACCACCATGATTTGGTTGTCCCAATCCAAAAGAATGATGATGTCCATTTGTGGGCTGACCATGAAATAGCTTGTCTTTGTTGGTGATATCATAAAATGACATTCTTTCATCAAATCTTCCACTCTTATCATGAAAATCAAAATCTTTTTGCTTAATGGTAGATTGAGAGGGAAAACATTTGTAGAAGGGGTCACATCCATGAAACTCCTCATTCTCTTCTTCTCTTAAGTCCTCCTCTTCTTCATAAGCAACCTCATGTCTTGAATTGAATTGAATACGGGTATGATGCTTTGATGACATTGGTGGCTGATAATGAGCACTCTTCAATGTTGATGGCTCTCCTTTCTCAAAGGTTGACATTATAGGCTGATAAATCCCCTTTCTTTTCATAGTGGAGGACTGGTGGACTGAAGTATTTTCAAAATGAGAAGTGTGTATATTTGGTGGGAAAGATGTGGTTTGAGTCTTTAAGTCCTTGATAGTTGTTACTACATCTTCAAATCCACTCTTCATAAACTTGACCAGCTATTGAAGTCCTTTATCCACTTTGTTGGATGTGTTCTCAACCTTTTCCAAGGATTTGGATAGTTTCTCATAATGATCATGCATCCCAATGTTCAGTATACGCATCTCTCTTGAAAGCATAGAGTCTTCAAAAGGTTAGTGAGACAAGGGATTTCCATCATTATCCACTCGTGCACTATGAGCATTACCAATTCTTACACTATCATCTTGTTGGTCATGATTGAGGGCTTCATTACTTTTGTTTTTATCATTGATATATTCTCTGATGCTTCTTAAATGGTCTCCATGACTTGATTTTTTCTTTTGTTTTTGGCCATTATGGATAGGTGCTGTCAAAGATGACTGTGGGGAAGAAAAATGTCAAAAACTTGCTTAGTATTACACCAATGCCAATATTTTCTTAATCCAAATGAAGCTTATATAGTAGGGATGCTCCAGATTTAGCAATATATCACCTTGCAATAGGGTATATGGGTGAAATGAACTCAAACAATGCACCCCTGTCAGTCTATCTAGGTGCAATCCCACTAGAGTCCCTATAAGAAAATTTGCTATAACTTTTGATCCCAAAGTCCAATTACTAAATTTTTTTATTAAAATTAAATTTTGATATCCCCTCTTTAAATCAAGTTCTCAAGCTCCAAAATCAAATCATGACAGAAATTCATGTAATAGAAATTGTGAACCTGTCCTGTGTATTCTTGCAACCTATAAACACCCTGTGTGGAAACCCTGTTTCACCTTGAAATGGGTCTTGTAGTACTTGTAGATCCCCAAAACAACTAATAGACCAGTGATGGGCTGTAGGGGACACCTGTAGGTATCCAGGAAACACCTGCAATCGATAGATACCTGTTGGAAAGATCTGTATATCTGTTCAAGGATGTCATAAACTGCCATGTTTGGTACCACTAGTCTTCAAATCTTCATCCACACTTTTTCAAGTGGTCTTTCATGGTCCACCATCTATAGTGAGAGATAAAACGATAGGGTGGACACCTAAATGGGCTTTGAAACTCCAAAAGGTGTGCAAAGTTCCTTCCGGTCCCTAGGTTGTGCATCCCTACGGAGTCTTAAGTAGCAAGGGAGGGTCACCTCTCTAATTTCTTGCTATCTCATCCGGATTTGACCTTTTTCCTCTGTCGAAATATACATGGCAAGCTAGTTTTCTAACAATCAATGCATGATATGCATGGCTTAATCAAAATTTTGCCATTTCATGATATGCAAGAACGGAAATGGAATAGGGTTGGAATTGAAATGGGGATCAAATTGCATTCAATCCATCAAGCAATCAAGGTTACGAATAGGCATAAAGTTTCCAACAAATGGAGGAGATTATTAACAATTGGTTTCTGAATTTTTATTGAGAAGGAAGAAAAGAATTCAGCATAACATCATTTAGACCTAAGTTGGGTCTAAATGTAATCAAATGGTAATTCTTAAATGGAATTACTATTAATTCTCCCTTTTCAACAATTGGATGGCTTAAGCAATTGGATATTAAAGAGATTAAGAGTGAAATTTAGAAATACCTCTTTTATTGTTGGAGTAGTTGATTATGGAAGCTCCAATTACCATTTGATACTTGAAATTCTTGATCTTCCACTTGATGTAGCCAAGAATATCCTCAAATTGTAATCCCCATGAGGAATATGTAGCTTATAGACTCCAATTTTTTCTTCAAGAAATCTCCAATATTTGAAAGCTTAGTAGAAGTTATCCTTATAGCCCAAATGTGGCTGGAAATTTGAAAGGAAATCAACGATGAGCATCCGCAAGGATAGAAGACTTCAATCCTGCGTAGAGAACTCTTCCATTGAAGCACATAAGCTTGCATACGCTGCCCATACACTTGCAATGCCAAGAAGAAGCCCTATTCTTGCAATATTGACGTAAGATTATGAATTCTTGACATAATCCCATGCATAGAAGCTTTAAGATGTATCAAGAACCAAAAGCCCCATGATACCATCCTTCAAACTCTAAAATTTTTGAAAAGTCAAGTGGATGCCCTATTTTGACTCATTTCAAGAGAAGAAGTGCTCTATTCTTGCAAGGAATCTTCAATGTCGATTCAATGAGCGTTGAAGAATCTCAAGGATGTTTGATAGAACAAAAGCCCTCTAATACTTTGAAATTTTTCAGAAAAAACTCACTGCTATCATAAATCTGCCATAGCTAGGGTTTGGAAAGCTCAAGAATGATCAAGTGTGCAATAACCATGTATGATTGATGAAAAACTTCAAGAAGGATTGCTAAATCTTGTTATGCCATAGCCTAATCAAAATATTGCTAATTTTTGTGAAGAAGAAGAGGTTGAAATCAACGCAAATTGTGCAAACTACTCCTCTTGTCCTGGAAGATGAAGATTACCTAAGCTAAGCAATAGACTACACATGAAGCTTGTGGCATAAAGAATCAAATACTGGAGTCTCATCAATGAATAATGATCATTGGAAAAAGATTGAAGCAATGGAAGCCATGGTTTCTTGGAGAAAAACTTGAGAAAATGAGAGAGAAAGTTTCCTTCTCAAAAGTAACTCTTCTTTTACCTCATTTAGTCACTGTGGTTATCCTTTTGTCCAAGAAGACTCAAAATGACCTTCAAATGGACCACGACCTGCTAAAATGGCCTTGAGCCCACCATTTTTTCCTTCTAGACTCCTTCAAATTCCACGAACTTGGTACCAACTTACTGAAGAACACTTCCACTAGTCATGGTTTAAACTGTGTAAGCCCTGTTACTAAATTTTTGCCTCCTGGTTACCTTGTAACCATGTTGTGACAAGATCCACCATGAAAATGACTTTCCACATCAATCAAAATCCATGCTCTAATACCAATGTAATATTCTAGTTCTCACAGCAAGACATATAATTGGAAATTTATGAAATACACCATACTTGAGAAGAAATACAAGAAATACATCGTGTTTCCAAGGAAGCCATAGCCAAGATAGCTAAGCATAAAATAGTATTGCCATGGAAGGCTGAGAATCATAGATGTAAGCTCCAACATGAATACTCACCTCATATCAAGGTGGGACATAGTATGCACCCCATATCTTGGTGGCTAAGAGTATGTATCCTCTTAGATGGTGGGAGGAAGGAACCTCAAAGCATGTATTTCTTTAAAATGGCAAAAAGATCCCTCACAAGTTACATCTCCTCCTTTTATACTTAATCCCCTAGCCTGGTCTAAACTAAGGTGGCTTATGCTTTATTACAAGGGAGTTCTATTTCTAATGGCAAAACACACTCCTCCCCATACACTAGCTTGAACGGGGTGTGGCATTTTGCTCTCTTGAATGTCGTGTTGTAAGCCCACACTACCACATATAATTTCTTATCCCAGTCACGCTTGCTTTTTGATACTATCTTGGATAAGATTCCACCAGTTGTTTATTTATACTCTTAGCTTACTCGCTTGAGGGTTATACGAGATAGTCTTATTGTGCTTATCTTCAAAGCTTTAGTCATGGCTACTATATAACCTTGTTCAAGAAGTGTGTCCCTTGATCAAACACAATCTCCTTCAGTGGACCGAAACGGCAAACAATTTGCTCCATTATAAAACTAGTCGTCTCCTTAGCATTGTTCTTTACCGTTGTTCGAGCTTCAGACCACTACTTTGTAAAGTAGTTTATTGCTACAATAATACCACTTTTGCAAATTTCTTCTAAAAGTACAATAACACCGCTAAGCTGATACTATGCATTGTGGTTGCTAAAAATATATAGAAAACTTCACCTCTTTTGGGTGCTTTTAGGATTGGCACTTTTGCTAATTCTTGCTTCATATCCTTAAAGGATACTTGACAGGCTTCATTCCACTCAAACAAATAGTTAAAAGATAGAAGGTTCGTCATTGGCAACACTCTTTCCGCTAATGCATTAATAAACCTCGAATAGTATCCCACTAATGAGACAGAAAGTTGTGCACCTCTTTTGGGGTATGTGGCGGGCTCATAGGGACTATAACCTTTATCTTTTCAAGGTCAATTGCAATACCAACTAAACTAACCACGTGGCTGAGTAACAACCCATAGGGTACTCCAAATATACACTTTTTAGGGTTAAGAGCAATGTAGAACTGTCTATAATGCTCAAAACATTTCCTCAGAATAATCAGTTGTCTCTCGCTTATGGTGGTTGCCCCCAAATCATCAATAAAGACTTTTAACTCCTCTGGGCAGACATCATCAAAGGTCTTATCAGTTGCTCATTGCCAAGACCCAAGTGTATTGCATAGAGCAAAGGCCATCACATGATATGCAAAGGTACCAAAGATAGTAATAAATATCGTTTTTGATTTGTCTTCCTCCACAATAGCCATTTGGTTATATCCAGCAAAGCGATCCATAAACAAATAAATTTCCCTGCCCACTAATTGATCCAAAATCTCATCAATGAATGGCAATGGATAGTAATCCTTAATCATCTACTTATTAAGCTCTTTGAAATCTATGCAAATCTAGCCTTTTATAGCTTTGTCGATTCCTCAAACAACCCATCCCTTAATTCGAAAGGCATGTGTCTTACTTTTTGTCGCATAAGGCGACTACCTTACTTCAAAGGAATTGTATGAACAGCTAGAGATTGGGAGGAATGACTCTTAGCTCATCATAACTCCAAGCAAAGATATCGTGAAATTCTTGAATCAAGGACACATACTCCTTCCTTTCTTTCAAACTGAGCATGGACCCTAACTTAATTGGTTGTGAATCATTCATCATAGCAAGGTCAAGCTCAATTACATTTTCATCCCTTATTCTCTCCTAAGCCTCTATTGGCTCATTCAAAGTCACTTGATAGATATCATCTATAGTGGACTCATCATTGGATTCATCACTTGATGACATGTCACTAGCAGATGAAGCATCTAGCGTATCAAACTCTGATGAAGATAAAGGAGCTCTCTCACTCTGAGAAGATTCAAGATATGCATCTACTACTATATGTCTAGCACCTCGGTCAAAGATCAATCGACCAATGGGTATATCAACCTAACAGTCTCTTTGTAAAATCTATGGCCTGCCTAGCAATACTTGATAGCTAGGTTGCCTTGCAAACCTAATGACCCTAAAGTCCATAATGCATTCTACATTGGCAACAGTCACATATGGACTTTAGTAATGTGTGGGAGCTTTCGCTCAACCGCCAAGACCCTCGGACTGCTTATTCTTTCAAGCGTTTCAAGCCGAGCACTAATGGCTACCTCTCACATAGCCGACGCGCCATCCATACCTAAGGGTGTAGTGAGCTCACCTCCATGCCGTTTGAGTTACCTCCTCTCCCACACACTCCGGTAGCTCCATGATCCAAGTGCAAGCTTCAAGCAAGCTCCATCCTCAAGCTCCACGCTCCAAGCTCCATTGCCGCGAACAAGACAAGAGAAGAGAAGAAGAGAGGAGAAGATGGAGAGCTTCTCCTCCTCAGTCCCTCACCCTCACACACTCACTCCCTCACACTCTCACACTCCCTCTCTCAAGCACAAGCTCAAGCAAGCAAGAAGAAGAAGAAGAAGAAGAAGAAGAAGAGAGCTACTTTTGGCCACACACAACAATGAGCTTCTCATTCACTTTTCAACTTTATATACAAAACCCTAAATCCCTTTTAGGCGGTCATCCCCTTTTCCCCTTTTTACATGGCCGGCCATAGCCTAGGCCCTTTTTCCCATTGTCCTTGTATCTTCCTAGCTTCCTTTCCACTGCCCATCTACATTTACAAATTGCACGGGTGAGAGCCAGGCGCTCTTTTACAAGATTTCAGGGTGAGTCTTTTTATTTTAAAATGCGCCTTTCCCCTTTTGTATTTGCCTTGTCCTTTTAAGGTTGCCCTTGCGCTTTTAGCCTTTTCTCCTATTCTTTTTTCAGTCAGGCTACCTCTTTCTGCCTTTGCTTGTCATAGTGCTCATTAAGATGTTCTTGCTCTTCCCATGATAGAGGAAAGGTCAAGTACTCTCCAAGCTGCTCCTTGGGGATTGTGCCTATGTTCGCAAGGACGGAGACACGTGTGACCACTTTGAGCTTAGCATCCGACTCAGTTAAGCATTCTGTGACACTTTTATGTTCAACGAGGGCTTGCTCGGTTGCTATCTCATGCAAAGTTTTAAGAGTTTCCTTAGGCTTTAGCATGGCTGGGGGCTTAGGCCTAGATAAGCAAGATTGGTCAGCGCTAGGATTTCTTATGCTCTTGGGGTTCTCACGTTTCTCCTGAGGTTTGCCTGCTATTTTGTCATGGTTCTTCTCAGATGTGACTGGTATAGATTTGTCACCCTGTTGTGACAACGTTGTATCCACTCTTGATTGGTCAATGCGAGTTCTATTGTCAGTGGATAGAGTGTTGCAAGCAACTGTTGATGGCAACGATTGCTTTGGTTTTTCAGAGCACACAGATGTGTCTAAGGTTTCACCGCTATTAGGAGAGGCATCAATGGGCTCATTGGTGGATGGACTCGATGCTTTATTCCTCAGCTCTCCAGCGCCCTTCGTCTCAATGTTCTTGGGGTCCACAACCACCTGCAACTGTTGTTGTTTTCGTTGTTTTCTCCTCTTTTTCTTGGTCAGTACAGGTGCATCTAACGGCTCAGGACCTTGGGCTAGATCGACCGCTGATGTGCCCTCATGGGACCTAGTTGTGGCCTGTGGAATAGCCTTGCCAGGTTGCGTGGATACAACTGTCTCCCTTTTCGGAGAGTCTAGCCCTTCAGCCAACTTCCTTGTGTGTAGCTTCTCCAGCCTAGGGTTTAGGCACTTTGGAAATGTTGGAGTTGTCGAGGAAGTTGGTTGTGACACCTCCTCCATAGGTGAACTTCTAAGGACATGTTCCAGAAGGGGCATTGTCACGGCCAAGGGCTGTGACTATTGTGATCCCTGATTGAAAGTAGTAGCAACTGGTTTAGTGGGTTGGCTACCCTTGGTGGATTGTGGTATCAAGTCCCTAGGACGATCAGAAGTGGTTGTGTCTTTTGTTGGCCTTTGAGCACTCATCTGTGTAGATCGAACATGAGTTGATCTAGTCACATTAGGTGGCTCAGGCATATCCTTGGGTCGAGAGCTACAGATGGTGTCATGTCCCACCTCTTGGACGGTTGGAAGCTTAGATGGAGATAGAGATTGGAATTGAGCAGTTGCCCTTGACAACTGTTGTAGTGCTTCTTGTGTCTGTTTGGGAGAAGAGGGTATAGGAGATCTAGGACTCATAGGTGGATGTGGCACTAGCTGAATGATTTTCTCAAGGCTATTAGACGATTGTGCCATTTGCTTTGTTGAGCGAGTAGCCTTGCCATGAGCAATGTTGTGCCTATGATGTTTGTTCTCCCCTTGGAAAATCAAAAGCTCCTTGGGCACTAGCGGCTTCTACGTATCCTCGACGATTACATCTGGCATCTACTTGTCAAGCACGCTAGGCCGAGGATCTACCCTCCGATTGGTCCCGTTTGGTTTTTTGATGTCGACCATGAGGGGCTCGGTCACTCCACTGTTGTTGACTCGAGACTTAGTTTTTCGCTTAGATCTCCTCCCATGCTTCTTTGCTCTTGATATGATCTGGCCTTCAGTTGACTATGGAGGTTTAGTAAGGAGTTTTGGCACCCAAATCCATCGGTTGCCTGCATAATACCCTTGAGCCCAAAGCCACACCTTGGATATCCATCGTGGTGTTATGCTAGCTCTCCATCGATGCTTGCGTCTATAAGGCTTGGGCTTCTTTTGGGGTCTTCTACGATATTTGTAAGTCCAAAGCCTATCCTTGGCATTGTCTCTTGACCTTCTTGGTTCAGGCATGGCCTCACTCACTGGCTCTCATTGTTTGACTTGTGCTTGTATTAACTCTTCCAACAAGTCCTTATTCTCGTTAATGGGCTTGATTGTTACATCAGCACCTTCCTTGCCTTTCCCTCGAGGTTTGCCGAGGTCACCCTTGCTAAAGGTCATGACTATCCTCACACCTGGTAATGTCAAGTGTATCCTCTGAGCTACATAGTCCGCCTCACACTTGGTAGCCTTTTTGAAGGGCCTTCCTAGGAGGATTTCCTTTCCACCATTCTCGCTAAAGGGAGGGACATAGAACAAGAGTGGCAAGCTTTCTGTTTCAATTGTTACAAGGATTCTGCACTTCCCTAGAAGTGCTTGTGGGTGTTCCCCGTAAGGATTAAGAGTTGCATCAGTCGGTGTGAGCTTTGGTTGGCCTAGTAGGGTCCATGATTCATAGGTCAAGATATTAAAATCTGCTCCTTCATCAATTAGAGCATCAATAGTATGCTCTCTTTTCACGGTGAGTTTGACCCTAAGATAAGAAGTGGTACTATGTCCTCATCTTCCGGGTCTTGGCTCATAAATTTAAGCCTTCTGACAGATGCCCTTGCGTTTTCGACTGCACGACCAAATGTGGATTCTCCACTGCTGTCTTGGATCGTCAGTGCAGTGCTATCTAAGGTACATCTCTCATCAAGAGTGTCATGTCTAGTCACCTTGGCATTTGTAGCTTGCTGATGTTGCATTTCACTCTGACTAGACATGGTATGGACACAATGTCTTTGTGTTCTCGTGGTGTGGCCTTTTTGCCGTTGATGGCTAGATTGGCCCATTGATGTTCTAGGGTCTCTGTTTCTCTCTCTTTGGGTATGGGTTTTTGGTTGCTCTATTGCAAGTGAGGCTCCATGCTCGTGTAGAGCCATTGCTACACTAGGGTCCAATTTGAAGGACCTATCACAGCGCGCATTTTCTCTCCAACCTACCCAAGGGAGGTGCGGAGGGGGCAGAGTCCCCCTGGGGGGGGACAGTCCCCCTCGGTCCACAGGGCCGTTACGGTAAAAGCCATGCACAATTTGGAGGACCGTTTACAGCCAAATTTGAACCACTTACTCTCAATTTCAGCCTGGTAATGGATCTATGATATGGTTTCGGCTCTATATGGTTTCTCGGTTAATTTCACTGTCTTCATATCAAAATTTGAGAAAATCTAAATTCGGCCTAACAGGTTTGAATTGCAGGGTCCGAGTGGGTCACTCGAACGGGCCGAGGCGCATGGGCCGAGGGCTAAGTTCGGACGAATTCGGACGAGGTCACTCGGCCGAGCCGAGGCACTTGGGCTGAGGGCCGAATGTGGGACGTGGCCGAGGGCCGAATTTGAGTCTCGGATGGGTTGACTCGGATGGTGCAAGGCCGACTAGGGTTTGGTCGAGTGGGCCGGGTGGTTCGAGGGTCGAGGCTGGGCCTCGGACCAGAGTCGACGTGACTCGGACGCGCCGAACGCCGTGCGTGTTTTTGCCGCAACTCGCAAAATTCAACGTGCAGGGTCCTGGGGGTCTTTCCTCTTGTTGTGCAACTCCAGATTGGTTCTACTACTATAGGGGGAGGTGTAGAATTACCTGGGCTAGTCGAAGATCTCCCTAATGCCAAGATTGAAGCGGATCTCCTCGCCAAGCTTTCCTCTTCTCTCCTGCTCTCCTGAAACCCTGCAATGCACAATGTGGCCTTTCTTGCTACTTCTGGCCCTTATACCCTCTTCCAGGTATGGTATTGGCACCCCCCAATAACTCACTTACCGACCTTAGGCATCACAAGTAAGTTTTTTACCACTTTTGCACGATTCTTGCTCTGTTTCTGCCCTGTTTTGCAACAGTAACCCTAATGCTTATTTTCTTTGTTTTTCTTTGTTTTCTCCTACTCTAATGTATCCAGATCACAAAGTAAATACCTACACTACTCCATCTCACAATATAAATCTCAAGAAAAACAACAAACCTACTTGCCAAGGAGATCGAATACCATCTTCAACCCCCTCGCTTCCTACTTATCTCAAGCAATGGTTCGGGCAAACCCTACGTTGATGCTCGATTCAAAGCGCGCAAGCGCTCAAGGCTTGAATCTGTTTGTCCCGGAAATGGAACCAAAATGTGGGAGCTTTCGCTCAACCGCCAAGACCCTCGGACCGCTTATTCTTTCAAGCGGTTCAAGCCAAGCACTAATGGCTACCTCTCACGTAGCCGATGCGCCATCCATACCTAAGGGTGTAGTGAGCTCACCTCCATGCCGTTTGAGTTACCTCCTCTCCCGCGCACTCCGGTAGCTCCACGATCCAAGTGCAAGCTTCAAGCAAGCTCCACGCTCCAAGCTCCATTGCCGCGAACAAGACAAGAGAAGAGAAGAGAAGCGAAGAAGAGAGGAGAAAATGGAGAGCTTCTCCTCCTCGGTCCCTCACCCTCACACACTCACTTCCTCACACTCCCTCTCTCAAGCACAAGCTCAAGCAAGCAAGAACAAGAAGAAGAAGAAGAAGAGGAGAGCTACTTTTGGCCACACACAAGAATGAGCTTCTCATTCACTTTTCAACTTTATATACAAAACCCTAAATCCCTTTTGGGCGGTCATCCCCTTTTCTCATTTTTACATGGCCGGCTATAGCCTAGGTCCTTTTTCCCATTGTCCTTCTATCTTCCTAGCTTCCTTTCCACCGCCCATCTACATTTACAAATTGCACGGGTGAGAGCTCGGCGCTCTTTTACAAGATTTTAGGGTGCGTCTTTTTATTTTAAAATGCGCATTTTCCCTTTTGTATTTGCCTTGGCCTTTTAAGGTTGCCCTTGCGCTTTTGGCCTTTTCTCCTATTCTTTCTTCAGTTGGGCTACCTCTTTCCGCCTTTGCCCTGCCTCTCTTTTATTTCCTTTTGCTTTCTTCATGTTGGGGTTAACATAATGCAACCTTCAGGTTGTCTTAAACTATCATCAGCCATTCAAAGGATCGTGGAGGCATCTTTTTTTATTTCTAATCCTAGTCTCTCCATCAATTCTGAACTCATAATGTTGACAAAGGATCTTGTGTCCACGATAGCATGGTCCACTAATATTCCATCAACATATGCTACTACCCTCAGACAATGCTTTTTATCATGCTCAAATCAATCATCCCCTACTTGGGCTATTCCCAAGGGCTTAACAATATACCCAGTACATAGAACCTTCTTAAATTCCTTGCGCACTCTTGGAGACAACTTAGTCAACTGTAGAAGGTTTACATATGGCAGCTTAACTTCATAAAGAGAACTCACTAAATTGAATTCATGATAACTAGCAAGAGCTTTCTTTTCTCACTAGACCATTCTCTCTTTTGGTCTTTGAACTAGCTTTGATGCTTCTTTCTTGGTTTTTGCCTTCTTCTTTGGCAACTTCTTATCCTTCTTGGGGTCGGCTTTACCATCTACGGCCTTGAGAGGTCCAGCTTCTATATTGGTATTAAGGACTTGCGTCCTCTTATCATCTTGCTTGGGGTTTCCCTCGACAAGTTTTGCATTTGGCTTTGTCAACCTCTTTACCCTTTTGACCTCTTGTAATCCATAGATTAGAAACTTCATTGCCATTGACACAAACATGTTCTATAAGGCTAACTCCATTGCCACTAGGTAGCTCCTCTACCATAGCTTTCCCTCTTTGTAATATTTGTTTTGATCCTTCATCTTGCTGGAGATTATTCCCTTGCGCTCGATAATTAACTAGACATGGTTGTTTACTTTCTTGCTGGAGAGAGCTAATCTTACTCCAACAAGTACTAGCTCAATGGCCAAACTTCCCACATATGTCACATTTAACATTTGGACAATTCCTAGGGAAATGTTGGCTAGCACACCACTTACAACTAAATCTTGAGGGGCCACCCTCTTCAGGGCATCGACTCCTTGTCAAATTCTGCTACTTAGGGAAATTAACATCAACGGCCATTTTTCTATATTGTTTGCTAATCATATATGTATAGTTCACCAAGGACATTCGAGGCACTTGACTCATAGCCACGATCATCTACTTGTCGTTCTATTGGCCTAACCACTTGATTAGGGATTGGCTGTTGATTCCTTGGAACAACGGTAGAATTTATCGTTGAGCTTTCAATATTTGGTGGAGCCATCTGACTAGTCATAGGCATGGTCACACTAGGAGGAGCTAGCAACATGGGCATATTTGGAATTATGCTTCCTCTCCCATTAGGAGGACTCATGGGCATCACTTAACCTCTATTCATCAATGCTAAAGTATTTCCAAACCCTAAACTAGGATTCCAATTTGCTCTAGAGGTATAAGCCGCTTGTAAATGTGATCTACCTCTTTTATTCGTGTAATAGATATATCAATGTCGACAAGAGCAACACTCCTCCATTGCACTTGAATGTTAAAGTCTAACCCATTCAAAAAGTATTGCAACTGAGCAGTAGTGGAATAGGGATATAGGTTTGCAATTTATTACTGAATACCTCCCTCACTTTCTTGGCATACGCATGGACATTCTTGTGAGGTTCTTGACATGTAACATTGAGGATTTGTAGCCAATACTGACCTCCCCTTTTAGGAGAAATTATCTTCGAAAGGCCGCAAAGAATAAGTCAATCATAGTTATGGTTCCAGCCTCTAGGTTTTGATACCACATTACAGATCGTCCTTTCAAAGTCATGTTAAAGAACATCATCAAGTGTCCTTCATCTTGAATTTGATAGTTAAACATTAACTTTTGGAATTCATTAATGTGAAGTTCTATATCTTCCTTTACTAACCCATTAAAAATGGATAGAGAAAACCCTAAGGTAGGCAAGTTCGGCATCCTTGCTGGAATTGCAATGGGTTGCACTGCCATGGTAGCAATCGAATTCATTAAAGGAGTTTGAACAATCGAAATTATCACTCCACTCAAAGTGAACAGACTGATTGGAAGGGGGGAAGTACTAGAGCTCCCTCCCTCTAACAGACTATGCATCGAGCTAGGGTTACTAAGATTCCACCCTTGTAAGGATATTGGACCACTCCTTGTAGAGAATATCTTCTATTTATTTTGACTTCCCGTCTAGCCCGTTCAGCTCTTTCTTACTTTAGAAGCTCAACTTGATGGTCTTGTGTGTCTATCTCATTGGCTTTTGGCATACACTAATGAATTGGTCCCTATTGACTGAGATTTGGAAACTGCCACTTATTAGCAACTCACTGGCCCGCCGACTACTGGCTCTAACCACTAGCCGGACCTCTCTACACTCAAAGAACAAATCCCCTTGGCCTCGCGGGGGCCATGAGCATCTAAGGGACACACTGCCCTAACCTCTATTGTAAATTTCGTGTTTGTTTTAGATTGTTGTCTAGCAGTTAAGCCTTCCCCACACTCCTCAAAGGGAGTCCCTACACATATATCAGTGTAAAAATACATTCTAAGCACAGACGGAAGGAAGTACCCCTTAGCAGAATGCCGTGGCCCCACTGCAGCTCTCATATACCTCAGGGATTGGCCCCTTGATGTGTCGCTAACACAAATAACACATTATGCATCACAAACTCCACTCTTGTTTTCAAACGTTCCAGGAGATGAGATATTTCCTCACTTATCAGTTCCCCAAGGAACCTAATCGTCTAAACCTATAGCTTAGGTATCTCACAACTCAACATAAGTCATATGTATAAACACAATTGCAATGTATCCAAGAATAACACCATGAGTTGCATGCAATGCAATTGTGTATGAACCATAGTGCTCAATCATTTTATCATTTATAAATCAACATTGTGAGGTACAAAGACATTTCTTTCAATGATTTCAGTCTACACATAATGATGTGTTGCTGCTAAGGGTAAGCATCGAGCATTCTAGTGCTGCTCCACCCTCTTAAACTTAAATTATAGTGTCTTATATGGTATGCACAAGCAAATAGATCAGAATTTCAAATGTTATCAGCAACTAATGACCCTCAAAGCCCCTCCTTCTCCCTACCGTTTAGGTTATGCATGGGTTGATAGGTGTATGATGTGATTTTTTCATGTGTTTTTATTGTAAAAGTGGTAAAAACTATACTTTAACATAGAGAAAATGCTGAACTTAGGCTTATCCCTCATGCTCTAGCCATGTCATACATCCACGAAAGTAAAGCACATTTTTTTCTAATTTTCTAACGCAAATACCTAATTTTTTTTATTTTTTGACTATTTTCTTCATTTATTTAGATAAAATTATAATATTTTTTATTTATAGGTTAGGACTTATCACAATCATTGAGAATTGATTTTATATTCATTTCTAATCCATATGAATCCCAAAATCAAACAAATTCCCCAAATTTTATCATTTCTATGAAAGCTGCATAATTACAAGTTTTATGTGTTTTGGTATAAGTTGTTATATGACTAAATTTTTTGGTTTTCTTCAAGATTTTTGATAGACTTTAGCATTAAGAACTAAAGGCAACCATTTCCAAACAATTCCATCAAATATCTATCATTAAAAAAATGAATCTACTACTTACACATAGAAACATAATTTTGGAGACTCATACTTCATGGTTGGGAGGCCGTTGACGCTTGTTCTTGGCCGTTGATGCTCTCTCTCAGCTCAATCTATGATCTCCTTCGCTCCAACACCATCATTCCATCAAAAATGTCTATCAAACCCCACCCCCTTCTCTCATAAAATCATGTGTGTGAACATGCAGTAAGAGAAGAGAGGAGAGAGGAGAGAGAAATACTAAAAAGTAGAATTTTAATTCCCTTCATGAAAATAAGCATGCTTACACCCAAAACAGATCTCAGAGAGTAGATCAGGAATGTGGAGTCAATTCTCCCTCAACCGCAGCATCAGAGAGGCACAAAATCCCAAAAAAATGGGGCACAAAATGTTTTGCACCCCCTCCCTCCTCATGACTGAAATTTTGGGTTTTCTTTCATTAATCAAGCTTAAGGCTTTAAGGTTTAAAATATCTAATTCATCTTCTCATGCTCACAATGCAATCAAAGTGGATTTTTTATTTTAGAGGGGCAAACGAGCTCAGATTCAAGATCTGTCTGGTCGGATGGCTTTGTGACATCAAAATCTACAAACCTAGAACTTGTGACACACTTTTCGGCTCTCGGATCATGTAACTGCTTCATAATGTAAAACCTTGCATGGATTAAATGGGGGGTCAAACGGACTCCAATCGATAAACCGAGACTTGCGTTGGGTTCCTGGCATCGCACTCGTACTTCATGGTTGGAAGGCCACTGACACTCGTTCTTGGCCATTGACGCTCTCTCTCAGCCCAATCTATGATCTCCTTCACTCTAGCACCATCATTTCATCAAAAACGTCCATCAAACCCCACCCTCTTCTCTCATAGAATCACACGAATGAACAAGCAACAAAGGAGAGAGGAGAGAGGAGAGAGGAAGACTAAAAATTAGATTTTTGATTCCCTTTATGAAAATCACTATGCTTATATCCAAAACGGAGCCCTCAGAGAGTAGATCAAGAATGTGCAATCAATTCTCCCTCAATCCCAGCATTGGAGAGGCACAAAATACAAAATCACGGCTGAAATTTTGTGTTTTCTTTCATTAATCAAGCTTAAGGCCTTAAGGTTTAAAACGTCTAGTTTATCTTCTCATGTTCACATTACAACCGAAGTGGATTTTTTGCTTTCGGAGGGGCAAACAAGCTCGGATTGAAGATCCATCTAGTTGGATGGCTTTGTGACATCAAAATCTATAAGTCTAGACTTATAACACACTTTCCACCTCCCAAATCATGTAGCTACTTCATAACGCAAAACCTCGCGGAGATTAAATGGGGGTCAAACGGACTCCGATCGATGAACCGAGACTTGCATTGGGTTCCTAGCATCGAACTCCATCTATGAAAACTTTAGCTCATCGATCCGCAACCATTTCATTTTGCATGAAAATTTGGTCTTTTACGGCCTCTTGGGCTCTTTTTTCGCTTCAAAAAAGATCTTTAAATTCCGCTCTTAGGCAACAACAAGTAGCTCATCATAAGTTCCTCCCAGATCAAAAGGAACACTACAACCTAGATCAAAATGAAAAGTGTCGGCATGATCATAAAAGTGTTCTTGCCCAACTTCCTCCTCAATATCCTCATTTTCAATGGTAGTTTTACATGCATTGAACTCATCAGTATCATCCTCTAAATCTTCAAAAACTAGCATACTATTGGACCTTGGCTTTTGCATTTTTGTATACACACTTTTTTGCATGATCAAATGTATATTTTTCTCCATATTTAAAACATAACCCTTTTTCTTTCCTTTCTTTGTAGAGGTCCATAGGAATAGACTTTCAATTCACATTGATTGAAATAGATCTAAACCTCTTATCCCCTTGTCTAAAATCCACTCTTAGATTATTTTCTATCCTAAAATTGCTTTGAGGTCTTGAAGCATTGAACGATAGATAAGTTGGCACTCTTAAGCTCCCACTTGGTGTATGATTACTGCCATAAACATTGCAACTTGTCCTCCCTATTTTAAAACGGTCCTTGGCTATTCATAACTAGGCTGAAATAAAGACTCCATTCTATATTTTCTTCCATAACATTCTACAAGCTCAAAAGCTTTGAAAAGATTGGTAGGGTTTTGCGCCATAACATCAGTTGATAAAGAAGATTCTAAACCTTACATATACTTGTGGAGTTTAGCTTCATCACTATGCTCTCTACATACATAGTAAGGTTGAGGAATTGGTTTGTATAATCTCATACACTCAGGTCTCTTTGCTCTAATCCATACCATCTTTGTGCCAATTTTTCTTTTTCAAGAGGAGAGACAAAAAGACTTCAAGCATAAGTGTCTTGAATGCATCCCAATTCTCTATAAGTATGTTTTCTTTCTTGATGTATCTCCATCAAGTATGTGCAAAACCTTCCAAATGTAAGGATGCAAAATAAATTTTCATATCATTAACTTTAGGAAATATATCAAAATAGGATTCTAATTTTGAAATCCATTCCACTAGATCGAATGATGAAGATGACTACCCATTGTACTTTGCCAAAATTGATTTTATCATTTAACTCCCTTTCATGAAAGGTTTACTATTCCAAAATAGACTGCTCATGGTTAATAGGCATTGAACCTTCAAAATAAGATGGTACTCTTTCAATAGGTGGCTGAGAACTAATGTGAATCCTTCCCAATGGTAGAGGACCTTTAGGGGGTTGGGGATTCAGTCCATAAGCTTGGTAATTAGCACCATTCATACTACCCAAATAGTCATTATGCATTTGTGAAGTCTCATCTACTTCATATTGACTATTGGAAATGCCTCTTTGTCTAATGATTCCATGACCTTGACCATTTTGGTTAGGTGGCTAAAGTGGGACTAAGGGATCACTATTTGAATTAGCTTTCTCCTTAGCTTCCTTGGTTCCCATTTGCATTTGCATCCATTGGGAAAATTGAGCAATTATTTGAGCATTGAATTCTACTAATTTATCAATCGAAGTCTTTGTTTGGGTAGTGGAATCCACCAACTTCTCAATGGAAGACTTCGTTTGATTAGTAGACAATACCATCTATTCAATTCTAGATAATAGCTCCATATGCCTTTGAGCATGCCTACTCTCATGTTCACACATGGTATTATTAAGTACAGTAATTTCTCTTTGCATCATGTAAGACTCTTTAGATCTCTCTTGAGACATATTTTCTAACATAGAATCTCTTATTTGCTAAGCATATTCATCTTGGGCCTTACTTTTTTCCTCATGACCTGTCATAGTAGTGCAGCCTTGCAGTAACCCCCCATCAAAAAATTAGCTATAAATTGAGCTAGAAAACTCTAATTCCCAAACTTTTTGATTCAAAATAGAGTCAATGATACCCTATTCAAGATTAGATATAGCATGTCATAATATGTTTAGGATAGAAAAGTTTTCAATCTATTCAAGATTAGATATAGCATGTCATAATAGGTTTAGGATAGAAAAGTTTTCAATTCAATCTTTGAGGTTGAACTCTCTAGCCTTGCGTCCTATTTTAACTTGTAAGTATCTTGTTTCCACTTGTGAGAGAAAAATGGTAGTACTAATGGCTACCAAACCCTATGGGGAGTTGGATAGGACCTACAAGCAACCTTTAGTGCCTACACCTGTACTTTAATTATGAAGATGGTATGTGCAATAACATGTATATATCCTGCACTGTCCTGTAAAATCCCTATTTCATCCTATTGTGATCTTCAAGGTACTTGAATCTTTGAGAGTGCATCAAACTTAAATTCTCCAATCACTATACTTGTGTGAGGGATAAAATGGAAAGACAACAAGATCCCTACACAGGCTTTGAATCACTGAGAGGTGGGCAAGGTCCCCCCCTAGGTTAGTTTGTTGCATCCTTTTGGGATCTTTAATAGTGGGGGAGGGTTACCTCTCTATGGTCCCACTATCTCCCCCAATATCCACATTTTTCCTCGATGGGAATATCAATATGGCAGTAACATGCTACCCTAATCAATCACATGATATACATTACTAAAACTTGTATTCAACTCTTTTGAGGATTGAAATTGGTAAAATGAATAGGAAGAGGGTCTTATCATGTAGTGACTCAGTGCTGGCTTACCCTTTTACAATGGATTATGATATATTTTGCCATGAATCGACTATTATCAACAAGTCAATGGAAGCAAGTATTGTACACTATCTACTTCAATGGGTGTCAAGGAGGCAAGGTTGGGTTTGTTAACTTGTGACTATTTTGAAGAAGATGGTACCATGACAACCAACCCTTGCCCTGCCACCACCCGATGTTCCTCTTCAACATTTATGAGCTCTTCAAACAGCTCTTCTCCCATGTATGTGATAGCAACAACCTGTGGAGTTGTATCTTCATCGCTCTCCTTCTCTAGGGGTGTATCCAATGCAAGGGGATAAATTGTCAATGTGCAATCACACTCCACGAGATCCAAAGGTGTTGTACCTGGTGCACTGCCCATGGGAATAGTGTATACTCTGTGTGAAGGATCCATGTGCACCATACATCTCTATTCACCACTTTTTGGCGATTCTTCCCTTTTCGAAATACCATGAGCTATTTCAGAGGCAGTCAAGTCATGTCGGATCCCTCAATGGAGTATGTGCAAGTAGAAATGGTGATCACAAAGTCTTCCAAAACTTGAAGGGAGGAATCCAACAATGAGAGCACACTTTCAAGGTTGAAGTTCTTAGAGAAAACCTAAAATATCTCGTCACCCTAGCTGGCAAAGATAGTCTCGTGGATAGCAATGTAATCAACCAATCGGGCTTCAATCAATGGGATTGAATGTTATGCTAAAACTTCAAGCAAGAGCTTTCAATTCACTAATTGAATCCAATATGAATCAAGTAAACAATGCATTTTACAAACGGGTTGATTTAACAAATGATGGGTGGAAATTTGATGGAAAGTTTACAATCCTTTAATCTCTCAATCAATTGTATGAAGCTCAACAATTGGATGAATGAGGGAGATTAAGAATTGAATAGGAATACCTTTTGTTTGTTTGATGAAGGCTTGAATGATCCCTAAATTCTTGATGAATCCTCCGGTTTCTCAATGTTGTTGAAATAATCTTCAATCTTTTTGCATTTAATGCTTAGAAGAAATCTTGAAGCTTCAAAAGCTTAAGATTGAAGAATTAACTTGGTTTTTCCTAAATTTTGACTCCATAGAAGCTCTTGAATATGAATCCTTGACCATTATTGCTCAATCCTTGTAATTTCTTCAAGAATCTTTACTAAAACAAGTCTCATGATTGAAATGATGAAGAATCTTCAAGAAATTGATGAGAATGTGAAACTTGAGTTCAAGGCTTCACAGTTGTCCATGGACTATTTATTTAGGGTTTCCAAGAGAGTGAAAGGATGAAGAAGAGACAACTATTTTGATCAATGTGACCTCCTGAAGCATCAAACATGCCAAAAAATCAGTGCAATTTGTGCTAGTTGTTGACTATCCATGTGGCATTATCTACAAAAAGAAATGGTAATTGACACGCTCTATAAAGCATAAAGAATCACCTTAAAGCAAGGCCGATGCCCTTGATCCACATAAAAAGAGAAATTTTGAGAAATCCATCATGGAAGCTTCAAGCAAGCTAAAAAGAAGAAGAAGAAAGCTCTACCCAAAATGTAACTAAGAATTTAGTCTTCTCCAAGTACAGTTATCCTAATTTACCAAGTATCTCCAAAAATTGCATGAAAATTTAATGACAATCTACTATTTTGTCCATTCACCACTATATTTGTCCCTTCCATCTTTAAAGATCTCTAGATTTTTCTTCTTCCAACTGTAGATATCCTGCATGTCACTGCTAGTCATTGTTCATGTCTTGTACATGTAGTACTTGTCTAAAATTGATTTTTATGATGAAAATTGGGACTGAATGTGAAGAAAAAGAGGAGAAATTTTGATCAAAGACCAATGCTCTGATACATACTTAGTCTTGAGTTTGGATTTGAATCCTTGACAAAAGTTTCTCTTAACAATGTATGATAGCTTGGATCCTTCACTTCCTCTTCTTTAGCCATTTCTATGAGATGGTTATTAGGCATTGAAATCATTGTAGCAAGAGTTCTAGCCCTAGAGGGTTGTCAAGGAGAGGACTAGAGAGAGAGAAAGAGAAGAGAGAAGACTACAGAAGAGAAAGAAGATGCAGTGCAAAAGAGAGAGAAAGAGAGTGACGAGGAGAGAGAAATACTAGAAAAGGAGAGAAAAAGACTAAAAAAGAAGAGAAGCCATAGAAGCTGTAAACAAGAAGGTGAGTAAGAGACAGTAATGTATTAATGTTCCAAAAAGATATGAAAAATTACGTGTCTTTCTCTTTTATACCTATGTCAATGTGACAAGGTATTATTATTAATTCTACACTAAACATCTCTTCTTCCCAACTTCTTACATAGAGCTTCATTTTATGTTTACGGCTATCCAAGCGTCTAAACTTAAGAATTTGAAACATATTTAATAAATATATTTTTAAATAAAATTTTCAAAAAGGTAATGAGGAGTTCTCTTTTTTTAAATCATGACTTTTTATAATTATATATATTGAATATCATCTCGATGAGAAGAATTCAGAACTTGGAATATTAATGCAAATAATGTGGCTATCTATGATATATATATATGTATTCTTTATTTTTTTAACTAATGCTTATTTAAGCTAATAATATATGACTACATTAAGCCTTAAGTATCATTATTTTTTAAAATACAAAAGAAAAGTTAGAAACAAAAACTCAGAATTAGAAACAAAATTTTAAGGTGTCTAGTTTTGTTGAAAGTAGGGGTGCTAATGGCTCTATCATAGTACAAGCCCACAAAAAATTATATTAGTCCTATGCATAGTTTATAATGAATGGCATGTGAGCTAGGCCTTCAAAATTTTGTTATTGGAAAATATCAATGGGCTTTTAATGAGTCCATTATAAGAGTATTTGAATATTGAAAAGAAAATAGAATTTGAATAAGTGGTGGCAATGAGATTTTTAAAAATGCTAGCCTATCAAGACACTACTTGGTTGGATAGCATGATAGAGACACTTGCAAGGATGGCAATGATGTGGCAAAGGCTAGAAAAAGTTGGGGATTCGGTGGTACTAGCAAGTGGTGGTTGAGAGCTCTATTTCCTAGTAGACATGGTGGTGGCTGAGAGCTCTATTTCCTAGTAGACATGCGTTTTGATAATAAGAGCCCAAAAAAAAGTTGCTACTACTAAAAATCAAAGAATATATAAGCTTAAACTTTTTAAAAGAAAATAAAAGTTTGCTAATCTTTAATAAATCTAAAATCTTTATCAACTTAAAGCAAGCCATATTAGTCCATTACATCGATATAGAAAGAAAGAAGGATGAAGCTTGATGGTAGCAATCCATGAAGGTAGAATTGTTGTTGATGTAGAGGAGAGTGAAGCTCAAACAGGTCCAGTTGGTAGGTGGTGATCAATGCATGTAAGCTAGCATGAAGAGAGGGAATGCAGCTCCTTTCTATATGTTTTAGCCTTTTAAGGCTAACATTCAATCTTTTAATAAAGGCTTAAGGGAGACCAACCATTTAGAAGTCAAGGCACCAACTTGCATTGCAAATTCCATCTGTTTTTATTTAGAGTTTTCAAATAATCCTTTGTAAGACAACCTTTCGAATAAAGGTAAAAAGAGAGGGTCCTCCAATTTCTGTTAGACTATTGTGAAAGAAGGAATGCATAATTTCTTGATGTTGAGGGAAGTGATTTGATAGGCCACTTAAAGAGAAGAAAGAGAAATCTAATTTTTTGAACTAGTGGGCAAGAAAATTGTCCAACAACAAAAAAAGATGAAGATTATGTACAATCTCTCCCGTGCATAGGTAAATAAAAGCCCCCATGCATGTATTTATGCATTTTTATTGAGCTTTTATGCTCAAAGATAGAATTGAAAAGCATTCCCTTTTTGGGCTCTTTCTTTCTTTCCATGAATGCCTTATTTTTATATTGATATTTTTTAACTTCTATTCTAATAGACCTATTCTAAGGTTTACAAAATAACAATCAAGCCTTCTAGGCCTTAAAAAAATAGTTGCATCCAAATAAATAAATTGTATGTAAGTGCATGCAATGTCCATGTGCTAATGAGTTCCCAAAAATACAATAACTCCATGCTATGAAGCAAACAACCATAAATAATTCCAACACGTTAGAGTGCACTTCCTTAGAATATTTATTCCACATAACTCTATCTAAGTCTAATGATCTACTAACCACAACACAAAACACATTAGTATCCTTCCATCAAGTATAATGTGACCAATATCACACATGTGCACACATGCAACAAATCACGAATCATGTGGCAAATACACAAAATCCACAAAATTGAGTAAAGTAAAAATCATCTTATTTTCATAATAAAGGAATTTCCTAGCTTTGTCCCCTCCAATGTAAGGTTTCTTAGATGCATTGCCACTCTTTTGAAACTTCTTCTTATTCTTTTGAATTGTTATTTGATGTCTATGTAGCACAATATATTATAAAAGCTTCTCTATCTTCTTGCAAGTTGCAATGGCTTCTATGTATGGTGGCATCTTATATGCAAAGTATATGTGTTTGTACGCTATTTCTTTTACAATGCATATATATCAATGAAAAGAGTGTATATGAACATGCTTTAAGTATATGCTCAAGATAGACTTATAATTTATGTCTTCTTTATTACAAGTTGATAGGAAAAATGTTGAATTTTGTTGCATATATTGCCACTTCTAATTGCCATAAATTCTTTCCACCATCTTTGTCAAGAAATATAGGTATAGAAATCTGTCATTTGTACCATTGGACATTTCAAGCATGTGTTTTAGTATCTTCAAAAGACTTACTAGATGCCATTCCACATTCTATTCACAAAATCCCTTGACTGAGAAGCTCTCCCTTGATCCCAATGATAGATAATCTTTGGAACAGTTGTATGCATAAAGATTAGTTTTGGCACCTCAAATGTTTTATTTGGGACTTCAAATGAAGCAAGCCACCATATGTTGGACTCTTGTTAAACACTAAAATTTCTTGGATTGTGTTAGCCTTAATATAATAAATATTTTACCATTAAAGTGATGCTCAAGGGGGGTTACCTTAAAAATCTAAGTATACCACCTACAATCGATAGAAAGGTTATTTTATTTAGTAAAATTTACAAGATTACAATTACATGGGGAATTTTTTAATTACAATATGGAAAAAATACATAAGTTTCTTAAAGGAAAAGAGGTCATTCCCTAATACTCTTTGAACACATGTGATATAGAGGGTTTACATATAGTGACCCCCCCCCCCCCCCCTCTCTAAGAGTGATGCTAATTCTCTCAACCTTTATCCTATTGATGACCTCATTTTCATCTAATTTAAAAAGAAAGCTATAGTTTACCACCACATTATTTCATATTCACATTATAGTACATGATCATTGTAGTTTGCACTTTGTATGGATCCAAAAACTTATTAGTCTCTATTTACTTGACCTCATAGACATCCTTTGTCTTGAATTCAATGTTTTCACATTCGCAACATGGACAGGATCTCCTTTAATGCCAAAACATGAGTGGTGATCATCTTTGTGCCTCTATTATTTTCATAGTCTAGGAAGAGGCATAACCATATTCTTCTTTAGTACATGACCAAATCCATGTTTTACAC
The DNA here is from genome assembly GCF_053477565.2 of Lygodium microphyllum. Classification (NCBI taxonomy): domain Eukaryota; kingdom Viridiplantae; phylum Streptophyta; class Polypodiopsida; order Schizaeales; family Lygodiaceae; genus Lygodium; species Lygodium microphyllum. Next base: position 161,507,559 of record NC_141136.1, on the reverse strand, counting down.
CTCTGAAAAATTTGAACTAAGTCATTGTGCTAATGATAGCCCTATCACATATAGCTTATGCATCTATAACAAAGAACTGATTTGAAACATCCTTCAAATTGGACTCTACAACCTTGTCCTTCACAATTTTGAATTCAAGGTTTTTTAAAGTAACTTTCAAAGAGTTTTCCTTCATCAACCTATCAATGAATGATCCAAGCTACCCTTCACCTATTTTCTTAGTAATCATCTTTGCAAACCTTTGATGTATGAGTTCCATTTTCTACTGGGCTCATTCATTTCTATAGTTGATTTTTTCTTTCACTTGTGCTCCTATACCAACTTCTCATTAATATTTTGAATCTCATTCAGCTATATCTTTGTCTCTTCATATTGGATGTTGAGATTGTAAATGGTATCCTCCATTTCTTTCATTTCATTTATTCCTTCCTTCAATAATCTATTGGCATGCATAGCATCACTTGACAATTATTGAATCATAGCATATTGTCCATTGGTGTAAGCATGATAACTCTTAATTGTCTTTTAGTAGCTACAATGAAACCCTCATTGCCTAATCAATGAGATGCCTATTCTAACCAAGCCACATATTAGCATTATCACAAACATACTTTAGAAATCTTCTCACATTAGAGAAAATGGGAGGGATATTAGAGGATAAATTGGCTACGTAGCTCTATCCACCCATAAATCAATGTGTTTTAAACCTCCACTATTGCAGCTTTATAAGACTTCAAGAGGAGTGACTTCAACAAACTCTATTCTCTTGAATAAGGGAGCATATTGAACATCTATTTGAATGTGTATGTCCTTTCTTGAACTCATTTTCTTCTATTAGGAGAGAGATCAAATGTGTATTATGATAAAATGTCATAGAGAAGCCAATGGTGGTAGAAAGAATGGGGTGAATAGCATAGCTCAATGCAGATAGAGAGAATAGGTTGAGAGAAGGATATCGTAATAGAGGGAAGTGAGAAGAGGCCAAGAGTCAAAGTCAAATGTAGATTCTTAACTCATAAAATGTAGTTAAACCTCTAAAACCATGTTTAAGCATAAACGGGCTCAATAAGAATCTATTTTTCTTGACATGAAATCCATACATAATTTTAGCTCAATTGTGGATAAAAGACTAATGATTATTGGATAAAAAATTGCATCAACTCTTGTACTACTCACTTTTTGGGCATAAAATTCCATAAATCAACTAAACCTTAAATGAGAATATATGAGGAATCAATGCAAATTCCTTTTGAATAAGATAAAAAATGCAAAGTGAGATTCTAAAACTAGAGAGAGAATATCAATATTTTATTATTTCATTCTCTTTACTTGATTTAAGAAAGAGAGAGGGCCCTAGAGAGCTCAAAAGAGAGTTCAACATTTTCCTAATGTAAAAAGGTGGAGAACTTCCTTAAAACTTATCTTCTCAAGTATTTCCATACTTTGTACTTGATGTAACCCTTTTCTACCTCCTTTTTAAAGCTTCCAACACCCTTGATGTTACATTTGAAAAGTGGTATATTTTTAAAATTTTTGAATTAAAAAAAGTAAAAACTGTACCTTAACCTAAGAGATATGTAAATATATTATTGATATGAATCTTTTAAAAGTGGTATATTTTCCTATCACCTTCAAAATCTAATATTAAATTTGATTTCAATTTGATTCAAGTATTTTCAATTTGATTTGTTGATTGGGATATGCATGATGATTGAACCATCCAAGACTTTAAGTCAAAGAATATCAATGATATTCAAGGTACAATGAAGATCGGAAGAATATAAAGCAAGTTACATTTTCCTAGTTCAACTTGAAATGAATTTGGATTTTTCATTCAAGCAATATATTTAAATAGAAGTAGGCAATGTGGTTGGACATGAAAAGGATATCCCACCTATTTGGATAATCTCTTGATAACAAAACTCAAGATAGTTACAATGAATCTCACAATATTATCATGGAGAATGTATTGACTTTAGTATGGATACAAGTAATACTAAAATTTTTATGAAGTTTTAAGCTTCCTTGCAAGGGATCTTCTTGGAAGTGTTGTTTCCCATCTAAATCATAAGCTTCCCTTTTTTCCCATTCCCTATTGTTTTGCCAAGTTGGTCCTCAATATGTCTCACCCTTGGAGGTTTCCTCCCCTTCATCATTTCCTTTTCTTCTTCTCACGTGTTGCATCCTTTATAGTCTCATTTCCTATCTTTCAGGTTCCCACTCCTTTCTTAGGTCCATGAAATATCTAGAGAGACTTCATCGAATAAAACTTTCTAATCTAGGCTCAAATATTGTAAAACTCTAATGTGAGCTACATGGGCTAACAAGCAAAATTGGGATAAAATTCACCTCATTTGGCACATAGCTATACAAGGCTTACCCCTACCAATAGAGAAGAATGGCATAATAAACCTCTTTCAAATCCATATACCTACTTCGAATATGATGAGTTAAGCAAAATTGGAGTTCATGCAATCATAGACCCTACAATGCACATAGAGGCATTTTGGTGAGATTGGAATGAATTTGCATGCATAATAGGATTTGATGCTTTTTGAGAAAAAAATTATTCATTCTTACTATATTTTGTAAACACCCATGAGATCAATTACTTAGAGAAAAAGGTGATTTAATATGATAACAATAATTAGTTGGAGAAAAATGTAGTTTTTATGAAAATGAAGTAAATTAAAAGGTGAAAAGTTACAAGACCTTTAAGTGGTCAAAGCCTAACCATATCCTTAGTCCACATTTCAAGGAGAGCCATCCTTATAGTTTATTTAATATCAAACTTAATGAATAAAGGTGAACCCTTTTAAACCATTTCCTAAAGCCATTATTTTCATGAGGATAATTTTCCTCAAAATTATTTTGCACATTTACAAATATGTCATCCTCAATATATTGCGATTGCATTCTTGATGTTAATGAGGATATATTTGCTACTTCATCAACCATTTTTCTCAAGGCATATTTTTGAGAGGTTCATATTCATTATTGAGGGCTCTTTTCTTCATCTTCATGCTTTGCTTCACTAGTTCTTGCTCAACACCTTCTAGCTGACAACAATAAATTTCATTTTATTGTTTGAAGGGTGAAAGTTGTTTTGGGGACCTCATTCCTTTTGGACAAGATAAACCAAAAAATGTAGGGCCTATTCTAGGATCAAACTTTAATTGGTGATCCATTACATTCTCCTAAAAGGAGCTCCTTCCAAGTGGCTATAGGAAGGATCCCTTCCAAATGACGCTATAGGGATGGAGCCTTTAATTATATACTAGAGAAAATGCATGATGCCTTCATTGTATCTATTGTTCTAAAAAAGGTGACAGATCGATTTATCTTTTAGTTTATATTTTGGACATAATTAATTTACTATTTCAAGTTTTGGTGCCTTATTCCTAGCCCAAATTTCCTCAAGATACAACCCAAAAGCTATTATAAATCTAGTCATTCTTAGAGCACATTCTTTAGTGGAGGATTTTGGCCATTTCATTGGAAGCCTTCACTTACCTCTCATAGTAGAGAGAATGACATAATAAACCTCTTTCAATTCTATTAATGTAATAAAAACTTTCATATTTCCTATATTTGCTTTAGTTGAGATGTGGGATTCAAGAACAAATACCCTAGTCTATGTTTCAACTAGAAGTTGATACATCAAGGTTATATGATAGATGGTGTCCTTCTTATCTTCCTTTCCTCTATGGCCTCCATTCCTAATTAAATTATTAAAACTACCAAGAATGAGATAAGTTAAGCAAAGTTGGAGATCATAATGGCATGACTCTAAGGCATGCATACCATCATTTTGGTATGTTCAAAATTGGAGATGTACTATTTTAGCATTTTTCCAAATATATAGAGACCTATGAGATTAATTACTTTTGTGAAGAATTTTAGCTAATTGAGTTAACAAAATATATTATAATAAAAATAACCTAAGAATAAAGGTAGTCCTTTAAGTTGAAATTGGAGACACAATCTAAAGACTAGTAACAATATAATAATTCTTAAATCATTTATTGTTTGAGAGGATTTTGATCATGTAAATGCCACATAAATAGTGAACTCAAAATTCCTTTCTTGATCATTTTCAATAGAAACATTATCCCTTTCTTATCTATAAAATAAAATTTGCACTTACTCTCTTTTTAATTTGTAGTTTTTACCAAGACCCTATAAGGATTGGCCTTAAAGAATGCCATGGAGTCTTCATAAAGTTGAACCTTTGAAAAGCATATAACTTCAAGCTAAAGCATTTATGGACTTGAAACTATCAAAATCCTTATAAAAAATAAGATGTAAGAATTTTTATTTTTTGATAGTTTTTGGGTTTTCTCTCAATTTTAGATCAAATGATTTATTTTAAAGGTTATTATTATTATTATTGTGTTATACTAGTAGCATTAGGTTGGCTCAAATGACTATCTTATTATATCCATGCAATTGAACTTATCCCATTCTTGTAGGATATACTAATTTGATTAGGAATGGAGGCCCCAGAGAAAAGAAGGATTGGAAATATACCATCCTATTCAATGATAGTCCTCAAAGGATCCAAATATTGTGAAGGAGAATTGTTGATTTTAGCCCTCAAAGGACTTAACATTTGCCAAGAATGTATTAAAAGCATAAAAGCCTTTGAGAAAAATGATATTAAAGAAGAAATTATTATAAGTGGAGAGGTATCCTAAGGTAAAAGTCTATTCTATTTCCTTTATGAAGTTAGACAAACTTATTTCTTTCATAATGCAAGGAAAATATTTATTTCATGTTGATAGCAGTCCATAATTCTAAACAAAGCATGTGCCACACTCTAACAAAATGTGCTACATAAGAAAGAGAAAACTTGTTAGAACTATAAGTGGCACATTTTTTTAAGCATAGATTTAATCGATATCATTTAAACTATGTTAGATATAAAGAAAAAGAGAAAACGATGTTTGAAAAGTGAGTGAAAGGTGGAAGCATGAGAAAAAGTAAGAAGAGAGCAAGAGCAATAGAGATTCAAGCAAAAAAGGGAGAGACCAGTGTGTGGAAACTCCAACAATCACAATGTGTGACCTACATTTCCTTGTAAGAAGCTGGGAAGAACAGTTGTTTATTAGTGTTAAAATAATAGTAATACAATGTCACACTGACATAGGTATAAAAGAGAGGGACATGTTATTTTTCTCATCTTTTGAAACATTAATACATTACTGTCTCTTTCCTCATTACCTTGCTCATAGCTTCTATGGCTTCTCACCTCTTTCTGTCTTTCTCCATTTCTAGTATTTCTCTCTCCTCATCACTATTTTTCTCTTTCCTACACTCCTCTCTCTTCTGCAATCTTCTCTCTCTCTCTCCAGTCTACTTCTTGACAAGTGGTATCAGAGCGTTGGTCTTTGATCCAGTTTTCTTCTCTTTTCTACATATTCAATCCAATTTTTCATATAAAAACCAAATTCAAACTAGTACTACAAGTACAAGTCATGGACAATGACGAGCAGTGGTTTGCAAGACATCACAATTGTAAGAAGATTATATCTAGAGATCTTTGGGACAGATATGGTGGTGGAAGGATAAAATAGTAGGTCATCATCAAATTTTCATGCAATTTTAAAGGTAACATGGTCAAATGGGAGTTAACCTGGCTTAGAAGGGAAACAAACCATGGTTACTTTTCTAGGAGAGGGTTCTCTTTCCCCTTTCTTGGAGCTTCCTGTAGGTTTCATGGAGTTTGCAACCAAGATCTTCTTCTATCTGTCAAACCCTTTCTCTTCCTGACAAAGTAACAGCAGACCAAGCTTTCTCGCTTCAAGATCTTCATATTCATTGCCTATGAGCTCCAGCCAAACTTCATCATGGTGCACAGGACAGCCCCAAAAAATGTGACGTATTACTCACCTTGATTTCAACCTGCTCTCTGCTCTCCTTGCTCAATCTTCAGGTCTTGGCACTTCAGCTAGTCATTGGCAAGTGAAATCTCTAGCAATAATCATCAAGATTGCACTCCGTTTTTCATCCTCAAGATTTCTTGAACCCCCCTAACTATGCAGCCAATCATTGCTTAAATCAGTCCATTCATATAATGCAATGTTTACTTGATGCATATTGGATCCAATTAGTGAATTAGAAGCTTTTAAATGAAATTTCCAACATTGTATTCAATCCAATTGATTAAGCTCTATTGATTGATAAGATTACTTACTCTAATCTATTGATTTGTTAATGATTATTTATTCATGGTAAAATATATTATAATCCCCTTGTAAAAGGGTAATTCAATAGTGAGTCATTGCTTGGTAAGACCCTCTTCCTATCCATTTTGCCAAATTTCAATTCTCTTGCATTTCATGAAAAGAGTTGAATGAATATTTTAGTAATGCATATCAAGTTGATTGATTAGAGTATTATGCCACTACCATGTTGATGTTCCCACTAAGAAAAAAGGTGGATGGCGTGGGAGATAGTAAGACAAAAGAGAGGTGACCCTCCCTCACTATTAAAGATCCCGAAGGGTGCAACCAACTATCGGAGCCCATGTAGGGAGTATGTCCTACTGTTTTATCCCTCACACAAGTACAACGAGTTGAGATTTGAATATTGAAGCACTTTCAAATACTCAAGTACCTTCAAGAGCAAAATAGGGGATTTATAGGACATTGTAGTGTATATACAGATCATTGCAAGTATCATCTTCATTATTGAAGTACAGATGCAAGTATTACAGGAGGGTGTCCATAAGTCCCATCCAAATTACTACAATGTTTGGTAGCTATTAGGCAGCACTACCATTTTTTGCTCTTAAAAGGTGGAAATAGGATACTTGCAAGTTAAAACAAGGTGCAAACCTGGACAATTCAGCCTCAAAGATTGAATTGCCGAATTTGTTGTCCTAAACTTGTGATAATGTGCTATAACTCATGTTGAAGAGGGCATCGTTGGCTTCTTCTTTTTTTTAAATTGAATATCAAAGTTTCTTAGCTCAAGTTATAGCCAATTTTCTGACAAGGTATACTACAGGATTGCACTACTATGGCTGGTCATAAATGAAAGAGTAAGGCCCAAGATGAGTATGCACAATAAATCAAAGATTCCATGCTATATCATACACCTCAAGAGGTACCTAAAGAGCTGCTGATGCAAGGTGAAATTAGTGCACTTAATAATACCATGTGTGAACATGAGATTAGACATGCTCAATGGCATATGGAGCTGTTACCCATAGCAAAATGGGGTTGCAAAAAGGAAAAATATATATATTATAGAAGTTGCATTGGCATTGATAGCTAAAAAGAATTTTCCAAAATAATTTTTTATCTAAAGCTATCCATACTACTATCTATATTATAAATAGAACTCCCATAGACAGCTACAGTTCATGGGATGACCCCCAAAGAAATCTTTACAAGTAAAAAGTCCAATGTGTCACACTTGAAAGTGTTTGGTTGTGTTACATATGTTCGTGTGCTAGATGAGCTATGAATAAATATTGATCCAAAGTCTGAAAAATATATTTTTATTAGATGCACTTTAGAGCAGAAAAATGGTATTCCTATTATAACCTTGTCACAAGTGAGTTTAGAGTGAGCAAGGATGTTATTTTTAATGAGATGAGCAATTGGTATACATCTAGTAGTGATAGATTGGATGATGATCATGATCATGATAGATATGTACAGAAAGAAAAGCAAGAATCGTGTATCCTTAGTGGACCAAAAACATCATCTGGTGCTAGATCTATAGTTAGCCCTAAGTTTGAGAGACTAAGGAGAAGCCCCATAGCTTCAAGTAAAGAAATAAGAAAGTTTTAGATGGTAATGATACATTTACTAGTCATTTGGGGTTTGATGGAAATTCCAATGGTTCAATGAGTTTGGATGATGAGCTTGGCATCCTTTCAATTAGAACACTAGGTGTATAGAGAGCACATAGTAATGTAAAGGCTACACTGAGTGATCGAGTGGTACTTAGGTCTACCAAGGTCAAATACCCTATTAAAAGGTTTGGTTTTGAAGGTTATGCAACTTACCATTATTCTTATATGATAAAGTTGGTTGAGGATGTTGAGACCACTTGTTTTGAGGATGTTATTGGTCATGCTCATTGGGATGCAACAATAGATAAGGAGATGGTTGCATTAGAAGCCAATAAGACTTGGAATCTAGTATCATTACCTAAGAGTAAGAAATTGGCTCTAAGTGGGTATATAAAATTACGCATAATGCAAACGGTTCTATGAGCAAATATAAGGCTAGGTTGGTTGCAAAAGACTATGCTCAAAATATGGCATAGATTATGAAGAGACATTCAGTCTAGTTGCTAGGATGGCAATTGTTAGATGTGTGATTACTTTGGTAGTAGCCAAAGGTTAGAATTTACAAAAATGGATGTAAAGAATACCTTCTTGCATGGTGAATTGCAAGAAGATGTGTACTTGGAGCAGCCAGCTACTACTGGTTATGAGGATTTAGAGTATCCCATGTATATGTGTAGGTTGAAGAAATCACTCTATGGGTTGAAGCAAGTACCTAGAGAATGGTCTGGTAAGATCAGAGAAGTATCTTGTCAACATTGTATTTTACGTTTCTAATGATGATCACTAACTTTATGTGAGAAAGTGTAACGTGTCCGTTTGACCACTTGTGGAACATGTCTTAGCAGCGCATCAGGAGGGGAGTCTAGAAAGTGCCACTTGGCACAAGCAAGGAATGTCACAAGGTTTGTGATCTAGGTCTTCCAGAGTCTGCCCCAAAGTGGAAGTATCCAGCCATTCCCACTTAGGACCAACCTGAAGTCAAGATTTCTTTCCTATCAGCCAAGTCCCTAGGAAGTAGCTAGCATCCAACTCCAGATGAACCACTTTGCATAGGAACAACAGAGTCGAAGTGAATTTATGTTACACTTGGTTCATGGAGAATAGGAAATGAGAGGGATGCGAAGCTCAACCTTTCTGCCCATAAGGCATAGTCCCATTCCGCTCCCCTAAAACAACATAAATCAGGATTCTAACTCTACTGACTCTAGGTCTTCACAGTCTCGTTATCACGTCTTTAGAGAAAAGTTCCCAGCTAACTGGGACCACCCTTCCGTAGTAGGATGGACCCAAGTCACGTCCACTGCACTTTTCTCGGGTTGCTTAGTTATCTAATTACCTACCACATTATGTTTGACATGCAAAAGCAGCTTCCTTAATTATTTAATTTAAACACGGGTTCCTTCACGTAACTTAGGCACTGACATCAAAAAAACAATGTCAAGCAAGTTCATTTTCCAAATATTTGACCTTTATTTATATCATAGTCTTGGAATACATCAAGTATCATGCCCGAAGGCTATCCCAGCAATCAACAGGATTGCTGCTCCAAGTTTCACCCATAGACTAGTACATGGGCCTCGAGATCCCATCTTGAGTCACGTCAGCCTCTTATGCGGGATCCGGAGGCAAGGAATTTACAACTAGAGCCTCCCTTGGCACCCAAGCGTCCTCCCGCTCCAAGCAGCACTCACGGAGAGACCTCTTGCGGCAGGTCCGTTCCATGTACCCGGCGTGGCTAACAATCCCCTTGAATAGGGCCAGGCAGACAGTCAAAGGTAACTGAACGTGCCTCTCCCTCCAGGCTATTAACCTGAAGCATTAAGTGTTTAGCCTTGAATTAGTTCCTTGAGCAAAGAAGTTCAAAAAATGTACCTAAGTGTACAATCATGATCATTTCAGTGGTCGTTCGTACGACCAACTACTAAGGTGTGATTCCTTTTTCCTGAATATTCCTAGCATTCGATCCTGGATCGTTCGGGACTTAGCGAGATTCCAAGGGCTTGGCAAGCTAGGTTGCTTGTTTCCCCTTTTTCTTTGGGTTAGGGTTTGTACCCTACCGACCCCAATTATCCTTACCTTAGGTCTCCTTGTAAAATAGATCTTAGACAACCCCGTCATCCTCAGTTGGTCAATTTGCTTCTTGACAATTCACAATTTCCCTAAGTTTGACAAATCGGTCCCCAAGAGAGAGAGTTGTAGTAGGGCGACTACTCGACTTCTTAACGAATATAGCTCGTAATTAGATCTTGACTCCCTTGGCCTAAGATGTAGTAGCAGCATCTTATGATTTAGTTGTAGTAGTATCTGACCTTGCAGGCTAGTTGCATGAGATAGGTAGCAGTGCCTATCTTGAGGGATTACATCCCTTTGTCGATATTACTAGGATTCGTGTCCTAAGGCATGGTACCCTCTCATTACTCGCAACTTAGAATGATCTAAGTATGAGAACGCTGGATTAACTCTGCAAGCGCTTATCTTTTCATATTGAATGTAACTATCACTTCATGCGTGTTGCATCCTATATGCTATTCACCAACTGAAATATAACCCTTTTCCTTTTCATACATTTACTTATGCATGCAGGTTATGCTATGTACAGTTACTATGATATTGAAATAAAAACATAATCTTTTCCTTTCCCATGCAAGTCACGCGAAATAAAATGTAGTTGTTTATGCCAAAATATAACCCTTTTATTCCTCTCCATAGCAACTCCCTATTCTTTAATTAAACATCCTTCTACGAATCAACCTATTCACGGTCATCACAAGGGATTTTTTTTTTGGTACAAATGCATTGTGTACAACATAACTCAATTCTTGCCAATGTAAGTTACCCAATGCAAACCTTCCAATGCATGTGAGCATCGCAATATATATTTAACCTATGTGCGCGATGCAACTAGGACATTATTGCATGAGTGCATCTTTTAACACATGAACCATATATTCACGAATGCAACAGCCTTTCATCATGATGGTGCAGGAAATATAAGTACCTTATGATGCGATCTAAAACTTTCCCAAACATTCCTATGATCTTTTTAAAACAAAGTGTTCAATTATAGTAAATTTTCAATGCGATTAAGACTACCCTATGCGAATTTTATACTTATTGCACCTATATCATGCAGAAACAAAAAGGGTGAATTTGATGGAACATGAACTTTTGCAGGAGGGGTATTATCAGGTTTCGCGCTTCGGGTGGGGACTCCTACATGTGCCCCTTTTACTCCCGTCTGTGCTCCTCTCGTGTGGCGCTTTGGGGCCATCGCAATCGGGGCTAGGCCAGGTGGAAGGTGTGCTGAAATTTCCTATAACTGGCAGTCCTTCCCTCCCGCAAGGGAGCTCCCTTCACAGATGAATTGCATCCCTTACGCGATTCCGCGAGTGAACCACCCTTAAGAAGGCTCTTTATGGGAGCTTCTAGAAGCTTCTTCGAAGCTTTTTTTTTTTGGTTTCTGACAAGGGGACCCAAACGGCATCGAGCTGAGGATGGGGAGGAAGACGAATATGATGATGATGATGATGAGGGGGGGTTGCTATCAGGCAGAGGGGGTGGCACTGCTGTCAGGCGGGGGGGGGGGGGCAGCATTGCTGATCATAGGGGGGGGAAGGGCGCTGCCTAAGACCACAAGGGGGGAGGGGGGGGAGACGTCCATTTAACAGCCGCCACCCCTCCACCTAGGGGGGTGCATGCTCCCCCCTCTCCCTCTCTTAACTCCCTCTCTCTCCCCGATATGTTGTCGGTGGGGAGAGAGAGGGAGATGTAAAAATTTTTATAAAAAATTTGAAAAAAAAGGGAGGGAGATAGAGATATTACATCCTCTCCCCCTTAGAGGAATTGAGATATCCTCATCTCGAGAAGACCTGGGGGTATTGTTGGTTGAGAGTATTTTCATCCATCCAGGTGGCATCCTCTTCTGGATAATCTTTCCACTGGATGAGGTATTCTCTCAAGGTCCTTGATCTCAAATGCCTCTCGCTAACATCTAGGATTCTATCAGGCCGTAGCTCAAGGACTCCTTGGCTAGGCATTACAATTTGTTGATCGTCAAGTGCATGATTCAGATTAGGTAGATACTTTTTCAATAGGCTAATGTGGAATACATTATGAATCTTTAGAGTTGCGGGCAGCTGTAGTGTGTAAGCATTAGGCCCTAGGCACTTGATGATCTTATAAGGTCTGCAATACCTCAGACTTAGCTTCTGGTACTCTCCCAAGGACAATGAACTCTTTTTAGGACGTACATGGATGAAGTCCATATCACCTTCGACGAAGGATCTGTCTTGCCATTTCAAGTCAGCGTAGGCACTCTGTCTATCCTTGGCAGCTTGAATGTATTGTCTTATTGATTTGATTTGATCATCCATGTCTTCTAGCATCTATCTTGAAGCTTCTACCCTCAAAGTTGGATCTGAGAAGTTCAAAGGGGTACGACAATCATGCCCATACAATGCTTGAAAAGGGGTCATTTGAATACTCTATTGGTATGAAGCATTGTAAGCAAACTCAACCAGTCATCGTAAATATTGAATCCACTTTTTGGGTTCACAACAGCAGTATGCCCTAAGCATATCTTCAATGACTTGATTGACTCGTTCTATTTGACCATCAGTTTGGGGATGGTAAGATGTACTGAAACAGAGTTGAGTTCCAATAGCCTCAAAGATATCCCTCCAGAAGTGTGATGTGAAAAGAGAGCCAGATCACTAATGATTCTTCTGGGTAACCCATGAATTTTGAATATTTCCTTGATGAATAATCTTGCGATGTCTGAAGCTTTATAGTTTGTCTTGACAGGGATGAGATGTGCAACCTTGGTGAGCATATCTACTACAACCAAAATAGAGTTATATCCTCCCTGAACTTGGGGTAGAGCAACAATAAAGTCCATACTAATGAACTCCCATTTCATTTGTGGAATGTCAAGTGGTTGCAATTTCCCAGGCATTTTAACATGTTCTACCTTAATGCGTTGACAAGACAAACATTCCGTGACATATTTGAGTACGTCTCCCTTGAGTCTTTCCCAATAATAGCTCTTTCTGACCGTATTAAGGGTCTTGGCATAACCAAGATGTCCTGAGAAAGGGGAGTCATGGGCTTCCCAAAGTATCTTCTACTTGAGAGTTTGGCTTGAAGGGATACATAATCTTTTCCTAAAGTAGACAAGCCCACTACTGACGGAGAATTCTTGATACTTCGTCTTTAGCTTCGGGTCTTGATCCTTGATGGGGATCTCCCTTAGCATTTTTTGATAGACTAGGTCATGATATGCCCCTTCTTTTGCTAGCTCAAGAATTGGGTTGTTTGGCATTGATACCTTTGTGGCTAAAGACCTTGCTGCTGATGGATCTTGCAAAATAAGAGAATTTAGAAATGCCTTGCGACTAAGTGCATCGGCGACTACATTCTCTTTTTCAGGCCTATATTTGATTTCAAAATCATATTCTTCTAGCACTTCAATCCATCGACGTTGCCTCATATTGAGCTCATTTTGGGTGAAAATACATTTAAGACTATTGTGGTCCGTTACTAAGGAAAATTTGTTACCTAGCAAATAATGTCTCCAAAGTTTGAGAGCATGGATGACAGCCAACAACTCTAGGTCATGGATAGCATACTTCCTTTCATGGCTATCCAATTTTCTTGAAGAATATGCTATGGGATGACCTTCTTGCATAAGTACACATCCTAAAGCAAGTGGATTAGCATCAGTTACCACTTCAAACTCCTTGCTAAGATCAGGAAGTTTTAGGATGGGTGCTGATACTAAGCTTTGCTTTAGTTTGTCAAAGCTGGTCTGTTCAGCAGGTGACCATACAATCGCTACTTGCTTCTTTAGTAGATCACTCAGAGGTGCTGTAATCAAAGCATAATCTTTTATGAAAATCCAGTACCACCCTGTCAACCCAAGAAAACTACGTATTTCTTTGACAGAAGTTGGTGTTGGCCGTTCCAAAACATCTCTGACCTTGGCTGGATCTACTGAAATTCCTTCTGCTGATACAATGAATCCCAGATATTCAATCTGTCGCTTGAAAAATGTGCACTTCTTCTTCTTGGCATAAAGCTTGTGTGCTCTCATTGTTTCAAGAACAATGTGAAGCTGGGGTTCATGATCTTTTCCCTGTTTTGAGTAGATTAGGGTATCGTCAAAAAAGACGAGTATGAATTCATCAAGATAGGGCCTAAAGATATCCTATGTTAACCTGTTGAAGGTAGTAGGAGCATTCCTCAGCCCGAATGACATCACTAGGAATTCGAAGTGTCCATACCTTGTACGGAATGCAGTCTTCGGAATATCTTCTTCCTTGATCCTTATCTGATAATACCTAGATCTGATATCTATCTTTGAGAAGACCTTTGCCCCTTGAAGACGGTCAAGTAATTCATCTATTCTTGGAATGGGTATTTATTTTTTATAGTTGCTTGATTCAACCCTCTGTAGTCAATGCATAGGTGAAGCGTTCCATCTTTTTTCTTTTGGAACAGCATTGAAGCTTCCCATGGAGAACTACTAGGTCGGATGTAGCCTTGATCTAACAGTTGCTTGAGTTGCTCTCTCAGTTCGATAGCTTCCGGAATGGACATCTTATATGGCCTCTTTGCGACCAGTGTAGCTCCTGGCACAAGTTTGATTTTTTGGTTGACTTCCCTTTGGGGAGGAAGTTTGATCTAACAGTTGCTTGAGTTGCTCTCTCAGTTCGATAGCTTTCGGAATGGACATCTTATACGGCCTCTTTGCGACCAGTGTAGCTCCTGGCACAAGTTTGATTTTGTGGTTGACTTCCCTTTGGGGAGGAAGTTTCGTCTGATCTTCGGGGAATATGTCTGCATATTCCTTTAACCATGAAGATTCTTCTCCAGATTCGTGATTTTGATCTAGCTTATTTGGTTTAATCAGATAGACAGGTAGACCCTTTTGAACACCTTTTATTATTCGTGTTGCTTTTGCCAACTGCATTTTTGGCTTACCAACCTCACTTTGAGTCGTGACTAGTTCCCCTTTAGAATTTTGGAAGGAGACTTGGCCCTTCCCACAGTGGATGTGGGCATCATTGGGTATTAGCCAATCCATTCTGAGTAAACATTCGTGGACACCTATGTTCATTACCCTGAATCTCACAGAAGTTGGCTTCCCACCCAGTAGGAATTTCACCTTAACAGTTTGCCTAATACAAGTGACCTCACGACCATTTGCTAATTCCACAAGTAAAGTAGGTGCATCTATTGTGGCTATCCCTAATCTCTTTGCACAAATTGATGAGATGAAGAAATGTGTACTGCCACAGTCAATCAAGGTTTTGAAGCTTTTACCTTGATATTCTGATGGAGTTTGAATCACCGAGAATTGGCGATTTGGACCCTTCTTGTGAAGAGTGGCGTGAACCATTGCCCTCTCAATGTCAGCATCCATGGATGGATCTTCTTCATTGTTCAGCTCCTTGTTGGAAACAGTGGAGGATCTTCCTCTGGCCATAACAGTGGTTCCTTGGCCATAAGCGGCTCTATTTTGACCTTGGAATTGCCCCTGGTGATGCCCTCTGCCAAGCTTGGGACACTCCCTCTTGAAGTGTCTGGGCTCGTTGCAATGGAAGCAACGTGGCTTGTGATCATTGCTTAGTGTTGGAACAAAGTTGTTAATAGCATTGACCCTAGCTTTCTTTCTTTGGCCCTGATTCTACCCCTGCGCTCTCTTAGTTTGAGCCTTAAACATGCCCTTATTCTAATCTTTGTAAAGCCAAATCATGTTGTTCCTTGGTTTGGTCTGCACCTCCTGTATTATTGGAGCAACTCGAATGAGTGTGTCTTGTAGGTCTGTTGGGTGCATTGATTCCAATCGAGTGTTTATGGGTGGATTCAACCCAATACAGAATTTTGACACCTGCTGTGTCATATCCATTGGGGGTGCATACTTTAGGAGTGAAATGAACTTCAAATAATATGCTTCAAGGAATAATCCTAGCTGCTTCAATTCATAGAATTCATTCATCTTTTGTGTGCGGTAGGCAGGTGGCAAATACCTCCCTCGCACAGCTTCCTTAAGCTTATCCCAAGTGACTGTCCCCTCCGAGATCACTTGGTCTCTACACCATTGTGTCCACAAAGTCTCACTTCGCCTGTAAGCTTAAGTTTGGTGAGCATGGCTTGGTTAGCAGGTGCAGTTCCTAATTCCTCAAAATAGTCCTCCATGGACTCAATCCAGATCTCAGCGTCGGCTTGAACAATCCTTCCCTTGCCATCAAACTCGGGTGGCTTAATTTGTTTGAGAAGGAATTTCTTCTCTTGAGCCACAACTGGACTTAATGCAGGAGTCAAATTTGGAACCTGCGCTTGGGGTTGCGTCTGAACAATAAGATTCTTTATGTTAACATCTTATCATGCGTTCCCATATTACATTAATATGAATAGCACAGCTTTTTAGCTAAGTAATTTAATCACTTAACACCTTAGTTAACATTTATGATCAAGATAGACAATGGTAAAAAGTCTTATTTATTCATGAGGTCATAACCCTTTGAGTACATTTATTTTGGATAAGTAGGGCAGGCTGATAGATACATCAGTTTGGGGAAAATAGGATTGTGTTACATTCGGCTACAGGGACAAAATAATAATATGGAGTAGGGTCATGGATTTTCAGGAAGCGGTAAGTCATAGGAAGCTTGGGGTATCCCTTCCTTTGATACCCACTCTTCTCATAGCACCCTAACACTTTGATTATATCGCTAGAGATCACCTGTGTTACTTCTTCATAGACATACTTGTTCTGCTTGACTTGCCGACCGCTAACATGCAGAGTTGTGTTTACGTGAGTTTCGACAAAGATGAACAGCTTCACGATCTTTAATTCCTCCATCCACTTGATTCTCTTCAAGTTGGTCTGAAGGTACGCGAGTCGGTGGGCTGCTATGTAGTATATTCCTGAGTCTCCCGTCCATCTCCGCTCCACATACAGGGACGAAGGATTATAGATGCGGTCCAGAATATCCATCATGCCAAGCCTATGACGATGATTCGAAGCATGCATTGCAGTTATGAACATGACCCGGAACACCAAGAACTTATAAAACACTGCTCTATTCTACTCACCTTCCCCTGTTTATCCCCTTATTCCCTTTATTTTCCTCCATTAAGTTCCCTTGTAATCTTTAGATCTCGTTGGTTCGCTTTGATACCAACCGTAACATGTCCGCTTGACCACTTGTGGGACACGTCTTAGTAGCTCATTGGGAGGGGAGTCTAGAAAGCGCCACCTGGCACTCGCAAGGAATGTCATAGGGTTTGCGATCTAGGTCTTCCAGAGTCTGCCCCGAAGCGAAAGTATTCGACCATTCCCACTTAGGACCGACTTGAAGTGAGGGTTTCTTTCCTATCAGCCAAGTCTCTAGGAAGTAGCTAGCGTCGAGCTCCAGATGAACCACTTTGCGTAGGAACAACAGAGTCGAAACGGATTTATGTTGCACTTGGTTCATGGAGAATGGGAAACGAGAGGGATGCGAAGCTCAACCTTTCTGCCCATAAGGCATAGTCCCATTCCACTTCTCTAAAACAGCCTAAATCGGGATTCTAACTCTACTGACTCTAGGTCTTCACAGTCTCGTTATCACGTCTTTAGAGAAAAGTTCCCAGCTAACTGGGACCACCCTTCCATAGTAGGATGGACCCAAGTCACGTCCACTGCACTTTTCTCGCGTTGCTTAGTTATCTAATTACCTACTACATTATGTTTGACATGCAAAAGCAGCTTCCTTAATTAATCAATTTAAACATAGGTTCCTTCACGTAACTTAGGCACTAACATAAAAAAAACAATGTCAAGCAAGTTCCTTTTCCAAATATTTGACCTTTATTTATCATAGTCTTGGAATACATCAAGTATCATGTCGAAGGCTATCCCAGCAATCAACATGATTGCTGCTCCAAGTTTCACCCGTAGACTAGTACACAGGCCTCGAGATCCCATTTCGAGTCACGTCAACCTCTTCTACGGGATCCGGAGGCAAGGAATTTACAGCCAAAGCATCCCCTAGCACCCAAGCGTCCTCCCGCTCCAAGCAGCACTCACGGAGAGACCTCTCGTGGCGTGTCCGATCCATGTACCCGGCGCGGCTAACAACCCCCTTGGATAGGGCCAGGCAGGCAGTCGGAGGTAACTGAACTTGCCTCTCCCTCCATGCTATTAACCTGAAGCATTAAGTGTTTGGCCTTGAATTAGTTCCTTGAGCAAAGAAGTTCAAAAAATGTACCTAAGTGTACAATCATGATCATTTCAGTGGTCGTTCGTACGACCAACTGCTAAGGTGTGATTCCTTTTTCCTGAATATTCCTAGCATTCGATCCTGGATCGTTCAGGACTTAGCGAGATTCCAAGGGCTTGGCAAGCTAGGTTGCTTGTTTCCCCTTTTTCTTTGGGTTAGGGTTTGTACCCTACCGACCCCAATTATCCTTACCTTAGGTCACATTAATCAAAACAAGAACAATCCATGTGCAGGAGATACTACAAATAGATGGATACTTTAATTCATTTCTAAGACATGTACCCAAGGTGATGATGCCATGAAGATACATGTGGAAGATCGGAAATAGCCAAAACATAGTCAATAGGCTCAAAAACAAGCAAAGGGTAGAGGCTTCTAACCTTGTCATCTCTAGCAAAAACAAGACTACCATAGTTGATCTTTCTTAAAGAATCAACAAAGGACACATAGTAGCTATCATTGTCTAACTATCCAACTAAAATAAGGTTTTTGTCAAACCCGAGACATGATGCACATCATGAAGTACAATTGAAGGAACAATATCAAAATGTAGCCCAACATCACCTGTGTAAATGATATCCAATGCAGTGTCATCTCCTAGCTAATAGAACTCCTAATAGTATGGTAGTTATGAAACCAATGGAGATGTAGGGTAACAAGGAAGGAAGTCCCCCGAATCAAAAAGCCAATACTGAGAGTAAGTGAACAATGCATCAATCAACTTAGTAGTATCAAGAGATGAAGCTGCAATAATGTAGTCATGAGAACTCTACTCCAATGCATTTATTTCCTCTATCTTCACACTATACTTAGGTACAATCTTAGTGGACTTTGCATATTCCTGTACGTTCCCCTTTCCTTTCTCATTGCGCCTATCATTGCATGTTTTATGGCATTGTAGCCTAGTGTAACCCTATTGCACACAATAATGACATAACAAAGAAAACTTACAATCACGTACTTACTAATGAGATTTTCCAACGAGACTAAGTCTTTTTGCTATGGTGTTGTGAGTGCTTGCCATGGTTATTATTATAATTTTTACAATTTCTACCTCTAATAGAGTAAGTGCATTAGAAGTGCATACTAAATTAATATTTTTCATGTTTACTTCTATGAGTAAAGCACTTTCAATATCACTACACTTAAAACCACCCTCAAGGGGATTAGCACTCATAGCAGTATGAAATTTATCTCATGACCTAAGCAATGTGATAAGCAAGAACAAAGACTTTACGTTATCCTCAAAACTCAATGTCCTACAAGACAAGCTGGCCAAAAATAGAGTTGAACTCATTCAAATGTGTAGACATAGGAGTGTCCTCCTTCATGCAAAGGTCCACGAGCTTATTTAATCCATACAACTAAGATACAGGAGTCTGCTTGTCATAAAGATCAAGGATCTTCTTGATAACATTGAAGTAGACCTACTTAGACAAAGATAGTATGATAGTGGACTTGCATAACTCATTGAGCTCATCCCAATCTTCTCTATCCCAACCTTCAAGATTTATACCCTTTGTTTTCAATGGCCCGACATGCTTTTTCTGCATCAATACTTTCCATATTTTTGTCTTCTAACATTTGAATTTGTTATCACCAAGTTTTCCAATGTTGAAAATGGCACTATCAACTAATGCAAGAAGTACTTGCCATTATGACTATAACTAACTATAAAATACAAGAGTAGAGGCTACTCTAATTACTACAAAATAGCCCCAAAATTGAGCCAAAGGGGTGGGAAAAAGGGAGAGAACAAAAGAGGGTATAGCTTTCCATAAAATGCAATCAAGAGAGTGCCAAATCAAAGTGTATACTCTCCAAAGGAAGATATGATGGCCCTCATCTAGCCTCCAACGTCATTAAAAAAGTCCATTTAAAAAAGGCATATAGTACTAAGGAATGTAATTTTTTCTAAATTAATTTTTTGTCAACAAGAGATCATGAGCCTTAATGCTTGCACATGTCTTTTTTATGCTCCACTATTAATGGATAGCGACAAAATTGGTAGTAGTCGACGCTTTCTTTCCTTTATGACCCATGGGACTTTGCTTGCACCTTTGCAAGTTCACTTTTGCAATGTTCTTATCCTTCTCCATTTGCTCCAAACATGATTTCAATGAAGCATTCTCCTCCTCCAAGGTCAAAGTTTGTTGTGTGTCCTCTGCCATCTCTTGTTCCTTATCTTTGCATTGCTTAATTCTTCTTCAAGTTTTTGCACTTTTGTTTTCCTGATCTTGAAGGAATTTTTGCAAGACATTTAGAGAACCCTATGCGTGTAACAAAGATTGACGAGTGTTATATAATATTGATTGATAATATAGGTGCAATTGAAGATTGGCACCCAATTGTTTGCAATAACCTAGTAGACCTTATTCATATTTACTTAAATCATTCATCCCTGACAAAAGTTAGCAATGAAAAAGTGGAATTAAAAGGTGGATTTAGCCTAGTAATAGGGTCATTATTAGGATATAACGAACCCCTACCTAAAGATTGATATGTTTATTTCCCTTTGAACGATATTAGGAAGCAATTGTTGTATCTAGACCATGGTTACTATAAGGGGTCTTTATAAGAGCATGCTTTTCATCCACTCAAACATGCAAATCTACTTTCCTCTTATAATTATTTATGTCCCTAGGTGTTCAACTAGGAAATGCAAGGTAGCTAAGAAAATGAAGGAGAGTAAATTTATGACAATAATAATGATTTACAAGGATTAGAGAGTAAAACAATACATGAAAAATACTTAAATATGTATATTATACATAGTCATGCACCATTAGGGATGGAAAATACCAAATTTTGAGAGGGAAGAAAAAATGTCAATTTTTAGGGCCATAATTAATTTATGCTACTACTGATGTAGCACTTAAGAGGAGTAGTGGAGTATAAAGAGGGTATATAACTACCTCTACAAGGTCTCACGAACCACTTATAAGGGTATAAAAAAGTAAAACTAGTTGGGAGGCTATTAATACAAAAATGTGTATTAAAAATGAGTACTTCAACTTGTAATATGATTAGGCACTTTTTAAGGGAAATTTATTTTTTAAATAAATTTAGAAAAAAAATTGGGCCAAAAATATATGTGAGTTGCTAATATGGCACTTTTGAAAAAGTGGTTAGAGGATTAAAAAAGCCAGTTACTAAGGTGAAAAGAAAAGGAGATACCCTCCTTTCTAGGTAGGGTCTACAATAAAAAGTAAGGTGGAGCTTAGGAATGTTGGGGGACTAGTCGACATAAAGGCACACAATGATGGCCACGGAAGAGAGACTAATCTAAGATTAAGGATTTCTAATTAATTTCTTACGAGCGTTGAGAATGTAAGCATGTGAACTCTCCTTATACTGGAGGGGATAAGGGTAGCTGAGTGTGAATGGTCCTGAGGGGAAGGGAAAACCCTAACCCTAGCCAGCTGGGGCTATATAAATAGCCCATGGATCTACATCAACTCATGAGTGAGAGTGACCTAAGTTGTACTTTCATGAGCAATTGAATAAGTAAGACTTGTTCTTGTACTTGTGAGCTCTTCTCTCCCTCTTGTGCACACTTCAATCTTTGCTTCCACTCTGATTTTCCACAACAAGGCCCTTTTTAAGACCATATTTTCATGGAAGAGAGACTAATCTAAGATTA
Organism: Lygodium microphyllum; assembly: GCF_053477565.2. Lineage (NCBI taxonomy): Eukaryota > Viridiplantae > Streptophyta > Polypodiopsida > Schizaeales > Lygodiaceae > Lygodium > Lygodium microphyllum. Next base: position 161,485,841 of record NC_141136.1, on the reverse strand, counting down.
AGGATTCCTAATTAATTTCTTACGAGTGTTGAGAATGTAAGCATGTGAACTCTCCTTATACTAGAGGGGATAAGGGTAGTTGAGTGTGAATGGTCATGAGGAGAAGGGGAAACCCTAACCCTAGCCAGCTAGGGCTATATAAACAACCCATGGGTCTACATCAACTCGTGAGTGAGAGTGACCCAAGTTGTACTTTCATGAGCAACTAAATAAGCAAGACTTGTTCTTGTACTTATGAGCTCTTCTCTCCCTCTTGTGTACACTTCAATCTTTGCTTCCACTCTGATTTTCCACAACGAGGCCCTTTTTAAGACCATATTTTCCCTAATGCTCCCCTTAATAGCTATTCATTTAGCAAAAACATAAAAGTACTAGTCTATGATAAGAATTGCCTTCGAACGGTCAAGTTTTTGGCCCCCATTAACTTCTTATGAAAGCCAAGAGGGATATTTTCAATGAATCAGGCAAGTAACAGAAAGTTTTGTCATTATTAGAGTAGGTCAAGAGTTTGCAGTAGGGCACCCACTTCTCATGTGAATCTTGAAAGGCACTTTACATTTTTAAAGGTGGGCATTCAAATAGTTGGTTGAGTTGGTGCACAAATCAGATGTTGTATGCGCGCGTAGTGAATGCCAAAAGGTCCCCAAGAACAAAGAACTCTATAAAAGCTCATAAAGCAAGAAGAAATGTTTGCACGATATGAGACAAAAAGACAAAATGGGTGCAATCTCCCCCATGCCTTGTGTGAGCGCTTCACAAGGCATGTATTTATAAATTTATTAATCTCCAAGCTCAAAAATAGCCCAATTTACAATTAGCATGCTTTTGGCTTTTGTGTTTGCTTTTGCCCAAATAAAGAGTAAAGCGTTTGGGTGTTCCAAAAGTCAGGTCGTGCCCAAATACAATGTCCAATAATTAAATATTTAAACCAAGTGCATATGTGCATACAAAAATAATAATTGTTTGTCAAGCGCTTTAATAAATAAGCACTCGTAAATAAATATTGACGCTACTCCTTTAGTGATAAGATGTGGATCCATAAAAAATAATAATTCTTCTAGATAGTCTGAATACACACCATCGCCTGGTGCTTCCCAATGCCACTGCTGACTGCTCTACACATCAACTAAAGCATTCACAATTGTTAGAAAGTAATAAGATAAAATCCACAAAAGTGAATACCTAGCAGTCTTCAGCTACAAAATAATTAAATAGGTTAGAACTCTATCCGAACCTTAAGTTAATACGAGTACACTCCAAACTCATAAACGTCCATTAATTTAAATATGTATTTTGTAGAATCACCCGATGTGGAATCACCCACATGCACATTAAATTAATATGATGTCCAAAAAGAACAAGCATTCCCGTCAACTTCTCGCACAAGGAATCCACCTTGTGTACGAGCCCCAGCAAATACATATAGTTTTACGGAATCCACCAAAAAACGTCACGAAATCCACTATGGAATATGCCTCTAGTTTTACGGAATCTACCGAAAAACCTCACAGAATCCACCGTGAAATATACCTCCTGGCATTATACCCCCAGGCTGGGATAGCAATTGTCCTCAATTGCTATTAGCTCAATGTGGAGCGAGTAGTGAGGGGTAAGTACTTAGGTCGCACGCATGCATCCATTGGGCTTCTTTAACATGATGATTTTTAAACTTAACCAAATATCTAGAATATCTACAGTGAATTCTAGTGGTGATAAAGTCAATGTCTAGAATAGTTTTAGGTTCAAGTATTTCAGTTTCTTCTTCTAACAAAGGAGGGTTTTCATAGACAGGTTGGACAAGTATTTGGCCCCTAAAAGGTCGTAGTAAACTAATATAAAAAGTATTATGGATTTTCCAATGTTGGGATAGTTCTAATTTAAATGCATTGTCATTGATTTTGTGAATTATTTTGAAAGTTCCGCAAAATCTAGGTGCTAGTTTAACAACAGGGTGCTAGTTCCATAAAATCTAGGTGCTAATTTAACATCAGTGACTACTAGAAAGAATGGTCGATTAAAATCAAGTAAATGTAAAACAAGTGCATGTGTTAAAGTATGTTTTAATAAATCAAAAGACTTTTGTTGATTGTTAGACCAATGATACACAATAACTTTCTTTAGCAATTTCATTAAAGACAATGCAAGTAATGAAAAATTTCTTACAAATTTTTTATAAAAGCTGGCAAGACCTAAGAAAGAACATAACTCATATACATTTTTAGGGATTGGCCAATTCAAAATTATCTCTATCTTTTTAGGATCAACACTAATACCATCAAAAGAAACAATGTGACCTAAGTATTCAATTTGGGTTTGAAAAAACTCACTCTTGTTAGGATTAACATATAATTGATTCTCTTTCAACAATTTGTAACCAAAGATAGATGTTCACAATGCTCATTCTCATTCCCAATATATCATCAAAGAAAACAATCACACAATTCTGATACTTCAAAAATATTTGATTCATCATACGACTGAATGTAGCTGGTGCATTAGTCAAACCGAAAGACATATTAAGAAATTCATAATGACCAAATTGAGTTCTAAATGCAGTCTTGAAAATGTCTGGTGGATCTAATCATACTTGATGATATCCAGATTTGAGATCTATCTTGCTAAAGATAGTGGCTCCTTGTAGTTTATCCATGAGATCATCTACCCTAGGGATCGGATATCTATTCTCAACAGTGAGCTTGTTTAGGGCACAAAAGTCAATGCACATCCTATAGGTATTATTTTTATTCTTAACTAATAGAACATGTACACCAAAATGAGAAATACTGGGCCTAATGAGTCCTTGATTCAACAGTTCATCAACTTATACTTGGATTTATTTCTGTTCAATCTAATTGTGACTATAAGGTGCTTTACATGGTGGTTGAGAACCTGGGATTAAGTCTATTTTATGATCTTCAGGATATGTAGGTGGTAAACCAAGGGGTGAATCAGCAGCAAAACAATCTTTAAATTGTGAAAAAATTTGTGTATGCCTAGGATGCATATTTGATTTTTCTTAGCTTCAATTTCATTCACCCATACTGAGTATGATTTGTTACCTTTTCTCAATGCAGGTTTAGCATGTGTGTAACTAAGCATGGGAAAATTATCAATGGTGTGCGTTTCATGCAATGTGATTTATTTTTCATTAGAATAAATTTTCATGGAATGTGTGGAATAATCTATGTCGAGATTATATTTGTGACGCCAAGGCATTCCTAAAATAATATCACTAGCTTGCAAATGCACAACCAAGAAATTTCTGCTCTCGATATAATCACCAATTTTAATTTCTAAATCATGAACTTCTTGTCTACCATTGTATCTCGTGCCTAAGAATACAACCTTTATGCGATAATGAGTTGAAACAGTAGGAAAATTCAATTCTTTTACCAACTTTGCATAAATAAAATCATGCATGCTTCCATCATCATGCAAAACAATCTTTTCTTGACTATGCAACACCAGACATTTCATCATTAATAATAAATGAGGATTTGGCATACATGGTAAAGTATCTAAAGCATCGCCGATAACATCATCATCTTTAGTGAAATCCGGCATATCTTTATGGTCTTCGTCTTCACTCACTCCCAACTAATTGATTTGAATAGCTTACTTCTTGGATTGACAATTCACTGCTAAGTGTCCATGTTGTTGATACTTGTAGCAAACTATAGACTTTGCTTTGGAAACATTATTGGTAATGGCTAGAAATTTGGGTATGTTGGGATTTGGTTGGAGAGAAAGCTTAGGGTTTGAATTTGTGTTTGATGGTAAAGCAAGGAATCAAGTCTAGGGTTTACGGAAATAAGAAGGAACAAAGTGATTTTGATTGAATCTTCGAAAGTTAGAATTGAATTGCTTTGTACCAAAGTTACCATTAGTCAAAAATTGTTGCGATTACTTTTCTCATCCACGAATTTTATCTTCACCATCATGCGCTAAAGAAATCGCATCCTCCAAAGTCTTTGGCTTGAACATATTCACTTATGCATAGAAGTGACCAAGCAAACCGGACATATATATGCGCTTGTGGATCGCCTCAAGAACATCTTCAAGCATTCTAAGTTGAAGTAAGACACTCCAAAAGCACTTAGTGTATTGTGATATGGATTCATGATCTCTTTGTTGTAGAATATTCCATTGTTTGATAGCTTTTCATGGAATTGAGGTGGAAGAAAATTCTACAAAAAAATCTTTTGAAAGGCATCCCAAGTAGAGAGACAATCAACACTCTTGCGAACAATAGTCCACCATAATGATACTCTGTCTGCTAAATGGTTAGTGACGCATTTAAGTTTATCTTTTTTAATATATTGCTCTTCATGGAAATAATCATCAAACTCATTGATGAAAACAAGAACAATTTTTCCGTCACGTTGCCCATTAAAAGTATCGAATTTGATATTTCTTTTAGTTATCTTGGCTTCTTTCCTGAGAGACTGTGCATCGAGTGTCGTGTTAATCGTACGCCGAATAACATCTTCACGTTATGCTCCTTGATCAATAGTGGATCATTGAAGTGTAGCCAGTTGTACTTATAAATTTTGGCGTGCTCTTCGCTCCTCTTGGAGTTGCATCATAATTAGGTCTAATTTTTGCTCCATAGTTGGTTCTAGCAAATCACTTTCACCCATAAAGTCTTCCATGTTTTGATTGGACATTCTGCAAAATCTCAAACAACCTCACACACTCGAAATCTCATTAGAAGGATGAGCGTAGCTTAAATTTGGGTTTACAAGGCTTGCTTTTTTTTTTTAATGGCTTTTGCTTTTACGATCTTGCTTCTTTCGCGGGTATGAAAATTGTTGACGGTCTTCTTCCAAGTGAGAAATTATTTCGTATAGACTATGTGTGACAGTCTACTTGCTGAAAATCAACTCTACCAAAGTGCAGGTGTGAATAGAGGTTGTTGGAGTTGCGAAACATGTTCGTGGTAAGCTCAGTGTGAACACCCACTAGATAGGGGATTAAAGATTGAATTGAAGCTTTAGTAAAGCTTAGTGTTAAGCTTTTTAATAAAAGCTTTAAAAAATCATCAAAGTCAGCGTGCAAGACGATGGCATGTCATGGATGACGTCGACGTCAATCAATACATGCTGCCGCCACTGATCGTTGGATTTTTGAAGTTTAAGCCTTTTTTAAGCTTTATTAAGCTTATAAGATTAAACTTAATGAAATTTTCTTATCTATTTCTCTGAGAAGAAAACAACTTAACAAAGAAGCTTGAGAAGTGGTCGTCCGCCTCGTGAGAGTGCCACTCCTTCACAATCTAATAGCACGGCAGAAGGTTCTTCACTGCCACAGGAACACGCTGGTATTGACGGTTCATCGTGAGACTGTCTGTAGAGCCCATTCATTCCAAGAGCTTCTCCTTCCGTGAGATGGTAAGAGATTGGAAGCCCTTGATCTCAACTTCACTCTGATACCACCAATGCACAAATCAGATGTTGTATGCACACGTAGTGAACATCGAAAGGTCCCCAAGAACAAAGAACTCTACAAAAGCTCATAAAGCAAGAAGAAAGGTTTGCACGACATGAGACAAAAAATAAATTGGGTGCGATCTCCCTCCATGCCTTGTGTGAGCACTTCACAAGGCATGTATTTATAAATTTTTTAATCTCCAAGCTAAAAAATAGCCCAATTTACAATTAGCATGCTTTTGGCTTTTGTGTTTGCTTTTGCCCAAATAAAGAGTAAAGCGTTTGGGTGTCCCAAAAGTAGAGTTGTGCCCAAATACAATGTCCAATAATGAAATATTTAAATCGAGCGCCTATGTGCATACAAAAATAATAAATATTTATCAAGTGCTTTAATAAATAAGAACACCTAAATAAATATTGACGCCGCTCCTTTTGTGATAAGACGCACATCCATCAAAAATAATAATTCTTCTAGATAATCTGAATACACATCATTGCCTGGTGCTTCCCAATGCCACTATTGTCTGCTCTACACATTAACTAAAGCATTCACAATTGTTAGAAAATAATAAGATAAAACACACAAAAGTAAATACCTAGCAGTCTTCAACTACAAAATAATTAAATAGGTTATAACTCTGTCCTAACCTTAATTTAATACGAGTGCACTCTAAACTCATTAACGTCCATTAATTTAAATATGTATTTTGTGGAATCACCCGCTATGGAATCACCCACGTGCACATTAAATTAATCTAACGACCGAAAAGGACAGGTGTTCCCATCAACTTCTCGCACAAGGAATCCACCTTGTGTACGAGCCTCGGCAAATACATATAGTTTTACATAATCCACTAAAAAACCTCACAAAATCCACCGTGGGATACGCCTTTAGTTTTATGAAATCCACCAAAAAACCTCACGAAATCCACCATGGAATATGCCTCTTGGCATCATGAGTTCTTCAAGCCATAGTAGTTAGGCTAAGAAAGAAAGTCATGTACTAGTCCTATCTCCTAGAAAACTCAATGCCTAGAACAAACTCTATGAATCTATCATATGATGTAGGTGCTAAAAGATAAAGACAAAATGCAAGGGTTTAGGGGTGTTTTTTTGAAGAGAATACACACCGAGAATTCCCTAGAGCTAATGTCAAGTTTATTCTTTTGTTCACATGTCGCACTATTGAAACAAGACCATGACATACTCAATGAGGTTTAATTGTGTTGGTTACATGTAGACCCATGAATCCTTATTAAACATTGCTTTTCCCCATGACAATATTCATCCTTTATATCATGCATAGAAATGGCTAAGACAAATTCTCTCGAATGCCTTTATTGGATGATAGATACAATTGGAATGCGTCTGAGAAGATACAAGTGGAATGCCTTTATTGGATGATAGGTACAATTGGAATGCATGTGAAAAGATGGTATTTGGAAGAACTAAAAAAGTTAGAAATGGGGCAAACACAAAATAGACAAAAGGAAGTTTATTGTGGTTATGGTGGTGCAAATGACCATGGTTACTGTGTGACTATGGCTATTTGAGCATAGAAGGTAAGATTAGGTATGGAAAGACTCGTGTTAAAAAGGAAAGTGTCAAAACTACTAGAAGCTTTTCTTGGAGGAAGACACCAAACAGCCCACTTGACATGGGAGCCATGACGTAAGAGGTAAAAGAGTGGGAGGGGGAACAAGCCTAGTACTTGTGGGTTTGTGGATCTGTGGATCTAAGGGGAAAAGGGAAGTGGATAAAATGTCCATACCATCCCCTCTACCATTGTCTAGCTCAACCTTTTTACAACTGGGAAAGTCATTTCAACTCCTTATGGAGTCCATATTTCTCATAGTTACTTTCTCATCCAAATGAGAAGCATACCAATGGCATGAGTTAAGCATCTTATTGAGAGGATTGCATGTGCATAAGAAATAAGTAGGAAAAAAGGTTTATTGCCATTTGATGAGATTGGTGTGATTGTGCTACATGTGTGAGTTTTAGAGTGCCAATTCAACATGCTCAAGTTGCAGTATCATGGTGGGCCAACTGTTAGACTCTAAGTATGTAGAATTGAGAACAACATATGAAATGTGAAAAACCTACATTATAATGGAGCAAAGAACAAGAAATGAAAGCGTGCATTCAAAAACTCTATCATAAGATACCGGAGTGATCATAAGATACCGGAGTGGAAAACATGAACTTGCACCAAACCTGAACCTAGAAATCCTATTTTCATGAACCCTCTTTTTGTTTGACCACATGTTGAACCCATGGAACAAAACCAAAATTACTTTATCTTGCCAATCTACGAGCTCACTGCTCTTTACTTCCAATATAAGGAAACCCTAAAACTTATGGTACAAGGAACATTCCTTGAGGACAAGAAACATGGCATAAGAAGCACTCCTTGGAGGACAAATAAAAGAGAGCAATTGTACGAGAAAGGCCTTGCAAAGAAAGTTCTTCCTTCACAATTTCATTTGAAGGAAGAAAGTTGTTTCACAATAAAACTATCATGATTTTAGCAAGTTTAGTAAGTTACAACACATTGGTGAAAAGACAATTTAGCATGAATGTCTGAGAGATGGGACGTATATCAAATTGGCATGTCATGTGAAGTAGTTATCAAAAATTTCTAAGGGCAATTTCTAACAACTGGTCCACTGTAGCAATGGATTCTCAATCTTAATATGTATGATCTATACTAGGCATCTTCTTTGATAAGAAGTAGTGCATATTGTACATCAAAAGGGTATTAAAAAGAAGTTCATAGTAATGATTCCAATGGTGTTTTCCAGCTACATGTTATCACTGTCAAACATGAAGTACAAGATGATGGTACCAAATTGGTGGTACCAAGCTGTAGACATTTTTGGTGGTAAGGGTATTGGTGTATGTGCATTGTGTTTGTGTATGCTTGGCTAGTACAAAGGTGTTGTTCTTGTTTCAAAGAACTAAATTGTGGTAGCCTATATTGTATAATGCCAAAGTGTAGGGGTCAATGGTCATAGAGTGTCCATTCAATTATGTTACATTAAAAGCAAACTATATTCCTAACACTCTATATGTATGCATGGTTGGTACCACCATATGATTTATTTTTCAAAGAACTAGGTAATGATGGTGTTTGTTTGCCTATGTCCATAGCGTAAGGGGGTCAAATTAGAGCACTTCAAGGGGGTCAAATTAGAGCACTTCATCCTTGGTGCTAGTATTCCTCTAAGGAGAAAGGTTTGATTTGTTCTCTTTTTGTTTACCCTTTTTTGTTTTTGAGACCCATTACACATACATTTTGATAGAATAATGAAGGACGTGAAAACCAAAGCCAAGTTGTTAAATTTAAAGAGATGAATGGTAGCTTCAATGCCAATTTGTGGCATTTCTAAGACGAAGACTTAGAAACCACACGCAAATTGCTATGGAAAAGCAAATGTTGGCTAAGAAAGTAGCATCACTAACTAAAGGTGAGTATAAAGGTATTGAGTTGAAAACAATGAGCGCAATTTTTTTGGGACTAGCTATGGGGATTTTAAATATTGTTGAAAACTCAAGCAACCTTGGTCTATAATACAGAGTAATTTCAACCACTACCAACAATTTTCTAGGGGGCTAAAGAAATCCATGGTAATGAAGTTCAAGTGGAGAGTTTGGTGAGAGATTCTTTTGCTCTATAAACATATCCTCGTTCTAGAAAGATTGCCTATACACATTTTTTGCAAAGTTCGTTTGGCAAATGTTTTTCATAATCGATACAAAAACCTTCAACATTGTGTGTGTGCGTGTGTGTGTCACTAAGGAAGGGATAGAGGACCATGTTGCCACACGGCTTGCGACATGGCATGCTAATCCAAGAATTAAAGCAACCCAAAAAATAAAAAATAATAATAATATAACATCGTGTTTTGAATGCGAAGAATTCCAAACATGCACGACAAACATTTGTTTACTTATTTATTGACTTTTTTTGGGGGGGGGGGGCGGGGGGGTGCGAGAGAGCGATAAGAAAACTAAAAGCTATCTCATAGCACCAGCGATATGGGTGTACCAGGACAAGGACCTGGGGTGACGCCGCTGTAGCAATCCAATCAAGATGCCCCCCCATCAATTGACCATGCCGCTGCCGCATACCCGAACTGAAGCGACCTGACTCGGTCCACTTCAATGGTCGCCTCTCGACTTGACTTACCAAAAGACGTTGGCATTGGCAATAAAACAGAGAGTTGAACATCGACAATAGATATTAGAACCTTCGGAGAATCTTGCCCAATTCAATTATTTACATGTATATATGTACGTATAGCGGGGGGATAGATATTTAGAATTCACAAGGGAGTCTATTAAACCTTTGCAGATCAAAATTTGCTCTTCAAGCACCCGCTACGTTAGTATGCATATGCCCATAACATAGCGGTTTGGGTGCGGGTTGAGTTATCAGCGTGTGTGTGAGTACAAGCCCTACAATCCGCAACCCCCACGGCATCATAATATATGTATTTGCATCCAAGGTAATATGCATCTAAGAAGATGTTAGGGTAAGTAACAAGTGTACCCAAAGTAAAGCCTTTTTTTAATTTAAAAAAGACAATATGTTGTTGAAATTTATCCTTTGGTTTGGTATAATCATCTTTTGCCAAGGTTTTTCTCAACAAGTTCAAGACAGAGCTTCCAATTCAATTTTATAGGCATGTAGTAAGGAGAAGGAAATAGCTTCATGTTGGAATCAACTTTAGCATAACATGGCTATATAATAATCTTTGCATTAATGTTATTTGTCACTTCATAAATGTCAATTGCTTCATTGGCTTGGTATGTTTTCCAATTGTGAGATAAATCTTTTTTTTAATAATGTCGGTGATATATTGGATTAACAAAAAATTGTTTACATCTTCCAAAAAAAGGGGGAGATGGATCTAACTGGGAAGTTTCAGTTACAACAGTTAAGAGCTTTGAAGCGAGCTCTATAAATAGAGGCCTTCTTTCCTAGACCCTTTCAATGCAGTCAATACATCACACTTACATTGTTGCAGACTAAGAGGGACAAAGGAATAGACCCTTCCAAATAACTTCTTATTCCTATGGTTCCAAACGCTCCTAATGGCTATAGCCCTGATGACATTCTAAAGAGGCGCCTTGGCTTCTCGAAGAGACCCAAAATCACCGAAAAGGGCTCCCCTTGCATCAATTTTAGCCTACAGTCCAACCTTCTCCACCCAACTACTTAAAGCTTTCCATAGCCACCTGACATCGATGCAATCCCAAAATAGATGTTGGGCAGAGTCCTCCTCCTTTTTGCATAGAACACACATAGGTGAAACCTTGGCAAACCTAGTTATCCTGCTCAAAGTAGGAAACTTATTCATTAGGACTTTCCAAAGCACTAGATCTTAGATTTTCCAATTGTGAGATAAATCTTAGATTTTAATTACAACTTTACAAAGGAATTCCAAGGGAATTTTTCACCACATATTGTAAGTTGATCCATCACTCTAAATATTCTGTAAGTTTCACTTCAATATAATAGACGAGTGTTCACTGTGCGCTCCATGTGCAAGGAGTCATATTGCATGAAGCTACCTCTAAACAATATTGGCAGACAAGCAAAGTTGACTATAATCCACTCACTTTACTTCTTGCCCCACACAAAACTTCTCTCTCTCTCTCTCTCTCTCTCTCTCTCTCTCTCTCTCTCTCTCTCTCTCTCTCTCTCTCTCTCTCTCTCTCTCTCTCTCTCTCTCTCTCTCTCTCTCTCTCTCTCTCTCTCTCTCTCTCTCTCTCTCTCTCTCTCTCTCTCATGGGAAGCTTAACTTTGCTTAGAAGTTCAAAGTGGATTTGTATGTCAATGTGCACATGCATGCATATGGTCATGCACATGTGTATACAGCATAGTGTCCCCATTGTTAATTCACCTTATATTAAAATGCTCATTTATCAGTGAATAAATCTCAAATCGATTAACCTAGAGCAATGCCAAATATGTGTTTCAAAAACACTTTGCCTCCTCCATGTCACAATCAGTGAACTCTAATGAAGTCTAACTGCAATGTTGTCATCATCAACTTAATACTAATATGTATAGCCTTTGCACACATTGGTATAATTTTCTTGCACTAATGTGCATACCAAGAGACAAATCATAGCTACTATCTCACTAGTTGCCTTTACCCCACAAGGAAGATCAAAGAGCAAGCTTTTTTTGGCAACCCCATATTTTTGTTCTTGGGGCATGCACGCACTAAAGGTTTTTGAGGTGCATCACTAGTGAAGGCAACTAGGGATCTCTAAGGTGTGGGGGTAAGGATTTTTTGGGAAGGTTATATATTAGATATGCTTAATGCCCCAACCTCATAAGGTGCCACCAAAAATCAATAATTGTAAGTCCCATAGTATGAGGAGAAGCCATCTATGGCCAGTAGATCATATAAGATCCATGTGACTGTCTCGGTAAAAGAGGTAACCTATGTAGGTCTATCCTACAAGTTAGATGGATTAGTCAAGTTGTTAGTAACTTGAGACACATTACATTGAGTTATGGGGTCTGCAAGTTATCAAGGAACCCCTAGTTTGGTTCCTAAGAGTCATGGAGGTGACCCCTAAATGGGGGGTCCCATAGGGGGCTAGTAGCAAGGTAGAGCACCGTCAACATGGATACAGTTCAAGAAAATGTTTGCATCGAATTGGTTAACAAGTACCTTTGAGGTGGACATCATGACAGCTTGGAACAAGCTAGATGCTAAGGAATGTAAGAATTTGGAGCAATATAATAAGAAGTTTTGGGATGCATTGCTACTTGTTACTTCTTATCGCCCTGTATCCCTTCATGAGCAAGTGGAAAAATATGTTTGTGGGCTACCCAATGGAATCAGGGATTTTTCCACCGTGTCTAGCATGTCTCAGCTTATAGAGACTGCTGCTACAGCCGATGCTTTGCTGCATGGTTAGGATTTGGGCTTCCTAGAGAGTGGGGAGAAGCCAAATAAAAAGTTGTTTAAGGCTGAGAAAAGAGGAAGATCTGAAAATCAGCCTGGAGGATGCTTGAGTTGAGTGAGAGTTTGCAAGATCTGACTTTCGACGAAGTACGCGGCAACGGCCCATTCGATATCCAAAGGGCTTAGAGGAGATGCCTCTACTCATGTCCACTAGATGGCTACATGAGGCCCTAACCAAAGCATCTCAAGATGGAGAAACAGTTACTGAAGAAGAGTGGGACTTCTCACGTGGATGCAATCCCAAGGTATGCAATCCCAAGAAATTACAATCTATACTGCAAATTGCAACTAATATACTTGTTCTTCTCCCAGTATAAGGTCCATAGTGCAGCATGGTCACGTGGACGACATTTCAAAGTAGAGCACATCGACAAGTTACGCTCGACAATGGACTGTGGAGTGATGGCAATGTTTGAGAAGGAAAGCCGACGACATGCCACAGATCCAAACCGTGTAGTTGCAGAGATGGAGTATTTCGGATGTTTACAGAGTATCCTTGCAACTCTTTGGTTCTCAAACTCGGTGAATCCACAACTCCAATTACGAAGTCCAAATTTCTCGGCCATCATAATGGATTTGCAGTACAAATGGAAGAATGAGTATCCTTTGGCAAGCTTAAAGACTTGGAACAGAAGAGCACATGGGTTTTGGAAATCCTCTCCTTCCTATAGGATTAATGTATTGAGGTGGAGAATAATGGTAAAGAAATTACGCCTACATACCAAGTTGACTAAAAGAGTACAAGTGTCCCCATTATGTCCATTCTATGGTAGGTCAGAGGACGATGAAAAGCATCTATTTTGGGATTGCTTCTATGTAGCCCCACTCTAGCAAGCGGTTAGAAAATTGCTCCTATCAACAAATTTGAGAAGCAACTTCAGCATGCATGTGGCCCTTTTTGTTGATCAGTCAAAACTTGGATGAGAACGCGTGAAAGCTTGTTAATCTCATATGTGGGACTGTGCTTAAATACATTTGATGCAAAAGAAATGTAGTGGTATTCAAGAGCCTTCCTAATCAAAATTCTTGATAACACACTATTAAGGAATCAAGTCCTTGCTATCATGAGTCCCCTGAAACCTAGTCATTGGATTTTCAAACTTTTTTCGCAAGACATGTCAATTGACCTAGTGCCATGTTGCATCTATAAGATGTTGTACACATCACTTTTTCATATAATATAAGAAGCGCATCACAAAAAAAAGTCCAAATTTCTCTATGATTTTTTATTTGGCTTACATATTTTCTTCTGATCCCCAACCATAAAAAAGCTTATTTTTCCTCTCAATTCTAACTATTTCTCCATTTCCTCACTCATCAAGATTGTGTCAACACATAATGTATTTGTTTCAACTCTTTGGTTCTCAAACTTGATGAATCCACAACTCCAATTGTTAAGTCCAAATCTATCTACACAAATGAATGATTTTCTATTTGGCTACATATTTTCTTCTAACCCCCAACCATAGACTAATCTCACTATCCTCTCTACACAAATGAATTATTTGTTATTTGGCTACATATTTCCTTCTAACTCCCAACCATAGATTACTCTCGTTGTTTTAAGAGCCTCTCAATTCTAATTATTTTTCCATTTCCTTGCTCATCAAGATTGTGTCAACACATAATGTATTTGTTTCAACTCTTTGGTTCTCAAACTTGGTGAATCCACAACTCCAATTGGTAAGTCCAAATGTATCCCCCTTTCCAACATGGAAGACATAATGTTGAGATAGTAGTCTCCAAGGGAAGCATACATTACATCTACATTTTCTAGTGATCTACCTCCTCTTAAAGTACCAATGTGGGTGAGGCCAACATTCATCCAATAGGCTACTTTCATGCAATATACTTTCCTTGCATCATGCAAGGTCCTATTGTTCTATCCAACCACACAAGCAAATCAATGTTGTCTTTACCTCACAAAAGCTACAAAATGGGAACCATAAATAATGCATACCAAATAACCCATCCAATCAAATTGAATTACCACACCTTGAACCATCCGTGGAGAGTCACATGTCATGTCACTCACTCATACAAATGCACTAATTCACCATCAACCACCCAATCAATCAAATTCCGCATCCCCAATCATCCCAAAGGATATTGAAGATGTCATATAGCCCACTCAAATAGAATGCATTAGATTGGCCCCATGCAAATGTTGTTCCCTTCACCTAAGACCCTAAGCCATCCAAGGAGAGAAGCATGCCAAGCCACCCACACTCAATGCAAGTGCACTAAGTACACACCACACCCTACACCAATCTCAGATCTCCCTTTGGCGTCTTTTCATTAAGGGAATCAAATTGTGCATCCTCAACTATCCCAAAAGATAGTGAAGATGTCATACAACCCATTCAAATAGACTTGAGTCTTGCACAATACTAGCCTTGTGCAAATATTGTCCCCTTCAACTAAGACCTTGAGCCATCCACAAAGAAGGATGCAGAGCCACCCAATCAATGCAAGTGCACTAATGCATATTCAAGATTTCATATCCCAGTTAGATAGAGCACACAATGCCCCTTCAACTAACACCCTGAACCATCTATGGAGAAAGCATGCCAAGCCACCCACTCAATGCAAAACGCACTCACTCTCAACTACCCAATCAATCAAAGTCCACACCCCCAAGTAGATATTTAACGTCTCATACAATCCATTCAAATAGAACACACAATGCTGGTCCCATGTAGATGTTATCCTCTTCAGCTTGGCAAAGGACAGCGACTAAAATCAGCAGGTATACGCCCAAAATCCAATACCCACTCCCATAAGCCACAACACATAAGTTCATTGAATGTTTATGTAAAGCAACCGATAGTGCAACTGGATATGGGATCAAGGAAGACCACCAAATGGAGAAGTTGCTCCACATCAAAGATCCAAAGTCATCAGAAAACAAAAAAGAAAGAAAAGCAAATTTTCCAACATGACATTTTGAACCATGTTGAAAACCCCCAAAAAAAAGCAACTGGCAGAGCTTCACAATGAAATTCCAAAGAAACTGTCACTTGAAAGCAAAGTGACTGATTATTGTCCATGCTGCATTATAGTTTTATTACAGACTGGTAGAGCCAGAGAAAAATAATTCTCTTCTGTCAAAATTCAAGCATGTAAATCATAAGGTTGTTTCTAGTCCTACGCACTTGCAAGCAAGAAATATACTCGCTCTTCCTCTCTGTCAAGAAGCAAGCTAAGCTTGACATATGAACATGAAACTATTTTCATCCACTTGTATATGACTTTTTCACACGTTAGACTTCAGCAGCCATGTTATGTTGTTCAACATCAAAACACAGCAATTTACAAGGACAAAAGTATAAACCATAAGTTGCACCACCTCCATAATATGACCTGACTTTAACCAAAGTTAAATAAGAAAGTGGAGAACTTGGATTCATTTGTGCTTCCAAAATCTGTATGCTGACTTCAAAGGCACAAAGAAACAAGTGCACAATAGCATAGCCTATCAGTGCAATCGGCTGTGCTCAATCCTGAACAAAGTTATCCATATCAACAGAAGAGGACTGATACACCATTGACAGACCAATTGAGGGGTAGAATAATATGCCAGTCTAGCTGACACACAAAAGACCAACATGGTAATCTAGGAGTTTACCAAATCCGGAATAACAACTGGGTAGTCATCGATGCAATCAGCCCAGGGGCTGTCAGCTTGCAGCTTGACAGTGCGAAGAGCCCGCCACACAGCACTGTTACACTTGAAGCCACTTCCAAAAGCGATCTGCCAAACACGATCACCTCTCTGCATCCTGCCCTTAGCCTCTGTATATGCCAGTTCATACCAAATTGAAGAGGAAGAAGTGTTTCCAAACCGATGCAATGTCATCCTTGATGCCTCCACATGCTTGGCAGACAACTGCAGGTTCTTTTCAAGTTCATCGATAACAGCTCTGCCACCAGCATGTACACAAAAGTGCTCAAAAGCAAGTTTGAAATCAGGTATGTATGGCTTCAATCTGACATTTAAAACTTTTCTCGCAACAAGTGTGGCAAAGAACAGTAGTTGCTCTGAAATTGGTAAAACCAAGGGCCCTAAAGTGGTGATGTTTGTTTTCAAGGCATCTCCTGCGATAGCCATGAGATCTTTGGAGAGAGACACCCCAAGCTCACCAGCCTCATCTTGCTGCTGGTAGACACAGTGGAAAGCCTTGTCATCAGCACCTTTGTGAGTTCTGACTGTGTGCACAAGCTGATACTTAGCTCTTCTTCTCTCTCTTCGCTTGTTGGAAAGTAGAATGGCAGCCCCTCCAACTCTGAAAAGACAATTGGGAATCAACATTGATCTCCGGTTTCCAAAATACCAGTTCTGAGTAATATTCTCCATGCTGACCACCACAGCACAGCTGCTGCCATGGACCTGTAAAAGATCCTTTGCAAGGTCTATGGAAATTACACCAGCACTGCAGCCCATGCCACCAAGATTGTAGCTCCTAATGTTACCCCTCAGCTTGTATTTATTTACAATCATGGCAGAAAGGGATGGGGTGGGATTAAACAGGCTGCAATTTACAACAAGAATGCCAATATCCTTGGGCTTCACGCCAGTCTTTTGAAGGAGATTGTCAAGAGCACCAAACATGACTTGCTCAGCCTCTGCACGAGCTGCCGCCATCGAAGGTTGTGGGGGTAGTTGATGCATCACTGGAGGCAAATATGTCTGTTCCCCAAGGCCAGAACGTTCCAATATTTTGCGCTGGAACTCCAAACTTTTCTCATCGAAACATCCTGATTTCTCGGAGTGCCCCATAAAGAGTGAGAAGGGTACCATGAGCTGCGGCGGGGGCTTGAAGCAGGCATAGTCCACAAGATAAACTGTCCTCGGCCGAGACATCACATACACTGTGGCAGCAAAGACCAAGACTCCAGAGCAGAGCAAGACGCTCACCAGGTTGTACTGAAGATGGTCCCAGAGCTGCCACAGGTCTTCGAGGTCTAGTCTGCAAACCTCCACCAGAATGCCAACCATCAAGGGCATGAGCAGCAGGGTCACAAAATGGGTGATGAGGTAATGGTAGCCAAGCTTCACATATTTCAGGTTGACGCTCTGCAAGAAGTCCGGCAGCCTTCTGGACGACTGGATCTGCACTGCTACGCCTCTGTCACTGCCAGTGGGACCATTCGGCACGTGTTGGGTCCCCTCCATGCTGCGTCCAAATTTTCAGCGGTGCGGAAATGCCAGGTGAGAGGGAGGAGGCAAGGGGATGGGGATGCGATGCTGCTCTGAATTCACACTGTGGTAATGCAGGTTGAGGGGGAAGGCAAGGGAGGGCACAAGGGGGTGTGCGATCGTCCTCTGATCAGTCTTATGAGATGATCGGAGGACGATCGAACGGGGGGGGAAGGGGAGGTTGGTTGTGTAGGAAAATTGATAGGATGGAAGGGATTACTGATGGGGAGGATTAGTTAGGAGATCGGAAGGGACACCATAACCAACGTGGGTGAGGGAAAAGGGACCTGGAGGGAAAGCAAAGGCAAAGCGAAAACGAACAATGCTGGAACTAGGCTGTCTCCTACAGGCTAATGCTGGCAACATGCACACAAGCCAGAACCAAAACCCTTGTGTGGGTACTTATATCGATGTCACATGCACCCTTCTGGTAATATAGACTCCCCTGCATAGTAAACAAGGGGGAAAAAGCCACCAAAAAAGAGGGAACAGGCCAGCACGTCCCGTGAGAGACAACTCTACCACCATCACAGCGGCTTTTATTTGGGCGGAAAAAGAAAAGCACAATGAAAGAATCAGGAAATAGAAAAACAGAGTTCCTTCTCTCTTCCTTTTTTTTCAAATTTACGTATTATGTCCTAACAGAGCATTAATCAGACTTGGTAATGAGAAAACAGACCCATCACTCTTCTTCTTTTTCCAAATTTTACATTTAGAGAGACCAGGGCACCATTGTGTCGTGCCATCGTAAAAGAGAAAAAAGAAAGAAGAGAGGGACCTAAGTGTTGGGAGAGTGAACCCACCAGCAGAGACGAGGACCCAGAAATGATTATGCCCTTAATCGCGTCGCCCACGAGCCGCCATTGTGGATGAGGAAAAGGGCAATATCTCTCTGATGAAGGGGGATTCATCAGGGATTCTCAATCAGGTGGAGGCCATGGTCTTGATTTATTACTTATTAGGGTTTGGAAAGACAGGGGGAGAGAAAGGCAGAGAGATTGGACGCCAAAAACAGCTTTCAATCCTGCGACACTTTCGGACCATGGCCCAATTTGTGCCGCCCTCTCTTCCCCTAATTTCAAAGCGTTTATGTTTTTTTTTTCATGCGGATCATGATCAATTATGTTCATATTCAGGCATGCATGCAAGTCTGGAAAGACATGCTCATCGTGGATCTTTGCTCTTGATGATGATGATGATGGTGGTGGTAGTGGTGGTGGTGGTCATGCATGTCCACGGAGGATGATGATGATGCATGGTTTTGCCAATTATCGTGATGCTGTTGTTGGATGAAGTGTCATGTAGATGATGTGAGGATGCGTGCGTCTTCACGGTGGCATGATGATGGCTTCATCTTGATCCCCCCACCCACAAATCAAAAGAGCACTTCAAACGGCTCTTTTAGTTGCCCTAGGCCACTCCATTGGATGCGTTCACATGCAACCATGCAATTCAATGCTACTTCTAGTTAAGATTGTGAGGACGCTTCCTAGCCTCGTTAGAGTCGTGTACCACCAAGCATTATTACTATATAGGAATGAATGATTACAAGCTATGGGCAAATTTTGGCAAGGGGATAGTTACAACAATACATCATTTTTGCAACTCTTAAGGTGTACGATCTACTTGACATTGTCAATGAAAAACCATGTTTCAAGAGATCCTACCAGGCCTAAAATTTGAAGGTTGCAACACCCTTCAAAGGGGGTTTTGCCCTTCTAGAGAAGGGTAATACATATATATTACCCTTCAAAAGAAAGCTAAGAATTTTAGAAAAATAGTTATATGCCCTTCTAAACTCTTTAAAAAGAAAAGGAGAGGTCCTCTAAGACCTTCTAAATGAAAAGTTGGGTAGCCCTTCAAATTTGAGGGCTGGATCATCCTACTCATTGAAACCCATAAAGCAACACCCCACCCCCTTCAAAAACATTTGCAATCTCAAAAGCACATGCAAAACTCTCTCTCTCTCTCTCTCTCTCTCTCTCTCTCTCTCTCTCTCTCTCTCTCTCTCTCTCTCTCTCTCTCTCTCTCTCCCAATTTTCATGGTGAGATTGGCACATAGTGGTTTCAACAATGGTAAGTGAGATGAGACGAGGCTCTAAGTCTTCCATGTTACACCTTAAGATGATAACACCACACGATAGCAAACGTTTTTACATGTGTTGTACCTCCTAATAATTCAAAGTGCTTGGGTATGTCACATATGATGAGGTAAAAGTAAGTAGTTGGTAAAGAAAAGGAAAAAGAGCAACCTTTACTACACAAGGTCACACTGGTTCCCATGCCTATATTGTCAAAGTCCACCTTTCTTAAGGCAAATTTATTATAAATTCATAAATTGCTTCGCCCTTTTAAGTAAGAATGTGCCCTTTCCACATTTCAATTTAATTTTTTCACTATATTCAATTTAAGTAGCATGTGGACTATAGAGCTCCTTTAATCCCTCTAACTTGATTTGGAAAGCTAGCTTTTAAAGAGCCATGCCAAATCTCTTTGCCACCATTCAACACATGCCCTATGCAATGTGAAATGACAAAACTTTTGGCTACATTAGGATAGCATGTTTTCACCCATCAAATGCTAAAAACTACCCAGACAAAAGTAGTGAGAGGAGATTAAAAAAGACAGAAAGCATACAAAAAAGTAGCAAACTAACAACAAGACAAATCACAATAGGTGCAAACTCATCCTATGGTCCATCATGTCCGGATGGACCTCAAGCAAGCAAACAAAAAGGTTACTTTGCTAAGTTATTTTTGAAGAAAATTTAATGGAATTGATAACAAAGCAAAGGGATCCATTTAAAATCTCCCAAACTCCACAATTTAGCAAAATCAAGAAAATTTTCAAGCTTTAGAGGAATGTTTTTGTTTGAGAGGGTTATGTCTTCAACTAGTGGCTCTTGACTATTGGATTGCATGTGATCAAAAGTAGCTACTCACAACGTGTCAAGTACACCAAATTTAGAGTGCTTATATCTCCCTTTTAAATAGGAGCTTTCCCAATTAAGCCCAAGAGTGGAGGATGCGAATGGTCATGGGACTTTCCAAATAGTGAATGGTCTTAGAGTAAGTGAAAAGATAGTGTCATCTAGCTTGAGGTAGGGATAAAGAGAGAAACGTCCACATTTATGATAGCTTCATCTCTTAACTTGAGGCATGGAATGGAGAAATAACCTCAACATTTATGAGAGATTCATGTTCTGAAATGTACAATATCATCAAAGAAATTTTTGCAAATGCAAATTTTCACCAAAAACTTATTTTTTGTGATTTTTATGGAATCTCACAAGTTCATAGGCTTAACTCAAGTACAGGCCCATATGTACAAAAACTTGGATACTTTTTCTACATCTATAGGGTAATAAAGGTCTACAAGGCCTTATGAAACAAGTATCACATAATGTGTAAATTTTGAATTAAGCTCACTAAAGGCTTAAAAAGGATGAGGGAGTCAAAAGCATATTAGGATTGCAAAGGACAACTAAAGCTTTAAACCTAAATTCAAGAGGTGATTGTGGCTTAGTGATCAAGCCAATAGTCTTCCAAAGCACTAGTGGGAGTTCAAGTCTCACTTAATGTGCCCTTCTTTTATTGAGGACATTCTTTGTCTTTCTTTGCCCTGAGCACAGATGATGCACTTTGGTGAGGGATGTTGCCCCATCTAGATTTGACTATAGCTCAAAAAATGCCTAGCCTATAGCTTTTTTACATGTGGCGCACAAATGATACACTTTGGTGAGGAATATTGCCCCATCTAGATTTGTCTACAACTCAAAAAATGCCTAGCCTACAACTTTTTTACATGTGGCATCACACGCGTGTATTTTTTAGGTTGGGAGGGGGGGTTTTGCTTGGTGTGTAACCAACCTTATAGTAAAAAAGCTCTCAAAAAGTGCATTTGTCCAAGGTGCTAGGAAAAATTAACGAACTTACTTTAGAAGATTAACCAAGATTTGATTCTTTCAAGAGAGGTATGGACCTCAAATGACAAAGTCTAATAAGTATAATACAAGAGATGTTGAAACTTTGAAGCTATCTTGGGAAGCTAGCCTAAAGAAGGAGCCTTGTTGGAAACTCTAGTGCATGACATTTAATGTAATTCTTTGAAAAAGGGGAGTCAAAAAAGGATTGTATTGGAAGGATTGGTTGGGATTTTGGTTCATAAACCTATAAGTCATCATCAAATTTAAGAGGAACATGCTGATCATTGGAGTTAGGCTCATTCAAATCTCTTCTGCACAATGACCACACTACGTTTTAATAATGACATGACTCTCACTCTCCTTTTCTCACCAATTCAAAATCATTTAGTTCCACACTATGTTTTAATAATGACATGACTCTCACTCTCCTTTTCTCACCAATTCAAAATCATTTAGTTTATCGATCCTTAGGGTAAGAAGTTATGTTTAGAACACATATTATCTATTTTTTTTGTAGTTCATATCCATCAATGTGATGTATACTTACAAGAAGTCACCATGTTTGGAAAACTTATTGTGCAAGTTGATACTTCTCTCAAGGCTTTGTTTATTCTAACATTTGGGAAGTGTATACAAAATGTTTTGAATTTAAACAAGTATTCATTTTTACTTTACATCAACTATATCATTACATACATTATTTAGACTTCCTCATTTCCTCTTAGAAACCTTTTAGAGCCAAGACATGTGCAAGTCAATCCAACCTATGTGAGTCCCAGTAATCTGCTTAACTTGTGGATGGGCAGTGGTCAATGACTTTTACTACACTCTTTTCAAGACTTGTAGTGGTCAATGGAGTACCTTCATTCTAGGGTTTGCATGTGCTTAGCATTCTATACACATTGATGGCAAGCATTAGAATGTTCTCTCTCTCTCTCTCTCTCTCTCTCTCTCTCTCTCTCTCTCTCTCTCTCTCTCTCTCTCTCTCTCTCTCTCTCTCTCTCTCTCTCTCTCTCTCTCTCTCTCTCTCTCTCTCTCTCTTCAAAGTTGTATCTTCTCTCTCTTCTTGTTGCGGTCATCAAGTAGGGATTCTAGGGGTCCACCATAGCCAATATTTGCATGAAGCCAGGGAAAAGCCAAGTAACATCACCCACTACGCAACTCAAGTGACTTGCACATGGTGCTGCACATATGCATGTAGCCCTAGAGTTTGATGTTGGTTCAAATGGATATTCACTTCAACATCAACTTATTCAACACACTAGCTTTTTCCTATTTTAGTCAAAAAAAGAAAAGAAACTCTTCCTCTCTTAGGCACACTTATTTCTCCCAAGGTCTCTCTTTCTATTGATGAAGTTATTCTTCTATTCCCTCTTTTCTTCATATGTGTTTTTGATCACTTAATGCAAGGATGAATGAAAGCTTTTCACCTCATCTTCAAACTCACTTGCATTTTCCATTTTCTAATGGGAAGATAGTTGAACCTTTATGCAAAACCTCTTGTGCTAGAATTCTCAAACCTCATGCAAATCCAAACACATGTCTTCATTGTGGTGCATGCCTTGAAAAAATCAAATGGTTATGCTTAATTGAACCATGCATCCATTTTCTCCATTGCTTAGCACATCAACGTCATTGAGGATTTGGCTCAATCTTTTGCCAATGGTTTTTTTGTTTTAACACATGTTATAGTAGCCCTAATGCATTTTATTAGCAAATAATGTCGTAGCATCCACCACTATGAGCACTTCTTTAGACTAAAGTTTCGTTGCTGCTTTTTCAATCGCCTCAAGTAAAGGTATCGATGAATGACATCTTGATAGATTCAATAACCTAATTTTGTGTGGTTTGAAGTAGCAAACAAGAAGATTCATTACCATGTGTTTGAGATCATAAAATCCCTTTATATTCATTTAGAAGTTTACTTTACAATTGAGAATATGGCAATTATGGCATTCCTAGGTCTACTTGTTGATACAGATAATTGTATTAAATGTAATTTTCATTTTGTGGGTACTTCAAAGGAAATTTTCAAATGATCCAATGTGGCTTTGATCATGTTTTGCATCTTTTACATGGATTGCTTTAAGTAGATTAGAAAAGTGAGATAGATTAGCATGTAGCTAAAATCACAATTGTGTTTTGCAATGTTAAGTTGATCGTGCATTTTTTTACACATGAAGATTTGATAGTAGATCTCTCCAACTTTGTGTCAGACCAAAACAAATGTTTTCTTTTGAAGGTCAGTTTTCTAACATTATTGCAAGTAACATCATCTTTCACAATGCATTTTGTAATAAGGAAATATGTGTAAAAAAGCTTACTAGTAATAAACACATTAAAGAAGGACATGTTTACTCATAAGACACGTATTAGAAGCCTATGTAGCCTTGATTGGCTAAGGCTCTTGAACATGAAAGGTAGATTGTATTTGGATCATCCTTTGATCCAAAGTCCATGTGTCCATTGTTTTGAATAGCAAACCATAATCAATTCAACATCCTTGCCATTTAAATGTGAAGGAAAATAATATTGGAGACCAAACAAAACTTGAAGGTCTCCTTAACCTTAGAGGGCTTACTTATCATTACAAGCTATGTCAACATTCTAAATATTATTTCATTAATTAAAAGTAGGTGGATAAAATGAAAGCATGATCACTTCCAAATTTAAACATATTTGAATGTGACAATTGCTTCAATTCTAGCTAAATTACAATGAAATGCATCCATCGTCTTGCCCCTTTCCCTGATAGGGCATCCCTCCATGTAACATGATTTTGCAAACTAGCATTATTAGTCTAGAGCTTAGGCTCAATATTGGTAATTGAAAATGGGAGTAATGAGTCATTGTTCTTCTTGGAAGTATGACAATCATACATGTAGCTATGCATTGCTTACGTTTATACAACTACAAAAAGAGATACATCAACATGGCTTCAACTCATCCTCTTTCAAACATAGCATCTAATTGAGATAAGTGCTATGCTTTGTGAATGAAGTTGCCAATATATGTAAGGAGCCTTACATGAAATATTAATTTTATGAAAAATAAATTTATTCCTTTAAAATCATCTATATAGTATTTTAGCTCACTAACTTTTTTGTAATGTGTCTTTTCATCTAATGGATATATATTTTAATGAGATTTTTTTCACGAACACCATCCAAAAGGATGGTAGGTGCTTCTTTCATCTAATGCCTATATATTTTAGTGAGATTTCACCCAAACACCATCCCAAAGGATGGTAGGTGCTTCTTCCTTAACAAAAGTTGCGACGACATGAGAGAATTCAACTAGCTACTTTCTTAACAAAACTATAACTATTGTGCACAACAACTCCATTAGAACACATATTGCACCATAAAATGTGGAAGCTTATGAATACGAGATGCTATTTGTCTCATCTATTTTTTCTTAATTGGCATGTAAAGGGTCTCAAGTTTGATGCATTAAAAGGATAAGATTTCCTCTATATAAACTTAATTTATTGTACATTGACTTTCTACACCACTATTTGTCAATGTGAAATATACAAAAAGATAGCACATGACAAATTTAGCTTTTAATGGTTACTGGGTTAAAAGTGAATAACTAGCTTAAGATTTACAAAGAACAAAAGTTTGTCCCAATAGTTTGTGCAATCTACTTCTAGTCAAGATACAATGTACTTTTTACATTCAAGGTAAGTCTTAGATGTTTCCTTTTCTTCTACTTATTAATAAAATTTTTGACATCTACTCCCAAATTGTAAAGGTGGAGCATTTATGTGATGTAGACATGAGAGATAATAATCAAGAATTCATTAATGTGGCAAAAGGAGTCAATGAGTTGGTTGTTTATAGTCGGGATTTGTTATGTGGATGTGAACACAACTAGTTTTCTACATCTGTCAAGAGCATAGTGGTTTTAGTTTCATGACACAATAAAAAATTATTTTAGGGTATGAGCATGAATGATATGGTGTCATGCTCTAGGACAACACATTGCAATCCTAAGCAAGTGGTTATTGGGCAGCTTGTTTAATTCTAATGCTAGAGTCTCATGATTGAAAGAGGTAGTTTGAGGTACACATATTTTTAGAAATGAAGCAAGAACATTTGATGTTATCATCTAAATGTCTTTGGACTCCAATGGAAGTTGCAATTTATTGCATTTGAAAGCATTAAAGTTATTGAGAGGGATTTAGCAACAACTTGTGAAGTGAATGAGGATACATTAAAGGCAATTTGTGAAGTCAATGAGGATGTATATTCAGATATGGACTCATTTTGAAAGACTTAAGACACTTATGGTGATTCCTCCACCACAATATTTAAACTTTCCCATTTCTGACCTAGTTCTCTAAAAGTGTTATTGAATTGACTACTTGTCATTTCTCTAGAAGTCCTCGACATCTTTTGCCACCTAAAATTTCTAACTTGGAGTCTAACTAAAAATAAGCTCCCTCTCCTTTCCCTTCAACATTTACTAAGGAGAGATTTGCAAAAACATTAAGAGGATCAAATGTTGGGCTTATAGTAGTTATTACAAAAGGGTGCTTGGTTTGAAAAATGCCCCATTCTAGTGCAAAAATTTAACTAATGTTAGTTTTGTTGTAATATTTAGGGGATAAGGGCTCATGTAAGTACATTCATTGGTATCGCTACATCATTGACTCCAAAATAAGTTTGTATTTAAAAAGATGGTTACATCAAGAAAGACTTAAAGGGAGGTTCAAGAAATAAGATCGCTTTTCACTACCTATTGTGAAAAATGTCAAAGAGATGAAAAATGCAATCCTAAGCAAGTGTTTCACTACTAACACTTTCATATGTAGTGAAACACAATAACACTTAATGTAAGCACACTAACACTTGATTTTTTAACAACTTAGACAAACTATTTAAGCTATCTTGATGACGTTCCACGTGTTGTGCATTTTTCATCTTTATTCTTAAATGTTTCACTCCTCAAAAACTTAACTTATGTTGTGATGCTTTGATCATACATGATTTTATATTAAAATAATTCAAGAATTGTTTAAATTACTTAACTTACTCCCATAAATGCTTAGGAATGTTAATTTTGACAATCATCACTAAACCAGCATTGCTCAATGTTTGTTTCATGATGAAAATTCACCCAATTGGTGTTAGTAAATGTTTGATACATGATGGAAAAGTTTAATTTTGAAAAGAGGATCTAGGTGGTTCAATATAACCATCGATGAGGAGGGATGCTTTTACACTTAGAGATTGTTTCACATTCCATCGTCATGGTCCAAAAAGTTAAGTGCGGTTGATAATTCTTTGAAACACAAAACCTTCTAGTTTTGTATTAGAGATTCTATCGCATAGGATGAACTAAACTCTCGAAATTTGTCATATCTATTGCAAAGGTTGGGAATATTCCCAATGACATAAAATGTATTCGTTATATTGTTTGTCTAAACCTGGGAAGGAAACCAATAAATTTTGAGTTTGAAATATCTCAAGGTGTTAAAATCATACTTGTGAAGGACCACACCACTTTATGGCTTAGAAAGATGACATGGATTGTTTAGACTTGCTAATCACTTATAGTGATCGAGCGAATGGTTGAAATCAATGGTTAGTTTATATGTACATTCACCTCGGCAAAATTTTGCTTAAGACTCAAATTAAAAAGCTCAAGTTAAATGTAATAATGGATTGAAAAACTTCAAACACTCCTTCCTAATAACAATTATTTTGGATCCCCCAAAATTGCAAAGGACATTAGATGGCCAATGAACTTGGGTATGTGGTTGATTTCTATATCAAAGTGAATTGGTAGAAATCTATGAATAAAAGTTTATGGATGTGATCCCAATGGCACTTCTACCTATGGTATAATGCAAAGTGGTTTATGTATGCTATCGTCTAAGAAATTCTACATTAGTATTCTAAGAAGTTATACATTACCTTGCATGCAAAGCACAAGGAAGTGGTGATGGGCACGGACTCCACGACACCACAACCAAGTAGTAGGCCCCCTCCTCGAGTGATCGTGACACCCTCTTGCCAACATCCTTTCCTATTTGAAGCCACTTTGGTGCCATGTAGCACAATGTCCCTTGCATATGTATGATCGTTTGCTCGTCTATTAGCCTCGACAACTCATAGTCCACCAGCTTACTTTTTTTGTGAGGAATTTTGCTATTGTTGTGCCTATGGGAGAAATGCATGGGGTGGGCAAGGTAGAGGCAGCAATGGTACAAAAATCAAATGTATTTCTTACTTGTGTATAAAACATTGCATTAAATACACCCTAAACTATTCCTTTGATATATGATATAGATGTTTTCCCAACATAATTTGTAGAAGGATGTAAAACCTATCTCTAAACATAGGGATTGACACCTTGAATCAAGGAAAAATATATTTCTAAAAAGTTCATAAAGCTATAGAGAAACATATTCTCTACTTTCTTTGTCCAAAACCCCAAAGTTAAAGAGAAACTATGATAAATGATAGCTTCCTCTTCCTCCCAAAATTTTTCAAAATAATTGCATGGAGGGGTGAAGATGTCTCACATCTATTCTTTCATTGTTGTGTTATTTCACCTAAAAGTCAAAAAGTACACATATCAATTAACTCACATATGTATTCAATCTTAACTAAAAAACAAGCAAATCATACCTAGTGAGGTAACATGTTGAGCCTTTACATTTGTTGAGCCAGATTGGGGGTGAAATTGATGCAAAGTCACAAAGCAGGACAAGTCCTAAAACTCCCACTTCAATCATAGGGGATACGACTTGTGTGCGAGTGAGATATACTATGCTCACAATCAAATGGCAATAGGTGATAGCATTGAGCATGAATATAGTAGTGAATCTCTATAAACAAAGTAGTGCCCATATTAATAAAGTGATCACGGGTAGCCTCTCTATTACTACCCATCCTAGGCTTCTACAAATGATATCATTTGTAACTAATGGATGTAACATCTCTTGCAATATTTTTTGGTATTCAAAAGCATGGTAGTACTTAAAAAAACGATAGCCATCTACAAAAAAAGCTAAAAGGAACACAATAAGAAATCTATTAAAAATCTTATCTGGATTAAACTAAGAATAATTAACTTTAAAAAATATAACAAATTTCGATGATATATGTGCATGTTTTTAAGGAGATAAGAACTAAAGACTTTAGGTAGGCAATTGAAGACTTTACACTTGCATAAAATATTGATTAGATATTAAAGAAGAAAATGAGAAATTTATGTAGAACTTCCATATAAACAATGTTGATGGTGGACTTTATTGTATCCTCTTTCTCACTAAGCAAGACCTTTAATCCAGGTGGTGATTTTACTCAAGAGAAATTAAATGATTATGTTTTTAAGAAGATAAGCACTAAAGTCTTGAATTGAGTAATGAAAGACTTTACACTTGCACAAAAATATTGACAAATCATCAAAGTAGGAAATGAGAGATTATCATACTATTTGTAGAACTTCCATATATACAATGTTGATGGTGGCATTTACCATATCCTCTTTCTCATTGAGCAAGACCTTCAATACATGTGGTGATTTTACTCAAGAGAGCAAACCATAAAGTTGCCCATGAGTAAAGATAGGGATATTTAGATATAACCCCTATGATGGTGTTTGTCCTTGAGATTTATTAATTGTAATTGCAAATGCTACAAGATAGGAAATTGCATACATTTCATATAGAAACAGAGCTATGTTGGGGGTAAAGGCGCCTCTGCCTAGCCGCCTGTGTATTACTACACTGACAATCACCGCCACTCCACACTGCAGGTGGTGGGTGCCCGTCACCGTCACTTTATTCTTTATTCTTTTAGTGACAATTTGAATAAAGGAATGCCCGGTCACACATTGTGATTGTTGGAGTTCCCATTTCTAGTCTCTCCCTTTCTTGCTCTTGCTCTCCCGCCATAGCTCTCGAGTCCAACCTTCGATCTGTTGCTCCCTTTCAACTGGTATCAGAGCTTTGCTTTCCAAATCTTGAGCTTGGTTCATGGTATTCTCAGCATCCCATCGACTTCCTACTTACATTGGATCTCCTTCCCGGCAGCCATATCCGACTCCTTCGAGCTCCCGTCACTCCTCGGCTTCCCGAGTACCTTCCCGGCATTGTTGGGTATCTTCAAGGCATTACATCAGAGGCATTTGATCATTTTCTTCAGGATTTACTTCAGTTCTCATGTCTCACAGGCTGTAAACAAGATTGGGCAGCCACCATTGAAGCTCCCTTGCTTCATATCTCACTTGCCTTTGAACAATACTTGCTGGAGCTTGTTTGAGGCCTTCCTTGGCTTTAACCGGACCCCTCTGAAGCTTGGCCACCATTTTTTGCAGCCCAAGACCAGCATTTACAGTTGGCGAAATCATGCAGCCCTCCCATATGTGTCTTCAGCATTGACAGTCACAACAACAGCTCTCCCCCTCCATTGGCACTTGGAAAGCCTCCAATTCGGGCATATGAACATGCTTTGATGCTTGGTTTTGATGGTTGATGTGTTGGCATAGCATTTGGACTGATTTAAGACTATTTTGGGACTGTCATAACAGTCCACAGGCAGTTTATGACACTGTTACACTGACATTTGATGTTACAGCTTGTTTAGCATTGTCATTTAATGCCCGGATGTTAGGGGAATGTATGCATATTGTTTGGCAACCATTTGGAGCTGATTTTGGTGCTGAAATTCTCAGTTTTAAATAGTAAATCACTGCTGTACACAGTTGGGCTGAAGTCATTTTACTCATGTATACTTATCCCTATGCTTTTCGGGCTATGTTTCAGGCATATATGGTGATGTATTGACACTTGGGGCTCGACATAGAGCTTGGTTTTGATTCGGGATCGTTGGTTGAGCTTGAACTCACTTTGCAAAGCATTTGGATGCTCTGTCTTGGATGTACTTATGGCATGTATGTTGCTTATGTCTGACCGGTCTTGACATGCTTAGCCTATGCCATTACTACATGCTAGTTACATTGTTTGGAGCCTATTGCTACTAGAGCTCAATCTTGGCTTGACCTTGGATTCTCAGAGCTTACTTGAGCTATTTATTGGCTTGCCAGAGTTGTATCTTGGGATGTACTTGATGTCTTACATGCTTATGGATGCTACATACGAATGCTCTACTGTCTACATGTTTGGGATGTACTATTGATGTATTGTCTTAGACTTATGTCATTGGCATTGTGTCTTACCTTGGCTTGAGCTCTTGAGCTCGTACATACGACTTTTGTGCTAGTGGAAGCATTCTTGAATGCTTATCAGACATTGAGCATGTGGTACTTTTATGCATTGAGTCGTTACATGCTATTGAGCAGTTACAGACACTCAAGACTTTGGGACTTCTTACCTTTTGGGATGATATATCATATGTCTTGGTTCACTGTATGCTTATGAGCTAAATCTCAGTTTTGGATCCGTATCTTTGTGAACTGACACCTACTTATGTCAAGTTTTGGTAGTGGTAGGAACACTTTGCCTCGTTGCCTGGGGGGGTGTGCCTACTTACTTGCAGATATTTGTATGACATACTTGGGTGTTGGATTCATGCTTATCGACTGTCATATGCTTATGCTATGCCCGCATGATGCCGGCTTTGGTCTTGGCAATATATGATTGCCTTGGGATTCGATTTTGGCACTGTTAGCTCTCTTTTACTAAAATCTGAAATTTATTACAGCAAGCATATATGTATGGACTGACATGGATTTTTCATGTTGAAACACTGTGAAATGATGTACTTTCACTAGTACCTGGTGGGCAACAGCTTTGGTTCCACTTTCTTTGCCATTTTTCCTCGATTTTGGTGATTTTTTTGCAGTAAACAACAAGCAGTTTTAAACTATCTACAGTCTTCTAGCCTGCATTATGGCAAGTTCGTCCATTGATCGTGCTATTTTCAACATCACTAAGCTTGATGGTACGAATTACTCTTATTGGAAGAGCCAGATTTGGCAAGTGTTGGTGCAAAAATTGCAGATCAAACCTTTGAGGTTAAGCGGGCATCCGCCTGCAACTATGCCAGATGAGGAATGGCTTGAGCTTGATGAGTTATGCAAGTCCACTATTGTATTGTCTCTTAGAATAGGCTCACTATAATGTCTTTGAGGAAGAACAGAGTGCATGGCAGTTGTGGGAAAAGATAAAAAATCTCTATGACAAGAAAAGTCCAGCAAGTTAGATGTATTGGCTGAAGCAGCTTATGGATCTGCGCATGAAGGAGAATGTGACTATGTCTGCTCACTTGAGCCAGTTCCATGCTATACTCAAGAACTTGACTTCGCAGGACATCACTTTTGCACAGGATGTCACTCCTCTTTTCTTGCTTGGTACTCTTAATGAGTCATGGGATGTATTTCGCACTGCATTATGTGCCTCTACTGCTACCTTGAAATTATTTGATGTTGAGAGTGCTCTTCTGTAGGAAGAGGTTAACCGTAAGAATTTGGATACCTCTCGTTTGTCTCATGCTATGACAGTTAGAGGCAAGAATGATGGATATGGAAAGCATGGTCGTGGACGGGATTCTTAGAAATCTCGGTCCAAGTTTCGTGGGAAGTCACGTAGCAAATCTCGTGATAGGAATGCAGATGTTACTTGTCACCATTGTGGGAAAAAGGGCCATATTAGGCCACAATGCCATGAATTGCGCAATTAAAGGCGCAAAGATAAGGGTTATCATTTACCAAAAGTGTAATTTGTCCCTTTCCGCAATTCCTTTAGGCATGAAAGTTAAGAGGTTTCGTTTTGCCATAGGGAAAGACAAAGTGCAGGATAAGTCTTCTGATTGCAGCATAGTACCTGCAAAGTCTAGTGTTAAAATTGAAGAGATCAATGTTATGTAGCCTGAGAATGTTGTTGATGATGATTATATCCTAGCAGCTTCTTCTAGTGCTTTGTAGATGACAGAGATACACTTTATGTATGCACAATGTTCGCTCTTGCACTCAGGTGCGTCCTTTCATGTGACACCTTGTCGAGAGTGGTTTCATTCATACCGTATTGTTTCGGGTTCTGTGTGCTTGGATGATGACAGCTCTCTTGATATTGTGGGCATTGGTGATGTTAGGCTGCAGTTTCCTTCTGGCAACAGTTTTGTTATACAAGATGTATGTCATGTACCTACTTTGACACGCAGTCTCATGCCAGCTGGACAGCTTGATGACGCAGGATATCATGTATGTTTTGGAGACTCTGCATGGAAGATCACTCGTGGCAGACTTGTGATTACGAGAGGTGCCAAGGCTGGTAGTCTCTACCCCTTGATTGTATTAGCTTCTTCCCTTGATCATGTTTTGTCTGTGGGTTCTATCCCACATGTATCTCTTTGGCATGCCCGTTTGGGCCATATGTCTTTGAAGGGAATGAAAATGCTTTCTGGTTTGTAGTACTTACCGCCCCTTGATTATGCATATTTTGATTCATGTGAGCATTGTCTTTATGGCAAGCAGACTAGGTCTATGCATGAGAAGTTTGGTAGGCCATGCATGAGTGAGCCCTTGGCATTGGTACATTCGGATGGTTGTGGGCCCATGCCTTGTTAGTCTATGGGTGGTGCAAATTATTTTGTTACGTTCATAGATGATTTTTCACAGAAAGTTTGGGCTTATCCCATTAAGCTCAAATCCGATGTCTTGGCTGTGTTTCAGAGATGGCTTGCATTGGTTGAGAACCAGTCTGAGTATAGGCTAAAATGCCTAAGGACAGATAATGGGGGTGAGTATATCTCACATGCTTTTGAGCAGTTATGTGATGAGAGGGGTATTAAGCATTAGTTGACCGCCCCCTACACCCCCCCGCCAGAATGGTTTGGTTGAGCGGATGAATAGAACCATCCAGGAGCGTGGACACAGTATGCTTAGCCATGCAGGCCTACCACACAGAGAGCTTTTGGGCTGAGGCAGTTAGTACAGCTGTGCATGTCATAAACAGATCACCCTCTAGTGGTTTGGATTTCCAGGTTGCAGAGGAGGTATGGATTGGAAAACCTCCCTCTTATGCGCATCTCCATGTCTTTGGATGTGAGGCATTTTGCCATGTGCCTAGGGACAAGAGAAGTAAGCTGGATCCCAAGAGTATCAAATGCATTTTCCTTGGTTATGGGGATGCAAGAGAGATGGGTTACTGTCTCTGGGATCCGCAGGCACGAAAAGTCATCCTCAGTGATGTAGTCTTCCATGAAGACAAAATGCATAGACAGCCTGAGAGAGTTATTGAGATCCACACGGTCATATTTCAGGAGGAGCCGAGAGCTCCCGCACAGCCAGTTGGACAGCCTACAGCTGCAACAGATGCTCATGGTCAGGATATTGGACAGGCAGCAGAGCCTACCGTGAGACGGTCTACTAGAGACAGACGTCCACCTGATAGATTTCAGCTCTCGATACATTATGTCTTGGTTACAGATGTAGGAGAGCCTTTCACCTATGATGAGGCTATGCGCAGCGGTGACAGTCACTCCTGGGAGAGGGCTATGTAGTCTGAGATAGACTCCCTGCATAAGAATGACACTTGGGATTTGGTTTCCTTGCCTATGGACAAGAAGGCTTTGCCATGCAAGTGGGTGTACAAGCTAAAAAGTACCCATGGACACCCCAAGCCGGCATACAAGGCTAGATTGTTCGCAAAGGGTTTTAAGCAGGAGCATGGTGTGGATTTTGACGAGGTCTTTTCTCCTGTAGTTAAGATGACCACCCTACGCTTAGTCTTAGCTTTGGTTGCTCAGCTTGACTTGGATTTATACCAAATGGATGTCAAGACGGCTTTGTTACATGGGGACTTGCATGATGAGATTTATATGGAGCAGCCTAAGGGCTTTACAGAACCTGGCAGGCAGCACCTAGTGTGCAAATTGAAGAAAAGTCTTTATGGCTTGAAACAGGCACCTGGGGAGTGGTATCATAAGTTTGATGCCTTAATGCAGTCACAGGGTTACAACCGGAGTGCTATGGATCGGTGTCTTTACACGAAGAAAGCCTGTGATGGTTCTTTATTGATTTTGGTACTCTATGTGGATGATATGCTGATAATAGGGAAAGCTCATGATGAGCTAGATGCTCTTAAGGCTCAGCTCAAGAAGAGCTTTGAGATGAAAGATCTGGGACAGGCT
This sequence comes from Lygodium microphyllum, assembly GCF_053477565.2. Classification (NCBI taxonomy): domain Eukaryota; kingdom Viridiplantae; phylum Streptophyta; class Polypodiopsida; order Schizaeales; family Lygodiaceae; genus Lygodium; species Lygodium microphyllum. The sequence goes on along the minus strand of NC_141136.1, from coordinate 161,451,186 downwards.
GCTCACATACTTGGTATGCACATTAGACGTGACAGGCATTAGGGACTCCTCTACTTGTCATAGAGGGAGTATATTCATAAAGTCCTTGAGCGCTTCCGCATGCAGGATGTAAAACCTATTGGTTGTCCATTGCCTTCTTATGTGAAGGTATCACAGGCTGATTGTTCGCAGACAGATGAGCAGAGGGCCGAGATGGCCAAGATTCCCTATGCATCCACAGTGGGTAGTCTTATGTATGCCATGATAGCCACTCGTCTAGATATTGCCTTTGTAGTTGGCGTTGTGGCACGCTATATGGCTACACTTGGCAAGAAGCATTGGGATGCTGTGAAGGGTATCATGAGGTACCTGAAAGGCACTGTAGATATGTGCATATGCTATGGTAGCCAGGATACAAGAGTCGTGGGGTACACTGACTTTGATTGTGCAAGACATGCAAATAGTAGGAAGTCCACTTCCGGCTATGTATTTGCCTATGCTGGAGGTGCTGTTTCTTGGATGTCCAGGGTGTAGAAATGCATGGCCCTTTCTACTACAGAGGCCGAGTATGTTGCAGCCACTGAGGCTTGCAAGGAGGCCATTTGGGTGGGTTGTTTAGTTGCTGACCTTGATATTGATGCTATCCCTACACTGCATTCGGATTCTATGAGTGCTATTCAGTTAGCCAAGAATCCGGTCTTCCATGCAAAGACGAAACACATTGAGGTGAGGTATCACTTCATATGTGGGGTCGTTGAAGACAAGTCTGTTGATCTTGTCAAGATCTCGACTAACCAGAATCCTGTAGATCTGCTCACGAAAAGCCTCTCTACAGAGCGCTTTGCCTTCCTTAGGAGGTTGATGGGCATGGGATGAGATGACGTCTTTCCTCATCCTGTTGTACATGTGTACATGTTGTACTGTCTTTTTTCTTTTTCTTTTCACTCCTCACTAGGGCAGATTTGCCTTTAAGTAGGAGGTTGTTGGGGGTAAAGGCGCCTCTGTCTTGCCACCCATGTATTATTACGTTGACAGTCATCGCCACTGCACACTGCAGGTGGCGGGCGTCCATCACCATCACTTTATTCTTTATTCTTTTAGTGACAGTTTGAACAAAGGAAGGCCCAATCATACATTGTGACTGTTGGAGTTCCCATTTCTAGTCTCTCCCTTTCTTGCTCTTTCTCTCCCGCCATAGCTCTCAAGTCCAACCTTCGATCCGATGCTCCCTTTCAAGCTATAATGCACTCGGGATAAAAGTTATTCTTGGGATGGATACTCTCTCCCCAACATTGGTTCCTCTTACTATCTTAGTCTCAATGACCTTCCTATTAATTGCAATGCATGATTATTTAAGATTTTCACCTCACTATTCGGGGATGCAAGAATGGTACACTCACCGAAGAAGGACCTTTTATCATTGATGCTATCCACATCTTGATATATACATTCAATGAAGTCCTAAATTGACCCCTCGTTAAATACCATTCATGATGGAATTTGTAGCATGCCATCATTATTTGACAAACATTTTCCATCTTTAATGTCTTGCAACCATTCAATAAATCATCCACTATTACTTGTGTGTTATGTGGTAGTTTCAAAACATTGAGGTACTACCACAAATTGGAACAACAAAGAGTTGCACTCACAATGCCCTCACAACTACCCTTTGGTAAAACATGTAAGATTTGCCTAAAATATCCACCAAAAGCAAAACAACCTTACTATTGAATAGCTTATCACTATGCATTATATCCTTTAAAGTCCTATCAAGTGCTTCAAAAGTGTATCGATGCATCATTTAAGCTTCATCCCATAAAATAAGGCTAGTTTCTTTCAATAATTCTACAAGATTACTCTAAATATGCATATTGCAACAAGTAGAATGGTAGAAATAATGTTGCAATAAAAGAAGATGTTGTGGCCAAGGCAATGTGACCCCAAGTATGTAACTTTGCTAGGAAGCATTTATAGAGAAATGGTTTTGTTGAACCATCAGGACCATCTAGAGAGAATATCTCACCTGAACCATTATCAATAGTATTCATTGTAGCTTAAAAGGCGTTCCTTTGTCCATCACTAAGCATAGCTTCCAACGCAAAGTTTTCTCCTCTTCCATTGTATTATAAATCAATTTGTCTTGTAGCAAAGGGTTTGCATAGTGATACATCCTCACCTCAGGTAACCCTAGATAGTTAGCTAAGGTGTGACCATGTTGACACAAAAGATCTTGGATATGCATCCCATGGTTGGAGTAATGGGTAAATGCATTTAGTATTAATCCATAAGGAATTAGCATAACTTGGCCATTAAATCACTTCATTATTAGCCTCATCTTGCAAATAAACATTTGGTCGATTTTGCAAAGATAATCGATGTACTATATCTTCTATGAATGGTACTAAAAAATCTTCCCCAAGTTGACCAGGTCTTGTCGGCTCCATAAAATACCAAAATAGAGACAATCAAAATCCTCAAATGTATACTAGTTTACATCAATGCACCTTCTTGCAAATACATATGCCATTCTTCATCGGTTGCCAACATACTTTTTGCTATGCAATTTCCTTAAAAGTAGAATAGGCGACATTATCAACTTTATGAAAGGCCTCAAATGAAGTGCACGCACCCTTTGTAGATTGTAATAAGGAATAGATGCAAGTAGTATCATTCCCCACATGTAGGAGCAACAAAATAGATCTGACCATGTGTCTCCTTGCTTTTGCTTTGTCCATACTTTCATTTGTGCATTTCAAAGCCAAAATGTTGGGAACTCTTAATACAGAAGTGCATTAGCCTCAGGATGCATAGGATTGCAAGAAAGCCACCATGTGAGAGTTTTTTTCGAGCATTTTCATTTTGGATCACCTCACAAATATTATTCGAGTCACGAAAAACAACATTATTTTCACTAGGTAAGTGCAAGCATTAAATATCTGGCTTCTCATCATGAACTTGGTACTCAAACATTCATCAACATGCTTCAAAAGTAGAAATATATTGCACATCTAAGTAGCTCTCAATCTCATCTATATCTTGCCCGCCTCTTTCATTTGATGTGGAACCATGTGTAGTTGTCAATCTAAAGGTTGAATGATCATGGCCCTTATAAATATATTTGTACAAATATTCAGCTATAACAATTGTGGGGCATACCTCTCTATTTAAATGTGCATTGTATTTTAGACTCAAATAAGGATTGTGTAGCACAATCCATAGACTATCTAGGATATTACCTTTCACATTGAGCTTATTTTCGTCATCTCATTGTGTGTGCACATGATAACTGATATTATCAATTGTAGTTAAATGGACATATTTTTTGGATATCCCTTTGTACATTGACTATCCCTCATGCAAGGAATTTTTCCATTAAACACCCTAAATGGACCATGTATGTTGCATTTAGTGATAGTTTGATATAAAAGGAAAATTTATCTTTATTCTAAAGCTTGTCACACACTAATCTATCATAGTGTTTGGGTTCAATGGGTTGAAACTGTGGCTCTAATATGAATAGTGTATGAGAATGAGGTAATCCTTTCTTTTGTAATTCTATCATAGAAACATATCTAGCAACCTTGCCAAAGAGTTGCCTTTTATTATTGTTTATATCATATCCTTATGTTTGTCATGGTAAACTCGAGTAGTAAGATCTGGGTAACAAAGCATCTATGATTTCTATCCACTTAGGATTATATGTTATGGTTATAAATAGATTCAATTTTCTCTTACTTTGTACAATGGCCATATCATTTTGATATAACTGGTGCATGGACCTTCGTCCACCTCTAAATGAAGATGGCAATACTATTCTTTTGCCACAACACTCCAACTAACATGATTCTCAATTGCACCCATTGCAATGACAATATTTGTCAATCTGCTCTATAATTCAATTTGCAAAGTGGTAGAACAAAATAACTCTACTTTTGCACAAAAAACAAGAGAGAAGACTTGCACAATATGAAGCAAAAGACTAATTGGGTACAATCTCCCCCATGCCTTGTGTGAGTGCTCCACAAAGCATGTATTTGATATATTATTCATCTCCAAGCTCAAAAAAATAGCCCAAATTACAATTAGCACACTTTAGCTTTTGTGTTTGCTTTTGTCCAACTAAAGAATTAAAGCGGTTGGGCGCCCAAAGAGTCGGGCTGTGCCCAAATACAATGTCCAATAACAAATATTTAAATCGTGTGTCCATGCGCATACAAAATAATAAATAAATGTCAGGTGCTTCAATAAATAAGTGCGCCAAAATAAATATTGGCGCCATGCCTAAGATGTGTGCCCATCAAAATGATAATACACGCTATCGCCCAGTGCTTCCCAACGCCACCGCTGCCTGCTCTACACATCAACTGAAGCATTCACAATTGTTAGAAAATAATAAAATTAAACCGACAAAAGTGAATATCTAGCAGTCTTTAGCTACAAAATAAATAAATTGGTTAGAACTCAATCCTAACCTTAATTTATTACGAGTGCGCACTCTAAACTCATAAATGTCCATTAATTAAAATATGTATTTTGCGGAGTCACCCGCTATGGAATCACCCACTTGCACATTAAATTAACAAGACGCCCAAAAAGGACAGGCGTCCCCATCGACTTTTCGCACAAGGAATCCACCTTGTGTATGAACCCCAGCAACAAATATAATTTTATGAAATCCACTGTGGAATATGCCTCCTGGCATCATATCCCCGGGGTGGGATAGCAATTGTCCTCAATTGCTATTAGCTCAATGTGGAGCCAACAATGAGGGGTAAGCACTAGGTCTCGAGTGTGCATCCATTGGGCCTCTTCAACAAGATTATTTTTAAACTTAACCAAATATCTAAAATATCTTCCGCTAGTTCTAGTGGTCATAAAGTCAGTATCTAGAATAGTTTCAGGTTCAAGGATTTCAGTTTCTTCTTCTAGCAAAGGAGGGTTTTCATAGATAGGATGCACAAGTCATTGGCCTCTAAAAGATCGTAATAAACTGATATGAAAAGTGTCGTGGATTTTCTAGTGTTGTGGTAATTCTAGTTTAAATGCATTGTCATTGATTTTGGGAATGATCTTGAAAGGTCCATAAAATCTAGGAGCTAACTTTACAATAGGGTGTTTGTCAACAGTTTGTAATCTTCGCTTTTCAATACGTAACCAAACATAATCATCAACGTTGAAACTCATAGCTTTTCTTTTCTTGTTAGCTTGTTTTGTGTATGATTGCTGGGTTTTTCGCAATCATATCTTTAACTTCATCAAAAATAGTAGCATGCATGCTAGCAATATCATCAGCAGCTTGAACTTTGTTTGACAATGATATAATTGGGGTAGGTAATCTATATCCATAAATAATTTCAAATGGTGCTTTCTGTGTAGCTGTATGTGGTGTGTTATTGTATGCAAATTGAAGTAAATGTAAATGTGTATCCCATGTTTGTGTATCGAAATTGTGTATGCACGCAAAAGATCTAAGATGGTACTGTTAGTAGCTTCTGTTTGCCCATTTGTTTCAGGATGAAATGCAGATGAAAAATCAATCTTTGTTTCTAAATTAGCAAACAAAGTAATCCAAAAATTATTGCAGAATATAGAATCACTGTCAGAAATAATAACTTATGGCAAACCATGATTAGTGGAAACAGTTTTCAAAAACAATTGAGCAGCTTGAGATGTAGTTAACGTTTTCTTGCATGGAATGAAATATGCTTATTTGCTAAACCTATCGACAATAATCCCAATCATATCATGATTAGCTTTAGTGTTAAGCAAACCAGTGATAAAATCCATTGAAATCTGTTCCCATGGTCGTTCTGGAATTGGTAAATGCATAAATAAACCATATTGTTTACCATGGTGTCATTTAACTCTTTGGCAAATTAAACATTTAGATACAAAGTTAGATACATCAGATTCCATGTGTGGCCAATAAAAATCTTCAATCAGTGTACGCAAAGTAGAAATAATTCCTCTATGGCCTTGGTATGGGGGACAATGAATTTCGTGCAAGACAAAATGATTGAAATGAAACAGTTACACATAATCTTTTTTCATAGAACATAAATCCATTAGTGTAAGACAATGAATCAATTGGAATCCAGTTATTTGAAACTAATTTATTCCAATCAGTTTGAAAACTAGGGTCTTGGTCGTAGGTATCTTTCATAGGGAGAAGAGAGTCAAAAGATATTACAGAAATATTATGAATAGTCGGTCTTCTACTTAAAGCATCGGCAACAACATTTTCTTTTACGGGTTGATATTGGATAAGTGGATGAAAACTTTGAATAAAAGCAACCCATTTAATGTGTCGGTCAGATATTTGTGGTTGATTAAGGAGATGTTTAATGCTTTGTTGGTCATTTTTTATCATGAATTCAGATCCCATTAAATAGTATTTCCATTGATGTAAAGCTTGTATTACAGCTAGCAGTTCCTTATCATAGGTAGAATACTTAAGTTCAGAGGGTTTAAGTTTGCAGCTAGTGTAGGCTATGGGATGGGAATCCTGCATAAGGACTGCTCCTATTCCAGATCCACTAACATCAGTGATTACTAGGAAAAATGGTCTATTGAAGCCAGGTAATTGCAATACAAGAGCATGAGTTAAAGCATGTTTCAGTAAATCAAAGGACTTTTGTTGATTGTCGGACCAATGATACACAATGACTTTCGTTAATAATTTTGTCAAAGGTAATGCAAGCAATGAAAAATTTCTCACAAATTTTCTGTAAAAGCTAGCAAGACCTAAGAAAGAATGTAATTCATGCACATTTTTAGGTATCAGCCAATTCAAAATTGCTTCTATCTTTTTAGGGTCAACTTTGATACCTTCAAATGAAACAATATCTCCTAGGTTTTCAATTTATGTTTGGAAAAATTCACTCTTTTTAGGATTAGCATATAATTGATTCTCTTTCGATAATTTGAAAACCAAAGATAAATGTTCATAATGCTCGTTTTCATTCTTACTGAAAACCAATATGTCATCAAAGAAAACAATGACACAACGCTGATACTTCAAAATATGTGATTCATCATACGACTGAATATGGCTGGTGCATTAGTTAAACCAAAAGGCATAACAAGGAATTCATACTGTCCAAATTGTGTTCTAAATGCAGTTTTGAAAATATCAGATATGTCCAATTGTACTTGATGGTATCCAAATTTAAGATCTATCTTGCTAAATATTGCAGATCCTTGTAGTTTGTCCATAAGATCGTCTACCCTAGGAATTAGATATCTATTCTTAATAGTGATCTTATTTAGGACACGATAATCAATGCACATCCTATAAGTATTGTTTTTCTTTTTCACTAATAGGATAGGTGCACCAAATGGAGAACAGTGGGTCTAATGAGTCCTCGAGTTAACAATTCTTCAACTTGGGCTTGAATTTCTTTTTGTTCAATTTGGTTATGTCTATATGGTGCTTTACATGGTGGTTGTGATCCAAGAATTAGGTCTATTTTGTGATCTTCAAGATGTATAGGTGGTAAGCCAGGTGGTAAGTCAGCAGTAAAACAATCTTGAAATTGTGAAAGAAATTGTGCGTGCTTAGAATTTATCTGATTTTCTTTAACTTCAATTTCATTCACCCATATTAAGTAGGATTTGCTACCTTTTCGTAATGCATATTTAGCCTGTGTATGACTAAGTAATGGAAAATTATCGAAAGTGTGCATACTATGCAATGTGATTTGTTTCCCATGAGAGTGAATCTTCATTGAATGAGTGGAATAATCTATATCAGGATTATACTGATGATGCCAAGGCATTCTTAAAATAATGTCACTAGATTGCAAAGGCACAATTAAGAAATTTCTACGTTCAACATAGTCACCAGTTTTAATTTCTAAGTCATGCACTTCTTGTGTTCCATTGTATCTAGTGCCTAAGAATGTAGCCTTGATGCAATAATGAGTAGAAACAGTATGTAAATTCAATTCTTTGACTAATTTTGCATAAATAAAATCATGTGTGCTCCCATCATCATGTAAAATAGTATTTTCTTTACCATGCATAAGACATTTCATCGTTAATAAAGAATGGGGATTTGACATACCTGGTAAAGTATCTGAAGAAGTACCAATATCGTCATCGTCTTCCGTGAAATCCAGCATTTCTTCATGGTCTTCATCTTTTGTTGCTCCCAAATAGTTGATGTGAACAATTGGCTTTTTGGATTGACAATTTGCCATTAGATGTCCAGGTTAATGATATTTGTAACAGACTATGGATTTGGCCTTAGATACATTATTGGTAATAGCTGGAAGTTTAGGAATGTTGGGATTTGGCTGGAAAGATGACTTAGGATTTGGATTTGTGTTTGATCGTAAAGCAGGGGGTCATGTCCAAGATTTACGGAATGAAGATGAAAGGAAAAAGTTTTGATTGAATCTTCGAAAATTTGAATTGAATTGTTTTGAACCAAAGTTACCATTAGTTTGAAATTGTTGTGGTCGCTTCTCTCGTCCTCAAATTTTGTCTTCAGCATCATGTGCCAAGGAAATTGAAGCTTCGAGAGTCGTTGGCTTGAACATGTTCACCTCCGCATAAAAATGTCCAAGTAAGGCAGACATAAACTTGCGTTTATGGGTTGCCTCAGGTACATCTTTGAGCATTCGAAGTTGCTATAAAGCATTCCAAAAACGCTCGGTATATTGTGAAATAGGCTCACGATCCCTCTGTTGCAGAAGATCCCACTGTTTGATTGCTTTTTCGTGGAATTGGGGTGGAAGGAAATTCTGCAAAAATTTCTTTTGGAAAGTCTCCCAAGTAGTAGGACAATCAATGCTTTTGCGGACAACACTCCACCATAGGGATGCTCTGTCCACTAGATGATTAGTGACACACTTAATTTTGTCTTTCTCACATACTGTTCTTCATGAAAATAATAGTCAAATTGACTGATAAAAGCAAGTACAGTCTTTCCATTGCATGACCCATTGAAAGTATGAAATTTGAAATTTCTTTTACTTATCTTTGTTTCTTTCCGAATAGGTTGTGCTTCAAGTGTCGCATCGATCGTACGTCGTATAAGATCTTTAGATTGCGGTCCATCTTGGTCGGTGGTAGATCGTTGCAAATTGGCCAATTGAGCTTGTAAAGTTTGACGTGCTCTTCGTTTCTCTTGAAGCTGCATCATAATTAAATCCAATTTTTGCTTCATCGTTGGTTCTCGTAAATCACCTTCAGCAATAAAATCTTCCATGGTTTGATTGGACATCTTGCAAAATTCCAAAAGACCTCACATACTCGAAATCTTGTTAGCGGGATGAGCGTAGCTCAAAGTCGGGTTTACAAGGCTTATTTCTTCTTCTTTTTTAAAATGGCTTTTTGCAGTATTTCTTCTTTGCGGATGCTGAATTTGATATCACGATCTTCTTCCAAGAGGATACTTCGTGAGTGTAGTCTACGTGTAGCAATCTGTTTTGCTAGAATTGAACTCTGTTAGTCCACAAGTGTGAACAGGGGCTTGTAGGGAAGTTGAAAATCTGTTTAAGACTAGCTGTGTATGAACAACCACTACGGGAGAGGTTTGAAATTTTGTTGTTGAGCCTTTGTAAAGTTTGAAAGCTTTAAGCTTTAAGTAAATAAAGCTTTTAACTAAATCGTTGATTTTTTTGGAGGATGGCGGCAGCTTCTAGATGGCGTCGACGGCGTTCAGTACATGCTACGGCCGTCGATGGTGAAATTTTATGCCTTAAGCTTTTTTAAGCTTCCTCACTAAGCTTTCACACTTAATCTTTATCAAAATGATTGCTTGTTTCTCTGAGAAATATAAGAGTTAACAAAGGAACTTACCGGGTGGTCCTCCGCCAGTAAAGGTTGGTCCTTCGCGATCCAAGTGTGTAGCAGGGGGCTCTTCACTGCCACGAATACGCTGGTATTGACGGATTGCCGTGAGATTGACTATAGAGCTCGATCGTTCTAGGAGCTATGCCTTCGCGCGAGATGGTAAGCGATTGGAAGACCTCGATCTCAGCTTCGCTTTGATACCATTGGTGCACAAATCGGATGTTGTATGCATATGTAGCAAGTGCCAAAAGGTCCCCAAGAACAAAATAACTCTACTTTTGCACAAAAAACAAGAGAGAAGACTTGCACAACATGAAGCAAAAGACTAGTTGGGTACAATCTCCCCCCATGCCTTGTATGAGCGCTCCACAAAGCATGTATTTGATATATTATTCATCTCCAAGCTAAAAAAAAAAAGCCCGAATTAAAATTAGCACGCTTTAGCTTTTGCGTTTGCTTTTGTCCAACTAAAGAATTAAAGCGGTTGGGTGCCCAAAGAGTCGACTTGTGCCCAAATACAATGTCTAATAACAAATATTTAAATCATGCGTCCATGCGCATACAAAATAATAAATAAATGTCAGGTATTTCAATAAATAAGCGCGTCAAAATAAATATTGGCGCCACACCTAAGATGCGTGCCCATCAAAATGATAATACACACTATCGCCCAGTGCTTCCCAACACCACCACTGCCTGCTCTACACATCAACTAAAGCATTCACAATTGTTAGAAAATAATAAAATTAAACCGACAAAAGTGAATACCTAGCAGTCTTCAGCTACAAAATAAATAAATTGGTTAGAACTCAATCCTAACCTTAATTTATTATGAGTGCGCACTCTAAACTCATAAATGTTCATTAATTTAAATATGTATTTTGCGGAATCACTCGCTATGGAATCGCCCACTTGCACGTTAAATTAACAAGACGCCCGAAAATGACAGGCATCCCCATCGACTTTTCACACAAGGAATCCACCTTGTGTATGAGCCTTGGCAACAAATATAATTTTATAGAATCCATTGCAAAACCTCACAGAATCCACCGTGGAATATGCCTCCTGGCATCACAAAGCTACTTGATTATGATGACACTAGGATAATCTACATTCCTTGATGCTACAATAAGCATCAACAATGTATTGTTGTAACAAACAGCCACCACACAAGAGACATGCTTAGTATCATCATGTACTTGAAGTTGAAAAGCATAGAACTGTAATTGAGTAACACAACCCTTGTTTTGAAGGCTTGTGGGATTTATCTATGGATGCAGATCTCTATAAGGAATTCTAATATGCCATCCATCCTCTCCATTTGGAAAGAAAAGAACATATAACATAGGCATATACCATGTATGATTATAGCAACCTCACTTATGGTGTTCAGAATAGAATATTGTCTAGAACTAGCTCGACTCTCAAAAATAGTCACTCTCATGATGGATTGGCTTGCAAACATGCACCCATTGATCTAAATGCTCCTGCATAAACATCAGGAGCATGCATCGTATGTTGAAGCTCCTCCAAAAAACTAGGCAAAGCCTGATATAACCCTTATATGATTCGATAACTCATGTTTAGTATCATATATATAAATGTATGCAAATTTTGGCCTTTGACTTTCATTCACATTATTTAGTAAGAGAGAATCAATGCGATGATATGTTAATCCTTGAGCTCGAAAAGTATAACCACCTCCAATATGATATGATATTATAGTGTACAATCACTTCCAATATCATATTATAATAATATGATATGGTATTGTCAATCTCATAATATATTAAGTTATTGTTGAAGACAAAACAATATGAAAATATTAGCAAATTTCAAAATTCAATTAGGGTTTTAAATCCTTCTACATGACTCTTCATTAAAATGAAGAGAAATATTAAAAATGTCCACTAAACTATGGCTTTGGGGTTGAAGCAATGTTATGATTCATTTGGGTTAGCATGGCTAAAAATCTGTTGATATAAACTTTAAATAATGACATTTGGACATAAAGGAAAACACTCTCTGATCCATGAAAATTGACATATGTATGAGCAAGCAACTCACATACTCCACCCTTGATACAACTATTGTTCATGGCTAGCTGAAATAGCTTCTCCTCATGATCTCCACAAGTTTCTATTGGCCACATTTTTTGAATGTACTCAACATATTTCTCCTATGTATCCCCTTATTTCCCCCATCTCACTCTATAAAAACATGCTACATCAACTAACTTTCCATCATCCTTCTCTTGTAATGTTTGTTCAACTCGTTTGCAAATGATCATCAAAGTTTTTAGAGAAAGAGATTAAGTTACTTTGATTTTTGGACAAAATATTTAATCCTTTCTTAATGGCATCTAAGTGGCACAAGATCCTTAAGGATCCAATGTCATTATGATATCCTCTAACACGTGTGAGGGTATGGCTACTTGATTTCTTCCATGCAATATCCTTCATTTTGTGCACATTCATTCGAGCATTAGGAGTGTAGAGTATAATATCATGGTTAAAGGCATGGTTTCTCACATCGGATGACCCACCATGCTCCATGTTGCATAAAACATATGCTATAAATAGTAAGGTACATATCAACTTAATGAAATTCAAAAAATGATGTACAATTTTTCACATGCACTATCTCCTATTAGACTTGGATTCCTAGTTCTCCATTTGCAACATTAATATTGGAATACTAATAAACATGGTCAATATTAGTAAAATAAAGATACAATGATTTAGGATATGAGTTAGATTGTTGATTTATGACAACTTGAAAACTTTGACAAATTGCGAATGAATGTATGCTTCCATCTTCTAGATGTGGATCACTACAAATTTTTGACACATCTATGATAATAAAGAAGCATGATAAGTAGTGTTAAAACATATATTTATAACCATAATACTTCTAGTAAAATTTTTCAAAACACAACTTTAAAACAAATGCTTAGAGAGAGAGAGAGAGAGAGAGAGAGAGAGAGAGAGAGAGAGAGAGAGAGAGAGAGAGAGAGAGAGAGAGAGAGAGAGAGAGAGAGAGAGAGAGAGAGAATTGAAAAACACTAAAAGAGTTCTATATAGTGGTTACATAAATAAATATCATGATGTATAAATAAATCTCATGACAATGAAAAGCTATAGCTAAAATTTTTAAAAACATGTGTGAGCAATGATTGACTATGTATATGTTGGGGATTGGGGGGGGGTAGCTAAGGCCAACCATGTAGACTTTACAAACTTAAGCCTTTTTAACTACTCAAGAGATATATTTTACAAAATGTTTGAATTTAAACAAGTAATCATTTTTAGTTTACATCGATTATATCATTACATACATAATTTAGACTTCCTCATCTCCTCTTAGAAACCTTTTGGAGCCAAGATATGTGCAAGTCGATCCAACCTATGTGAGTCCTACTAATCAACTTAGTTTGTGGGTGGACAAGGGTCATGGACTTTACTACACTCTTTTCAAGATTTGTGGTGGTCAATGGAGTATCTCCATTCGATGGGGTATTCCATTTGCTTAGCATAGTTCTATGCACATTGATGGCAAGCATTGGAATGTGTTCTCTCTATCTCTATCTTGCTCTCTCTCCATTTGCAAGGTTGTATATTCTCTCTCTTCTTGTTGCGGTCATCAAGTAGCGATTCTAGGGGTCCACCATAGCAAATATTTACATGAAGCAAGCCCTAGAGTCCAATGTTGGTTCAAATGGATATTCACTTCAACATCAACTTATTCAACACACTAACTTTTTCCTATTTTAGTAAAAAAGGAAAATAAAATCTTCCTCTCTTAGGCACACTTATTTCTTCTGAGGACTCTCTTTCTATTGATGAAGTTGTTCTTTTGTTCCCTCTTTTCTTCATATGTGTTTTTGATCACTTAATGCAAAGATGAATGAAAGCTTTTCACCTCATCTTCAAACCCACTTGCATTTTCCATTTTCTAACAGGAAGATAGTTGAACCTTTATGCAAAACCTCTTCTGATAGAATTCTCCAACCTCATGCAAATCCAAATGCATGTCTTTATTGTGGTGCATGCCTTGAAGAAATCAAATGGTTATGCTTAATTGAGCCATGCATCCATTTTCTCCATTGCTTAGTACATTGACATGATTGAATATTTTACTCAATCTTTGGCCAATTTAATTTTTTGTTTTAACACATGTTATAGTAGCCCTAATGAATTTTATTAGCAAATAATGTTGTAGCATCCACCACTATGAGCACTTGTTTATACTAAATTTTATTTGCTACTTTTTCAATCACCTCGAGCAAAGGTATTAGGGAATGACATTTGATAGATTCAACAACCTAACTTTTGTGGTTTGAAGTAGCAAATAAGAAGGTTCATCATCATGTGTTTGAGATCATAAATCCCTTTATATTCATTTAGAAGTTTTTGAGTCTCTTTGAAGACTAGTTTACAATCGAGAATATGGCAATTATGGCATTAATAGGTCTACTTGTATATAGATAATTGTATTTAATTGTTCATTTTGTGGGTACCTTAAAGGAAAATTTAGATGGTCCAATGTTGCTTTGATCATGCTTTGCATCTTTTACATGGATAGATTTAGGTAGATTCGAAAAGTGAGATAGATTAGCATGTAGCTGAAATCACAATTGTGGAATGCACTCTCCAGTTGATCATGCATTCTTTTACTTGAGGATTTAATAGTAGATCTCCCCAACTTCATGTGAGGCCAAAACAAATTTTTTCTTTTGAAGGTTGACTTTCTACATTATTGCAAGTAACATCATCTTTCATAATGCTTTTTGTAATAAGTAAATATGTGTAAAAACCTTAGTAGCAATAGCTATTTACTATAAACTTAACAGAAACCAACAAAGAATACATCTTTTCCCACACTACTAGATGAAAGCTTTTGTGTAGCACTATTGTAAAAACATTACTTGCAATTGTAAGAAGCTGGGAATAACAAATAAGTGTTAATAATGTTGATATTATGCCAAGTCACACTGACATTGGTATAAAAGGAGAAAAGATGTAAATTTTCACATCTTTTTGACACATTAATACAATTACAGTCTTTCTCTCCCTTCTTGCTCACAGCTTCTATGGCTTTCCCTTCTTTCTTGTCTTTCTCTCTCTAAATCTAGTCTTTCTCTCTCCTCGTCACTCTTATTCTCTCTCTTCCTCCAGTCTTTCTCTCTCTTTTGCAGTCTTCTCTCTCCTCTTTCTCTCTCCCTGGTTCTCTCTCTGACAAGTGGTATCAAAGCTTGAGTCTTTGATCCATTATTTTCTTCCATTTTCAGTCCCATTTTTCTATTTTAAAATCAATTTCAGACAAAAAAAATGGTACAAGACAGTGACTAGTGGAGTGCTGTAGGACATCTACAGTTAGCAAGAGACTACATCTAGAGATATCCAAGGTCAGATATGGCGGATAAAGGCTTAAATGGCTGGATGTCATCAAATTTCATGCAAAAATGGAGGTAACTAGGGTAAAGGATGGTTAACCGGCAGGGCTTAGTTAGAGGCTAAACTACAGTTACTTTTCAAAAGAGAGCTTCTCTTCTCTCTCCTTCAAGCTTTTGGCTGAAGCTTTCATGGTGGCTGTCAAGAAAGTCTCAAATATCTCTCTACTAAACATCTCTCTTTGTCAAAGCATGGGGCAAGGGATCTTTGTTGCATGAGCTTTAGGAGGAGTACCATAGTTGAGGTGTGCTGCAGATTTCAGCCAGACTACAGCCCGAAAATTGCGCTGAAATTGCACTGGATTTCCTGCTCTCTCTTCCCTGCTCAGCTTGCTCCAGATCTCCAGCTATTGATCACAACTCTTGAAGGCTTCATCAAGCACTTGCTGACAATAATCTTCAGCCTCTGAAGCATTTTGATTAGTCATTCTTTTGCTCAAACCCTAATACACAGTAGGGCAGCCATAGCACAGACATGGAAGCTCAAATTTCTCAAAATTTTGGACTTCCCCGACCTCCAAAGCTTCTCTAAAGCTAAGTACAAGCTGGATAGAATCCAAGATTGAAGACATTGAAGAGATTTCAGCCTGTGCATGACATTGGAGCTCAAATGGAAGGATTATTTTGGGGCTTTTCATCAAGGAGCTTGAATCTTTGATGTTCAAGTGTTCAAGCAAGACTGAAGCATTGATTCTTCAAGGATTTCATCATATTGAAGCTTGTATGGACTGATTTTATGGAGATTTCAAGCTTTATGACGGATTTATGATGGATTATGAAGAACTTTTGCATCAACGGGGTTGAAGCTGACATCCATCATATTCTTCAAGCTTAATGGAGGTGGTTACAGGTACACCATTCATTGCTGAAGCACAGGTGCAAGTACTACAGGGTACCCACAGGTCCTATATACCCTTTTGCAGGGTTTGGTAACCATTTGGGGTTACTATCTTGCATTACAGGGTCAAAACAGGGCACTTACAGGTCTAGACAGGTTGCAGGACTGGACAGTTTAGACTCTGAAATCCAGCTATAGAATTTTCTGTCCTAAACATGTTATAGCGTACTATAGCTCATCTCGAAGAGGGCATTCTTAGCTTCGATTCGCATAAAAAAGTTCTGAAATCGGAGTTTCCTAGCCAAAGTTATAGCCGTTTTTCTGACAGGGGGTATTGAAGGACTGCACTAATATGGCAGGACATAAAGGCAAAAATAAGGTCAAGGAGGATTATACTCAGCAAATCAGGGATTCCATGATGGATAGCACACTTCAAGAGAACCCTGAAGAACTTCAATAACAAGGAGAAGTCAGTTTACTCAATGATACTTTGTGTGCCCATGAACAAAGACATAGGGAACGACATGAGGCCATTTTGTCAAGAATGGAGCAAATGGTTTTATCTACTGATCAAACAAAGTCTTCCATTGATAAGTTGGTGGATTCAACTACTCAAACCAAGGCTTCCATTAATAAGTTGGTGGAATCTAATGCTCAACTTATGGCACAATTTTCTCAATTAATGCAGTTGCAAATGGGATCAAGACAAGCTAATGAGAGGGCTTGTTCAAATAGTGGCCTTCCAGTCCCACTTCAGCCATCTAACCAAAATGGTCATAAAAATGGGATTATTGGAAGAAGAGGCATTCCAAATAGTCAGTATGAAGTAGAAGAAGCTTCACAAAGGCATGATGACTATTTGGGCAGTTTGAATGGGGCCAATACTCAAACTTTTGGATTGCATACTCAAAATTCTAGGGGTACTTTACCGACAGGAAGATTACATAGTAATTCTCAGCCACCTGTTGGAAGATTTCAGTCTCAATTTGGAGGTTCTGTACTTGATAATCCTGATCAGCCAATTTTGGGACAACAACCCTTTCATGAAAAAGAGTTCAAGGACAAAATTGTTTTAGCCAAATTTAATGGCCAGTCATCTTCACCATCAGACTTAGAGGAATGGACCTCTAAGATGGAGTCCTACTTTGATATATACCCTAAAACTGATGATATGAAGATTCACTTTGCTTCCTTGCATCTAGAAGGATTTGCCCATACTTAGTGGATGTATATCAAGAAAGAGAATATACTTGTAGAGAATTGGGAAGCTTTCAAGGCACTTATGGCTGAAGTCTTTGTTTCATCTCTTGAGAAAGAGAAGTTAGCACGGAGATGGTATGGTTTGGAACAAACGGGCCTAAGTGTAAGAGAGTATACAAACCAATTCCTCAACTTGACCATGTATGTTGAAAGCATCAGTGATGAGGCTAAGCTTCACAAGTTTATGTATGGTTTGGAGCCATCTTTGTCAGCTAATGTTATGGCACAAAATCCTACTTCACTTTTCAAGGCTATTGAGCTTGCGGAGTGCTATGGAAGAAAGTATAGGAAGGAGTCTTCATTTCAGCCTAGTTATGGATAGCCAAGGACTGTTTTAAAGCAGGGACAAGTTGGTAGCATTTATGGTAACAATCATGTGCCTAATGGGAGCTTACGGGTACCAACTTATCCTCCATTTAATGCTTCTAGGCCTTAAAGTAATTTTAGGACAGCAAATAGTCCAAAGGTTGAATTTAAACATGGTGACAACAAGCCTGAGTCTATTTCAGCTAATACAAATCCCAAATCTATTCCCATGGATCTTTACAAGGAAAGGAAGAACAAGGGCTTATGCTTTAAGTGTGGAGAAAAGTATACACCTGATCATGCTTCAAAGTGTGTATATAAAAATGTCAAGCCAAAGCTTCAGAGTATGCTAGTTTTTGAGGACTTTGAAGATGGCATAGATGAAGCTAATCCAGTGGCAATCAATGTTGAAAATGAAGATCTTGAGGAGGACGTTGGACAGGGTACTTTTATGATCCAGCCGACTCTTTTCCTTTTGATCCAGGTGAAAATGTTCCGTTTGACCCTGGTGGATCTTGTGATGAGTTGCTTACTGCCACAAATTGTTCTATTTCTATGGATGCTTGGATGGGATCTAAGAGCCTTAATACACTTCATATGAAGGGAAGCATATGTGGAAAGCCAATGTTCATCCTAATAGATAGTTGCAGTACTCACAGTTTTGTCAATAAGTCTATCATGGACAAGTTAAATTGTGTTCCCACAGACTTACAACAGCCCATTAGAGTACAAGTGGCTAATGGTGAAGAGGAAATCAGCACACAGATTTGCCCACAGGTTTCTTTGCAGTTGGCTGAAAATTTTGAAGCCACAGTAAACCTGATCACTTTGGAAATGGGGCCCATAAATATTGTACTTGGTTGTGATTGGTTGATAACATTAGGCAGGATCACTATGGATTTCTCACAGTTATATATGGAGTTTATCTCCAATGGACAGCTCATCCATTTACAGGGAATTCCTAGTAGATCTGATTTTCAGCTTATCACCATTCAACAACTCAAAAGAGAGTACAAGAAGCGCTCACAAATATTTGTTTTGCATTTAAACAAAGAAACACAGGATCAACCCAATAATTCAGCAAACCATCCAGCCTTGACAGCTCTTCTTGAGGAGTATAGAGATTTGTTTGAAGTACCTACTTCATTGCCTCTTAAGAGAGCGGTGGATCACCCCATTGATTTGGAGCCCAACTCAAAGACAATCAATAAGCCACCTTACAGATTATCAAAATGTGAACGAGAGGAAGTAGCCAAGCAAATCAAAGAGCTTCTTGAAATGGGATTCATTGAACCAAGTTCTTCACCTTATGCACATTGACTACAGGGATCTCAATAAGATAACAGTGAAGAACAGGTATCCTATACTCAGGATTGATGATTTGCTTGATGAGCTTAAGGGGGCTCGATTCTTCACGAAGATTGATTTGAGATCAGGGTATCATCAGATTCGCATGCGAGAGGGTGATGAAGTCAAGACTGCTTTTAGGACTGATCGTGGGCTCTATCATTTCTTGGTGATGCTATTTGGGCTTACAAACGCTCCAGCTACCTTTCAAAGCCTGATGAATAAGATCTTGCAATCTTTCCTCTTTTAGTTTGTCTTGGTGTTCTTTGATGACATTTTGATCTATAGCAAGACTTTACAGTATCAATTGACACATATGAGGAGGGTTTTTGATGTGTTGAGACATCATAGGCTTTTTGCTAAGGAGAAGAAGTGCTCTTTCATGTAGACTGAAATGGAATACTTGGGACATATAGTCAGTGAAAAAGGAATATAGGCTGATCCCAAGAAGGTGCAATGCATAAGAGATTGGCCCACGCCTACTACTACTATCTCTCTTAAAGGATTCCTTGGTCTATCTTCATTCTATCGCCGATTTATAAAGCATTATGCAGCAATTGTAGCTCCTTTGACTGACAGGTTGAAGAAGGAGGCTTTCTTTTGGGATGCTCTTGCAGATAGTAGCTTCAACCAGTTAAAGGAACTACTTACTTCTACTCCTATCTTAGTATGCCCGGATTTCTCTAAAGAGTTTACTATACAATGTGATGCTAATGGCCGTGGCATTGGGGCTGTTTTGCTTCAGGAGCATGGAGTAATTGCATTTGAGAGCCATAAGCTTACAGATAAGGAGATGGCCATGAATGTTTATGACCAGGAGATGTTGGCTATCCTGCATGCAATCAAAAAGTGGCACCATTACTTATATGGCAGCCGATTCAGAGTACATAGTGATCACCGGGTACTCAAGTATTTCCTTACTCAGTCAAATCTCACTCCAAAGCAACGTCACTAGGTAGCAACATTACAGAATTATGACTTTGGCATCACTCATACAAGGGGCAAAGATAACATAGTGGCTGATTTTCTTTCTCGTATGTGGGCCTGCAAAGTGTCAGCCATGACAGAATTACATAATGATTGGATTGAAGAACTACAGGAGGCCTATCTTTTAGATGAGGAATTCAGCCAAATCTTTTAGAAATTACAGCAAGGTCTTATGGAAGAAAACTTGCATTACCAGCTTAAAAATGGTCTTATTTGGTGGAAAGGCAAGATTGTTACTCTCTCTACTTCTTCTTTTAAGTGAAAAATTATGGAGGAGTTACATTCTTTGCCTTTAGTTGGACACTTAGGAGTTTTCAAGACTTATGACAGGATCAGCAAAAGCTTTTATTGGAAAGGACTGTGGAAAGATGTCAAGGACTTCGTTATGAAGTGTATACCTTGTCAGCAAAATAAGAATAGCACCCATAAGCTTGGAGGTTTGTTACAGCCATTGCCTATTCCTACGGGTAAATGGACTCATATTACTATGGACTTTATTACTGGCTTACCCACTACTAAGAAGGGGTGGAATAATATTTATGTGGTAGTTGACAAACTCACCAAGCAGCTCATTTTATCCCAAAAAAAATTCAGTTTACTGCTTCTCAAGTGGCCAACCAGTTTATGGAGCATATTTTTAGACTACATGGATTACCGCAGATGATTGTCCATGATAGGGATTCAAAGTTTATGAGTAACTTCTGGCAGGCGGTATTTACATCTATGGGCACTAAGTTGGCTCCATCAACAGCTTATCATCCCCAAACTGATGGACAGACAAAGAGAGTTAATAAATGGTTGGAGACTTATCTTCGCCATTTTTGCTATGATGTCCAAACCTCATGGGATTCTTGGTTACACCTGGCTGAGTTTGCTTACAACAATTCCACTCATGCGAGCATAGGAGTTTCACCCTTTGAGGCTTTGTATGGTTACAAGATGCCCCTACCCACAGTCATCTTTAATGAAAAGATCAATCCTCATGGGAAGGAGGAGTTGGAAAGAATGCAGACCCTTCTTTAGTAATGCAAGGTGAATCTAAGGAAGGCTCAAGATCAAATGAAGATATATGCTGATGAGAAGAGGAGGCCTTTAGAGTTCCAAGAAGGAGAGTTGGTTTTGTTGAAGATGCCCAAATCCAAGTACTCTACGTTAAAAGATGGATCCAGTAATAAGCTTGCCCGCAGGTTTTATGGCCCTTACAGGATCCTTAAGTGGATTGGAGATTTGGCATACAAACTAGAGCTTCCCTCTTCTACAAAGATTCATAACGTCTTCCATGTTAGTTAGCTCAAGCCCTATTATGGTGATCTAGTGGATATAGTTGATGAGCTGCCACCTATTGATGAAGATGGTCTTGTTCAGTACATCCCAGAGGCTGTTATAGGTCAGCATGAAAAGAAGCTTAAATCACGTTCTGTTGTAGAGTATTTGATCAAATGGAGAGGTTTACCATCTGAAGAGGCTTCTTGGAGACCTGAATCTATATTGGATGAGTATCCATACTTGAGGGAGACATTGGTGGCTGAAGCCTATTGCTTATGGAGCTAGTAATGATGCAGACTGGTTCAGGACAGCACGCTGTTTTAGAACAGTTTTTATCGTACCTAATTTTCAGAATTAAACTATCTATATGGGCTTAAAGTAATCTTCAAGAGCTTCGTTTTGATATATGGTACATCTCATTTGGACACTTCTATCAAAAGTTATGGCAGATTTGGTCCAGCAGGGACAGTTTATTCAGCAAGCTGTCTACTTTGTTCTGGGACTATTTGTTGAAGACTTCATGGCTCCATTTGCTTCTGAAGTATTTCAAATCATGTATATAGTTGGGCCTTACTTCCCTTCTTCAAATTCAGCTCTTGTAATGGTCATTCTTCATTCATTTCCCATTTGTAAAGCTGTAAAACAAAGTAGTACTTTGTTCTATCCATCTCCTTTCTAGTTGTTTCTAGGTTTGTTTTTTAGGACAAAAACTTTTGGGAAGGGATGGATTGTGAGAAGTTGGGAATAACAAATAAGTGTTAATAATGTTGATATTATACCATGTCACATTGACATTGGTATAAAAGGAGAAAAGATGTAATTTTTCACATCTTTTTGACACATTAATACAATTACAGTCTTTCTCTCCCTTCTTGCTCACAGCTTCTATGGCTTTCCCTTCTTTCTTGTCTTTCTCTCTCTAAATCTAGTCTTTCTCTCTCCTCGTCACTCTTATTCTCTCTCTTCCTGCAGTCTTTCTCTCTCTTTTACAGTCTTCTCTCTCCTCTTTCTCTCTCCCTGGTTCTCTCTCTGACAGCATTAAACACATGAAAAAAGGACATGTTTACTCATAGGACATGTATTAGATATAAACACTTGTTTAAGCCTAGGTGGCCTCAACTAAGGCTCTTGAACATAAAAGGTAGATTATCATTGAACCATTTATTGATCCAAAGTCCATGTGTCCATTGTTTTGATTAGGAAACCATAATCAATTTAAGGTCCTTGCCATTGAAATGTGAATGAAAATAATATTGGAGACCAAATAAAACTGCAAGGTCTCCTTAACCTGAGAGAGCTTACTTTGCATTACAAGTTATGTCAACATTTTAAGTATTGGTTTCATTGATAAAAAAGTAGGTGGATAAAAAGAAAGCATGATCACAAATTTAAACATATTTGAATGTGACAATTGCTTCAATCCTAACTAAGTTACAATGAAATGCATCACTCATCTTGCCCCTTTCCCTAAAAAGGCATCCCTTCATGTAACATGATTTTGCAAGCTAGCATTATTAGTCTAGATCTTAGGCTCAATATTGGTAACTAAAAATGGGAGTAATGACTCACTGTTGTGCTTGGGAGACTAATGAAAATACACGTAGCTATGTGTTTCTTACATTTTTACAACTACAAAAACGGATATGTTGGCATGGCTTCAACTCATCCTCTTTCAAACATAGCATCTAATTGAGACGAGTGTTATGATTTGAAAACAAAATTGTCAATACATGTAAGCAACCTTACATGAAATATTGATTTTATGCAAAATAGTTCTATTCCTTTAAAGACATCTATATAGTATTTACACTTACTAACCTTTTTGTCATTAGGAGAAATATGGACTCTCTTTTTTGCCCCTTAACGGGTTTGTCGTACCTTCCTCTCTCTAAAAAGAGATTCCAAAATAATATTAGAATAAGAGATCTTCTACAATCAAGCAAATCTTGTATTTGTATTTTCAATAGATTTCATCTATTATTTTATTCTCAAACTGTAGGATAAGGCCACATTTTCTCAAAATCCTCATAACTAAAAAAATATAATTCTATTTTCTGTAAAAATTGAGCCAATCATTAATATACGACTCTTTAATGCCCTCATGACTTTTCAACATGAAAATATAATAGAATCATTCTCATTCTTGCTTCTTAAAAGGGCGGAAGTTAAAAAACGATATAAAATGATCAACAAGTGATGTCTATCATTGAAGATGCTATGCAGGCTACACACGTGTAAAATATGGAGTTACAGTCTAAAGTTATGGACTTGGAGAAGGAGAATCGAAACATAAAAAGGAAGCTCACAAAAACTTTTGAGATTAGGCCCACTTTTAAAACCAAAGAAGCACGTCGGCACATCCGATTAGTTAAACCAATTCACCAATTAACCAAAGGAAGTGGACAATATCATAGACATATATATGCTCAATTTGCTACAATGAGAAATATGTTCCCTCATGTAGAGAATGATACTATTGCCAAAGTCCTAAGAAAGGATATGGTCAAAAATGCATTGGAAAATCGTAAATTCAGGGACATTATAGATGGTGTTGTAAATGAACATCTTAGGGATGTGAACAACTTTTTTATTGCTACAGATGCTCATGGATTATGTGACAAGGTGGGAATGACTTCTGAGTCATATAGTATGCTCAATCAATAATTGGATACAGGATTTAAGTAAGTCTTCAAATCTAAGCGAGTAATGCCTCTGCCAAAACCATTTCAAGTGAAGAATGCTTGAAAATAACTAAATGAGAAAGTTTTAGAACTAATTGGTGAGCCAACACATTTGAAAAATACACACATATTGAAGTATGGTTCCAAAGAAGTTGCTTTTGTATTGAATGCATCCAACAACTTTGTATTGGGTATATATAGGGTTCAGATTGCTATGGTCAAGTTTTACAATATGTCTATGGAAGAATGTAGAGGCAAGCTTAAGTTTGTCCTCAAACTTGAGCTTGTTCTAAAACTTGATGAGAGTGAGATTATTAAGGGGAAAAAACTTGAACATGTGAGTATAACACTTATGAATCGAGCATTGGATCCTAACATCGATGAAAACCATCCTTTATACTTGAGTGTACAGTCAGAGAATGAAATATGGTGGCTTGCAACATTTGAAGTACCAAAGGAGGACCATTAAGTACTTAAAGATTTTTTTAACCTCACTAATATACCCAATGCTATTCAATAGCAAAATAATGGAACAATTTTACACATTGAGGAGTTTGGGGACTATCAAGTTGAATGGCATCTTGAAGGCGATTTAAGAACATTGAAGTGTATGTTTGGTTTATTAAATGTAGCGAATGCAAAATTTCCGTGCATATACTACATGCAAACTAGGAAGAAAGGGAAAGATGGAAAGAAAGAATGGCTTACCAAGGTAGGACAACAAGGTGCTCCAACACGTGATCAAAAAGTCATGAGAAATGGAATGCTAATTCCAGTGGACCCAAACTGGCGCCCTATTTTGGAAATACCACTAACAAGGGTTTACTTTTGCACATTGCATTGTTTGGTTAGAATAATTGAAAAGCTAGTATATGAATATATATGCTTTGCATACAAGATGCAGCCTATGCCAGAAGCTAATGCTACATGCAAGAAGAAGTTCTCTCTAAAGTTGGATTGCAGGGGGGCCAAGTAGAACAAAAAAGGACAAGAAAAAATCGAGAAAGAGTGGAAATATCCCTTGTAAACCATGCTTTGGTGGATCCAAGGCTAGTAATTTTATATCTCCACCTCGAGATGAAGAAGGCCATATACTTGTAAAACAACCATAGAAGTATGAAGCATGGAAAAAGTTGCATCTTGTTGTTTCAGATTGGAGCAATAGGGGACAAATGAGGATTGCAAATGTAGAAGTGTGGATACACCTAGATAGATTAGTAGCTCTTTTACAAAGTTGAGATTTAGGGATGGTGATGCCAATACATTTAAAGAGACAGTTGCTAAATTTCATCAGTCCATGGTGGAGGCATGGACTACAAATAGTATAACACACTACATGGCTAGTATTGTCACCGTTACAAAAAAATATCATCATTTTGAATTAGTTTGTGTTTCTAATCTCTCTTCTTCTACAGCATATACTTGAAGCACATGGTCCATACTTTGCATATCAAGGAAGTTTAGCAGTATGGTCAACTCAAGGCATGGATCGATCCCATTGGCAAGCTCAATGTGCTTTTCAAAAGGCAACTGATCATGGAGGTGGCATCAATGATTCCAATTCTATGAGGCAATTATTACAATGGTGGTACAGGAGATTAGAGATATGATACGAGGAAAAAGAAAAGAAGTCCAAAACCTCTCAAGCAGAATTTATAAGTAGTGCAATATATGAAGTGAGAAAAGCAAGATATAAAAACAACACAACTAGACAACGCCACACAGACTGGTTGGCAACCCAAGAGAGAGATGGAAAGAAATGGAGACCTATATAAAGATAATACTTTTGATGCATTTAGAGTCCATGAGAGAGCATAGGTACCCAGGATATGACACATCAATACTCCTATCTTTAACATGAGATGTCTTGCAAATTTTGTTTAAAATTTCGAAGGTTTGTCATTATGATCTGCAACAATAAGGATGCGTTTAATCTTAATGTCAACAATTTGCTTTGAGAAGCTATCTTGTAATTGGATCTATGTTTTTAGCTCAGGTTTGGTTGTAGATTGTAACGAACTTAGTTTTGGTTTATCTTTCTAGTAGACCTTCAAGTATTTGATAGCAATGGTCTACAAAATGGGGCTAAATTTTGCCTAGCTCTAGTTGTACTTGGTGCAACGCACTATCTACCGTATATTTCATGGTTTCGTAATGCCAAATCTGATATTTGATATTCTATTTTACCATGATTTGCACATATTTCCAAGTTTTTAATTTTGAAAGTAGTTTTGTTAAGGATAAATTCAATGCGCAATCATGCACACGTCAGTGATCAGTTGTACATGGGCTGATGCACTATATCTTTAATGTATTTAATAATTTGGCAACACTATATCTGATATGCAATATTCCATTTGACCCATGACTTATTTCTTGTGAATTTTAAAGTTTCCAATATTTCACGTAGTTTAGTTGACAACACATTTAATATGCAGTTGTGCACACTAGGTATGGTGGTGAGTTTTTTTGTTATCAGTGAAGTATAATCCAATTAATGCATTTTCAAAAAATGATTGAATCGTCAATTTTATAAATCAAAATCTGGTGAAACTTCACCCACATGTCGAGCATCATAAAAACTCGTGGATATTAAAAAATCGGCCCTATCAAAAGTCTATGGGACACCTGTCTGGAGGCTCGTGTCTGGGGCCCTATCGAGAGAGATTCAGGGCCCTAGATACAAGCCTCCAGACAGGTGTCTCAGAGACTTCTGATGAGGCCAAATTTTTTTTGGGTAGTTGATATACCCTAGAGGAGTCCACAGGTAAAATTTCATGTCAATCGGATCACTGGTCATATTTTTCCAAAGCCTGGATACATTAATTCAAGTTTAAGGGTTTTTTGAAAGTTTTGCTATAAGTTTAAAGTTTCACCTCATTTTACACATTTCACTTTTGAGTTTTGGGTTTTCTCTCCTAGAAGACATGGCACGCACCAAGCAAGTGGCCCGAAGACACCCCTTAGAAATCCTATGTAGAGGCCACCTTCCCCACCTCCACCTCCACCACCACCACCACCAACACCAACACCAACACCACTACCACCACCACGCAAGCATTGCAAGCGTCGATGGAAGCCAGGCACAGTGGCTCTTCGTGAGATCCGCCATTACCAGAAGACCATGCACCTCCAGATACCAAAGGCTCCATTCCAGAAGCTAGTCTATGAGATTATGGACGACATACTCATTAAGAACAACAAGAGGCACTTCCCAGATGGAACATGCTTGCAACAACCCGATCGCTATATTGCCCAACCCCTCCTTTCACTACAGGAAGCTGCCAAAGCTTACATCATCGACTTGTTTGGAGACTCGGTCTATGCTGCAGTACATGCAAGGAGAGTCACCGTCATCGATAGGGATTTGCAGATAGTGAGTTCTTCCGACGATGGAAGGATAGTCCTCGCGGAGATCAACAACGATAGGGATGTACTACTAAAACATATATGGAATGTAGCTTCCAAAGAGATTTTGTAAAATTCTGATTGTAATAGATCCCATGTAAAATGTTATGAATATGAATACAAATTTTTTGGTGCATCTTATTTTTGTTTATTCACTTGTTATTTGTTTTATTTATGTCTTTGAGTTATTGTTACATGCGTTCGAACGAATACATGTTACGCAAACTCGATAAAGCACTATGTATTAAATTTAGGGTACGAATTGTGTTGCGTATAAATCTGATAAATAAACATAATATTCAAGTAAAAAACAATAATAAACGATGCGTATGACAAACTACATTGCACGCAAATCCAACAAATATTGATTTTCATTACTTCAAGAGAAGATTACAAATTACATTACATTGGTAATGAGATATCATTTGGCACTAATTACATATTCGCTCTCGTAGGCTTCTTTGAGCTAGACTCCCCATGGTCAGAGCTATTCCTTCATGTGTAGATCCATAAGCTGCTTCAGCCAATACATCTGACTCGTTGGACTATTCTTGTCATAGAGATTCTTGATTTTATCCCACAACTGCCATGTACTTCGTTCTTCCTCAAATACATTGTAATGAACTTGTTCTGTGAGAGATAATACAATAGTGGACTTGCATAACTCATCAAGCTCAAGCCATTCCTCATCTAGCATAGTTGTAGGCAGCTAGCTGCCCGCTCAACCTCAATGGTTTGATCTGCGAGTTCTGCACAACACCTACCAAATCTGGCTCTTCCAATAAGAGTAATCCATACCATCAAGCTTAGTGATATTGAAAATAGCATGATCAGTGGACGAACTTGCCATAATGTAGGTTGGAAGACTGCAGACAGTTCAAAACTGCTTACTATTTACTATGTAGAAAATGACTAAAAAATCACCAAAATCGAGAGAAAATGACAAGAAAAGTGTAACCAAAGCTACTACCCACCAAGTACTAGTGAAAGTACATCATTTTAGAATATTTCAGCATGAAAAATCCATGTCAGTCCGAAGTTAATGCTTGTTGTAATAAATGACAGCAGGGTACTGTGAGAGTCAATTGCTGACCAAATCACTGCACCAAGTTAATAAATGACAGCCAAGACATGACCAGCCATAAACGGGCATAAATCAGTGCCAAACAATCATCAAGACCCTGAGCAAACACCCAAACATGTCACCAAAGCATCCGTCAGTGAGTAGGCATACCCCTTGGACAGTAGGGCAAAGTATACATAACACTGGCAAGACCTGACACCAGTAGGTGTATGCTCACAAGAGTGCAAAGTCCAAGCTCAAGTCAAAAGCAACTCCAAGATATTAGTGCATGAACCATGCAAAATTTAAGTGTAAGAGATCCCAAAGTCTCAAGTATCTGCAAAATGCTCAAATAGCATAAACCTCCTGCTCAATGTTGGTCAAGCATACAAGATGCTCCCACTGGCACAAAAGGAGGATAAATGAGCTCAACAGCTCAATCAAACCAAGTCAAAGTACCAAAGACAGGTAACCAAGACAATGCCTCAATAGCATCCCAAGAGCATGACGGCTACAAAGCAATTGTAGGTAGCATCCATGAGTAAGACATACATCCCAATAAAGATCTCTGACAACCAAAATGACATCCAATACAAAATTTTAGAATAGCAAATGAGAATCCAAGCCAAGTCTTCAAAGAGCACTAAAGCTCAACAAGTACATGGTACACTGTGCCAAGACAAATGCATCAAGCGATAGGCGGCGGGTAAGCATGTACCCAAAGAGCATATAACTGTCAAAGCACTGACCATTGTCAAGCATAGACCGATGTCAATAAGTGTGGGTTGAAATAAGATCAATCTTTCAAAAGCATCCGGATCCAATGACAAGCTCAAAGTTGTCCCTCGATGATCAATACATCATAGCATAACCTAAGACATACACCCGAAACCAATAGGCATATGTCAAAGCATGACATGTAGCTTCAATCCCCCAATCAATCGGGATGCAATAGGCATCAAACCGGTTATGTAATGATGCCCAAACAAGCATAGGCATAAACTGTGAATGTAGCACTAGCATCAAATGTCTGTAGACTGTTTATAACAATCCTGAAACATTGTTTTTAGCCACTAGACCAATGCCTAATCTCAAAGAATCAATGCCAAGTATCAATACATGTGCAAAAAATCTTAAAATGGAGCCCAAACAAGTGCTTAATGCCAAGTTGGAGCTGGAGCTAAAGTAACTAGTGTGTGGCTGAATGAATCTGTCCAAAATCAGACGCAAATCAACATGATGATGCTACTGCTCTTGTTGGTCCATGTGGCAGGTCTGGAGAGATTGGAGGGCTCAAACATGAGCCAAAGAGGCCTTGCAACAAGCCTCTAGCAGCCCACAACCAGTGGAAAAGAGATATGAAGATTGGAAGCTTCAATGGTGGCTGCCCTGTTTACCTAGACATGTGAACTGAAATAAATCTCTGAAATAATGAAGCAATACCTTAATGTCAATGCCCTGATGGTGCCTCAATAGGCCGGGAAGAAGCTTGAGAAGCCGGGGAGTGACGGGAGCTCAAGAGAATGAGCTATGGCTGTTGGGAAGGAGACCCAATGAGAGTGGGGAGTCGATGGGAAGTTGAGAATGCCACGAGCCAAGCTCAAGAGTCGGGAAGCTAAGCTTTGATACCAATTGAAAGGTGAGAAGGATCGAAGCTTGCACGCGAGAGCTATGGCGAGAGAGCAAGAGCAAGAGCAAGAGAGAGAGAGAGAGAGACAAGAAATGGGAACTCCAACAGTCACAATGTGTGACCGGGCCTTCCTTTATTCAAACTGTCACTAAAAAGAATAAAGAATAAAGTGACGGTGATGGGTGCCCACCACCTGTAGTGTGCAGTGACGGGGACTATCAGTGTAGTAATACACGGTGGTTAGGTGGAGGCACCTTTACCCCCAACAACTAGCACGATTGACTAATTATAGTATGTATTATTGCACGCTTGGATCATAGTAAACTAAGATTATCTAAATTAAAAGTACTCAAAAGTTTTAAAAAAGTTTATATTCGTTATTTATTTTAAAAAAATTACAAGGATTCCACTATGTCGAGCATATGTGGAGAAGCACATTGTTTACATGTCATGGATTACTCACTACAAATCCTCACTTTTCTATTATCTAACTTGAAATAGAAGTTACATGGGAGCTAATTGGACATTAATTGGATTTCTTGTCTCAGAAAAGAAATGGGCCAATGGCTCTCTGCGCTGACCACAAAAGGATTATGACCATTCCACAAGATAACCACATCTATGAGAGTTGTATGTGTCTCTTCTTGGGTATCTTGATCCAAGTTGATCCACTCCCCTCCCAAAAGTCACCATCTTCTATATCGAAAGAGAATGCATAGAGTTTGTCTAGCAATGAAATACCTGTAATAAAAACAAAAATAATGGTAAGTTATTGTGAATAACACAACAATTCATAAAAGCAAGATCTATGTCAATTAAATCAAGGCATTCAAAGTAGTAAAAAATATTTACCTGAATGTGAGATTAGATTGGTTGACCCTGCATTCAATCGTCTCATCAAAATGTGTTATTTTGACTTGCCAAGACTCACCCAATAGCTGACTCATCCATTCCTCGGATGGACACTTGCATTGATAAGTAATCTTTGTTTTCTTCAGAACATCACATGAACCAAACAAATGTGCAAACAATGAGAATGGAATAAACCAACTAATATGCACATCTTTGGAGCTTGTGGTGGGTTTCATAGCACTATTAATGTCAAATTTTATCTCGAACTTACATGCTCGTGACAACTCCAAGCTACCAATTAACCATTCACCACTAGATAGTGGCGGCAATGGGACATGCTGCAATATGTGGCTTTCTACTACATACAATGAGTTATTAAAAAATATATTTTGAGTTGCAAGTTGACTTGGAGAGTTATTATCATAGATCAAAGAACCTATGTCTTCAAGCCAAACGTATATTTTGCTGCTCAAACATTCCATATTCTGCCATTCATGCAAAGTTGATGGATATAGAGCTGTCAGTAAAACAAGACTGAATTAGAACACTGCAAATATTTTTAAAAACAAATATGATGCAAAAGAATAAACAATGATAAAATTTAAAAACTTACTATTTTGTTTATAATTTGCAATGTAGTTCTTGTCGTGTACAGAGATTTGTTTGTGCATATAAACATGTTGGATCAACACTTCTATTACTGTATTTATTCCATTGAACACTTTTTTGGACTCTAAAATTCTACCTTTCCAATGTTTACTAGGGTTTGCAACATCCTTACACCTGACCTTGAAACTCCCTCGAGTACTTGGGTGCATCAAAATCCAATTGAACTTATAGTACTTATCAAAATCCAATTACCACCACTATCTTTCCTATTGAAGATCTCCACTGCAAGTATGTTACTTATGTTTTTCCTTCATGAAGACATCTATAGATAACCAAATAGAAAAGTTACCTATTAGTATGTGTATAATTTGCAAATGTTCTCTCCAAATGGAATGAAATTTAAATGGAGCAATTAAAAAAAACATTGTACCTACAATTCTTTTCACAAAGAAGCCCAAAGATGTTGAACAAGAAGTTGACTTATAACAAGACCATTGTTCCTTCACTGACAAATTCCTAGAGTACAAAAACAAAAGAAATATCGAGTCAAATAATACATATAACTTACATAGGCTTTGTCCAAATAAGTTGAAACTTAACCATGGAGCAACAGAAAAAAGTGGTAATATACATGTGGCTCTCTTTGCAAAGAAGCCCCAAGATGTTGAAGAAGTTGAGTTTTTAAAAAATCATTGTTCTCCACCCTCAAAGACTCTAGGAGTAAAAAAACAAAGGAAAACTTAGTATGCATATAGCTTGCATACATTTTGTCCAAATGAGATAAAATTTAACCATGGAGCAGTAAAAAAATAAGACAACATACCTGTAACTTTGTTGACAAAGAAAAATTAAGATGTTGAAGAAGAAGTTAAGTGTTCAAAAGATCATTGTTCTTGAATGTAAGAGACTCCTAAAGTACCAAAACAAAAGAAATTACGTGTCAGAGAATGCACATAACTTGCACAGGTTTTGTCCAAAAGAGATAAAATTTTACCATAGTTCATCCATGGAAGAGAACAATATAGCTGTAAAGTTTTGTGACGAAAATCTTAGGGCTTTGGTAGAACAAGCTTTGCTCTCATAAAACATGTGAAACTCATTCTGTGTTTGTGTAGAAGAAATGAAATTTCACAAGGTTACAAATAGGGCAAGCAACAATGAGGTCGTAAGATTTCGTCAAGAAAGAAGAAACAGGGAAAGAGATATGATAAATTTAAGTTCCTTCTAAGAAAGAGGGGGAAACTGAAAAGGGGAGAAATGAAAAGTCAAACATTAAAAAAAAAAGAAAGAAAAAATTCGAGTCACAAACTTTCAGGAAGTGTCAGCATTGTATTCCCCACATTTCCCCTTATTTTATTGTTGAGAGAAGATTTGGGAAAGATATGGGTAGAAGATTCATGTTACATGAATCTCGAATCCCAGCTCTCTCATTGGTGAGGCCTATATTTCTTTATTCACTTCTTAAGGGGCAAAAAAGAGAGTCCATATTTCTCCTAATGAATGCATTTTTTTCACCTAATGGCTGTATATTTCAATGTTAGTTCACTCGAACACCATCCTGAAGGATGGTAAGTGCTTCTTTCTTAACAACTGTTGCGACAAGAGAGAATTCAACTAGCTAGTTTCTTCACAAAACTAAAACTATTGTGCATAACAACTCCATTAGAACACATATTGCACCATAAAATGTGGAAACTTATGAATACAAGATGCTTTTGTTTTCATCTACTTTTATCTAGTTGGCATGTAGAGGGTTGCAAGTTTGATGCACTAAAAGCATAATATTTCATCTCTATAAACTTAATTTATTGTAAATTGACTTTCTACACCACTATTTGTCATTTGAAAATATTAAAAAACATAGGACATGACTAATTCAAAGTTTAATGGGTTAAAAGTGCATGAGTAGGTTAAGATTTAGAAAGAACAAAAGTTTGTTTCAATAGTTTGTGCAATCTAGTTATGCTTGGGAATACATTGTATTTTTCACATTCAAGGTCAAGCTTAGATGTTACCTTCTCTTTGACTTTTTAATACAAATTCATCTTCAATTCAAAGAGAGGGTGGAAAATTTTGACATCTACTCCCAAATTATGAAGGTGGAGTATTTTCATGATGCAGACATGAGAGACAATGACCAATAATTCATTAATGTGGCAAAAGTAGTCAATGAGTTGGTTGTCTATAATTGGGATTTGTTATGTGGATGTGAACACAACTTCTTACATTTGCCAACATCATAGTGGTTGGAGTTGCATGATGAAAGAAAAAGTTATTTTAGGGTATGTGCATTAATGATATGATGCCATGCTTAGGACAACACGTTGTAATCCTAAGTAAGTGGTTACTCTCTAGCTTGTTTGATTCCAATGATAGAGTCTCATCATGATTGAAAGAAGTAGTTTGAGGTACACGGATTTTTATAAATGAAGCAAGACCAGAGGATGTTATCATCCAAATGTCTTTGGACTCCAATGAAAGGCTATGATTTATTGCATTTGAAAGCATTAAAGTTATTTAGAGGGATTTAGCAACAACTTGTGAAGTGAATGAGGATACATTAAAGGCAATTTGTGAAGTTAATGAGGACATATTGTCAGATATAGACTCATTTTGAAAGAATTAAGACACTTGAGGTGATACCTCCACCACAACATTTAAACTTTCCCATTCCCGACCTTGTTCTCTAATAGTGTGTTTGTATTCTGCTTGTCATTTCCCTAGAAGTCCTTGACATCTTTCACCACCTAAATTTTCTAGCTTGTCATCTAACTGTAAATAGGCTCCCTCTCCTTTCCCTTCAACATTTACTAAAGGAGAGATTTGAAGAAACATTAAGAGGATCAAATGTTTGGTTTATAGTAGTTGGCACCATGCTACAAATATCCAACAAAGCTATCACAAAGGGTGCTTGGTTTGAAAAAATGTCCAATTTTAGATGCAAAAATTTAACTAATGTTAGCTTTGATGTAATATTTAGGGGATAAGGGCACGTGTAAGTACATTCGTTTTGGTATCTCTACATCATTGATTCCAAAATAAGTTTGTATTTAAAAAGATGATCACATCAAGCAAGACTTAAAATGAAGGTTCAAGAAACAAAATTGTTTTTCACTACCTATTGTGAAAAGGGTCAAAAAGATGACGTCATTTTTGAAAGGCATGAATAACAAGCAATTAACACTTTCATATGTAGTGAAACATAATAACACTTAATGTAAGCCCAATGACACTTCATTTTTAAACTACCTAGACAAACTATTTAAGCTCTCTTGATGACCTTGCACGTGTTGTGCATTTTTCATCTTTATTCTTAAATGTTTCACTCCTCAAAAACTTAACTCATGTTGCGATGCTTTGATCATACATGATTTTATACTAAAGCAATCCAAGAATTGCTTAAGAATGTTAATTTTGACAATCATCACTAAATCAACATTGCTTAATGTTTGTAGAAATTTCACCCAATTTGGTGTTAATAAATGTTTGATACATGATGGAAAAGTTTAATTTTCAAAAGAGGATCTAGATGGTTCAATCTAACCATCAATGAAGAGGGATGTTTTACACTAGTAGATCGTTTCACATTTCATCATTATGGTCCAAAAAGTTGTGTGGTTGATATTCTTTGAGACACAAAACATTCCACTTGCATATTAGAGATTCTATCACATAGGATTAACTAAACTCTAAGGATTTTTCATATCTATTGCATATGTTGAGAATATTCCCAAGGACATGTAATGTATTCCTTATATTGTTTTGTCTAAAGTTGGGAAGGAAACCAATAAACTTTTGAGTTTGAAATATCTCAAGGCGTGAAAATCATATTGGTGGAGGACTATGCCACTTTATGGTTGAGAAAGATGATACTGATGGTTTAGACTTGCTAACCACTTATAGTGACCAAGTGAATGGTTGAAATCAATGGTTGGTTTATAAGTACATTCACCTTAGTAAAATGTGCTTAAGACTCAAATTGAAACGTTGAATTTAAATGTAATAACATATTGCAAAACAAACATTCCTTCTTACAACAATTATTTTTTATCTCCCAAAAATTGCAAAGGACATTTGATGGCTACAATGAACCAAGGTACGTGGTTGATTTCAATATCATAGTGAATTGGTAGTAATCTATGAACAAAAGTTCATGGATGTGATCCCAATGACACTTCCACCTATGGTGTGGTGCAAAGTGGTTTATGTACACAAGGTATTCTAAGAAGTTCTACATTAGTAGTTTAAGAAGTTATACATTACCTTGCATGCAAAGCACAAGTTGCTACATTTTGGATTAGTATGATGTAAATTTAGCTCTCAAGTAAAAAGGGTAATGTTAATGTGCAAACATTCATGTTCAAGAACACTATCACAAATTTCTCATGATCATCTCAATAACGTCAATGTTTCTCCAATGTATTTGGTAGGAGTATCTTCGTGCATAACAAATATATTCTTTCTCGATTTTGCTTGATCAGCATTAATGTTGTCCTTCCCTAAAATATACATTACATTTATTTGGATAGTATGATGTTATTTTGATGTGCATATGATGTTGATTATTGATTAATTGGTTTATGAATTAGTACCAATTCAAGTTTTCATTAGGGTCATGAAATGTAACTCTATAGACTAAGTTCTTACATAAATTAAATCTCAATATTATAAATTATTCTCAAATCTTTAATTTGGTTTGGCACATGCAAATTATTTCAATAATACAAGTATTTGTGTGAATCCCATGTGTTAGGACAAAATTGGAGGCTTGTGAATAATTTGAAAATTTGAAACATTTATTTGGTCATGTTATAACATTTTCAATTTTTTTTCTTTTACAAATGACAAAATATAAAAATGAAATGATGTATACAAGAAATATAGGTTTTTTGGGGAGAATGTTCTCAAGTCAAGCTATGATAGTCAGAACCTTATTTTATTGTAGAATGGGCTCAAGTCAAAACTCTAACATGGTGGCGCAACCACCTTTAACCAACTTCAACTACATTTCATGCCCTTAAATGATGAAGTCAACATGCTATCCCTACATGTAGGATACTATTGCAAGGCATTTTTAGGGGATTGGAAATTAGCTAAGAAGAATCGGATGTTACAAAAAGATACTCACCTTTCAACTAAAGCATTTGCTTATATTACTAATGATGAATGATAGTATGGAGGGGTAAATATAATATGGATGATGACACTTGGTTTCATATTGCTCAAAATGTGTAACTATTAAACATGCCATGGGCGACCTATGTATGTAAGAAGGTGATAGGGATGGATAGCTCTCTTTTGTGCTTTGTGTTGGGCATAGACTTTCATGGTATTTTTCTCTTTTTAACCATTAATCCATCAGGGTAGATGAGCCAGTAAGATAAAACTAAGTGGGCATTTGTTGCTCAATGCACTAGTGCAATAATCTATAGAAAATTTTTAATGAACAACCCTATGTTAATTTCTCATTGTTGACTATGAGAAATACTCATGATTTATGCTTTGTGTGAAAAAATTGAAGTTCATTTATAGGTACAATTGAAAAAAATCAAAATTTGAAGGGTCACAAACAAGTGCCCCTTTAAAAATAATTAAGGGATGAGTATATCATAGATTTTCTCCCAAACAATTTGCACTTTTTGACCCATTATGCTAAACACCAAGCCAATATCTTGGACATGTGACATTAATTTATGTTGTTAGGTCCACCTATACTCAAGATATGTCACCCTACTAGTTCCCCCTTTTTTACTTGCTCCTCTACCCTATGCTTTTCATGTTTCAAATATAGGTTTTGAACCCATGGTTGAATAATAAGCATCATCAATAGAGGGACAAGAGGAGAACATGCAAAATTAAATGAGAAGCTATATAGAGTTTTGTCTTTGCTAGAGATAGAAGTAGTTCCTTTTTTTTTGTGAATTGAGTGCATAAGATGAAGACATTGAGGTGTTTGTTGTTAATTGAGATGGCATCAACAACTTTGCCATTAGAACCATGTCTTGCATAAGGAGTTACTTTTGGTATTTTTGTCATGTCTCCAAGTGTTATTTGGAGTGAGGCTGGTTCATGGATTTGGGTCCTCTTGGATTCCCTTGAGTTTTTACTATAGGGTACCATTTATTGAGGGTGACTATAGAGGCTTCTTTGCTTTTTTCCTAGTGTATGGTTCAGCATTGAGCCACCACAAAGGCAATACCTTTTGGTTCTTCTTTGCTCATCACATCCATTTGGTGTCTTATTGAGGAACTTTATTTGTGTATTTTCACTTGTTAGCTTTTCAAAGCATTGGATTTGGAAATCATTGTTAGGGCACCTGAAATAGGCATTGCCCTAATTTATGCACGTTAGATATAAAGATGTCCTTAATAAACATGCAACAAGGACCCTAAAATTAAACCTTAAACGTACTTTGTAACTATAATAGGAAGAAGTTTTTCAATGGAATACGATGTTTGGTGTTGTATTTTGTACTTTCCTAAGTCATTGATGTTTTTTGTATAACAACATTATGCTTGTGTTTCCCACTTGTAAGTGTCTACAAAGGTGAAAGAAGAGATTGAAAAACTACTAAGAGTGGGTTATCAAGCCTATTCATCAAGTCATATGGTTGCCTATAACAGTGATGGTTACAAGGGACATTGGGAATATATAATATAGATCACAAGAAAGTCAATGTAGCTACTATTGTTGATCCACATATTGATAGCCAAAATCAATGTATAGCTTTATAAATGCAATTTCAAGGTATAATGTGATTATAACGACACTAAAATACAAGGATAAGAATCAATACAAATTTCATCATTAAATGGCAACCATTTATCAATATTTCCAGGAATTTTGGTTGGAAAGATCGTCGTATAGAGTTTCAAGGAGTGAACTTTGACTTGTATATAAAGTTAATAGATTTAATTAGAGTCTTTATTTAGCATTTTTGTGTGTTGATTAAGAATCTTCATACACCATTCATGTC
The DNA here is from genome assembly GCF_053477565.2 of Lygodium microphyllum. Classification (NCBI taxonomy): domain Eukaryota; kingdom Viridiplantae; phylum Streptophyta; class Polypodiopsida; order Schizaeales; family Lygodiaceae; genus Lygodium; species Lygodium microphyllum. The sequence continues at coordinate 161,412,728 of NC_141136.1, read as the reverse complement.
ATCTCACTTTATGTTTTAAAACATGTAGGAAATTTGAAATGTCTTTAAATACTTGTAAGAAAATTTTTACTGCAAAAAAGGAGGTCTCCCTTTGGGGCATATTCTACCTAAAGGAGTTTGGCTATCAACCCCAAAAGAGATTGTTATAGTGTAAAAAGAAGCTCATGCATTAAATAATATTCAAGGAATAATGCAAAATTTGGGTCAAATTAAGTGGCATGGAAAGTATATAAGGTACTTGGTAAATGTTTGTGCCCTATTGATAACATTGATAAAAAATGTATGTGTTCTACATGGAAGGATGAGTAGGTGTAAGCATTCATCAAGATTTTGAGAAGATGGTAGTAATAGCCCTTGTCTAATAGCCTCCACACTAGGAATTTCCCTAATGTATTTTACTAATGCTTGGGTGTAATAGTGGGTGTTGATCTATTATAAATAAAAGTTTAAGGAGTGGCCATGTTCCTATACTATGTATGTAGGAGATTGACTTCAATATAGAATGATTGCTCTGTCATCATTGAAAGAGATGGATTAGGAGTGGTCTATGCATTAGGGAATCATCTATACCACCCTCCAACAAATGGCAAGGCAAACAGTTCTGATAAAAGCCTACTACATATTCTAAACTAGTTATGCTTGGCTAGCATCTAGTAGGATTCTGAAAATTAGATAATTGATATTTGTAAGATGAACAATAATATTTCAAGGATACAAAAATCCATTAAATGGAAGAACTTACTTGAGCTTACCTAAAGTATAGAGTACCGATGATATCATTTAACATCATTAACCCTTGCATTGGAACAAACCTAAAAGCATTAGTTAGCTCACTTAATGAATTCAATGGAATAAAAAGATATTATGAATGTGGTGTGTAAGGCTACATGAGTGTCATACAATTGTATGGTGGATTGATGGTACAATTATATTGAGATCTTAATCCATTTCATGAGGACACAATGATTGCTTAAACTCAATCCTCATCATCATTCACCCAAACACTTGCTTTTTGTCTTTTGCCTTGAACTCAGGCCTACCCAACCATTTCTTATACACCATTTGTTGTGACCAATGGAGTATGGGACTATCAAGGCTCCTTTAACTTGTAATTAACATTTCCTTTGCAAGATAAGATTGAATAAAACAAAAAGACATGCTCTACTTTAGGTGATGATGATTTAAAGCATGCCTTTTTACTTATTTTATGCTTTCTTTAGTCTAACTTGACTTGATTGAGTTGTCATTAGCATTGATGCATGGGATCATTGTCCTTGCAGGGATTTGCAAAAACTGTTCTAGCCTAACCATGTGACAATATTGTGGGTGAAAACTTAAAGGAGGGGTATAGGAAGTTAGATCCAACATTGTGGGCATTTAGAACACCATCCAAAGTTATTGCAAGCATCAACACATTTGTGCATTCTTCTTGTGCATAATAAACCATCTATTCAAGTACAACACTAATGATGGCTCCAAAATATTTATTCGTATATTCTTATTCAGGAACTCTATTAGTATAGGCAAATAAGCCCATGCCACAAGAATCGGCTTCAAATTCCAGGGAACATCTGGAATGGGAAATATCACCATTGGAGCCACTACATAGATTCACATAGCTTATTTCAACTAGTTGAAATGCAAAAGCCTTCCTATGTTTGATAACATGTGCTCAAATTATTCCCTTTTGCAAGAAAATCAAATGCATTGTAGCAAATTTTTAGCTTTTTTAGTGTTTCAGTAAATTTTTACCCAATGCCCTTTGGATCCCTCAAACTCAGTTGTCTAGATACTAACACATATATCCCATCACCATCGTGCAGTAATGGCATAGCAACTGTCTTGAACTTTTTGTCTATAGTATTGTATTTGGTTTCTACAATTTCATCAACCCATTCTTTCAACCATAAACCTTCCTATTAAGCAAACTCTTTTATCATTTGGAATGTGTCCAAAGAGCAAACATGTAGTACACTGTTTTTAGCCACATTTTCAGGTTCTACCACTGTAATTGAAATTTCATCTATAATGTCTACAAAAAATAGCCCTTCATATAGGCATGAAATTCCCTCATCTATAGATAATACTTTTTTCAACTTTACATATATACACTCTTTCAGCCCTACACATGGAATCCATCCTCTTTAAACATCTAGAATTGTTTGTTGTAAACTCAATAAAACAAGCAAAAGATACATAGTTTCATGCACTACGAGGCAAGAGCTCCCTCAAAGCAGCACTATTATACCCCCCATTATAGCAGTGCCTACTAAATACCCAATTCCTTAAACTCGTTTGCATTTGGAGGCAAAGGATAATCCCTTGATGTATCTCTATTTCTCGGGTGATTAAGACATATAATGAGAAATTGGATAGCCCTTTTTCCATCTTTTCTTCAATCCTTTGCATTTGGAGGCAATGGATGATCCTTTGACATATCTCTATTTCTTGGGTAATTAACAGGTATAATGAGAAAATGGATTTTCTAACAATTATGTTAATCTTTGATCCATGGTCAAGCAATGCAATGCATAAAGTCTCAAGCTCTCTAACTTTAACCTATGTTTCTGTTGTTGGTGGATCCCAATGATTTTGAGTATAATGACTCTACAGATAAATCTTGAAGCCTCATCATCAATATGTTGCATTCGCTTGATTCCCCTTTGAGTAGTAGTGCTGCAAATAACAGAATTTTTAGCCAATCTATCAACATTTCTACCCTCATTCAATGAGCATCCAACTCATTTACAACATTAGCCCTTTTCACAATAGCACATATTTTTCTCATAGTCAACATGTACGCCTTGCAAATCAAATTTTCTTCAATTTGCACCATAGTATTTGCTAGTTCACTAAGAAACTATTGCTTCCTCTTTATAATGTCAATAATTTCATGATGAAACTCATAGTTTGCAATACCAAGTACCTCTCCTAGAGTAAATTTCACCTTACTATCGAGAATATGCTCTTCAAGAATTTTCTTTATATCCACTGTAGTCTCAATATTGGATTGCAACTTATAACCTAGCTATTTATCCTTTTTCTTCCCATCTTGTTTCTTTTCTTGAGATACATCCTCCATTACATAATTAAGAGTGGGTTGAACCGAAGCCTTAGGCTGCTCATGATTTTTACATGTCACTCTTTTTAAAGCCTTGTAGTATCTTCATCCCTCTTTCTCTTATCCTCCACAATTACATTTGTGTTTTGCAACTTAGTTAGATAAGAATACAATGAGAAAAAATCAACTAGCAAGTGCCATCATGTCACATCATGAATGCTTGTTCTTGCATTAGTTGATTCACTCCTTGATACTTTGCCCTTCTTAGCTGCATGCATCGCACAAGACCATATTTTAGCTTTCTGACCAGCCACAACATACCCATTGGACTTTCTCTATATACAATCCAAATGTGGCAACATGCTCTACCAACATATGATTTTTAGCACCCATATCATCCAATAATTTTTGCATTCCTCATTTCCCAAAGTTCATAGTAAGAGGCAAACATGTTTCTTTTGCATTAATTTTTCCCATCTTTCCAAAAGGTTAAATCTCTCTCTAATGCATCATGATACATGTCATAATCATGTATCTCATGATGAGGACTTTCAAGACCATATACAATGATGAACAAAGCCTTCTCAAGGAGGCTTAATGACTAGAACTTGCCCCTTTTCAGCCAACTTTGCAACTTTAGCTATAGGTCACACATTCCCTTCACTAACTCATCCATAAAATCCTCTTTCACTATAGACACAACAGGTACATCCATAGGCACATGTGGCTTAATTGTAGATTTTGTTGCCTTGCCAAAGATAGTAGGCATAGTCCCAACATGTAAATTTGCCCTTCTTCTTTGTTTCTTCACAAGTGCATCAATAGCCTCTTTTATACGATGCCAATCTATCTTAAGTCCTATTTTCATTGTTTGATCTTCCAAACGATCTTTTAGAATCTCTTGTAAGGCAGGATCCACTGCCCATAAAAACATCTCAATCTTCTATGCATCTAAAGCCTATTGCTCTACACATCTGGCTGATCATAATTGCTTTCAATTTCGTGTAGCAATTCAATGGCTACAATCCCTTTTTTGGGCTTCATTACCCATTCTTAGAACATTCTGGGAGTAACCAAATTAGCATCGTCTATGTAAAACTCTTCTCTTAGAGCCTTATTGAATTTACTCCAATCCATATCCTTTAGATACAATTCACAATAATGCATGCTTCTAATTCATGCATAGTTAGCCAAAAAAAGTATTGGCTCCATGAAAGCTATGCAATCCCAAAAAATTCCATTTTCATTGCATATAGATGCAAGTAAGTTGAAACATTATGGCCATTAAATAATTTATAGAAGTCTGCATCCATTGCTATTATTGCATCAGATATTTTTCTGAGACTATAAATACATATTAAATGTCCAAAATCTCATCACCTACTTCTACAGAAGGACCCGAATGTGATGCATTACCCATTTTGTACCCTTCTGATGACTCTCACGTTAGTTTTACCAAATGTTAATGAAGGATAAGTGTCAACAAGCAGTGAGTCACCAGGGTTCAAAGAATAAGATCAGATAGATAAGAGACAAGAATATTGTGAAAAGGGATAGGAGAAAACTCTCACAAAATCAATGGAAAAGAAGTTCACACTATAGTTTGTATTACTTAGTAAAACTCTTCTTTACACAACTACAAAAATCCTTTCTGATTGAGAGCACTACATCCAAGGTAATAACTTAAACAAACTCTTTCTGTGATGATAGCTTGGACCTTATACTTCAACCCAAAATAATTATCAATAGTAAATACAAAGCTCTCTTTTTGCAGAAACAATGTTGTAGGTCACTTAGACCAGTGCAGATGATGCATGTAGCCACTTCAATGCAAAACACGTACACTCACTTGAATACCTTGAGGAACAATGTGAAAACTGTGAATTTTCACCTATAAGATCCCTGCTAAAACAAACACTTATAGTAGTAGATACTAAAACCTTTAGATTTTTCCACTTTTCTTCCTTATCCAAGGCAAGATTTTTGGGAAACAACGCCCATGTTGAGGTGGAAAACACTATATCTTGAATTCTCTCAAGTTTAGCCCTACAAAGTCCAAGTATACAACAATAAACTTACCCCAAATAAGTCTAGTTCATGCTATTCCTTATATGGCCAAGTTCACTTAAGTGTATGGCTTGCTTTCTTCATGATTTTGTGCTACTTTCCATTGTGATTGAGTTTGAATTCCTCAAGCTTTTCACCTTGATGTTCTTCTTCCTACAACTCATGCTATCCATGGCACCTTTTAGGCTGCATTTTTTTCTTCCCCAAAATCACGGGAAGGCTGCCCCCTATTCTTGACTTGATGCTGGTCATTATGCTCTTTTTTTGGCACTATATTGGCAACTTTCATGTCCACCTACCCATTTGCTCTCATAAACACTTACTTGGCCACTTAGTTGGACCACTTGCATTTAGTCTCTTTTGTCTCCTAAATGTCTTGAAATCCACTTATACATCTGATCTTTCACCTAGACATGAAGATTGGCTCTAAACTTGTCACGTACTCTTAGGAAGCTAGTCACAATTCTCATAAACACAGTCAATCACACTCCACCTAATGCACACATGAAATCTTGACATAAATGAGAATCTCATAGAATTTTAATCTATGCACATGTAGTGTCATGTCATTGTGATGGAGGAGTAGGTTTGGAACAATAAGTTGAAAAGATAGTAGCTCCAATATAGTAAACTACAACAATTTTAAACCTCTAGGCAATAGTAGTAAACAACACTAGACTCATAGTTTCTACCTATTTGATACCATGTGAGAATGTGCAAATGAACAAAAGCATGAAAACACAAAGCAAGAACACTTCTATAATGAAAAATTAGGGATTGATAAAGAACATAGAATAAATAGGAAGTGGAATCCACAAAGATAAGCATGATATGAACAGTACCATAGCACCAAGGTATTAGTGGTGGCTCCAATCTCCCTCTCTCCAAGGATATGCCATGATGTGATGATATTGAGCGTGGAGTATATATAAATAGGACTCAAGGTGCCACCCTAGACAACAAAGATGTGAGATGATGTGATGATATTGAGAGTGGAGTATATATAAAGGACTCAATTTTCCACCCTACATAACATGTTGGAATAAAATGAGCTATGTGAATGCCCATAAATGTGCCTAACTAAAAACTAGAAAAAATGTGCTAATACATGTAATATGCACAAATCTAACACATTTTTTATTAGTCTAGGTGACCCATCTATCCAAAATCAAAGGAAAGGGCATCCTTGGGGCTATACAATCCCATTTCACCACCATAGAGGTCAATGTTTACTACGAGAGAGGGTGGTTATCATAGCATGTAGAATCCCTTGAGTCAAAGAGACATCTGGCATATTCCATTTATTCCTCAAAACTATATTCCTCAAGAGTTAAGGAAACATTTCAGCCTGCTTCTAACTCTTGGAATAGGGGAAGACCAAACTTTAACTCTTCAAAGGATCATGGACAACATGAAAAAGGTTAGCATACTAAAAAAGAAGAAGAATTCATGGGTATGATGAATTCTATAAGCAGTTTTATCTGAAAAACTCACAAATTCCTAATGCAAGGAATTCACAAGGTTAACACCTTCATGAATATTTAGGAAGAGAGAATATAGCTCAACATGATGAGATCTTGAGGAAATGATTTTACCTATTCAGCGCCCTCATACTCATCAACCACATGAATCTAACTCACTTGGTCATTACTCCTTTGCCAACAAGAAGACTGGTTAGTAATCCTTGAACAACATCTATGGACAACCAATATTGGATAAACTCTCTCTAAGGTAACAATCAAGTTATTTACCCAACAACGATGGTAATCATTACTACTATGATAGAGGGTATGGAGAGAGAATTACCATACCACAATTCAAAGAGAAAAATTCCCCACCAATAGAGCTTCAAGAATGGATTAATAAATTAGAAATGTATTTTATCCTCTATCCATGCCATGATGAGGTAAAGATTTGCTATGCAGATTTACACTTCAAGGGATATGCACATACATAGTGGAGATACACAATGAAATTTGGGTAAGATTTTCATACATGGGAGGATTTTAAATCAAGCATGACATAAGTTTTCATATCTCCAATGGAAAAAAAAAAAAAAGCTTGGAAAGGAAGTTGTATTATCTTAGACGGCAAGGTTCTATAATTAGGGAGTATACCAGCTAGTTTCTAAACCTTTTCATGTATACTGAGGGGAATTTCTGATTTAGCCAAGTTGAATAAGTATATTTTTGGATTAGATTCAAATCTTTTAATAGAGGTGGGGGTAGAAAAGCTTGTGAATGTACATGCACCAATATAGTATGCTGAATGCTACAACCAGAAATATAGAAGAGAAGCGAGCTCTTTTCGGCCCAAGATAGGAGTCACTTATCATTCAAATCAACCAGCAAGGTTTGGACAACAATTCAACTGCAAAGAGAGGATTTTAGACATGAGAACAAGGCTTCAAACAAGATTCCTACATACCCTACAACATATATTTCCAAGTAAGGGAACAACTTTAGGTATAATACTGATTCAAAAAGAGACTTCAAGAGAGCTAAAAGTGGAGCAAAATAGTCACCCAATACCATTAGTAGTAAGCCCTTTTCTAATAAGTTGAAGGAACTATGTTTCAAATGTGAAGAAAAATGGTCACTTGATCATAAACAAAAGTGCAAAGCTAATAATGCAAAGCTTAATATGGTGATAATAGAAGATTCAGATGAAGATGAAACCCATGAGGAAGGTCAAATGCAAGATGAGGTAGCTCTTGTGATGAGGTACATGAGCATGATGAGATCAGTTTATATAGCAGGATTTAGAGCTGGTCAATATGTTTCCATTTGATCCAAGTGGTCCATTTGATCCAGGTGGATTACCGATGGATAATTCTTTAGCTCTTGTAGGCTCACCCATGCTATGTTCTATATCCCAAAATGCTTGGATGGGTTGTAAAGGAGAGAATACACTTCAGTGGCATGATCAATTATAAGGTTTTTCATTTTCTTATTGATACGGGTAGCATACAGAGCTTTGTTAAGGCCAAATCATTATTTGAATTGAAGTTATTACCTCAAGAGATGGACACCCCACTAAAGGTACAAGTAATAAATGGAGCTTAAGAGTTGAGTAAGGAGATATACCTACAACCACCCGTTGAGCTATCATAGTCTTGCACCATCATGACAGACTTGATTGTCTCAGATATAGGTCCTATAGATATCATTATTGATTGTGATTGGCTTAAAAGGATTGGAAAGTTTTCCTTGGATCTTAATTGAATGTTTATAGAGTTTACTTGCTGGAAGGGATAACAAGTAGCACTTAATAGCATAAAGAGAAAAAAAGTAAAGGTAATCAGCAAAAAGAAGATGAAGAGAGAGATTGATGCAAATGTCTTGCATTTTCACAAATTTCCTCTCAAAGATGGATGAAAATCAACAATCTTCTACACCTAAAGAGCATGATCCATATATATATTTGTAAGCTTTTGAAAGAGTTTGAAGGCATATTTTAGTCTTCTACATCATTACCACCTAAGTCAAAGGTACGAAGCCATGAATTTTGTACTAGATTCGTAGGTCTTTACCTATGGAAAGAAAATATCTATAGTTTTTAACAGAATTACTAACAGAAAAATTTTAATGTGTTAAAACTTTTATTTTTGAAACTGAGATCTTTTTTGTGTTTCAATGGCTTATTTTGGTTCCACTTCTCAATAGTAATAAAAATTGGAAATGCCTACATGTGATGAAATGTTGTACCTCTATTTTACCTCCTCAAAGAAGAAGTATTAGATTCTATTGTCACACTACTATTTGAATCATTACACTATGTGCATGTTTTTGCGTTACAGGAAATGTGACCGAGTGGTTTAAGGTGTAGCATTGGAAGAGAGAAGTGGACCATCCTATTGATTTGACACTTGATACTAAACCTATCAACAAACCCCCTTAGAGGTTGTCAAAGTATGAAAGAGAAAAAGCGGAGAAACAACGGTTAAAGACTTACCAGAAATGGGGTTTATTTAGCCTAGTTAGTCACCCTTTGCTTCTCATGTACTAGTTATTAAGAAGAAAGATGGATCCTATAGGAGGATGTGTATTGATTATAGGGACCTCAATAAGAGTACTATAGAGAACATTTACCCAATCCTCCGTATTGATGATTTATTGGATGAGCTCAAGGATGGAAATGTGTTTACAAAGATTGACTTGAGGTTAGGCTACCACCAAATTAGGATGAAGGAGAGTGATGATTACAAAAAAAAAAATTTAGAACAGAAAGGTGTCTCTACCACTTCTTGGTTATATCATTTGAGCTTTTCAATGCATCCACTGCTTTCCAAGCTCTTATGAATAAGGTTTTACAACCATTCTTGTTTAGATTTATCTTGGTATTCTTTGATTATATTTTCATATATAGTAGGAATAGAGAGGATGATTTTAGCAAGCATGTGTAGTCCTTATTACATTGAGACAACACAAGATTTTGGCAAAAGAAAACAAGTGTACTTTTATGGATAATGAGGTATAATATTTGGATCATATTGTGGGTGAGAAAGAGATTAGGGTGGATCCAAAAAAGGTATAATGCATTGAAAAATGGCACATACCATAAAACTCTTCTTTATTGAGAGGATTTCTAGGACTATCCTCTTTATTGGAGATTCATCAATAATTATGCCCATGTAGCAGCTGCACTTACTAATAGATTGAAGAAAGATGCTTTCTTTTGGGATGATGCGTGACAGCTACAAAGAGTCTTGATGAGCTAAACAATCTCCTTATTTCAGTAGCTATTTTACCTAGACTTTTCTAAAGAATTAACCATCTGTACTGATGATATTGGTCATGATAAATTCTATGCCAAGAACATGGTGTTATTGCCTATGAAAGTTATCCATACTTCATGCCATTAAGAAGTGGCATCACTACATTTATGGCAGCCATTTCAAGGTCAAAACTGATCACCGAGTGCTGAAGTATTTTCTTTCACAATCTAACCTATCTCCTAAGCAAAGAAGGTGGTTAGTTACATTAAAAGAATAGTGACTTTGAGATATCTTATATGGTAGGCAAGGATAATGTAGTGGCATATGCATTATCTAGGATGTGGGCATATTTCATTTCTATTGTTTCTACTCTCTACAAAGCTGGGATCCAAGACATATGGGAAAATTATTTATTAGATGAGTAAACAACCAACATCATGAAGAAATTAGAGCAAGGAATGAATCTGAATTTTTCAATTTCAAGTGGCAAAATGGACTTCTTTGGTTCAAAGGCAGATTATATTTGACTCCTCAGACTTCTTTTAGGCAAAGGATCTTATAGAAGATGCATTCTTCTTCTTTCGTAGGGCATACTGGTTTGTTTGAAACCTTTGATAAGATCCATAAATGCTTTTATTAGAAAGAACTTTGGAAAGATGTCAAAGAATATGTGATGCATGGCTTATCATGCCATCAGAATAAAGATTCCAATTTGTTGCCTAGTACTTATTTCATGTGGTAAATAGACTGATATCAATATGGACTTTATTACATGATTAGCTACCACTAAGTAGAGTTGGAATAGTATTTTTTTTGTGGTTGATTGTTTTACCAAATCAGTCCATTTTATACCCACTTTAGTCTAGTATTCAACCAAACAATTGGTGGATCAATTCATGGAAGGAGTTTTCAGACTTCATGGTTTACCTATGAAGATTGTTTCTAATAGAGATACAAAATTCATGGGGAATTTTTGGAAAAGCCTTTTTACTTCCATGGAAACAAATTTAACTCCAAGTACAGCTTATCACCCACAAACGGATGGTCAAACTAAAAGAGTTAATAAGTGGTTGGAAGTCTACTTGTGACACTTTTGCCATGATATATAAAATACATGGGATCATTGGATTCATATTGTAGAGTTTTACTACAATAACACATACCACGTGATTATAGGTATGTCACCGTTTGAAACTTTATATGGCTACAAGGTTCATCCTTGCTAAGGAAGAGTTAGAAAAGATGGAGACCCTAATAAAGCCAATGTAATGAAAATGTTCAAAAATCCCAAGAGACTATGAAATCTCATGCTAATGATAAGCAAAGGCATGTGGACTTTGAAGAGGGATGATGGGTCTTCTAGAAAGTATCTAAGTCCCATTATGCTTCTCTTAAAGGTAGATACAATAAGTTTGTTCATTGCTATTATGGTCCATATTAAATTTCAAGAAAAGTTGGAGATGTTGTCTACCAACTTGATTTGCCTTCAACCACCCATATTCACAATGTTTTCCATGTCTCTTAGCTTAAAAAGCATATTGACCTCGATATTCAAGTTCTTAAAGAACTATCTTCCCTTGATGAGGATGGGTTAATCATCTATGAATCCAAGAGAATTGTTGGAAAGCAGGAGAAGGTTCTAAGAAACCATATTATCATGGAATATCTTATTAAATGAAAGGGATTGTCTATGGAGGAATCTTCTTGCCATCATGCTTCATATTTGGAATAATTTCTATGGCTTCTCTAAGAGGATACAAGCTCACTAAATAGTGGATAGATTGATGTATAAAATTTTTACATTCAAAATAGTTAGTCTACTGATGTCAAAATGGTATTTTGAAGGTATGAATGGATACCTATTGAAGTATACTTGGTATAGTTAATACTTTGAAGACTAGATGTTGTAGAAAACCCCAACTTTTCACAATTTTAACGGTACTAAGTCTTATAAGCATATCTTATACTCTAGTTATCCTGGATGGTGTTGATAAATAGATATAGGATTGAAAATGACCTTGCCAAGAATCAAATTCACGACTGTGATATCATTGAAATAGACTTTGCCTATACTAAATTAAAATAATAAGAAATTCAGGAAACAATAATTGAATCAATAGGCTATAACCATGCCATAGATGAAAAATGTATTAAATCTATAGCACAATGAAGCCATAGATAGCTAGGTTATATCAAATGTACAATGAGAATCATGGATGAGAGGCTATTGCAAGAAATCCACCTCTTGCTATGGTGGGAATTGAGTATTCATCCTCAATGTTGGTTGGGAAGGCAAGAACCCTTAAGCTCCAAGAAATGGAGACGTTTACAAATGTGCTAAAAAGATATTTACAATAACACACTCTTGCCTTTTATACTCTAGCCCTAATAAAGTAAAATTTCCCTAAGCTAAAGGGTACACATATTATTTTATTAGAATTATTCATTGAAAATTAAGCAATAAAGGACCTAGCCCAAAAGATAAGAAGCCAATACCACTAGCCTACCTTAGGCTCATATTTACCACAGACAGAAAGAGAGTGCACCCTTGATACTCTCATTGATGAGGAGTTGATTACACTATCTTCAAATCATGCTTAAATACAAATCATGTGACCTTAGTTAGTTCCAAAAAATGCCAAAGTCAATCCATATGGGGATTAAACCATGCACTTTACTAAGAAAGTATAGGGTAATGTGAAACATAAAAGCCTATCCATTATCTTTCATATGTTACCAAATGAAGAGGGATTTGGTAAATAGACCTTATTTGGACAAAGCTTTTAAGCATTAGGCCAAGTGCAATATTAATTATGATAACCAACACATACACTTAGCCCTTTCTAATGTGAAAATGATCATGGCCTTCAACAAGGTTATCTTGTCCTCCCAATAAGGTCATGCCACCGATGTCTTCAACAAAATGCAATGATGCATCTAGGGAGGGGGTGATCCCCTATTCAAAGATATAAAAAAAGCACAATAGATAAAGAAAAAACCAATGTGCAAGATCATAAAGACTTAAAGAAGTGGATTTCAAAGGTAAAGTACCAATAAAGAAGTTTTTGCATATGCAAAACAAGCAAGTAGATATATTACCCACAAATTGAGACCAAGACACCACTGATATAGGAGGAGAACCAACACTAAGCTATGATGGGTCTTGAAGGCCTTATTGTGTATCAAAGGCTACTATGTTTTAAAAAAATGGATCTAGCTTCATGAGCTTTAATGATCATCTACCACCTCCCTAGCTAACAAGATATCCATGCCAATGGTCCAAACATCTCTACATCATCATCAACAATAAAGGTACAAACTAAAATTATCATTGTTTATAGGAAAAATAAACTATTAGTGCCACCTAATTTAGTGCAATGCCTTGTTTCCTCAAACACTAAACAAAGTAGGTAGTTCCACTACATGTGTTGACCACTATGAAGAAATCAATGCCACAAAAACCTCAAGATATCAACAAGGTACCTACTATGCAAAAGAAGGCACCACAACAATTATCAACCATTGTGACAATGCCAACCATTGATTCAAAGAACAAAGAAAAAGCCAATGCAAACTCATTGACTACATCTTACTCCTCCTCAATAACCATTCCTATTAAGAGTTTATTAAAGCAACAAGTATTAAATAACTACAACCACCAAGTATGCATTATTAAACTAGTCCCACTACTAGGTATGCACTATCATATAATTGAACTTCAATCTTGGAGCTAGCCACGAACATGGTTGTAGATATGGATGAAACTGCATTAAACCACTAGATAATGCATTTAACCTTGTTTGCTCACAAATATGATCAAATGGATTTAGGTCTCCTAGATAGCAAAACAACTAAATCGGTTAAGAACCTTTTTTTCAAGTATGCATTCATATTCATTAAGCACTTAATCATAGCAGAGGAGTTGATAGCAAAGAAAAATTCAAGAGAAAAACATCTGCATGTTCACATGATCAAATCCTTCAAATCCAACTATTTAGTCACTATGCAAGAAGACCTAGATGACTTGGACCATTTAGCAAAATCAAAATTTCCTTTTTGCAAAAGTGGTTTATTGATTGAGCATAATGGGAAAGAATTGGCTATCAAAGCATGACCAATACTAAAATATTGATAAGAAATCGAGACAAATAAGTATGATACGACCCATGCCACTCGTGGATAATTTAAGGTGCTTTTGTACAACATGTGTTGCTTCTAAATCATTTAGGGTGCTTGCCATAACCCATAACAGGTCTTATGATACAACCTATGTTGCTTCTAGACCATTAGGGTTATTGCCTTAACCCATAACAAAGCTATAGAAGATAACGTTTGCACCATCCCTTCTTGGATAGGACAATAAAGTGAGGAAGAACTTCATGTGGCCAGTAGATTAGGATCAAGTGACTTCTTAATAGACATCCTAACCTTGTATATCGCCCATATTGGCATTATGATAAATGATATGGATCAAGAGTTAAAGAAATCCAAGACCACCAAACTAGAGAGTCCCATCATCTTCAGGAAGGTTGTGACTTGAACATATACCTTAAATAAATATTGACTTTCTCAAGAGAGTTACAATGTGCTCCAATGCAAATACAAGCCTCCAGCGACAACAATAGTTCTTGATAACAATTTGTTTATTGCAAAGCAAAGAAAGTGGAAATGAGGCATCAAGAGGAAAAGCGCAAGGTGGAAAAAAGGAAAATGCACCCTACAAGAGAGTGGGTGCTTGAAAGAAATCTAAAAGCATGGGAACAACCACCAGGAGTACAAGACACAACCATGGAAGCTGCAAGAAGCCAAAAGCAAGAAGGCACACATTTAAATATAAAGACGTAGCCAAAACCTCTGTAAAAGAGTACTAGGCTCCCTCCTGTGCAATTTGTAACCATGAACAGGCGGTAGGACTAAGCTAGGAAAAGAGGAGGACAATGAGAAAAAGGGCTCGGCTTGAAACGATTGACCAATAAGTGGTCCATAGGTCAAGAGAGTGGGTGCTTGAAAGAAATCTAAAAGCATGGGAACAACCACCAGGAGTACAAGACACAACCATGGAAGCTGCAAGAAGCCAAAAGCAAGAAGGCACACATTTAAATATAAAGACGTAGCTAAAACCTTTGTAAAAGAGTCCTAGGCTCCCTCCTGTGCAATTTGTAACCATGAACAGGCGGTAGGACTAAGCTAGAAAAAGAGGAGGACAATGAGAAAAAGGGCTCGGCTTGAAACGATTGACCAATAAGTGGTCCATAGGTCTCGGGGGTTGAGAGAGAGAGCTCCCTTCATTTTGGTTCTATTGTCGGGACCAACAGATTCAAGCCTTGAGCATTGCACGTTTCGAATTGAGCATGGAAGTAGGGTTTCATCCCTGAACCACTGCTTGAGATAGATAGGAGATTTAGGCATTTTAATATGCAAAAAAAGTAAGTATTTTGGGTTTTGATGTGTAGATGCGTAGGATTATTTAGCCCAAGAATTGTCTTGTGATTTTTGGTTGCATTAAGGTAGGATAGGACTAAAAGATTGTGAGAAAATACTAGGGTTTGTTGCTGTAAACATGGCACAACTAGGAAAGAGTGGGAAAAGATAGGCTTCCAGGCCCAATGACTAAGGACGATGAGTTGGGAGGTGAGGACTGAGTAAGGTAGGACCCTAAAACCCCAAGGATAAGGGGAAAGAGCTCATGCACATTGAGAGTGACAGAGAGAGAGAGGATTGCAGGTCAAAGAAGAGATCACGCCTATTGATTCGGAGTTTTCTGACCACCCTAGGTAGATACAAACTTTCCTTGCTATGTATTTTCTCAATTTGGAAAGTCTTGTAGAGGAGCCACAACCACTCTGTGGAGAAATCGGCCAAGATGCATCGCGACATGCTGTCGGGTTCGTAGTTCGGACCATTGTGTCCTGGTCTGACTCCTAGAGTTGGGAAATTGGATAGGTCGACTGGGAGAATCAAACCATCCAACTCCAAGAGTCAGACTGCCACCCCGGGTCCCCGATTGGACCACTCGTCTAGTTGGACACTCTTGATAGTTGTACCAAGCCCTTTGGTCAGACCAATCATCTAATCGGACGACCATCCCCAATCGGACAATCCGACTAGTCCAGTCAAACCACCAATCAATTCAATACCCAATTGCCAATTAGACCAAACTCTGAGTCAGACAGCCGGGTCTAGTTGGACGTACCAATCAGCGGACCCATCCAACTCCTAGAGTCAAAGAACCACTAGAATCAGACCGTCCGATTCTAAGAATTGGACCAGTTGGGTAGAAGACAACAGAACTAGGATAGAACCACCTCCTCAGGTTAGGACCAATTGGGACACATTCCTGAACACCCCTAGAAACCTGACCCGACTCACCAAAGCCAAAGACTACAGAAAATCTCAATGGTGCAGTTTAGAAGCGACCTCTAGCAACCTGGCCAAGAGACCCCAACCTAACTTAGAGCCACAATAGGTCGTGGACAAGACAAGGGAGTAGCCATATCTGTATGATTGTTTTGTTTTGTTTTGCGTATCCCACAGTGATTTCTTTTACATAAGTGCACCAAAAGGACGGAAAGCTTGAATTTACACTGTGCACAATAGAGCACCCAACATTGAGTGTACACAAGTTGAGTACTGTTATCAATAATTAGGAATACACTTAGACATAATAACTCAAAAGAATCCACCAATAGGAGGAGACCCCAAAACACAGTCAGGTGCCTCACAGCCCCATTAATAGGACCCTCGAAGACGGTGGCAGGACAAAAAGAATATCAAGATTGAGGGCAAAGCGCTACCAGAGCTGCTCGCATTGATCGACAACCTTGTGAAGCAGGAAGCAAGAAGCATGAATGATGTCAAGAGCAAACGTAGACGGGGGAGACAATCAGCTGGACTTGGGTGAGTTCCCAATCACAGTCCAAGACATGGTCAATGAATATGACTTGCTAACCAGAACAGTAATCCACGATAGGTCAGTAGAGGAGGTAGTTGCAAGCGTAGAGAAAGAGAGAAAAGCAGTTAAGAAAGTGCTATAGGGCATAACGGCCTACAACCACGAGCAGAGAGCTAGGAAGCTATAGCAGGACATACATATGCACGAAGCGTGACTTGTGCTAGCCTTAGCCAACAAAATGAAGGTGGGACCAAATGCAAAGAGAGAGAGAGAGTACTAGAGGCAAACCTCATGCTAAGTGAGCTTGTGACCAAGCGGCTCATGGACAACACGGCTACTTAATAGAGTGCAACAACACTAGTGACCTCTCTACTCTCAAGCCTAGGTATTACTTAGGGAGCAAAGAGCCAATAAAAAATCCCAGCAGTAGCTAAGTAGCTGAGCCTAGTAGCGACTCGTACAATTTTGTTGAGCACTTTGAGCAAGTTTGCGAGGCCAACGGTCTCACGGACTTTGCACAACGCTCCCATGAATTTGGGCTCTGCTTAGGTGATAAAGGTAGGACAGGGTATATCAGCTTAGACATGGCAGAGTGGGAAAAATTTGCACGACTAAAAGATCTCTTCATTAAGAGATTCTTGGAAGCAGGATACTCTCATAACCTCATAGTCCGACTGATGAATGTCAATCAAAAGGACAAGGAGGACATAAGAGACTACATCACTCATGTGCACAGCCACTTCAAGAGAATCCCCACGAATGAGTGACCCAATGAAAGAGGTGTCTCCACCTATTCATGAATGGAATCTACAGCAAGGTGTTGTACAAGGCTTTGGCAAGTAACTCTAGCTTGCAGCAACAAGACGTGTTAGCTAGGGTCTTTGACAAAGCAATTAGGGTGGATGGAAAACTGAGAGAGAGAAGCTCTCAAAGTTTGAACTGTGACAACCCCAGTCAAAGGACCTCAGAGAGGGCCACAATCTCAAGCAAGGGATCAACCCCTAGGACGCATGACAAGGGAAGAGTGTAGATCAAGGCTAGGAGCTAGCCGAAGTGAGAATGGAGCTAGTATGACTGTAGGGATTGGTGAGGAAACCAATGTGACTGCACATCCAATGTGTGCATTGTGGTGGCAATTACCTTTCAACTGAGTGCTAGGATCCTAGATCTAGGCCTTGTGAGAATTATGGTAGGTTTGGCCATGATGCCATGCACTGTAGGTTGCCTAGGAGATTCTCCCATGTTTAGTAGTATGATCCACCATACCTAGGGAACCAACCACCAAATTTCTTTGGAAGAGAAGCTTAACTAGCACTCCTAGCACCAATTGATGCAAAACCCATCATCCCTTTTGGAGATCAACTCGACGAGCATACCCAGACCGCCAGGACCCTACGTGACCCATCCACCAAGTGATGCTTCAATTCATTATATGGAGGATCCTAACGACGATGAAGCCTACGTGAACCCTTACATCTCGTATGACAAAGAGGGAAATATAGTCATGATGGACTATTGACTAGTACCAGTGATGGCATTAGGTAGAGGTAGAGGAGAGGATTTGCACGGCCAACCCAAGATCCAATCTCGTGTTGGACTTGTGGTCACTTGGGCCATATCTCATCATGTTGTACAGAGAGAGAACAAGCGAATAAGGAAAAATCCGACCTTAGATGTGTTGAGCGTGGCATCATTCATCTCTTGCCCCTAGATGGAAGCCATCCCCTAGCTCGGCAATCGTGCCATTGGTACTCTTGGGGTTGTTCGAAGTCAAGACATTCGACAACGAGGATACACCCATCCCTCTATATGTCATGACCAGAGCACAAATTAAGCAAGCAAGTATATCACTGCCAGGTCCCAGCAATTTAGATACAACCTCAATAGAAAAGAAGTCAAAGGAGAAGGAAGAAAAAGATTGACACAAAGGTCACACTTAAGATTGAGGGTGCAACAACGGTAGTGATTGGCAAGAAGGTCACAGATGCAGAGGTAGAGACTACCACTCCAAAGATGGCAGAGAAAGAAAGTACCAAGGTAGGGGAGTATCCTCATCCTAGCCATCGAATCAAAGCAATAGCCAAAGTAAAAGAGTAAGTAAAGGAATCCCAAGAGCACCTCAAGGACGCTCCTATCCTAGAGAACAAGATCGAGGATCTCTCTAGCGTGAGTATGCTACTCTCGCCTGCATGACCAAGGTTGAGAAATGCACACATGCCACAGGCGGCCCCTTCGAGGCCAAGGTTAGATGCTATGGGCTAGCCAATCAGTCAAGACCAATGGACAAGAGTCACAACCCTAGGAGAGAGGCAAGCAATCAACAACCTCCTCGTGATGTTGGTAACCACCCTAGTGACTTTGAGTGTAGGAGACCTGCTCAGGCAACACCCCATGCTATGGTAGGAGTTAAAACACTGGGTGGAGGAACTGATGGAGCGTGTTGCAGATGACTTGCAAGATCACGTGCAATCACGCAAATACCTAGCTTGACGCTACACTCAGTGCCAAAGTTACTACACGTCAACGCCTTTTGGGAAGGCACTAAGACGCACACAGTCTTGCCTATCCTAGCCCTTGGAGACGTAACACAGAAGGGAATCATAGATATTGGGGCAGGAGTGAGTGTGTTGAGCCATGTTGTGCTCCAAGCTTGGGGAAATCTGCTTGTCAAAACAATTAGGTTCAATGTCACTCTAGCTAATGGAACCAAAGTAAGGCCATTTGGAGTCTTGAACAATTGACCAGTGAAGATCGCGAGTGTCCACTTCTCTGTGAAGTTCATCGTCATGAAGGGAGTAGACTATGAAATTCTGTTAGGCTGACCCTGGATGAGGAATGCTCAAGTCATTGAAGACTGGGGAAACTGTTTAATCTTCCTAGGAAACCGAACGAAAGCAGTAAGGGTCAAGATGGACACTTGGAAGATGACCCTATCAACCTAGATGCCATCTCTGTCATTCTTAGAGGCAACAAGCTAGTAAGGAAGTCTTATGGGCCCTTGAACAAATACATCCCTTGTCCTAAGGATGAGCGAGATTGGATGCACATCCTAGTGACCATCGATCTCCCATTCTCCGACGAAGAGGGAATGTACAAACAAGCTGCAAAAACTGTGAGCGTGTCGAAGAAGGAGCCCCCAGTGCCACTCTACGTGATGGCCAAGAGCTCAAGCAGCTGACCAATCTCTTTCCATGTTCCTAGAAATGGGCTAGAATTTCACAAGATCCTCGAGTATCTGACAAGCAAACTGATTGGCAACCTCGACGCTAATCTCAAGCCTCTCAGAGACCTCCTGGATGAACCGAAGTGGAGATGGACCAAGGTACATGATTTGAACTTATTGTACAATTGGGCTTTAGTCATTGATGAGGAAGAAGCTAGAGATGAGAGTTTAGGAGATGATGATTAGTCAAAAGGTGGCAATTCGGATGATGAGTATGAAGACTGACTCTTGGTTAGTGAGAAAAGCAAGGAAGAAATAGACACAGAAGGAAGGGTAATAGAGCAGTTAAGAGTAGACTCCAATCCCCAAGGAGAGAATGTCTGCAGGGTTAAGAGAGGAGTCATGTAGATGGAGTGCAATCACTCCTACTTGGAGCATGTAGGAGCAATGTAGTACGAACAAGTAGGCATAGCCCAACCATTGATAGCACCCTTACTTAGGACAACCACACCCTCCGAGATACGACCATCAGGAGAAACTCCTTTCTCTAGCAAGGAATGCAAGTTTAATTCCAAATCGAGGTCAATACAGAGAGCAACCCAGACATACCCTGACCTCCTAGGACCAGATGCACCAAGGGGGACCTGCTAGTTCACCTGAGGCACAGACAATTGAAGGAAGATAGGAAAGGATAGATGAAGAATTTGGAGGTAGAACAATAGAAGAAACCGTAGGACCTACCTAAATGTTTCACTAAGTTTAAGAAAGGTGACAGGGTAGTGATCTTGCTAGGGGTGAAATGACAAGGACGGTCAAGTGAGCCGATCAAGGGACCCGCCAAGGTCAAGGAAGTCAACTTGGCAAGGGAAGGCAAGAAGTCTCGACCTGTCTTATAGCTGACGACCTGACCAAGGGGTAAGAGGCCAGTCTCATTGCACTCTTGCAACAATATGTGGATGTGTTCGCTTGGTCTTTAGATGAGCTCAAAGGAGTGGATCCTAGAGTGGTGATGTATAACATACCGATGGCCCCTAATATGGTGCCTGTAAAACAACGACCGTACCTTATGAATCCAAAACATGTCCAAGTCGTGAGGGAGAAAATCAATCAACTAATGAGACCAGGATTCATCTACAAAATAGAGCACACGGATTGGGTATCACCGATCATGATAGTCATGAAGAAGAATGGGAAGATACGAGTGTGCATGAACTATAAGAAGATTAATGCTATGACATAGAGGGATAATTACCCATTACCATATATAGAGCACATGCTCAAAAGGGTAGCAGGCAAAGAGGCCTACATCTTTCTGGACTGCTTCTCAGGAGACAACCAGGTGCAAGTACATCCTGACAATAGGCACAAGACCGTGTTTGCCACTGAGTGGGATGTCTTTGCTTACATCGTGATGCCCTTTGGGTTGATGAACGCACATGCAACCTTCCAATGGTGGGTAATGTGTATCATCTTCAAAGATATGCTTAAACGAGAGCTAGAGGTGTTTGTAGAGGACCTATACATACACTCTAGTTCGGCAGAACACTTGGAGAAGCTACAAGTAATCTTTGAACGATGCATGCTTTACAACCTATCATTGAACCCCTTGAAATGCCAGTTCTAGGTCAAGCATGGATGCATCCTAGGGCACGTGGTGTCTAAGAATGGCATAGCCACTGACTCTTCAAAGGTCAGGGTCATTGTTGACTTTCTGCCACCAAAGGACTATAAGGGAGTTTAGTGTTTCTTAGGTCATACCTCATACTATTGGTGCTTTGTGTTAAATTACACATTGATTGGAAGACCATTGTATAGGCTACTGATTGTGTTTGAGTGGATTGATGAGTGCCAACAAGTATATGAGGAGATGAAGAAGGCTCTTACAATTGCACCAATCTTACAAGCCCCAGATTGGAACATCACCTTCCATGTGCATGTAGATACGTCTAAATTTGCTATTGAAGCTATCTTGTGTCAGCCTGGTGAACATAACTTGGATTACCCTATTAGTTTCATTAGTAGACAAGTCATGACTTAGAGATGAACTACTCCACCATAGAAAGGGAGGGGATGGCCATGGTGTTCGTTGTAAAGAAGTTTTAACACTACCTCTTGGCTACACCTTTCACCTTTTTTGTAAACCATCTAGCATTGCTGTATCTTGTGAATAAGCATGCGCTACTGGATGCATCAGTAGATGGTTTCTTCTTCTTCTAGAATTTGATTTTTCTGTGGTGGTACGCAAGGGCAAGCAGCACTACATGGCTGATTGCATGTCCCAAATACCTCTAGGAGAAGTTGTTGGACAAGGCATAGTTGACGATTTGCCGATGCTCATCTTTTCAGCTTGTCTAGCGAGAAAGATTTGTTCAAAGCTAATCTAATGCTGTACTGGTGGTGGACAGATGATATAGTCCAAGTAATAGAGCATGGTCTGTCCAATAGGCCTATCGAGAAGCCCATGCTTAGGAGACTTATTCTGAAAATCCAACCTTACGAGCTAATAGCCAGTCAATTTTATAGGCTAGGGTAAGATGGGTTGCTATGATGATGTGTGTGGGAGCACGAAATGTAGGACATGTTGAGTGAAGTGCATGGAAGGATTGCTGGAGGGCACTTCAGCATGGATATATAGTCTACAAGGTGTTGTAATCTCAATTGTGGTGGCCCATCCTATTTCATAACATTGCTAAGTTCGTAAAGCATTGTGATGAGTGCCAAAGGACTAAAGTTCTTGCATGAAAGGATAAGATGGAGTTGACCCGTACCATTGCACGACAACCATTTGAGAAATGGGGAGTCGACTTCATTGGACCTGTCAATCCTGTAGCGCAATACTCACAGGCTAGATACATCATTGTAGCAACTAACTATCTCACAAAATGGGCCGAGAAATGAGCCACCAGGAAGGACGATGTTAGGACCACAGTGAAGTTCTTGTGGAAGTAAGTTATCTCATGATTTGGTTGCCCTATTGAATTAGTAAGCGACCAAGGCACTCACTTCATCAATGAGGTGATTGCCTACCTGCTCTCAACCTTCTTAGTTGTCCATAGGAAATCCTCACCCTACTACTCTCACGCTAATGGCCAAGTAGAATCCATGAACAAGATCTTAGTCAATGTCCTTACAAAGGCTTGGCGACTTACATCAAGCTCTTGGACAACACTTTCACCACGTTCGTTAGGAGCTATGAATGAATTGACCTCAACTTTCTTGATGAACCCCTTGCCTCTAATGTTCATTCTTTATCTTGCACTTGGGAAGAATATGAGTTCATAACCGTAAAATTTTCCAAGGTCGCAAAGGAGTTGATCAATAATGGTGAAATCTCAAAAGAGAAAGCGCTCATTAGATGGCTAATAACATCATACCGCAAGCCCCAAAGGCTTGTGTCACCCATTGAGATTGAGGAACTCACTCACCTCGCTGAATTTGACTCATCATTCGTTCAAAAATGGTGTAACCTACGTCTCCAATGGGAGAAACGGGGCTGCCAAGTAATGACTAATGCGGAGCAGCAATGTGCTATTAAAACAACCGAATATGACCCAACTTACATAGCACCAACCTCTTTCAAGGTCTTGCCCATCAGTCGAAACAAACACCTTGACGAGCAGGTCTTGGCCCACCCCTACATTAATTGCATCCTTACAGAAGAGAAGCTATATGTGGCTAGCCGCATTCACTCTGGTGGTTTTCTAATCGTTGTCCTAACTTACATTACCCAAGTATGTGTTAGCCCTCGTAATCTCGATCGTCATTCCCACTTGGAATACAACCATGATTTCTACAATTGGCTCATGCCAAAGTAGATAGTACCATACAATGCTTAAATGCCCTTCCCTCTCCCATGTCCAATACTAGAAAGGATTCTCATCATTTCCCAAGGGGCGTAGGGTGATTAGGTGACTAAGAAAACATAGGCAAGAAGGAAACAAAAATACTTAATCAAAGTTAAAAGCATGAAAGAGTGGGAATATTCAATAGGTTGCTATTTGAAAATTTTGTGTGTTTAACTGAAAAGCCATCTGAAGAATACTAATGTTGGACTATGGTAAATGACAGGTATCCACAATGGTAGGGCAAGATAAAGGTGGAAAACTCCCCTTCATAGAGGAAGAACAAACGAGATACAGCCTAAGCGTAGAAACAAGGGGCTTCAATCAATTCACCTTCAAGCACATGCTGAATCTGGATGAAGCCATCTTGGAAGGGCCGACTATAAAGAAGTTGGTGGACAAATGTGACCTCCGAAAGTACATGGAGAAAGTAGGGAAAGCAGTTGATTACAACATGTGCGCAGAGTTCTTGAGAAGCTTTGATGATGTAAGAAATTGTGGCACAATAATAGTTAGGACAGGAGGAGAAGAACACCAAGTAGAGGTGCCCCTAAGTGTTGCAATGGTGGAGAAGGCCCTAGGTTTGGCCCCTAAGAAAGAAAAGCTTCATTGAAGAGACTTGTATGCAATGCTGGGAATGAATAAGAATGATGTGCACACAGTGGATGGGATAAGTTTGGTAGACATCCCAAATCTAGAAGTGAGGATACAAGCAAAGATGGCCCAAGAGGTGGATTGGAATGGGTTTCTCTTAAAGACCATCAAGACCTTGGCCACCATCCTAGCCACAAGTGCAGCACCAACAAGAGGGGAGTCCCCAACCTCAATGGCTAGATCAACATGTCAGAAGCCCACCTCCAAGGCCTCCACAATCAAATTCGACGGAATTTTAATGGCTATCATCCAAGAGGCCATAAAGGGAGTGGAAGAAGTTGAGGAGGAGGTAGAAGAGACACCCCAACAGTCACTCCGCCCTGATGTGGAGCAATGTAGTGAGAGAACCATCAGCAACCGAGGAGGGCAGGAAGTGCAGACTACACAGAAGAAGGAGGCCAAGGCACAAGAGAAAAAGAAGGCTATGAAGCCCCATCAACAAAGGAGAGAGGAGATGATGGCGGAGCTGAAAAGATATAAAAAAGAATCCAAAAGGACGGAAGAAGAACGGAGGCAAAAAGAGGAGGAAGAAATAAAGAAAGTGAGAGAAGAATCACAAAGAGCTGAGGAGGAGAGGAGAAGGAGAGCAAAAGAAGAGGCAGAGGAGCTAAGGAGAAAGGAGGATGAAGACATGGCAGAGGCCATGCACAGGTCTATAGAGGAGACCCACTACCCTAGAGAAATGGCCACCTTGAGCCCATGGCACAAAGGCAAACCAAGCGGTAGTGTTGAAGCAGGCCCAGTTATTGTAGGAAAGGGAAAGACCATGTTGCATCCCCTTCCTTTGACTCTCACACCTCAGACCGCCACCACCACCTCCACAACACAGGAGCCATCACCTACCATGGACACCACTCAACTCATGTCCATGATGCAATTCCTGGTCATGAAAGTATAAAAGATAGTACCAGGGGCATGAGCCAAAAGGCCGATTGCAGAAGATGCTGAGTCAAGGCAAGACCCAAAGCGGCAAAGGTTGAAAGCATCCACCACCACAACACCACCAACAATGCCCTTGGCTGTGGACTATGATGCCTACGTAGCTGAACTCCTAGCCCAGCTAGAGAAGGCTAAGGAAGAGAAGAAGGCCATGGTTGTAGAATTAGAGGCTGAAAGAGAAGTTGATGCAGCTCTAAGGCTACAGATAACATGGCAAGCCGTGGAGCATCAGAAATAAATTTGAAACTTGAAAGAGCAACTCTGTGTCAAAGAAAAGGAGGCACAAGAGAATAAAGATCGCCTAAGGCAAAGGCTAGAGGATGAAGCCAAAGACCTAGTGGCAGAGCAACAAGGCCACAAGTTGCTCATCCAATAATACGCTGAGCTCTAGCAATGAATGGCACAGGTAGACGTGATGTATGTAGAACTATGGTAGAGTTAGAGAGAAGGAGACTAGGCATCAGAAGAACGATGCCAAGAACAAGAGGATGCCCTGGTATTTAGGCTATGGTCGGCAATGGAGGAGTAAGGAAGGCTAGATATAGAGATAGGAGTCATGTCAAAGGAGAAGGAAGAGGCCATAGAAAAAGCCACCAAGAGCATGTAGGAAAACTTGCGAAACGCCCAACAGGAAGTGGAGGGACTAATGGCCATGACCGAAAGAAAACTGCACCTGATGGAGCTAGAAAGCCACGCGCAAACCATTGAAGATCTATTAGAAAGGCTTGTAGAGGCCCACTAGCAGTTCTTTGTGTCGCTGATCAAGGTAGAATAATAGCCAAAGAGCATTTGAATTGCCGGGATAAAGAGAAGACCCAAATGCTGAAAGTGTGGGATGAGTAGCAATAGGTGGTAATGATGTTTTCTCAACAGATGGAAAGGGGCAAGGAAGATCTGGAAGAGAAGGCATAAGAGTGGGAGAGATGCAACTTTGAAAGAGTGCGAGGGTTGATAGAGTGCCTGGTAGTGGCAGAGTGTGAGAGAGTGCTCACAAAATCCAGAGCTGAGGTTACTGAAGCGTGCTTCAACATGCAGAGGCAAGCCTTTTTGAGCACTGTGCCTTATGTCACACAAGTTGAAGGTGAGTATTTAATGGAAAGAATGAAAAGGAAGCTGGAATTGACAACCAGAGCTTTAAGGTATGGCCTGCAAGAGTGCACACTCCCAACTGGCATAGGCATAAACAAGAAGTGACAATGCAGCTACTTGTGACAAGCCGGCCTCTCCATCGATGAGCTCAGGGAACTTGGATTTGAGGAACAAGAGCAGCCCCATCCACCCCTAGTCCACCCAACCCACAAGGGAACAAGACACCAAGGAAGACTTCGAGTAGGCATTCGAAGAATCGTAAATTAGAGAGCCCAGTCCACCCTTGCCTGATCTACCCCCAACAGAGCCAGAGGGGGCCTAGGTTCCTGAGCGCGTTATTGATGCAAGAAGAAGAAGACGGGAACTTGTGGAGCAAGCCCAAGAAAGAGCACGAGCATGGCCATAGTAGCTTCCTGATGAGCCCATGCCACTACATGAGGATCACCATCCCATTAACTGGCCGCAGGAGCTGACTATCTAGCAACAATGGGAGCTTCAATCCAGACCCTTTGAGTTCTACTTCCTCTATCATGCCTTGGACCGAGTCTTACCCCTGGAGGTAGTAAAAATGATCATTTGTTTGGGCAATACTCTAGCAAACTGATGGGTTGAGGAGCGAAGCATCATTATCACACAATGGAGGCGAGAACCCCACAGACTACAGGTAGAATAAGGTCTATTAGGTTTCCAAAATCATCCGAGGTTACGAGGAGCAGCCAAAGTGACAGAGGAGGATTTGGAACACCAATTTTGATGCATGGATGGTCTTCTATAGCATGCTACATGAAGAATGAAATGATCCTATCTACATGCCCTACCCTCGCAGACACAAAGTGGATTATGATAGGGGGTGCATGATAGGTATGACTTTTTGAAGATCTACAATGTCCATGTAGCAACTCCCGAGGAACGCATGACCTTTAGAGTATGGGACTTGCGCCCATCCATCAACTGATTCCTTGAGGATTACTCTTTCTACCCGGACCCAGCCCTCATAATTACTTGTAATTACCTTAGGACCATTAGATTTTTTTCTTAAAAGAAAGCCAATAGCTGAGGAAGCCTGCCTTCCCCCACTCTTTTTTGACATTAACCTAGGAATAAATAGTTGTGCTATGGCTAGGCTCATGATGAGGGCAACCCTACTTCCCTTGTTTTGTATGAGAATCCTTGAAGACATGAGCGATAGCCACTTTACGAGGTGCAATCATCCTTTCTTGTCAACCACACCTCTTAATGCAAAGACTAGCATCAAGGAATAACTGCAGAGTTGTACCTTTTTGACTAAGTCCTTAAGACCACCCCTTGCATCAAAATTCCAGCTATAATCATCTACTCAAAAAGAAAAAGAAAAAGAAAAAGTGGAAATACTAAATCCCCCAAAAACACCTTGAGCGCCACAATCAATGCACCTATGGTTTCCATATCTAGCCCCATCCCCCATGACACATGCTTATGGCACATCAAGGGCATGACATACCTAACAAGGTAATTCTTGCCTATGGTTAGACCTGTTACCCTAAGCCCCATGCATTGCATCTCCCTTATGCACAAATTGGGTCCTCAAGTGTGGGACACCACCAAGGGCTTAGACCCATCTCCCAGTTCCATAAGCATGGGCACCACGCACTCCACAGTAAGGTAGAAACACCCCCATGTAGTACACATTCTTTTCTTTCCAAGTACAAACAAAGGCCCCATCCACTAGCTCCAGAGGCCCCATCATCCATACAATGCACTCCCCATCTTATGCAACATTACACCATGCAGGCAAAACAAAGAAAGGGGCAGACACAACAGCCCCAATCGAAAAGTGAATGAAGAAGCTCATTTGAAACAACGCAAGAGAAGGCACTCATGGAGGGCCAGCAGAGGGATCCATCCAACCCGATGTTCCATTTTAGAACCATAAATCCCTCCAACACTAGGGCCCATATCCAAATTCAAGGGCCCTCCAAAACCATAAATCCCTCCAACACACCCTCCACCAGGACTTGTATCCAAACTCAAGGGCCTCCAAAACCATAAATCCCTCCACACACCCTCCACCAGGGCTCATATCCAAACTCAAGGGCCTTCCAAGTCCATAAATCCCTCCAACACACCTTCCAACAGGACTTGTATACAAACTCAAAAAGCCACATGGCTACCCCAGTAACACTGTCCAACTCACCACCCAGTAGTGCCATGGAACTAGCACTCAACTAGGAGGGGGGTAATGTTTATTGCAAAGCAAAGGAAGCAAAAAACAAGGCATCAAGAGGAAAACCGCAAGGCAGAGAAAAGGAAAAGGCGCCCTACAAGAGAGTGGACCCGGAAGAAATCTAAAAGCATGGAAACAACCATCAAGGAGTACAAGATGCAACCATGGAAGTTGCAAGAAGCCAAAAGCAAGAAGCTGCACCTTTAAATAGGCATAGCCAAAACCTCTACAAAAGAGTGCCAAGTGCAATTTGTAACCATGGATGGGCGGTAGGACTAATCTAGGAAGAGAGAAGGACAATGGGAAAAAGGACCGACCATGTAAAAAAAGGGGGATAAGGGGATGATTGCCCAAAAGCGATTTAGGGTTTTGTATATAAAGTTCAAAAGTGAATGAGAGCTCATTCTTTGGTGTGTAGCAAAGTGGACTTTTTTTCTTCTTCTCTTCTTCTTGCCTTCTTGTGTGCACTTGAGTGACGGAGTGAGGGAGTGTGAGAGAGTGAAAAAGTGAGTTTGTGAGAGCGAGAGACTGAGGAGAAGAAGCTTCCCATCTCCTCTCTTCATCTTGTTATCTTCTCTTCTCTTCTCTTGTCTCGTGTGGCTATGGAGGATGGAGCTTGACAGAGAGGGATTGAGGTTGCTCGAGCTTGCATCAAGGATTGTGGAGCTACCGGCACGCAAGAAAGAGGAGGATACTTGATCGAGCATCAAGGTAAGCTCACTACACCCCATAGGTAGGGAGAGCACGTCGATTATGTGAGAGGTAGCCATGGTCGCTCGGCTTGAAATACTTGACTAATAAGCGGTCCGTAGGTCTTGGGGGTTGAGCGAGAGAGCTCCCTTCACAATTACATCAACACCTAAGGTTTAGACTTCATTTTTCTTAGCTCAATATTCATTAGTACTAGTTAAGTGCATTGGCCATGCTAACTTGGATTTACTATAATCAAATATCCCCATAAACTTCTATGCTTCCAAATCACTAAGTGTCGAGATAAAGCCTAAAAGTATGGCATTGTGTTTATTCAAGAAAACAAAGGAGAAAAGAAAAGAAAGAAAAGTTTTTGGAGACCTTGCTTAGGCGAGCTTCTTTGGTAGATCTTTATTTTAAGTGAGCTTTCATTCCAATGTTTACATCAATGAGATCATGCTTTACTCAAAATTGTCATATCATTAAAATGAGTAGATGTCTTGGATGATATCATATACAAAAAAAAAAAGAAACATGAGCATATACATAACTTATGTAAGGATTGTGTATTCATCATGTTGTATATATCATGGGTGATATTTATGCCTACTTCTACCATCTAGATTAGATAGGTCTCTAGTGTATACACCATATTTTTGTCCACATAGCACATGTGTGTAACATCATTTGGATAAAATAGCATCATCCATACATTTAGATCGCCATTTCATAGGTGTTGTCTTCTAAAGAAGAAGGTTGGAGCCACCACACTTTGCAAACAATTTTGTATTATCTTGTCACAATTGTTTTGGTCTCCAATCAATCTCATACACTTTATTTTGCACCTAACAAGAGATCCATATTTCCAACAATGCTTGATTGATATTATGATCCATAACTATGAATTGATCTATCAATGGTGTTGATAGTTCTTTTTCTATCACCACTATTTGGTGTGGATTTTCTCCATCCTTATTGCCTAACCATTCAACATCACCCACTAGACATATACTAATTTCTTCCATACCATCAAACATAAGCTTGTGAGGCTTCCTTTTTTGTTTTCAATCCCTACTTTTGATGAAATAGAAATTGGCTTGAAATAGTAAGTTCTTGTATTTCCTCCTCTTGCATTTCATAGCCTCCTTGTTGCCTTGCAAATTCGCTTGTTCCTCAAATGTGGGGGTAGCCGTGATATTTCATGTAACATATGTGCTTGAATCAATCCTAGCAACTACAACCCATGCATGCTCTCTATGAGGTTTGTCATTAATGTTTGAGTGATCTTTGGATCACTCCTTGCAACTTGCAAATGTATTGAAATCTATGGGAGTCAACTTCACATAACTCGTGCATATTAATGAATGGAAGTACTTGTAATATGAGTGCCTATAACAAACATGAGGTTGCTCTAATGAGTAGCTGAAATTTTCCACCAACTAAGCCAAATGTCCATGGATGAGATGCCACTTTTCTACACATGGCCTTCTCATGATCACTTTCTTATCAAGGCTACTTTGGTCATGCCATTGTCTCTTACCTACATCAATGTTGATTTCTCACACATGGAAATGTGATCATGTTGCTTCTACCTCTTGACAACCTTTCTCATGTCTTGATATAGGTTTCTCTATTATTGAAACAAGTAGGAGCTCTCTCCTGCATGACATTTTTAGAAATCATATTGAACTAATTTCTAATGACCAACTAGTTTTTTATCATGGTATTCCCTATTAAGCTCATGGCTTGAGATTTTGGAAACTTGCAAGTCAACTTGATGCACTATACCAAGTATTCATGAAAACAAAACAAAACTTAAAACAACTTAATCTATTGCATCGAGATCCTTTAAATACTATTATTTTTTAATGATCCTAGATAGATTTCTTATCCATGACTAGTTAACTTATAGTATTGACAAAGTGCAAGCTAAATCAAAGAACCACATTATATATATTACATGTGCTATTGTAAACCATTGCTAGAAATAATGTGTTCAAAGATAGGTTTTCTTGTATGTTGCTTTCTCTTTTGTCCTTTTTACTTTCTCTTGTGCAAAATTTTTTCTTTTCTCTCTAATTTGCATAATTTTTTGTTTATTTTCCCTCTAATCATCATACTTTTTTTGTCATGTAGTTTGAAAAGTGTAAATTTTTTTCTTTTCCAGTCAACTTCGCAGTGCATCAACTTTTCATCGCTGAGGTGCATATTTTGAAAGACTTGCTAAATTTATTTTTTTGCTACAACTTGATGTAGTGTACCAAAGTCTTATCTTCTTAGTTTTTTTATTTTCTCTCTATTTTGCCATTTTTTTATCACATAGTTTGAAAAGTGTAAAATTTTACATTTTTTTTCAACCAACTTGATGCATTGCATTAACTTTGCATCACTAAGGCACATATTTTGAAAAATTTACTAAATTTCTTCCTCTTTGTGCTATAAGTTGATGCAATGCATCAACATTTCATTTCATGGTAGAATTTTGATACTATCTCACTCCAATCTACACATGTTTAGGTCTATTATGCTCACTTACTTTTCTTGTTAATTCTAATGATGATCATGATAGCATATGCTTTTTGGCCATTGTTTTCAATTTTGGAGGCTATATGTGGTCTTTGCTCAACATTTTGGAGTCACGATTGATATTGGTGATAGGTCATAGACTATCATATTAGGCTATCCATAAGATACAATTTATTACAAGAACCTAATTGATACACATTCCTTTTTATTTTATTTACCTAAAAGGTATTTGTTACTAATTCCAACATGCATTTATTAAGATAATATCAAATACCATTAGCAACCCAATTGGAGTCATAAGGTAACTATCCTTTTAAACCATAGAACAATTTGATTTCATAACTTAGAATTAGGGAAACCTAATTTTGCATGGTGGATATTGAGATGTTATCTCCACTTGTGTTGGTTGCTACCATGGCTCTTGTAGCTCTTCTAGCTCTCATGTAGCTCCTGCAACTCTTGTGCTTTTCCCCTTAAAAGCCATGATTGATATGTAGCTTTGGACTTGAAAAGATCACATGTCAAAAATTCTACTTATCCTCCATATCTCTCTTTCTTTGATCTTATCTTCTCTCTCTATCTCTCTTAGATACACACACACACACACTCTCTCTCTCTCTCTCTCTCTTCCCTCTAATCTTCCAAAAGTAGCACATTAGGTAGCAATTACCTCCCCTAAGTCTTATAAGCCTAGCCTTTATATAGGCTAAGGGAGATATCCCCCCTTCTCTCTCACAATCCACATCTCCAACATGATTGTTGTTGGTATGGCAACATGAAGAATTGAAGCATCTCTTGAAGCATCGGATTGATCTTAGTTTTAGTTGAAGGCATTGGTTCAAATTTATGGATATTTGATCATTCTTTAGTCAATGCAAGTAATCATGGCTCAAGATTGGCATTGTTGAAGCTTTTTGAAGAATTTAAGGGGACTTTTAATTAATGGAAGGCTTATACGGAACTCCTATCAACTATTTTCAAGGCATTTGATCTATTTCAGCAAGCTATATCAACCTCAAGCATAAAATATGCTAAAGGAGGGGTTGAATTGGGTATGTCCTCTTTGCTTATTTGATAAATTTAGTCCACTTATACTGAATTTTGAATGCCTATTCATTATTGATTGATGCTCTATCATGGAATAATGAATAATTCAGCCCTTTGGCTTGATTTCTATCATGATTGAAACATGCATGATGGTACCTTCTAATCTAAAATTTTTAGCAAATTCTTGCTCATGTAATCGCCTAATCTTTGAATTTTGATTTATTGTGACCCTAGATATTGAGATACCCAAGAATGTTGTAAAAGGTGAGTTTAGTAGATCAATGAGTCACTGATTACTGAAGGGAAACCTTTCTTAGCCCTCTTCATATACAAGAAAGTTATAAAAAGTGAGTTTATCAATTCAGTGAATAGCTAATTACTAAAGGTAAACCTTTCTCAGCCCTCTTCATTTCGTTTAACTTTCAATTCTTGTATCTCATTGAATATCCAAAGTGTTATTTTATTCATGCAACTCATCTCATTGAATATAAATGAAGACTTAGCTGAGTATCAAGTATGGATAAACTCATCTATAAGAACCACAAATCATGAAAATAATGATGGAAATGATGGCAACATACATGGAGAATCACAACGACCAAGAGATCCCATTGATGAAGTATATATGTCTAAAGGGAATGGATCACATGATTCAAATGAGTTCCAACAAACTTATTATAGGATTGAATGCGTGAATGAGGATATTATTCAATTGAATCAAACAATTGATGATAAGCTTGGATAAATGGTTAATCAATTTGAGAAGTTTTGGTAGCATAATCAATTGTTGGACACCAAGTTCAATTAGATTGTCTCTATTCTTAGCAACCTGGGTAATAAGTGGCAAAGAACTCCACCTTTCAATGATAATGGGACATCAATTCCACATGATTATGTGAAGTCAAGGGCATCCCATCAGTTTATATACTTAATCTATGAACAAGGTGGTCCATCAAGAATTAAGGAAACATTTCAACCTCCTTTTAACTCTTGGAATAGGGGAAGACAAAACTTTGACTCTTCAAAGAATCATGGATAGCCTGAAAAAGCTCAGTATGCTAAAAAAGAAGAAGACATTCATGGGTGTGACTCTTTCTATAAGTAGTTTTATCCATAAAACTGACAAATGCCTAATGCAAGGAATTGACAAGGTCAACACCTTCATGAAGATTCAAGAAGAGCGAATAGAGTTTAGCATGATGATGATCTTGAGGAAATGATTTCACCTATTCAGTCCCCTCATAGTCATTAGCCACATGGAACTAACTCACTTGGTCACTACTCTTTTGGCAACAAGAAGAATGGTCAGCAATCCTTTAACAACAACCATGGATAACTAATATTGGATAATCTCTCTCCAAGGCAAAAATCAAGTGGTTCACCTAACAACAACGATCATTATTACCACTATGATAAAGAGTTCACAGAGAAAATTAGCATACCAGAGTTCAAAGGGAACAATCATTTCCACGTTAGGGAGTATTCTAGCTAGTTTCTAAACCTTTCCATGTATACTGAGGGCATTTCTAATTTAGCCAAGTTGAATAAGTATATTTTTGGATTAGATCCAAATCTTTTAACATAGGTGGGGGTAGCAAAGATTGTGAATGTACATGCACCAATATAGTATGCTAAATGCTACAACTAGAAATATAGAAGAGAAGTGAGCTCTTTTTAGCCCAAGATAAGAGTCACTTATCATTCAAATCAAGCAACAAAAATTTCACAATAGTTCAAACCAGCCAACAAAGAGAGACTTATAGACATGACAATAGGGCTTCAAACACTTTTGGCAAGATTCCTACATACCCTTCAATATATACTTCCAAGAAAGGGAAAAAATTGGGTATAATGCTAATTCAAAAGGGATCTTCTCAGGAGAGTTGAAAGTGAAGCTAAACAGTGACCCAATACCATTAGTAGTAAGCCCTTCTCTAATGATAAGGTGAAAGGACTATGTTTCAAATGTGGAGAAAAATGGTCACCTAAATAAAAGTGCAAAGCTAATAGTGCAAAGTTTAATATAGTGATAATAGAAGATTCAGATGAAGATGAAGCCCATGAGGAAGGTCGAATGTAAGATGAGGTATCTCTTACTTGTGATGAAATACATGACCATGATTATCAGTTTGTACAAGAGGATGTAGAGTCGATCAACAGGTTCCCTTCGATCTAGGTGGTCCATTTGATCTAGGTGGATTACTGATGGATAATTCTTTAGTGCATGCTCACCCATGCTATGTTCTATATTCCAAGATGCTTGGATGGGTTGTAAAAGAGAGAATACACTTCAATGGAAATGCACGATCAATTCTAAGGTTGCTCATATTCTTATTGATACAAGAAACACATATAGCTTTGTCAATGACAAATCATTATTTGAGTTAAAGTTATTATCTCAAGATATGGACATCCCACTAAAGGTACAAGTGGAAAATGGAGCTCAAGAGTTGAGCAAGGAGATATGACTACAAACACCCATTGAGCTGCCATAGTATTACACCATCATGATAGATTTGATTGTCCTAGATATGGGTCCTATAGATATCATTATTGGCTATGATTGGCTTAAAAGGATTAGAAATATTTCCTTGGATCTTAATCAGATGCTTACGAAGTTTACTTAAAAAGGGTAGCAAGTAACACTTAATGGCATAGAAAGAAAACAAGTGGAAGCAATTAGCAAAAAGAAGATGAAGAGAAAGATCAATGCAATGTCTTGTATTTACTCTAAGACTCATTCACATAGATGCACACTCTCTCTTTCTCTCTTAAACAAAGAATTGTGTTCACACTTACACATTCTTCATCTTACTATCTTAGCTCTTTTCGAACCCATTTTCTACCTTCTCAAAACCTTGTTTCTAGTCACTTGGCATGGTTTTTTTTTTTGCATTTGAGACATCATAGCATGCTCTTTTAGTGATATAAAGTGGTTCAATCATGTTTACAACCAATTTATCAGCATTTTCATTTACTCTTTTCTAGTGAGAGTTGAGCTTCATCCACTACTATAATCATGTACCACCAAGTTAACAATTGGATCATTGGATTACTACCATTCACCCCTCCACTATAGTCAATTTTTCTTTGGTATAATGCATCATGCACTATCCAATGTGAATTTTCTGTCCCTTGCAAAGTGTGGTCCATGTACCTCAAGGACATACTACCAAGGCACATATCACACATGAGTTAAAATAAGCTCAATAATTTATGCAATTAATATAATAATTAAATACTAATTTATTACGTGCCATGTAATGTGTGACAGAATTTTTTTTCTATGCTTCCAATATATTTTGGTAGAAGCTATGCATAGCATTGATAAACTCTTACTTATTTTCACTATCAACAAACACCAACTTTCAAAGGAAGGGAGCCAATTTATTGAAATTAATCCAAACCTTGGCTTTGGCCATGTAGTCCATCCTTGGTTATGGGATATTTATTATTCAACCTCTTCTTTCCTAGTGAGTTTACACTTAGTGATCATATGTACATATAATGTGGTAATTTCATATTAGTCTTTTATCATATTATAGACTTAGTTCTTTTGTGTTGTAGAAGAAGAAGAAAGAAGAAAAAGAATATTTTAGTCCTATCTCTCTATGTGCTTAAGTCTCCATTGCTTTTGTGTGTGTATTCTTGGTCCCTTCATCTCTCTTCCCTTTGTCTATTTTTATGGTATCAAAGCTATCCCATGGCTACACGGAACTCAATTAAAGACTTAGGTAAAGATGTTGGATCAAGAAAGTAAGTAGGCAAGAAATGGGTAATAAGCTCTTCCACCTTGCTTGATTTGCCTTACATTAGCCATAGGAGACTCCTAAGGTTGACATGGTTATAGTCTCAAATCGCAGTGAAACTTGGTAAGTAAGAAGAATAGTGTATATATTGTAAAACAACCCTTTAGAGCTATGCCACTGTAATTTTTGGTATCTGGGGTCATTTTAATCTTCATTCTGGACTTGTAAGTGGTTGCAATAGTAGTTTTTGGATATACTACAGTTTCGGTTGTGTCCATGTTTACATGTGCACAAGCTAGAGATTTTGAACTTATAAGGTTTTACATGTTTGTTGGGTTGCAAACAAAAATGGGATTTATATATAGATTACAAGTTGCAATTACTATTGTGCAATTAATTAAAAAAAGCTACATATTTAGTTATGTTGTACCTAGTATTAGGTTGCTTGTAGATTGTAGGTTTTTGCAAGGTTTTCTATTTTGTCCAAATGCTTGACAACTATAACTAGATTTTTACTGAGAAGCTTGATAATAATAATTATCCTACATGAAAGTTCAAGATGATAAATTTCTTGAGGAGAAAAAGTATTTGGAATTACATTGAAGGAGACATGGTAGTAGCACCTAAAGTTCTTATACAAAATGCAACTGCAAAAAAGTTAAAGATTAGGAAAAATTACAAGTAGACACAGAGTAAAGTCATGTATTGCTGGCTATCTATTAGTGCCATAGATAACATGATGTTCTATTTGCAATAATTTGAAATCCCCACTATTTCTATTGCATAAAAGAATTTGGAAAGGTTGTTCAAAGTAAATACAAAGGCTAGAAAGCTACAACTCAAGTCCAAAGCTAAACCAAGTGAAAAGAAGGAACCTATCCATTTATAGTTATGCCTTGAAAATCAAGAGTATTGTGGAAGCTCTTGGATTTATCATTGTGGTAGTTGATGATGATGATACTGTGTGTGCATGTTTAGATGCACTTGGAGATGAATACAAGAGCTTTGATCATCTATGAATACAAGGGATGATATCCGTGATTTTGCAGACTTGATTTCTATGTTGATACTTGAGGAGAAGAAGCTTGACTTGAATCCCTCTTCTTAAGTAAAAATAAATCTAAAAATGTATTTTATTTATGCAGTCTCCACAAAAGCCACATTTGAATGAAGTGTAGTGTACATTGTGCTCTGTCAAGTCCGCATTAGACTATGTCTTATTCTATGGTGTAGGTATACTGTTGGAGTTGTATGGTTGCATAGATACAAATCAGGCTTGTAGTATTTCACATAGGAGATCTACTAGTGGTTTTATGTTTTCCTTTGTGCTATTTCCCAGAGAAGAAAGAAATAGCTGACAACTGTCCTGTCTAGTACAAAGGTAGAGTATAGAGGTGCTATAATTATAGCATGTGAGGTAGCTTGGTTACACAATGGTTACACAAGCTACTTGGGTGATTGAGGATATATGTGGATAAGAAGGTTATCATCTACTATGATAACCTTAGTAGCATTTAATTGGCTAGGAACCCAATATATCATATGCGGACCACACATGTATAGGCCCATGACCATTTCATTTGGGAGCGGGTCCTAGTAGGTGATATTGACTTGATTTATGTCAACATAGAGAATCACGTTGTTGGCATTTTCACCAAAGCCTTGGGGGTTGAGAAGCTTCCACACTTCAAGACTATGCTTGGAGTTAATTAACTCATACAAAGCTTAAGGGGGAGTATTGAGATGTCGAGCTCTATATGAGCTAGTATCCAATATGTGCCTTGGTGATATGGCATAATATTATTCACTAGCATGTTAGGTGACCGACATGAGTATATACCATTGATTCTATAAATAAACTTCACCCACAGTGTCCATCCTTGGTTATGGGATATTTATTGTGCCACCCTCTTCTTTCATAGTGAGTTTACACTTAGTGACTCCATGTACATATAGTGTGGTACTTTCATATTAGTCTTCTATTATGTTGTAGACTTAGATCTTTTGTATGGAAGAAGAATAAGGAATAGGAAGAAGATTTTAGCCCTATCTCTCTATGTACTTAAGTCTCCATTGCTTTTATATGTGTACTCTTGGTCTCTTCACATCTCTCCCCTCTTGTCGATTTTCATCTCAATATGTAGCTCCTTCTTTCCTATTCATTTTACTTATTGCTTGTGCCCTAGTTGTAGGTATATGAATTGGTTACACGAAGATGCTTATGAGAATATGAGGTTTAGTATGTAGAGAGTTAGGCTAGAGAAAAGCCAAATAACACACTTACATGTTAAGAGGAATAGGGCTATTAGGCTTACAATGATAAACTAGAGAGTCACACTTACAAACATTGAGATGGACACATAGAGAGGTTAATGGAAATAGTTGGTTTGGTGTCTATATGGAGATATATTGGAGGGGATGTGCAAAGATATTAATAGAAATAGGGAGCTTATCTCTAGTAGTCTCATAAGATAGAGTGGAGATGCATAAAGAGGCATACAAAGGTATCAAGGGAAAGGAGGCAGCTTAGTGCAATGAGGGAAAATACATAGACGAACATAGATAGATTGCATACAACAATGCTTACGAATGAGTGATTGTAAGTAAGAGAAGTGTAAGTAGTTCTTTGTATTAATGAAGGTTGCATAGTCATAGAGAAGAGGTCATAGTAGAGCCATAATAAAGTAAAGAAATGGGAGAAACAGCTAAGAGAGTGAGGGTATCCCGAGTTTTTCTATTTTATAAATTTTAATTGTGCTTTCAAAAACATCTCCAAAAAATAAAAAAATAGACCAATATGTTTTTTGGGACCAAAATTTAGAATATAAAAAATTCCCAAATATCTTAAATAAAACCTTTAAATTTTTATTTTTCTTATTTTTGATTGAAATATCAATTAGTTCATATCTTTTAACCATTTTGCATTGAAAACCAAGCACCATACTCCCGTAACTAACTTTTTTAAAAATATAAATTTGGTTAAAAAGGATTCTTGAATGAGGAGAGAGGAGGAATCTAAGCAAATATTTATGGATAATCTGAAAAATGTAAAATGAGATTGCAAAAGTGGAGAGAGAAGAGGATTATTTTTACTGTTCTTTCCTCCTCTTTTTCTTATTTTAAGGAGAAGACAGGGGAGTTAAAAGGCCCATTTCTACGTTCGTTTTTTCCTAATGTCTTCTTATTAAGAGTGGCATGGGTCATTCCTCTTTCTATTCCTACTTCCATTGAGGGATCTTCTTCTTCCTCTATTATGAGTGTTATTGTAATAACCCTTTCTCTTTCTCTTCCTATTGTAACTCTATTTTGGCCATGAAATCTTCATTATCAAGGAGGTCAGTTTAGTTTTGGACACTATCTTTTATAGTGGCATGGTTCTCAATAGTGGAACCACCCTCAAGCACCATTGCTTTCATTTGATGGAACAAAGGTGACAAGATTGTATTAACCTTGGCCTTCTTTCCTACATCAAATAGCAATTACTCTTTTACTCTTTTTGTGAAGCAATGAGGTCCTTTATTGGGAGATCCTTGACCACAATATCTCGCTCTTATCAAAGCATCCTAAAGATCTATGGGATGCATAGCTTTCCATTGAGTGTCCAAGGGAGGATTTAAGCCTCAATTTTACTTAGCCACCTCTCTTACGTAATATCCATAGGTAGGGCGTACTTCTTGAGAGTTACAAACTAAGAGTAGCATGCTTCCAAGCCCAACTCCAACTAGAGAAGTTTAGAGAACTCATTCATCTTCAAGGCATGATAGGGAGGAAAAGATAATTTCCATGCACAACTTCCTTTCTAAATTCCCAAGTAATAGCAGCCTCCAAGACTTAAATTTCTCTACACTATTGCTTCGTGCACTTTCCCTGTTAGTTTTAACTTAGCTAACATGGTTTGGTTAGGGGTGCTTGTTCTTATGGCATGAAAATAATCCTCCATTGATTCAAACCAAAATTCAACATCCGCATCTACATCCTTACCCTTGCTACAAAACTTGATAGATTTTATTTTACTGAGAAGAAATTTCTTCTATTGTAAGTTAATAATACAACATGCAACAAAATAGTTTAATAAACATTGTTGAGATTCGATATAAACTTTCTCATGCTTCAATGTAAGTTTTTTCTAAAAGAGTTATCATTGAGCTTGCATGAATAAAAAATGAAGAATTATATTTTTCAATAGCCAAGGGTTTTAATGATAAGGGTTGTACTATAAAGATTCATCCATGGAAATATGCTACATCAATAGTGTGATAGCATGGAGGTTCAAAAAAATTTCTAAGAGTCTATATTTGAAAGGAAGGTTTGGATAATATTCTTTACAATAATTTTAGCGACAAGTGTAGCCTAGAATATACGTTCTACTCTATCAACTAGAATCACTTTAATTACTTTGTCCCAAATATAGTGATTTAGATAAATATATTGTTCTTGACTGAAAATAATAGGATTAATCCTATATTCTTCCAAAATAAATATCTTGAAAACTTTTATGTTTTTCATCTATTATAACCATTTAAGATTGGTTCAAATATAGAAAAGACAATCGGCATTGATGAAGCAATAATGTCATTTCACATCCATTGCCTTTTGTAATACAATGGAGAAGGATTATAAAGTTTATCTAAGGTATGCATAAACTAATCCCTCTATCCAAAATCTAGAGAGTGCATGGTCAATATAAACATATCTTAGAATATAAGGAAATACTTCTAAGCTTCATCATTCTAATACAAATTCATTAAGCATTAGTGGAAAAATGAATCAAATGGAATTTCTTCTCAACTTTTATCTAGTTTTAATCATTTTGCAAACAATATTAGGTTCATATCATGATGTTTCTTTTACTCTAATGCCAAGTATAATATACATATCTATCGAATCTCGATAACATGAATTTTTTATAGTCTATCACAAAGTAATCAAGGTAGTTGCCATCTCAAACCTCGGAATAACTAAGCATTTCTAATATCAAACTCCTTAAATCTATTTCTTAGAATCCACAAATGTGCAAACATTCCTTCAATACGACAAGCAATATGATAAAATATACTTGTGCATGAATACTCATTTAAGCCCTAAGCTTACAAGCATAGGTTCCACCTAATTTAAGTCATCTTCTTGATCTTAGGACTTGGACTTTTCTTATGAGACACCTTTCATTAGGCTATCCCATTTTCAATCTAAGTAACAAGGTGATGCTTCTATTTCAAGTATTGACAGCTACCTTTATAGAAAGATCAAAGATTTATGTATAACTAGATTATCTT
Source organism: Lygodium microphyllum (assembly GCF_053477565.2). NCBI lineage: Eukaryota > Viridiplantae > Streptophyta > Polypodiopsida > Schizaeales > Lygodiaceae > Lygodium > Lygodium microphyllum. The sequence continues at coordinate 161,370,816 of NC_141136.1, read as the reverse complement.
TTTGTTTACAATTCCATCGAGGTACCTTCTGAGATAATTCTCTAGCAAGAGGGTTAATGTGTTTCCTAACCCACTACAAGAATACATATGCATAGCAACGGCACTTTCTGATGCAAAATAGTGGCATCACTATTTGCATCGGTGCTCAAATAAAAAAACGTGCAAATAGCAACGATGCTCAGACAAAAAAATGCGAACCGAAACCCGAGCGTGTTATTTTGCACGAACGAATGAAAGAGAGAGCGAAAGGGAGAGCAAACTCCATCTTGCATTTGAGAGGGAGAGGGAGAATGAAAGCTTCTCGCTGCCATTGCCGCCATTTGCGAAGAAGAGGAGGAAGTGTACGGAGGGCGAAGAGGAGTTGCCATCATGAAGAGGAGCCACCAAATCCATCCTTAGGCCTTTTTGGTGAGTACATTGTTCCTTCTTGCTTTGTTTTTGTTTTTTCTCATTTTTTTAACTTGTTTTTGTTAAAAATCATGTGTATTGAGAGAGGGAGAGGAAGAGAGAAAAGGAAAGAAGGAATGAGAGAGAGAGGAAGAGAAAGAGAAGAAGAGGGAGAGGGAGGGAGGGAGAGAGAGAGGAAGGGAGAGGTTGTTGTTGTTTTATTTCTTCTTTTCTTTTTTTCTTGTTTGTTGTTGTTGTGGTAGTGGTAGTGGTAGCAGTAGCAGTAGTGGTAGTTGTTGTTTAATTTCTTATTTTCTTGTTTGTTGTTGTTGTGGTAGTCGTAGTAGTAGTGGTGGTAGTGGTAGTGATAGTAGTAGCTGTTGTTGTTTAATTTCTTCTCTTCTTGTTTGATGTTATTATGATAGTCGTAGTCGTTGTTGTAGTCATCGTAGTCGTGATTGTAGTAGTAGTAATAGTAGTTTTCTTGTTTGTTGTTGTAGTAGTAGTAGTAGTTTTTTTTCTTTTCTTGTTTATTGTTGTTTAGTTTTCTTATTTGTAGTAGTAGTAGTAGTTTTTTCTTCTTTTCTTGTTTGTTGTTATTGTAGTAGTAGTAGTAGTAGTAGTAGTTGTTGTTGTTGTTGTTGTTGTTGCTTTTTCTTCTTTTCTTTTTATTGTAGTGGTGGTGGTGGTAGTAGTGGTTTGTTGTTGTGGTAGTGGTAGTCGTAGTTGTAGTCATTGTAGTCGCGGTCATAGTAGTAGTAGTAGTGGTGGTGGTGGTGGTGGTGGTGGTGGTAGTGATAGTGGTTTTCTTGTTTGTTGTTGTTGTTGTTTTTTTATTTATTTTCTTGTTTATTGTTGTTTTGTTGTTGTTGTAGTAGTGGTAGTAGTAGTTTTTTTTCTTTTCTTGTTTGTTGTTGTTGTTGTTATTGTAGTAGTTGTTGTTATTGTTATTTTTTCTTCTTTTCTTGTTTATTGTAGTGATAGTGGTAGAGAAAGAGAGATGTTTTGTTAAAGGAAATGAGAGAGGAGGAATAAGAGAAAAAGGAAGAAGGAATGAGAGAGAATGAATAAACATACAACATAATAAAGAAAGCAAAAAAGAGAGAGATGCAAGGAGAGAAGAGAATAAATGGATAAAAAACAAAGAGAGAGTGGTGGCGAGGTCCGGTGAGGTCTGGTGTAATATCACGAGACAGGAAACACTCCGATATAAGCTAATTTGAGGGTGGGTGAAGACTTTACATACGTTAATTTTACTGAGTTACAAGAGAAGAAATCCCTTCTCAAACAATTTAAGAAAGAAAAAAAGAATGATAACAAAAACAAATTTTTTGTCGTAACGTAGACCAAATGGAAAACGATGAAAGTCATGATGTTCAAGATTGCGAGGGGTATCTTAATCAGTGTGTCCCACGTCCTTGCTCTCAATGTAAGTTGGCAATTAGACGAAAACGTCAATTGTCTATAGAACACGTATGACACCTCGATGAGTTTCAATCTGAGATCATTGATCAGGGGATGTCAAATTTTGAGCAAACGGTAAGAAAAGTGTATATCAATCATGCATTGTATTCGCAAGCTAATTGAATACCATATACAAAAACATTGGCTGTGGCTGGCAAATTTTCTATCCAGGGAAGTGACGTCTCATCCCAAGGAGGAGTGCACCCTTTGCGGCCAGTTAGAAGAGTTTGTGGGTGTGCGATGGATGGAGTGCCTGAGCCAATCCACCACTTGGAAGGTACTATCCAATCTATATCTTTAATACTAGAGGAGACAAGCAAGCTTCCAGGCTTACCTACAATCTTGAAGCCTGAGATGGAGGCAATGATCGATGCATTGATGCCCATGGATGTCAAGACTTCTAATCCACTTAGAGAGCAAGCATCCATATCATTATATGATGGGTGTCGAGTATCTCGCCTGAAGACACTGCTTGCACTCCTAAGTGTGTAAGCAAAATATAGGTGGAGTGATGCGAGTGTGACCGAGTTGTTCAGGTACCTTGTACGTATGCTTCATTGATTTCTTTTCGACACTATCATTAAAAACATTTTTACTTTTTAAAGGTATTTTATGCTTTTTTTTCAGGTTATTGAAGTATCATATATTACCACTTGCAAATACCATACCTGAGTCTTGTGATAATATGCGATATATTATACGAAAGATTGGCATGAACTACAATAGCATCCATGCATGTATCAACAATTGCATACTATTTCGAGGAGACTACGAGACTATAGAAACATATCTAAAGTGTGGTGCTCACAGGTATCGATAGGACTTGCAAGGGAAAGCTATCCCTCAAAAAGTTCTTAGACACTTTCCGCTTATCCCCCGCATAAACCACATGTTTCGTACGTCCGTCTTGGTGAGCTTAACAACATGGCATGCGCAGAATCGGTCCACAGATGGAGTTCAACTAATATCAGTGGATTCACGCGCATGGATCCACATTGACTCTACTTTCCCAGGCTTTGCCCGAGAGCCAAGGAATCTTCAGCTTGGTCTTGCTATGGATGGCGTGAACCCATTTGGCATGCGCTTAACTTCTTACAGTGTGTGGCTTGTAGTCCTTGTCAACTACAATATCCCTCCATGGATTTCTACAAAGAAAGGATATCTCATTCTTAACTTACTTGTTTCCGACCACTACAAAGTCAACAATATGGATGTGTATCTTCATCCATTAATCGATGAGCTTAAGATTTTGTGGAAGGAGGGGGTCACTGTGCGAGCCATTCTCATGTGGACTATGCATGACTTTCCGGGATTCAGAGAGTGCTCAGCTCAGGTAAGTAGGCTTTTGTTCTCATTTGGTAATATCTATTATAGCTTGTTCAAGTTTGTATTCACTAGATAGAGGTGTTGGGATAGGTCTGGTTACCTCAGGTTATCATACATGTCTATTGTGTGGGCCACAGTTAGACTCCCGAAGGTCACGAAGCATGAAGAAGATGGTATATCAAGGACACACCGCTTTCTTGCCAGAGGGTCATGAACTCAAGGAAGGTTTTCTTGGATGGCCCCTAGCATGTATGAATGCTCAAAGCTGGTATGAGTTGAAAATGGTCCACACGGAGTCACATCCAAACGGAATGCGACGGTTCTCAGTTTTCTACGAGTTACCATATTGAACCTACTTACAAATCAACCATTTGTTGGATCCCATGCATATTTTCAAGAACGTGGGTAGCTTGCTATGGGATCACATCACAGGAAAGAGAGACACTGTAGGGGCACAAATGGATTTGAAGGAGGTATGTAAGATGGAGGCGCTTTGGCCACAGTCGAGTGTTGATGGTTGCTTGCAGCTACCTCACGCTCCTTGGGTTTTGTCCTCTAAAGAAGAGCGCATTGTAAAGCAAATAGTCAACTCTATCCGCACTCCAACAGGTATGATGTGTTCTCTCATGTCCACGTTTTTTAAATACGACCAATTATTAGGGCTAAAATCCCATGATTGGCATAAGATAAGACGTTATATCTTCAGCTCCCTGAAGTGTGAGAGTATATGATCAAGGCGATGTTTCGAGGATAGATGAGGACAGTATGCAAATAGAGGGGTCGATATTGCAAGGGGTGGAGGCCACCGAAAGCTTGGAGTATGTAGAGGAGCCAGCATCGAGTAACAATGATGATAATATAGGAGTCCAAGAATTCTTTGAGAACGAGGTAAACTCATCCTTTTGTGGTGACATGTCTATCGATCTTCCAATGTATGTGGAGTTGTGTTAAGAGATTAACATGGGACCATAGGGTACTTCATACGTGGAGCATTCACATACTCAATTCGTTGACGAATCGCTTATAAGGGTACATAAGATATGCATTTTAAGTAAGATCATTTTTTAAAGATTTATATTACCATACTTTGTATGATTTATATTGATTATGCTAACATCATTTTTTTTCTGTGGAGATGATCTTTGTGGATATTTAGATCATCAGGATGAGTCGAGAGATGAGCGATGAGGAGCTATAGGACATCTTCACGCGTATGTCTCCAGATCAAATGGCGAGATTCAGAGATATAGCAGACTAGGAGCTATCTCAGATACCATCAGGCCGCTCTATTAGATCTACTTCGATGTGCTCTGATGCTTCAGTTTCTAGCAGACAAGGTCGATGCTCCAGACTTGGGCTAGATGGAGGGAGTGATTTAGGGGGATGTTGCGCGTAGATCTGGATGTAGTGAGCCCGTGGTCGGCTTAGGATATAGGTGCTACTCCTCGCTCTTGTGGCGGTTCGAGAAAGCATGGCTTAGGTGGTTGCTGTGGAGATATCGACACAATGTCTCCATCTCATCATTCTTTTGGAGTTGCACCACCTTCGAGATTTGTCACACCTGTGGGAAAGTCTACTCTAGTCACTCCGACTTTTGCTCAACTGTCCATAGGTGGCACCCCTATGGGTGCTACTCTGAGAGATACTACCCCGGTAGGTACACTAGATGTACAGGGGTCTACTGGATATGCCCAGGAGCGTAGTCACAGGTAGGGGACCCATTTTTGGTACCAGCCGCAACAGATAGGTTTTCTATGAGTTGGATGATGGAGTGCATGCGTGCATATATGTCACACAGACGATTGGACGCACACAAGACACTCAAGTGTGGGGCTTCAAAGCCTGAGCGGCTAGACGCGGATGACTGGCGCCGACTCAGGAAGAAGGCTACAAATTCTCCAGGACGTTGGAGACAACAACACGAGGCAGCAAGGGCACGACTAGAGACCGGAGTGGTCCATCATCTTAGGAGTGGTGGCCACAAGACATATCTGGAGGACTTTGTAAGTTTTGCTTTTGTTTTGCTTGCTTATTTTTTTGCAATATCCTTTGTACTGTAACACTTGTATTTTGTTTTCTTTGCAGTACTCCATTACAAATCACAATCCCACCGGCCTTGAGACTCGATATGTAGAGAGGCACAGTCTCAGTACATTAATCGACCGATTGTATGGATGCGGCGGCCTTATAAGTCACTCATTTTTCTTGTCCGTAGTTACTATGTTTAATTAGAATGCATTATTGTATGGTGGACCAATGTGTAGTTATTTCTTTTTTTGTAGAGTCCGTTCGATGCTCCTTTGTGGCGGGACGAGGTTTCAAATGGCGAGGATCTATAGCTTGCCCTTGGATCCATGGAGCTCACATACCCTTCTTTTTTGGTCACATGACCTATGTAGACATTTTCTATGTAGTAGTAGTATCTTTCCATGATTGTACCAGTCGCTTTTATTATGTGATCATGTATTTATTTCATGGATCAGTGTTATGATTTAAGTACACTTTGCCTTTATTTACACGATCATTGTGTACATTATTGAAACTATTTTGTATGGCCCAAACAAAGCACATAGCTGCCTTGCCACAGATTTTTTTCCCCTATTACCATCGCTATTAGCGTCGCAAAATGCATCACAAAGCATGGTTATCAGCATTGTTATTTGCGTCAGTATTAGCATCACAAATGCGACATTGATACCGGCATAGATAATGATGCTGATATCAATTGTTCTATGGTGTTGCCAATAACGATGCTTTTTATGACAATGGGAACAATTTTCTTTATGAATATTTTCGTTGCTTTTAACATTGATATAAGGCCTATATCTTGTAGTGACCCTTACTAGCTTGAGAGGACAATCTTTCCCTACTAGCTAATTTTATAGGATAGTTTAGGATGATATCTAACCATCATTCCTAGTTATCTTGATTTCCTTTGAGATTTAATTCTTTATCACGTAAAGGTTTCCTTTCAAAGGTGGAGATTAGCTTTGATCTACAACAAAATTTCTAAATTAATTACTTTACCATCATAAAATAAAACCTTTAATGGATTGAGAAGTTCTAAGTGTGGACTAGATGCTGTCACGAAAGGGGCATTCTTATTGAAATTTCTTCTTGAGTGAGCACCTATATTTCTTATTCATCTATTTGACTCTCAAGTATTCATAAGGATCCTGGGATATCAAGTAGTCACAACCTATGGCAGTCTATATTGTTGACATTATTCACCTAATTTTTGGACTTGAGTTGGCATGATGGCAACATCGCTCTATGTACTGCCTCTCATCCAACTCTAACATTTCATTATAGTGGAGTTACATACTGATATAAGCTATTTTGTCTCTTTTCATGTACTTTCAAATTCTTCGTTTTGTTTAGCTAATTAAAAATTATGATAGTTCTTGTGCAACAAGGCCTACAATAGACAACACAGGCACCTAATTTTGGATAGGTTTATATTTAAGGAAAATCTCGAAGAAAATTCCATCAAATTGCCATGTTTATGCTTTTCCATTCAAGTATCCATATGGCACTTCATCTGTAGGTCCAAATCAATCATTTTGTTTGAAGAAATTGGAAGATTATAGCCTCTTTATCATTTATACATAGAGTTATTTGTTCTCATCTCTTCAGTACTTGGAGTTACTTTGTATCATGTTTTTTTTAAAAAAAAGGGCAAAACCATTGAGGTTGGGATGAACTATAATAAAGTACTAAATAAGCATATAGATATATATTTTTGACATATATTTTATGAATACTTTAGTGCTACTATGGCCCAAGTATAAAAGAATATAAGAGACTTGTTTTCATTTTACCACATGAATAGATTGAGTAGTCTCTTTATCTTACATGTTCTCTAGGTTTTCATGGCTTCCTCCCTCTCTCCCTTTCTCCCTCTCTATCTCTCTCATATTTATATTCTCTCTTCTTCTAGTATATATCACTCCTCTTTCTCTCTTCTTCAATCATTTTCTCTCACCTCAATTTCATTTATTTACACATACTCGAGCGATCAAACAAAAACAAAAGACCTACCACTCCCATAAGAGTGTAGGACCTTCACACTATAAGGTGAGTTTTTTTAATCTTCCCACAAGATGCTCAAGGTTTATTGGTGTGGGGATCCCAACAATCCTTATTAACATATCCTATTTTCCACCTACCTATCACAAGAATGGATTTAATAAGATGATTATCAAATAGCAAATCCAAAAACAATCATATCACAAAAAGAAAGGATTACTTTAATTATTAATGACCATGTTATACATGAACCTAGTTTTACTTAAAATTGAATTTTAAATTTCTAAAATGAAAAAATCAATCTAATATTGGTTTTAGGTCTCTTGGGATTTAATTTAAGTTAATTTCTGGCTAATATAATTTTTTAGATAAGATACTAACTTTATCGTACATTCACACTCTTGATTTTCAATTTGGCCATCCATTTATGGATTGTAAGTAGTAGTCAAGTATAGTTGAGTCCCAATTGCTTGGAATATGCAAGTCCAAAACTTTGAGGTGAACTTGAGTCTCTGTAACTAAAATTTTCCTTTATGAGTTGATATTTGATCTCAAAATCACACTCTTATAGTATTTCAATCTATCTTCTTTTCTTCATGTTTAGGCTGGTATGAGTGAAGATCTAGTTAAGGATCATATGGTCTGTCACTATAGTGGACTTTCTTTCTAGCAGATAATATCCCCAAGGCATGAATGACTACAAGTAGGTCAAGATTGTGCATGTCATGATTGGATTTCTCTAGATTTCCCTAATCTCAAAAGGTCAATGGGTTACAAGCTATTGTGTAGTAGATTGAAATGGGAGAGCCATGTTGCAAAAGATTGCCTAAGTCCAAACCTTGTATATGCCTATACCACTAAGAACCAACCAAAAGTATAGAAATCCACAACCAATTTGGTAGAACTAGAAGTAGTTGCTATTACACATGCTAAGAAGAAAGAAGTAAGAGTTCCAAAAGAGAATGCTTCCCCAACATAGTAAAATTTAGACTTTCTACCAAGTTCCAGAACAATATAGTGCAAAGTACTCCAATGCAACAAAGGACTCCAAAAATAGTCCAGAAAGCAAACTGATAGGTCCAGAAGATACAAGTTTGTTAACCCTCAGAAGACCAAGATAAAAAATTTGGAAAATCAGAAGCGGAAGACTGTCCCAAGGCAAGAGGAAGATAGAGGACAATTTGAAGACACAAAGTGTAGGAAAAAATTCTAAATGTAAGAGGGAGGCACACAAGAATAAGTGCACCTTGATATTTTTGCAAAAAGGGAAAGGTGAGAAGAGTCGAAGCTTGCTTGGAAGTGAGCTATGGTGGAGAGCAAGAGCAAGAAGGGAGAAAGACACAAATGGGAGCTCCAACAGTCACAATGTGTGATCGGGCATTCCTTTATTCAAACTACCACTAAAAGAATAATAAAGTGATGGTGATGGGCACCCACCACCTGTAGTGTGCAGTGGCGGGTACTGTCAGTGTAGTAATACATGGGCGGCTAGGCAGAGGTGCCTTTACTCCCAACAACCTCCCACTTCCCCAGTGAGGAGTGAAAAGAAAAACAAAAGACAGTACAATGTACACATTTACAACAGGATGAGGAAAAACGTAATCTCATCCAATACCCATCAATCTCTTGAGGAAGGCAAAGTGCTCAGTAGTGAGGCTTTTCGTGAGCAAATCTGCAGGATTTTCATCAGTGGAGATCTTAACAAGGTCAACAGACTTGTCCTCCACGACCCCACGTATGAAGTGATACCTCATCTCAATGTGTTTTGTCTTCGCATGAAAGACTAGATTCTTGGCTAGCTAAATAGCACTCATAGAATCCAAATGCAGCGTAGATATAGTATCAATCCCAAGTTCATGAACCAAACGGCCAAACCATATGGCCTCCTTGCAAGCCTCTGTGGCCACAACATACTCGGCCTCAATGGTAGAGAGAGCCATACACTTTTAAACCCTGGACATCCAAGAAACGACACCTCCAGCATATGTAAAGACATAGCCGAAAGTGGACTTCCTACTATCTGCATGTCCTATATAATTGGAGTCTATACAGCCCACAACTCTAGTATCTACTATGCCATTCAGGTATCTCACTATACCCTTTACGGCATCCCAATGCTTTTTGCTAGGTGTAGCCATATAGCGTGATACAACACCAACTGCAAAGGCAATATCTGGACGATTGACTATCATGGCATACATCAAATTGCCCACAGCTAATGCATAAGAGATCTTAACCATCTCGCCCCTCTTCTCATGCATCTGTAGACAATCAACCTATAAAACCTTCACATAAGAAGGTAATGGACATCCAATAGGCTTTATGTCTTGAATGCGAAAACACTCAAGGACTTTATAAATGTACTCCCTCTGTGAGAGATAGAGTAGTCCTTGATGCCTATCACGCTTAATGTGCATACCAAGAATATGAGAGGCCTATCCCAAATCCTTCATCTCAAAGCTCTTCTTCAGTTGAGATTTAAGAGCATCCAGCTCATCATGAGCTTTTCTTGCTATTAGCATATCATCTACATAAAGTACCAAAATAAGCAATGAGCCATCATGGGCTTTCTTTGTGTAAAGACATGGATCTATAGCACTTCTGCTATAGCCCATAAAGGCATCAAACTTATGATACCACTCCCTAGGTGCTTGCTTCAAGCCATAAAGACTTTTCTTCAACTTGCACACTAGGTGCTCCCTACCAGGTTCTGCAAAGCCCTTAGGCTGCTCCATGTATATCTCATAATGCAAATCCCCATGCAAGAATGTAGTCTTGACATCCATCTAGTATAAGTCCAATTTAAGATGCATGACTAAGGCCAAAACCAAGTGTAGGGTGGCTATCTTGACCACAGGAGAAAAGACTTAATCAAAGTCAACTCCATGCTCTTGTTTAAAACCCTTAGCGACAAGTCTTGCCTTATAAGCTGGCTTGGGGTTTCTAGGGATACTTTTCAGCTTGTACACCCATTTGCATGGCAAAGCCTTCTTATCCTGAGGCAATGCAACCAAATCCCGAGTCATATTATTGTGCACGGAGTCTATTTTAGACTGCATAACCCTCTCCCAGGAGTGACTGTCACCCCTGCACATAGCCTCATCATAGGTGAGAGGCTCTCCTACATTTGTAGCCAAGACATAATGCATCGAGGGCTCAAATCTATCAAGTGGATGTCTATCTCTAGTAGACTGTCTCACGGTAGGCTCTACGGCCAGTCTAACACCCTAGCCATGCATACCAACTACTGCTGCAGGTTGTCCAATTGGCTGTGCCGGAGCACGTGGCTCCTCCGGAAACATAACCCTGCATATCTCTACCACCTTCTCAAGTTGCCTATGCATCTTGTCTTCATGGAAGACTACATCATGGCTGTGGATGACTTTCCACGCTTGTGGATCACAGAGGCGGTAACCCATCTCGCCTGCATCCCCATAGCCAAGGAAAATTCATTTGATACTCTTAGGATCCAACTTAGTACGCTTGTCTTTGGGCACATGGCAGAATGCCTCACATCCAAAGACACGTAGATGCGCATAAGATGGAGGTTTTCTAGTCCATACCTCCTTTGTAACCTAGAAATTCAAACCACTAGAAGGTGATCTATTTATGACATGCACAGATGTACTGATTGCCTCAGTCCAAAAGCTCGGTGGTAAGCCTGCATGGCTAAGCATACTGCATATACGCTCCTGGATAGTTCTATTCATCCACTTAGCCAAACCATTCTGTGGTGGGGTATAGGGGGCGCTAAATTGACACTTAATACCTCTCTCGTCACATAGTTGCTCAAAATCACATGACACATATTCTCCCTCATTATCAGTCCTAAGGCATTTTAACCTATGCCCAGTCTAGTCTTCAATAAATGCAAGCCATCTCTGAAATACAACAAAAACATCGGACTTAAGCTTAATGGGATAAGCCCAAAATTTACGCAAAAAATTGTCAATGAACCTCACAAAATAGTTTGCACTACCCATAGACTCACAGGGCATGGGCCCACAGACATCCAAATGTACCAATGCTAGGGGCTCACTCGTGCGTGTCCTACCAGACTTCTTATGTATAATCCTAGTTTGTCTGCCATAAAGACAATGCTCACATGAATCAAAGCATGCATAGTCAAGGAGCGGTAAGTACTGCAAATCAGAAAGCATTTTCATTCTCGTCAAGGATATATGGCCCAAACGGGCATGCCAAAGAGATACATGTGGGATGGAACCCATTGATAAAACATGGTCAACAGAGAACCTATCAACTACAAGAGGATAGAGGCTGCCAGCTTTGGCACCTCTAGCAAGCACAAGTTTGCCATGGATGATCTTCTAGGAAGAATCCCCAAATGAAACATGAAACCCAACATTATCAAGTTGCCCTGCAAACATAAGACTGTGTGTAAGCACAGGTACATGATGTATATCTTGTAACAAAAAAGTACTGCCAGTAGAGAACTATATCCGTACATCCCCAATGCCAACAATAGCAAGTGACCTATCATCACCCAAGCAAATTGAACAAGAGATAGTGCGGTAGCAGTGGAACCACTCATGGCATAGTGTAACATGAAATGAAGTACTAGAATCCAAAAGCCAGTAGCACTGCGCATACATAGAGTGAACATCGGTCAACGATGTAGCATCACAAGAACTAGCTGCAAGTATGTACTCCTCATCGGAGTCATTAGTCTGCGTGATATTTATCTCCTCAATTTTCACACTAGATTTCGTAGGCATAATGCTGCGGTTAGAGGATTTTTCCTATACTTTGTCTTTCCCCTTCTCTTTGTGCTTCTCATTGTCCAACTCATGACACTGTGGGCGTATATGATCCTTTTTGCCACAATGATCACATGTCACATTAGCATTTCTCCCACGAGACTTGCTGCATGACTTACTACGCGACTTAGACCTAGACTTCTGCAAGTCTCTGCCATGGCCATTCCCACTATCATTCTTGCCATTACCATATCTACCTTTAACGAGAGGCATCCAAGTTCTTACAGTTGATCTCTTCCTGCAAAAAAGCACTCTCTACATCATGCAACTTCAAAATAGTAGTAGAAGTACATAAGGTAGTGGGGAATACATCCCATGACTCACTTAGTATCCCAAGCAAAAGCAATGGAGTAACCTCATCATTAAAGGGAATACCCTGCGAAGTCAAGTTCTTGAGAATAGCATGGAACTGGCTCAAATGAGCAAACATTATCATATTCTCCTTCATGCGTAGGTCCATAAGCTACTTCAGCCAATACATCTGACTTGCTGGACTTTTCTTGTCATAGAGGTTCTTAATTTTATCCCAAAGCTGCCAAGCACTTTGTGCTTCCTCAACCACATTATAATGCACCTGTTCAGTGAGAGACAAGATGAGGGTAGACTTGCATAACTCATCAAGCTCATTCCATTCGTCATCAGTCATAGTTTCAGGATGCTCGCCATGCATCCTTAGTGGCTTTATCTGCGATTTCTGCACCAATACCTACCAAAATTGGCTCTTTCCAACAGGCATAATTCGTACCATCAAGCTTAATGATGATGAAGATAGCAATGTTAGTGGAAAAAAAACCCATAATGCAGTCCAAAACAATGCATACAATTCAAAATTGCTTGCTATTTTCTACTCTAAACAGCCAAAATTACCACCAAAACCAAGGCAAAATGACCACGAACTAATAGCTAATGATGCTACCCACCAAGTACCATCAAAAGTACATAAAATTAGGATGATTGAGCATGAAAATTCCACATCGGTCTATACATGATTGCTTGCCGTAATAAATTACAACCAGGTACAATGAGAGCAAACTATAGGCAAAATCAATGCACCAAGTCAACCATTGACTGTCAAAGCATAACCAACATCAAGTGGGCATAAATCAACATATGACAATCATATAGACATCGAGCAAACATTCAAGCATATCAAACGAATCCATCAGTAAGCTGGCACATCCCCTGTATAATAGGATAAAGTGTACACAACACTGGCAAGGCATGACATAAAGAGGTGTGTGCTCAGGAAGTGCAGTCCAAATCAACCCAAGTATATGTATGTGAACCACAGCATATCAACCATGCAACATTCAAGTGAAGAAGATTCCATTCTCAGAAGACTTAAAGCTCAATAGCATAGACCACCTACTCAATGTCTGTCAAATATCCAATGATGCTCCCACTAGCACAAAAGCCATATGGATCAAGCCAAGAAGCTCAAGAAGGGCATATGAGAGCACCAATGATGAAAGATCCAAGACAAGACATCAATAAGACATCATGAGCATATAGGCTCTATAGCCTCCAATTAGAGCATCCATAGACATCAACTGTATCCCAAATACAACTTTGGCAAGCCAAGAAATATCCCAAGTAAGTTCTAGGAAGCCAAATGTAAGCCAAGACAAGGAACTAATAGCAATCGGCTCCAAACAATGTAAGTAGTATGTAGTAGTGGTATATGCCAAGCATGTCAAGACCGATCAGACATAGGTAACATATATGACATATGTACATCCAAGATGGGGCATCAAATGCATTCAAAATCCAAGCTCAAGCTCAAATGAAGATCCAGAACCAAAGACAAGCTCCATGTTGTACCCCGAAGGTCAATACTTCATTGCATATCCCAAAGACATGGCTCGAAACCAATAGGCATAACCAAACTAGAGGTAAAATAATATGTCAACAAAGGTAGCATAAATCCCAACTAACAACGAAGTGTCCGCATCCAAATCAAGGCTCAATAGCTCTCAAATAGCATATCTGGGCATAAACCATGATGACCAAGTATCAATACATCCAACAGGACACCAAAATGTCAACTAAGAGCATTATGCATAAGCCATCCCTGATAAAACCTTGCTACCCACACAATGTACATCAGTAAATCCCTGCATAAATTGAGCTATGGAAGCTCAAACCAAATCCCAAAGCATCACAAAACATTGGATAAACATCCCCAAAGTATATGGGCATCAAATATTAAGCCTTGGGAGCATCACATAAGCTAAGAGCATGACATTTTCTTGCTGTAAATCAACTCAGATCTGTTGTAGAAAATGATGTGATTAGAATTTGGCAGATCTGACATCACCATTGCGTTCGGAGTGTGCCAAAACCCCAAGTTAGACTCTTACCTTGCCTAAAACGAGTTCTAGATACTTGAGATATGAGAAAAAATAGGATTTTTAAGCCAGATTTTGAAACGTGAGCTAACTATGTTTTGAAACGTGACTATCCTTGCGCAAGATGTGCTTTTTTCAACAAGCTCCACAATCCAAGATGTGCCTAAAACATGAGCTGACTTTGGGGCTTTCTGGTTATACCAAGGGTGAGGGTTGAACACCTGCAAAGAGCCTATGAGGGCCAAGGAGAGATAGGAGATGAAATCTTACCTTGGGAGGAAGAAGCCATGGCTGGTATTGAAGCTCCAAGCTCTAGGTCTTCAAACCAGGCTAAAGTAATGCCAGGCCAAGCTCCATAATCCAAAGCTCTGATACCAGTTGAAAGGTGAGAAGGATCGAAGCTTGCTTGGAAGTGAGCTATGGCAGAGAGCAAGAGCAAGAAGAGGGAGAGACACAAATAGGAACTCCAACAGTCACAATGTGAGACCGGGCCTTCCTTTATTCAAACTATCACTAAAATAATAAATAATAAATAATAAAGTGATGGTGACGGGTGTCTGCCACCTGCAATGTGTAGTGACGGGTACTATCAGTGTAGTAATACACGGGCAGCTAGGCAAAGGCCCCTTTATCCCCAACAAAAAGAGTACCATACGCATTGTAATTTATTTTGTAAAAGAATAATGGGATCTCTCTTTTCTAAGTTATAAAGAATAAGAGGCATGGGTTAAGGCCATGCTAATAGGAAAGGAGGAGAAAAAAGAGTGGAGGAATGGTGGACCAAAAAGGGAATGGCCACCCAAGAAGGAGGTACTTTCTCTCTTCTTCTTTTAGCTTCTTGTTTTATTCTTATGTATGAGAGAGGGAACGTGTGTATGTGAGAGAGTAAGGGACCATGGAGAAGCTCTTTTTCTCCTCTCATTATCTTCACCTTTTTCTTTTCTCTTTTTGTGTGTGAGTAACTATGGAACTTGAAGCTAGAGCTTGCTTGAAAAAGCACATCTTGGATTGTGGAGCTACCGCTAGATTCATGGGAGGATGCAACTCGATTGGATTCAAATGTAAGCTCAAATCTAGAAGAAGTCTACTCTAAGAGTCCTTTTATAATAGAATAGGGAATTACTGCATATAGGGTGATGACATTTAGGTTATGTAATGCCCTAGGCATGATGATAGCGACCTCTCAGAATCATTTGCATGATTTTATTGAAGTTTATCTTTTTTGTCTTTAACTTCTTTTGTAAGTAGTGGGGATAGTTGTTGCAATGCTTTAATCAATGCAGGGAATATGGGATTTCTCTCAACCCAAAAAAATGCATTTTTGGAGCATCTTTGATCAATGTAGATGCATTAGAGGATCTATTTGACGATGAGAATTCATTAAGTGAGGAATCAAAAGAGGGGTCCACTACAGAGGATGTCTACTAGGTGACCCTAAATGAGTTGATAGAAGCTCAAGTCAAAATAAGAGATGCATAGGTGATTGAGCTAGATCTCTATATGTTGAATGATCCACGATAAATTAAACTAGGTTCTATGCTCAGTTTGGAAGAAAGAAATGACTATGTATCCTTGATTCAGGAATTCCATGACATTTTTGCCTAGAGTTAGGATAAGCTGAGGGGGATGCCTCCCAATTTGGCTATACATACCATTTCTTTGAAGAAAGATAGCCACCTTGTGCAACAAAAAGTGAGGTGTATGCTTTTTGAGGTAAGGGACAAACTATTTGAGGAGCTGAAAAAATTGCATAAGGCTGGCCTAATATTTTCTGTACAACACATGGAGTGGTGTTCATTGGTAGTTATTAGGAAAAATAAAAATAATCAAATTCGGCTTTGCGTAGATTTTAGGGAGCTTAATAAACAGATGGTCAAAGATTACTATTCGCCATACCATTCATTGATGACTAAATTTTGGATCAGTTATGAGTGGGTAGAGTATCTATTCATTTATGGACTACTTTGTTGGATATTATCAAATATCTATTGTAGAGGAGGATAAGTTAAAAATGACATTTATCATTGTATTTGGTATCTTTGCAAGGAGAATTCATTAAGTGAGGAATCAAAAGAGGGGTCCACTACAGAGGATGTCTACTAGGTGACCCTAAATGAGTTGATAGAAGCTCAAGTCAAAATAAGAGATGCATAGGTGATTGAGCTAGATCTCTATATGTTGAATGATCCATGACAAATTAAACTAGGTTCTATGCTCAGTTTGGAAGAAAGAAATGACTATGTATCCTTGATCCAGGAATTCCATGACATTTTTGCCTAGAGTTAGGATAAGATGAGGGGGATGCCTCCCAATTTGGCTATACATGCCATTTCTTTGAAGAAAGATAGCCACCTTGTGCAACAAAAAGTGAGGTGTATGATTTTTGAGGTAAGGGACAAACTATTTGAGGAGCTGAAAAAATTGCATAAGGCTGGCCTAATATTTTCTGTACAACACATGGAGTGGTATTCATTGGTAGTTATTAGGAAAAAGAAAAATAATCAAATTCGGCTTTGCGTAGATTTTAGGGAGCTTAATAAACAGATGGTCAAAGATTACTATTCGCCATACCATTCATTGATGACTAAATTTTGGATCAGTTATGAGTGGGTAGAGTATCTATTCATTTATGGACTACTTTGTTGGATATTATCAAATATCTATTGTAGAGGAGGATAAGTTAAAAATGACATTTATCATTGTATTTGGTATCTTTGCATATCATGTTATGGCATTTGGATTATGCAATGTGCCAGGTCCTTGCCAACGTACAATTGATAAGACTTTTGGTGATATTTCCCCAGAGGAGTTGAAAATCTTTATTGATGATATGGGGGTCAGCCACCACAAGGGGAGAGTCACCTGATTATTTTAGGAAAATGTTTTGAGGATTCAAGGAGTTTTGCATTTCTCTCAATCCAAGAAAGTGAGACTTTGGAGAACCCTATGGATTGTTATTGGGCCATGTGGTTAGCTCTATTGGTATTGCAATCCATCCCAAAAAGATAAAGGTTGTTATCACTATGAGTCCACCACATACTCCTAGGGAAGTGCATAGATTTCTATTCATCAATGGGATACTATCGAAGATTTATGAATGTACTGGTGGAGAGGATGTTGCTCTTAACAAATCTATTGTCCTTTAACTCTCTATTTGTTGGGAGTGACCCATGTCAAGTATCCTTTGAGGATGTAAAGCATGAACTAGCAAAAGCACCAGTCCTAAAAGCACCCAAAAGGGGTGAGGTCTTCTATATATTTTCAGTAACCACAATGCATAGCATCACCTTTGTTGATCCAATTGCATTTGCTAGCCATAAATTGGGGATATTTGAGATTAATTATACATGCTTGGAGAAGTTGTGCCTTGGGATGGTATTTGTGACAAAGAAATTCTAGTATTACATCCTTTATAAAAATATTGTAGTTTATACGAGGCTAAAAGGTTGAGGCTATTGATGAATAAGTTGCAATTGCCTGACCGTCTTGTGAAATGTCTGATCACCTTGCAGGAGTTTGATAATGAAATTAGGAGTAAGCCGTTGAAGTTGGAGAGCATCTTTGAATGTCTTGTGGATTTCAGGGAGTCGAAGGAAGTCTTAGTTGAAGGTAGTGACCTCAAGAATCTATTCAAAATTGATACACCTTCCATCCCATCCTTGTATGCTGCCATAATGCACCAACTTTCTTTAGGAGAGGCTAGAAATTAGGCAGCAAGCCTTGAAGTTTTCCATGATTGCAGGAATACTAAACCGACATGGTGTCGATGATGTCTATCATCGTTGATGTATCTAGCCTGATGAGGTTCCATTTATCTTGGAGGAGTGCCATGACTCTACTTATGGAGGGCACTTTATTGGATAGTTGATTGCACAAAAAGCTTTGAGAGTTAGATATTGGTGGCCATTCATTTTCTAGAATGCTATCACGTATATAAAGAGATGTGATATATGTCAGAGACATGACAATAGGGAGAACATGAAGCACCCACTGACTCCTATCATGGCTATACTACCATTTGAGAAGTGGGGAAGTAATTTTGTTGGACCTATACATCCTTCGTCGATTATGTGGAAGTGTTATATCATTGTGGCAACAGACTACCTTACAAAATGGTCTGAATCTCGAGCTATGATGAAGGACAATGCCAAGGAGATAGCTAGTTTTATCATGCAACAAATTGTCTGCCGTTTTGGTCCACTGAAAGAGTTAGTGTTTGATCATGGGACACACTTTTTGAACAAGGTCATAGAAGCCTTGAGGAAAGCCTAAATATTAAACACAATAAAACTACCATGTATAATCCCCAAGCGAATGGACAAGTAGAGAGTACAAACAAACAACTTGTGGGGATTTTATCCAAGATAATATCTAAGGGTAAGCACGATTTACTAGTCTCAGTCCCCCCTGGCACCCTAACCACCTCCTACTTAATGCGATCTCTATTGGGGGACCTCTCACCATCGGAGTTAGTCCATGCTTCCGTAGCAGAAAAAAAAAACATCCCTTCTTGGTATAGGGATTTAGCACCTATCCTTAGGGGAGGTATAGGGCTCCTCAATTTTTATCTATTCCAATGCTTAATTCAATCAGGATCTAATCTAGAAATCACAAACAAGATTGATGTCTTTAAGCAATTATGACTTCAATTAATGATTCAACTTTCAAGTGATGATTAATATACAATCAATACTTGAATTTCACATAATGAACTCTTCTCCTTGGAATTTAACTAAGGGTGTCTAGATTTTGGGATCTCTAACATCCCAATTTAAGGTTTATTCTTGTAACTAAGTTTCTTGGCCTTAAGTTAGTTTCTTTAACTTAGAGATATTTTCGGTCTTAAAATCTTCTATCAAAGCTTCTAGATTAAAATATATCATTGACTAATTTCTTCGGGGTTCATTCTTAACAAATCTGTCTTGAAAAAATCCTCATGATTTCTCTTGAGTTCTAGAATTTTGTAGTTTTACTATCAGTTTCTGTAATGAAAGCAATCAACCATGGAATGAAATCTAACTGAAATTGAAAATTAACTAAGCTACAACAAAGAATTAACAAATCTATTGCACCAAGACATCCTCATCATGTATTAATGGTTGGAGATTCCAGAATACATGACGGCCATGGCTGAGTGCTTCATAGGCTAGAAAGAAGCTAACTCCAAGAAAATGGTAAAGCCAAGATTATTGAATGATCAAAAGATCTCTTGCCTTTGGCCTCTAGTCCCTTTTATTCTAACCCTCTTCCAAACTTAAGGGCTGTTCACACATGTACATATAGACTAAAGCTAAATTTACAAAGGCTGGAATTAATCCAAGGTGCAAATATTAATGTTGTATTTTCCTTCATGACAAACCATCCCTTCCTGAAGATGGTTTTGTCCTCAAAACCAAGAAGTAAGGGCCTATATCCAAGTCAAGAATAATAGTAATCATGCCCATTCATCTTCCAAATGATAAGAAAGCACTGTCCATGAAAAGAAGACCTTTTGCATACCAAACTGTGAGAAAACTGGCTGCTGTCCAAACAGGGCTGATTCACTAAAACGGCATAACTTTTGATATATTGGTCCAAATATGGCGTACGAGGTGTAGAAACGAAGTATACACTCCCAAGCATCACCCCATAACATCAAAATCAAATTTTGATGTAGTCAGGACAGTTTTACTGTCTGCAGAAATTTCATACAGCAAGCTGTCTCTGCACAGTCACTGCATACTGCATCATATATCATCATGTAATAGCCAAGGAAAGTTACTGACATAAGTGGATGGTTGCCAAGAAGACTCTTCAATGGGCAAATTCTTCCACTTAATAAGATACTCAATGAGAGTACGATTTCTGAGAACTTTCTCTCTCTTTCCAATAATGCTTTCAGGTTCATATATGATTAGTCCTGCCTCATCCAATGGTGGTAACTCTTCCAATACTTGTACATCGGGCCCAACATACTTCTTCAGCTGTGAAATATGGAATACATCATGTATTCTAGTGGAGGATGGTAGCTGAAGTTTATAAGCAAGCTCTCCAATTTTGTCTAGAATCAAATATGGTCCATAAAACCTATGAGCAAGCTTGTTATTCCCACCCTTTAGTGAAGCATAATGCGTCTTGGGCACTTTGAGAAATACCCAATCTCCAACCTTGAAGTCTAAATGTCTTCTTTTCTCATCAGCATAGACCTTCATTACGTCTTGTGCTTTCCTTATGCTGTCCTTGCATTGCCTCATGAGCAACTTCATTCTTTCCAACTCTTCCTTTGCTTGTGGGTTGATGTCTTCATGAAATAAAACTGATGGAAGTTGAACTTTATACCCATAAAGAGCTTCAAACGGAGACATCCCAATGCTCATGTGATGCGTGTTATTATAGCAAAATTCAGCAAGGTGGATCCAACGATCCCATGAAGCTTGTGTGTCATGACAATAATGCCTAAGGCACACTTCCACCCAATGATTGACTCTCTCCGTTTGCCCATCAGTCTGAGGATGATAGGCCGTGCTAGGAGTGAGGAAAGTACCCATAGAAGAGAATAGACTTTTCCAAAAGTTGCCCATAAACTTCGAATCACGGTCTGATACTATTCTCATAGGCATACCATGTAGTTTAAACACACCTTCCATAAATTGCTCGGCGACTTGTCTTGCTGAATATTGGACTTTAGTTGGGATAAAGTGGGCTGATTTGGTCAATCTATCAACTACCACAATTCCATCCATGACTGGTAGTAGGCAATCCCGTTATGAAGTCCATGGAAATATCTGTCCATTTGCCCGTAGGTATAGGTAAAGGCTGAAGTAAGCCAGCTGGTAATAGAGTGGAATCCTTATTTTGCTGACACTCCAAGCATTGAGATACATACTCTTTAACATCTTTCCATAGACCTTTCCAATAAAAACTTTGATGAACTCTATCAAACGTCTTGAAAAGGACCAAGTGACCAGCCATTGGCAATGAATGCATCTCTTGAAGCACCTTCAGCTTGAATTTACTGCTGGGAATCAAGTACACTTTACCTTTAAACCATAAGAGGCCATTATGCACTTTAAAATTTGGAAATTCAGCATCACACCCTTGCTATAATTTCTGTAAAATATGGGCAGCATGCTCATCAAGCACATATTCCTCTTGAATGTCTTCAATCCACTCCTTATAGATGGTGGACACAGTAGATAGACTGCATGCCCACATTCTTGATAACGCATCAGCCACCACATTATCCTTACCAGCCATGTATGATATTTCAAAATCATATGATTGCAAAGTAGCCAACCATCTCTTTTGCTTGGGAGAAAGATTGGGCTGCGAGAGAAAATATCTCAAGACCCTATGATCGCTTTTGACTTTGAAGTGTGTCCCATAGAGGTAGTGGTGCCATTTCTTGATTGCATGTAAAATAGCAAGCATCTCCTGCTCATAAACATGCATCTCTCTCTCTTTGTCATCAAATTTTCTGCTCTCAAATGCAATGACACCATGCTCCTGTACCAAAACTGCTCCCAAACCTCTACCACTGGCATCTGCATAAATGGTAAAAGTCTTGGAGAAATCAGGGCAAACTAGTATGGGTGCTGAAACAAGCAATTCTTTCAGCTCATTAAAGCTCTTGTCCGCGATCTCATCCCAAAAGAAGGCCTCCTTTTTCAGCCGATCGGTAAGAGGAGCTGCAATATGAGCATAGTTTTTCATAAACCGTCAGTAAAAGGATGACAAACCAAGGAACCCTCTTAATGAAGTGGCATTGGTTGGTGTAGGCCATTCTTTGACGCACTGAACCTTCTTAGGATCCACTTTGATTCCATCTTCTCCCACTATATGACCCAAGTACTCCACTTCCTTTGTTATAAAAGAGCATTTAGTGGCCTTGGCAAACAGTTTGTGTATCCTCAATATGTCAAAGACCTCTTTTACATGCTGCAAATGGTCTTCTTTATTCTTGCTATAGATCAAAATGTCATCGAAGAATACCAAAACTGTTTTAAAGAGCAATGGTTGAAGTATCTTATTCATGAGAGACTGGAATGTGGCTGGAGCATTTGACAACCCAAAAGGCATAACCATAAACTGATAAAGACCCCTCTCTGTCCTGAAGGCTGTTTTGAATTCATCCCCTTCCTTCATGCGTATTTGATGATATCCCGATCTCAAGTCAATTTTTGAAAACACCTTGGCATCCTTCAATTCATCTAAGAGATCATCTATTCTAGGTATGGGATACCTATTCTTGATAGTGACCTTGTTGAGATCGCGGTAATCAATGCACATTCGAAAGGAGCCATCTTTCTTCTTCACAAGAAGGACTGGAGAAGCAAAAGGTGATTGGCTTGCCTTAATGAGACCCATTTCCAAAAGCTCTTTGACTTGGCGTTCTACCTCTTCTCTTTCCACTTTGGAGAGGCGATATGGTGGTTTGTTGATGGGCTTTGTATTGGGCAGCAAGTCAATGGGATGATCCACTTCTCTTTTGGGAGGAAGAGAGATAGGTGGCTGGAAAATATCATCATATTCTTTCAGCAAATTACAAAGACATGGGTCCATATTGTTGGTAGGAGAAGAGGGCTGATCCTCTTCAATCTTGGAAAGAAGAATGGTGAACATACATGCCTTTGCATTTATCTCTTTCTTAACCTTCTTGGGACTGATCATCTCCATTCTTTTCTTTTCAGCTCCATGTAGTGTTACTTGTTGTCCACACCATTTAAACTCCATTTCCATGTTGTTGAGATCCATGGTAAATCTACCCAAAGATTTCAGCCAGTTGCAGCCAAGTATTATATCAATGGGACCCATTTCTAATGCAATTAGACTCACTGATGTAGTGCACAATGGAGAAAAGGTGATAGGTACATTTGGACAGCATTGATTGCTCATCTCAAAATTTCCATTTGCCACTTGGATTTTGAGTGATGTAGGCATTTCATGCGTATTCAATTTCAGCCCATTGAGTGACTTAGCATTAATGAAGCTATGTGTACTTCCCGTATCTATGAGTATATGAGCGGTCCTTCCCTTGATTTGACCTTTAAGGCGTAGGGTATTATCCCCTCTTGAACCACTCCATGCATCACTTGATATGGCACATAGCGATGGATGTAAATCAGTCCATGAATCATCCAAATAATGACCACCCGGGTCGAAAGGAAACCCATCCATCGGATCATAGAACTCTTCATGGACATTCTCTTCATTTCCATGCGCCTCTTCTTGAGTTGTTGTGACATCAAGCTGAGCCAAGCTTCCTTCAATAGATTCACCATCGGAATCATCCTCGATGATCATGCTAATCTTCATATTTTTGGCCTTGCATTTGGACTTATGATCGGGTGACCATTTCTCTCCACATTTGTAGCATAGACGTTTAGCATATATATCTTTGAGCTTATCATTCGATACATGTTTGCCTTGAGTAGGAACTGAAGTTTTGGCATTTATATCAGTCCTCTTTCCATCAAATCTATTTTCAGCATTAGGTCTGAAATTACTGCTTTGTTTTGACCCAAACACAGTAGGAAAAGTGGGTATCTTGCTGTAGGTATTGCTGTAAGTATTTGATGGCTTCCCAATATGCTGAAAATCAGTTTTAGCATGCCCATAATGGCCTGATGTCCTTGAGAACTGCGTAGGCTGAAAAGAATGCCCTGTTTTTGGCTGAAAACCCTTGTATTTCTGCCCATAACGTTCAGCCAATTGAATGGCAGCTTGTAGGGATGTAGGATTCATGGCTCCAACTTCAGAAGAAAGAATAGGTTCCAAACCAAATATGTATTTATTCAACTTGGCACTATCGGAGACCCCATGAACATACATCGAGAGGTTCAAAAACTGATTTGAGTACTCTCTAACCGAGAGACCACGTTGCTCAAGAGCATACCACTTTTTCTCTAACCTCTCTTTTTCAATAGGGGAAACAAAGACTTCAATCATAGCATTTTTCAATGCATCCCAAGACAAGAAGTCATGTCCCATCCTCGCCATATATCTCCACCAAGTGTGAGCATAGCCTTCTAGATGAAGGGCTGCGAATTTTACTTTGGCATTCTCGGGCCTTGGGTAAAGAGAAAAATACATCTCTAACTTGTCAAACCGCTCCTCCAACTCCGTGGGTGAAGGATTCTCTCCCTTGAAGTTTGAGATAATTATTTTCTCCTTGTACTCTCTCTCGTATTGAGGAGGTTGTCCATTAGGGTGCTGCTGCCCACTATGGTTTTGTGGCCCAAAAGAATTGCCAAAAGGTCCTTGCCTAGGATATTCATTATTTCCATGCCCTTGTGCATAAGGAGTTTGCTGTCCATAATGCATACCATGACTTTGTGGCTGGAAACAATGTCCTTGAGGATGAAAGTATGTATTGCTCACATTGGGAGGTTGTCCATGCATCGGTGAATTGAAAGGTGGTTGCTGCCCATTATTTTGTTGATTCCAACCATGATTTGACATGGGACTTGGCCTATTGGCCTGCACTTGAGGAGAGAAATTTTGTTGTGGCTGTCTAAAAGCATTTGGGGCTGAATTCACATGTCCATGTGGCTGCCCATAAGAGTTTGGGGTTGAATTAATATGGACTTGCTCATAACCACCAACATTTGCTTGAGGGTAAAATTGCTTGTAGAAAGAGTTGCACCCATGGATGTCTTTATCATGCTTTGAGTTTGTTTGCACTCTTTCTTGAAAATCCTGCCCATGTGGCTGAAAGTGACCCTTTTGTTGATGGAATTGTGGCTGAAGTGAAGTGGGATGAGCAAAATCCTTAGCTTTAGATGATTCTCCAACTTCAAATTGACCTACCACCTTAGGAGTAAGTGGTTTAGGTGGTTCTTCAGCCCTATGCGGGTATGGGATATTAAGACCAGCTGTAGGCAACATTTTCTCACCAAGAAGTGCTACAAGCTTGTCAATACCCAACCTCATACCTTCGAAACCTGATTTCATATCCTTTATATCATTTGACAATTGCTGAAAACTGTTTGAATTCATTGAGATATGAGACGTCTCTATGGGTTGATTGGTAGGGGAGTGAGTGGAGCTTGCATCGACCTCATCGTTCTCATAATGCATTCGATAAATGGCATCTTGAGAAGTGTCATGATGTTCACCCCTTTCCTGTTGATGTTCATCCCTATCCTGCTGATATTCCCTCAATTCTTCATTGATAGTATCCAAAACAGGGTCTCTCTTCTTATTTCTAGCCATGGGTTGATTTCTGTCCTGAATTTTTGTAGTAGAAAAACTTGATTAACTCTACTTCTAGAGCTCCAAATTACGAGGTCTCTGGCTCTGTTCAAAGCTTGAAGAGTCCTCTATCCAATGATCTATCAAATGCAGAAAATGGATGAGTACAGAAATTTCTGTAAGGGATTTTCTGTTGCTGTTTGAAAATTCCTGCAGGCAGTGAATACCCTGTTCTAGTCAATTAATGGCTTGTACCATCAATACCCAGCATGTACCAACTTCATAACCTTGTAGGAGAGTCTCATACGTCTGCCCATACTGAAAATGACCTCAGTAACCAGTAAAATGGCTGTCTGACTCAAAGTAGACTGCAATCTTTAATGAGGGTATGTATACATACTCTGTTCCAATCTTTCAGACTGAACCATAGTGTCTTTACCATAGGATGTATACATTTTACTGTAGCCATATGTCTTCATACATTTGCCATACCATACATTTGCCAATATCATAAGAACCACTGTCCATACTCATGCTGTAGGCTGATTTCAAATGCCTTTGAGATTTGTACCTGCACCTAAACTTGAAAATACGTGGGATCCAAGACCCGAGGGGTTTGCAAAGTTCCCTCTCGGGCCGGGTTGCGCTCCCCTTCAGGGTCCTCGTCGGTAGGGGAGGGTCACCTCACTATTGTCCTACCGACTCGCCCGGCATCCACTTTTTCCTCGTGGGCAAGTACATGGCAAGTGAATTCTAGCTCTAAAAATCAGTATGATATGCATGGAATAGGAAGGAAATACAATTGCCTTTCATTTGCCCTTTTTCATGATATGCAAGATTGAAATTGAAAAGGCTGAAATGTAAATGAGAAGTGGAGAGGTATTTACCTCAGCAGTGACTCACTGCTTACAAAGTTTTTCTCACTTACCAATTGGGTAATGATTTTCTTATGATCAAGAGGCAAAATAGGCAATCAATTTCATGTCAGGGTTAGGCAATGAAAGATTGAGTAATGAAGCTCAAGAAATTACTGATTTCAGTGAATGGAAATAGATGGGTAATGCTCATTCATTATGGAAGAGTTTGAGACATTTAGAGATGGCCATTTCAGTAAAATTGAAGAGGTTTAGTAAAGACAATGACTGAGATAACCTATAGGCTTCATGTAATGCATTAGGCTATGAATGAAAGCTTCATTTAATCCTCTTATTTCTCTTCAACAATTGGAAATGAGATTAGCAACAATTGGATGTAAAGAGAAATTAAGAGTGATTAGAGTACCTCATTTGATTGATTGGAGAAGAGCATTGTTGATGGAATGACCTTCAATCCATAATGCTTGACATAGGTGGGCTGAGCTTGATAATCCAACTAAAATCAGTCCAAGAGATCTTCAATATTCAAGGATAATCCCTTCCTTGATAAGCTTCAGCTCCATTAATCCCATGAAAGCTCCATGACTCCATGAATGATCCAAATGAGGGTTGATGAAGACCAATTACCTTCTCTACTTGAAGTAGGTTGCAATAGGTAATAGAGAGGGCTTCAATGTGTCCAAGAGATCCCGAAATTTGAGAGGGAATGCCAAAATTTAATGGCATAAAAGCTTCAGGCTGTCCATTGAACACCTAGACCTCCATTGGCTTCAATCACTTCAATGTCGGTCCAATGTTGATGGATTCTTGAGGGGGAATGGTTAAGGAAGCTTCAGAGATGCTTTGCCCACAAAAGCCCCTTGAATTCCTTTAAAAATTTCAGGAATCTTTAATGCTGTCCCAAACTGTTACACATAGAGTTTGCAATCTCCATATCCAAGCTCCAACAAAGCTTCAAGCTTCAAGATCAGTCAATGTTGGTACTAGGATGTATGTAGAGGCTTCAGGGAGTATAATAGAACAAAACCCCTTTGATCTTGATGAAGAAATCTAAGAAATTTGAGTGCTGTCCAGAACTGTCATAAAACTCCATAACCAGGGTTTTGAAGAAGAGGGAAAACTCCAAACTAATAAGGATCTTGAAGAAATTGGTGAAAGATCACTTGCCAAAGGTTTGAAGATCAATAGCAAGGCTCAAGGGACATCATTACTCCAAATTTGATCACGCAGTATAAGAGTATGTGCTGGCGGCGCAGACAGCGTGAGTACATACTCACGTCCTGGAAATCAGCAAAGACACTAAGTAGCTACATAAGCTACTCTTCTTGAAGCTCTTGAGGCAGGGGAAGAGGTCATACAACCCATTCTCATGATAGAAGTGAGAAGAAGAAGATTTGATGTGGTCTTGGCCATGGATTCTTGTGGAAAGCTTGAAGAAATGAGGAAAGGGAAGAAGAAACCCTTCCTTCTCAAAAGTAACCACGGTTAAAATGTCCTGCAACCATTTGTTTGTACACTTACCCCAAATTTTGGCTCAATCTTGATCACGTCCTGCTATTTTGGCTGGAGCCTTCCATTTCTTCCCTTGGTAATGCCAAGAATCACCATCTTCATCCTTGTTTGTAGCAGACCTTCACATATAACTCCGGTTTGAAATCTTCATGTCCTGTAAAGTCCTGTCACTCAAATCCCTAACTATGGTTTGCTCTCTCTAGCCTAGGAAACTGAATCTAGTACTTGAAAATGACTTCTGCAAGGATCTAAGCTACTGCTCTGATACCAATGTAATGAAAGCAATCAACCATGGAATGAAATCTAACTGAAATTGAAAATTAACTAAGCTACAACAAAGGATTAACAAATCTATTGCACCAAGACATCCTCATCATGTATTAATGGTTGGAGATTCCAGAATACATGACGGCCATGGCTGAGTGCTTCATAGGCTAGAAAGAAGCTAACTCCAAGAAAATGGTAAAGCCAAGATTATTGAATGATCAAAAGATCTCTTGCCTTTGGCCTCTAGTCCCTTTTATTCTAACCCTCTTCCAAACTTAAGGGCTGTTCACACATGTACATATAGGCTAAAGCTAAATTTATAAAGGCTGGAATTAATCCAAGGTGCAAATATTAATGTTGTATTTTCCTTCATGACAGTTTTTAGCCTATACGATGTTCTAATAATTTACCAAGTGAATACTCTAAGATCGCAATATTTCTTAAGAGACTTATCTTATTTCTATTGAATTTGGATAGATTTTTTTTTGAAAAACCTATGGTATCGCGATTAGTAAAGGGTTGTTATCCGTGCCTATGACTCCGTTAGTGACTCCCGTACTCGATGTCCTCCAAGATGGCCTCAACATCCTTTAGGTGTTCTTGGGCTTATTTCACCCACCCTTTCACTTTTTCTATGGCTTCTAGCTGGCACTTTGGGTTGGGGTACTCCCCTACCTTAGTATTCCCCTTCTCAATAGTCTTTGGAGCGGATGTCCCTACCTATGCGTTTGTGACCTTTCCAACAGGCAATGTTGTGGCACTCTCGGTTTTAAGTGTGACCTTTTTACATTGGTTTTTTTCTTTTCTTTTCCTATAGCTCTTCTTTTTTATTGAGGCTGCATTTTCTCGACTAACCATGGATGTGCAACACATGTCTCATCAAGGACTAGGGCAACAATCTAGTCTGTCTAGGAAATAAGAAGGTAGTCTACATTGAGATGGAGTCTTGGAAAACCTCACCCATTGACTTAAACACTATATTGGTACTCTTACATGGAGATTCTAATGACCCTCCAACCTCTCAACCATTGGCCAAATTATATTCTGTCTCTTAAGGATGAGTAGGATTGGATGCACATTCTTTCCACTTTGGAACTGCCATTTATAAAGAAGCTAGGCCTTGATAGTGATATGCCGGCTTGCTTTGTCTACCCTTAGGTCATGACATGCAATGGGATGGGCATAGCCTCACCATTGAGTGTTTTGACATTGAACAACCCCAATAGGACTGATGGCACGATTGCCAAGCTAGTGGATGGCTTCTGCCTAGGGCAATCGGCAAAGAGATGCGTGATTCCACACTCAGTAAATCTAAGATCAACCTTATCTTGATTCGCTTGCTCCCACTTAGGGCAGCATGAAGAGATGTGTCCTGGGTGATCTCAAGTCCACGAGAGGCTCTTGGGTGGTCTGCCCCCCTAAGCCTCTGCCTCTACCTCTACCTAGCACCATCAATAGTACTGGTTGATAACCCATGAGGATTGGATTGCCCTCTTCATCATATGAGATATAAGGGTTCACATAGGACTCGTTGTCATTCGACTCCTCTACATAGTGGATTGGAGTGTCACTCAGTGGATGGGTGATGTAAGGTCCAGGTGGCATGGGTATACTTGTGGGATTTATCTCCATCCTAGGGATGGTTGGTTTAGCATCATTAGATGTGGCGAGAGCTAATGGGGCTCCCCTCTTGAAGAAATTCGATGGCCTATTCCCTAGGTAAGGCCGGTTGTAGGGTTGCGAGTATGGGAGTCTCCTTGACAGTCTGCAATGCATGGCATCATGGCTGAACGTACCGCAATTGGCATATGGTCGGGAACTAGGGTCCTGACACTCAGTTGGCAGGTGGTTTTTGCCACAATATACACATTGGACGTGTGGGCGCATAGGTCTTCTCATCATCTCTTGTAGTCTCACTACCTCCATCTTCATTTTTGTAGCTCTTGGCTTTGGTCAACACTCTTTCCCTTATCTTGACTACTTGGGACCGACGGTTTGCTAGATGTAGTTGCCCTTTCCAAGGTTCTAGAACTAGTCTCATCATGGCTTGAGCTCCTGGAGCTCCTCTCCTTGAGCTGGTCATTCACTCTTATGGCCTCTTCAAAGACCCTAGTTAGTTCATCTTGCTGCAAGCTTGAGTTTCTTGCCAAGGCCTTGTAGAGTTTCTCACTTCGTATTTTATTGATAAAGACCATGGACACCCCTCTTTCTGTGGGTCATTCTTTTGGTTGTTGGGTTTCTCTTAAAGAGAATCTTCACATGGGTCATATAATCCCTGATATCTTCCTTATCTCTCTACTTCATGTTCATGAGCCGTATGATCAGATTGTTTGAGTACCTAGCCTCCGAGAATCTCTTAATGAAGAGGTTCTTAAGATGGTTGAAATTTTTATGCTCTATGGCATCTAAGCTCATGTACCAGGTCGTACCCTTATTGCCTAGGCATAGACCAAAAGCTTGCGAGCGCTGAGCAAGATCAATGAGGTTGTTAGCCTTGCAAACCTACTCAAATTGCTCCACAAAGCTATATGGGGTCATCGTTTGGTTGGTACTTATTTAATTGCTTAGCAACAACAGGGATTTTCAATAGGCTCTTAGAGCCCTGGGTGACTCCTAATCTTGCAAGCAATGAAGTTGCTAACTAGTGATGTTGTGCTTTGCTATGCCAATGTGTTATCTAATAGTCACTTCATGAGAAGCTTACTCAGTGTAAGGAGTAATGCTCTCTCTTTCTCTACGTTAGGTTCTACTTGATTTCTATTTGCTAAGTCTCTTGCATTTCTATGTTTTGTTGTAAGCTTCTAGCTTATTGTTCCTGATTATATACCACTATGTCTTGCAAAGCTTTCCGCGCTGATTTCCTCTTCTCTTCGAGATATGCAAAGATGTCCTCAAATGACCTAATGTGGTTGTCTGCAAGTCATACTTACTCACAATCTGTTGGATTTTATTTGGAAAATTCCCCAAATTGAGCTCTTCGTTGTATTTGTGGTTTAAGTTGGTCTTTGCCATGTCTGTGGTCTCTTGTTTCACTGAGTTGTTCATGAGGTTGATCAAGTTGGGTAGATTCAATTCCCCAATGATATCGGTCCATGATGCATTTGAGTCCTATGTCGTGTCTTTCTCTTTGTTCTACAACTTGGATTTCTCGATTACCCGTCCAATGTTGAGATGGCAAGCTCAACACATGCGGACATTGATGATGAACCGCCTTGCTAGATGGGTCCGCATGTCTACACTTAGCACATTGGTGGTCATATAACACCTACATGGCCACTGACTTATCACTTATTATATTTAGTTTGTTACACCTACCTACTAGTTGGCAAAGACATAGTGTTAGTCGATTAGTGTAGTCAATTATGCACTGTTTAACTTAGTACGCCACTTTTCTTTATGTTGTATCTTATCTATACTTTGTGTACATTGTATAGTGTGTGGAAGAAGAAGAGAAAACCAGCAAGAAAACATTTTGGCCTCCATCTCTCTTCTGTGTTCTTGAGTGAGCTTCTTCTTGTGTATACAATGTGTGTTTGGCACATCAGCTCAAGCACATCCCCTTATCACGCGATTCTTGACATAGTATCAGAGCTAAGCCATTGAGAGAGGTTGATTTTGAAGGCTGAAGTGAAGGAGAAGAAGCAAGGTTCAAGCAAGCATGCAACGGGTAAGAAGCTCTCCCATTCTTCCACTCTCTCTCTTGGTGGATAGTGCCTATGGAGGCACCGGAAGCAGGGTCAAGCAAAAATCTTAGATTGCTATGAGATTTGGTGTGTAAGCAGATCACTATATATTCTGCAAATTGATCCTTTAGAGCTTTTTCGCAGTTATTTTGGGTATCTGAGGCCGTTTCAGGCCTCGTTTTAGAACCGCAAGGTTACGGATAATAATTTTAGGGTACACTGTGATTTCAGGTGTATTGACCGAAAGTGGGTACGCAGGTTACAAATTGCAAATCTATAATTTTTGAGGTGGTTGCAGGAAGTAAACATAAGGCTTATCTACAAATATGTTACAGATTACATGTACTATTGAGCAATCGGTGAAAAAGGCTGCTTGGTGTATTATTGTGCATGTGTTGTGAAAGATTGCAGAAGACTAGCTTGCTATGTTGTATCCTTGTTTGTGATAATGGCTGCGAATAGTGAAAATCCCATTATTAAGAAGCTCAACAAGAACAACTACCCTTCATGGAAGTTTCATGTGACAAACTTCCTCATTTGAAAGGCCTTTTATGAGTTTATTTTAGGCGAAGAAAAGGAGCCAGAGTTGGGTATCCCTCTGACTGCAGATGAGTTAAAAGTATGAAAAGAGTGGAATATGAAAGACAAAAAGGTGATGTACTGGCTATCTACAGTCATTGATAATACTATGCTGGGATATATCAGGAATGCAAAAACCTCATATGCAGCTTGGATAATTTTTGAGAGCATGTTTTCAGTAAATGCAAAGGCATGAAAGATTCAACTCAAGCAAGAGTTGAATGCCTTGAAGAAAGAAAAAATGTATGTCAATGAGTATGTGTTGAAGGTGAGGAGAATTGCAGATGCTCTAGCAGCGATTGATGCAATGCCGGATGATGATGATTTGGTTTTATCCACTCTGAGTATCCTTAACAATGAGAGGACATGGAAATCATTTGTTACTTCAATATATATACAGAAGCCATTTTCAGATTTTGATGAGCTAATCTCTCTCACGATTACTGAAGAGATCAATATGGAGGGTGATTCGTCTGAAAGAAATGATAAACAGGTCAAAATATTTTACTCGAGTTCAAGAACGGGACATGGTAGATCCTCTTTGAGAGGTCGTGGTATGGAATGTGTTGGCGATAACCATCAAAACAAGTTCAATCAACAGTTTGGTGAAATACAGGTTTCTGGAGGCAGAGGAAAATGAGGTAGGGGGAGCTCTAGAGGAAGAGGTGGATGGCAGAATAGAGGTTCTAGAAATTTTGCTATTGTTTGCCATTATTGTGGCAAAACAGGCCATATTGCAGCTCATTGCTATGCAAAGAAGGATGATATTCATAGTACTAAATTGCATCAAGGAAACTATGCATTGTCTTCACGACAGAATGAAGATAAAAATGAGTGTTTGTTTGTTATGCAGCATATGATGAATGTAGTTATAGGAAAGGGGACACATGACGATGTATGGTATGTCAATTCAGGTGCATCTAATCATATGATTAGTCATGCTAAATGGTTTGGAGAGATGTAGGACTTACAAAACCTAGGTTATGTACAGACGGGTGATGATTCATGCCATCCAATTTCATAGATTAAAAAGGTTCCCTTGTCCTTGTATGATGGCTAGACAAAGAGTCTGATAGATGTATTACATGTGCCATCAAGTACAAAGAATCTAGTATCTATTGGCCAAATAGTAGAGCAGGGGTTGCATGTTCGATTCAATGCAAAAGGTTGTTTTATAGAAGACTTTAATAATGAGTGTAGGTTGGTTGCAAAAGGAAGTAGAGTTGGCCGAATGTTCACTTTCGATGCTGGAATTCTCGCAATGGATGCTACTATGTATGCTAAAGGAAAAGAAGTAGTTGCAGATATTAAAATATGGCATAAATGTATTGGACATAGAAATGTGTAAAGGCTGAAATTAATGCAGTCCAAAGGATTGGTTACAGGGTTGACTTCTTCTAGAGTTGCAGAATTGCATAAAGTCTGTGAAGCATGCTAGTTTGGTAAGCAGGTAAGACAACCCTTCTCGCATGATAGAGAAGTGAGTAGAAAAATACTTGATGTACTGCATACAGATGTTTGGCGGTCTACACAAAATGTATCTCTTGGTGGCAGCAAATACTTTGTCACATTTATTGATAATTGTTCAAGAAAGTTATGGGTATACTTCATGAAGGAAAAAAGTGATGTGTTTGAGCACTTCAAATCCTTTAAAGCAACTATTGAAATAGAAACAAGCTTAAAAGTGAAGTGCTTGAAATCAGATGGAGGGGGAGAGTACCTCTCTAATGAGTTCAATGGCTTCTTGAGGACTCATGGGATAAAGAGGTAATTTACTTGCAGGTATACTCCACAGCAAAATGGTGTTGCAGAAAGAAAAAACAGGCATATTATAGAAGTTTCATGAGCATTAATGACTGAAAAGAATATGTCCAAACATTTTTTGTCTGAGGCTGTCCGAGCAGGGATGTTATCTTCGATGAGATGGGAAGTTGGTATACACCTGCTGGTAATGTTTTGGATTATTTTAATGATGAGGATAGCTATGTGTAGAAAGATAAACAAGAATTACGAAGTCTTAGTGGACCAGAAACATCATTTGGTACTATACCTACAGTGAGCCCTTGGTCTAGGAGACTGAGTAGCCCCACATCTTTAGATGGATCTATAAGTGTTGCAAGGAAGGACAAAGGAAAGAAGAAAGTGCTGGATAGTAATGATGCATCTACCAGTCATTTGGGATTGAATGGAGATTCTAGTGGTTCGGAGAGCTTGGATGATGAGCTTGGTATTTCTTCAGTCAAGACACCAGGTGTACAGAGAGCTCATAGTAATGTAAAGGCTCCATTGAGTGATCCGGTGGTACGCAGATCTAGCAGGGTCAAATACTCTGTTAAAAGATTTGGTTTTGAAGGTTATGTAGCTCACCATTATGCATATATGGTGAAACTAGTTGAAGATGTTGAGCCCACTTATTTTGAGGATGATGTTGGTCATGCTCATTGGGATGCAACAATGGATAAGGAGATGGCTGCATTAGAAGCCAATAAGACTTGGGATTTGGTACCCTTACCTAAGGGTAAAAAAGCTATCGGCTATAAGTGGGTTTACAAAGTCAAGCATAATGCAAATGGTTTAGCTAGCAGGTATAAAGCTAGGCTAGTTGCAAAAGGCTGAGCTCAAATATATGGCATAAATTATGAAGAGACATTCAGTCCAGTTGCTAGGATGGCAACTGTTAGATGTGTGATTGCCTTGGCAATAGCCAAAGGTTGGAGTTTGCAGCAAATGGATGTTAAGAATGCCTTCTTGCATGGTGAATTGCAAGAAAAAGTGTATATGGAGCAGCCAACAAGTTATGAGGATTTAGAGCATTCCACATATGTGTGCAAGTTAAAGAATGCACTCTATGGGTTGAAGCAAGCATCTAGAGCATGATCTAACAAGATTGGAGAGTATCTTGTCAATATTAGATTTTGTATTTTTGATGTTGATCACTCACTTTTGTGAGAAAGGGAGATGCAGGGTTGGTCATCATAGTCATCTATGTGGATGACTTGATTATTACAGGTGATAGTGACAATGGGATTGCTGAAGTTAAGGACTTCTTGAAGAAGAAGTTTGAGATAAAAGATTTGGGTGAGCTGAGATACTTTCTTGGTATTGAGATGATCAGATGTAATGATGGTATATGCCTATCCCAAAGGCAGTATGGCTTGGATATGTTATCCAAGTATGGTATGATAGCATGCAAGCCTCTTTCAATACCATTGGAGCAAAATGTGAAGTTGAGTGCTGACATTGGAGATGAGATAGAAGACCCTACTATGTTCAGGAGGATAGTAGGGAGTTTGATTTACATGACTATCACAAGGCCAGACTTGAGCTATGCTATTGGCCTTATCAGTCAGTTTATGCAGATGCCTAGAAAGCCTCATTTGGATGCAGTTACACGCATATTGAAGTATGTGAAGTCCACTTTACATTATGGACTTTTTTATAAGGAAGGTAAGGACGTACAAGTCTTTGGATACACAGATGCAGATTGGACTGGTAGCATGTCAAACACAGAAGATCTACAAGTGAATTCATGTTTTCCCTTGGTAATGCAGCAGTTATATGGAGTAGCAAAAAGCAACCTATAGTTGCTGTGTTGAGTACAGAGGCTGAGTACAGAGGTGCTGCTATGGCAACATGTGAGGTGGTATGGCTGCAAAAGTTATTAGGTGATTTGGACGTGTAGGGAGATAGTCCAGTTGTCATTCACTATGACAACATGAGCAGCATACAGCTAGCTAGGAATCCAGTGTTCCATGCTAGGACAAAACACATTGAGGTACACTACCACTTTGTGAGAGAGAATGTACTTGCAGGAGAGATTAACTTGGTATATGTCAGCACACGGGATCGGATAGCTAACATTTTCACAAAGGCATTGGGTGTAGAGAAGCTTCAAAATTTCCAAAGCTTACTTGGAGTTGCAGAGATAGAGTTGAGCTTGAGGGGGAGTATTGAGATAGCAAGATCAACACATGCAGACATTGATTATGGACCGCCTAGCTAGATGGGTCTGCACGTCTACACTTAGCATGTTGGTGGTCATTATGATACTCACATGGCCACTGACTTATCACTTATTATATTTAGTTTACTACACCTACCTGCAGTTGGCAAAGACCTAGCGCCATTCAATTAGTGTAGTCAGTTATATAGTGTTTGACTTAGTAGGCCACTTTTCTTTATGTTGTATCTTATCTATACTTTGTATACATTGTATAGTGTGTGGAAGAAGAAGAAAAACCCAGCAAGAAAACGTTTTGGCCTCCATCTCTCTTCTTGTGTTCTTGAGTGAGCTTTCTCTTGTGTATACAGTGTGTGCTTGGCGCAACAGCTTAAGCACATCCCCCTATCACGCAATTCTTGACATCTAAGTCTCAGGGTCTTCTCCTATTGGTGGATTTATTCGGTTTCTTAAGTCTAAGTGAGTTTCTTGTTATTTACAGAAAATCCTCAATTTACCATCACTTAGTGTGTATTTGTGTATGCTCTTTTATGTGCAGTGTGTGAAATCAAGCTTTCAGCTTTTCTTTAGGTGTACTTCAAGTGTTGAAAAACAATGTGGGATGCAATGCAGAATGGTAATTGTAGCTTTAGCACTCTTCTACATTCTTCGCCTAATAGGGCTTCAAGCTCAATTGTTGGCCACTCTCGTTGGTCTCTAGGGTTTGTGTTGTGTCCTTCCGCTCAGTCAAGGTCTAATTGAGGGTCTATGACTCAATTTGGCACTCTTAGCAGAGTGGACAATTAGCAAGTTGGCTCTAGCATCATTGCTAGATCTACAATTCACTAGTTCTCTCGTTTCTTGTGCCATCTGTATCACTCTCGAGGGTTTGTTTGGCCAGGTGAATCATGGTCAAAAAGTGTCAATTTAGGCAAAATCTACATCCAACTAGGTTGGTTGGATCACAGGGTTTGGGTGTCAAATTCGACCCGTTCGAGGTTGAGTGGACTGAGTGACAACTGGATTGAATTGGTCAGGCCAAATGGCCGAATGATGTGTCCGAATGCCACATGGAAAGGTGGGCCGAGTGTTTAAATGTTTGATTCAAACACACCAAATATGGTGGTCTGAGAGAGTGGGCGATGCTGAGTGGGTCGAATTGACCAAATGAAGCGTTTGAATGAGATTGGGCCGAATGGTCGAGGGCTAAGTCTCAGTTTTTCGAGTGGTAGTAGGACTGAGTAGACTGAATGTAAGTGGGCTGAAGGCATTCTAGGGGTTGGCTCGAAGTCGCCATCCGAGTTTGTGACTTCCAAGTCGAGTGCGACAATGCATAGTAATAGTGAATATGATTTTCAATTTTTTTGCATGATCTATAGCATACTAGGTGACAAGAACTTCTAGAATAGATCAATGGAGAAATATTAAGATCTATATATACCTGATGTGCTCAAAAAACACTCGTAGAGACCGATCGATTGATCGCAAGGAATGGGTCTTTCCCAGCTTTCTCTCTCTCAATGCTATTGTTACAAATGAGCTTCTCCCTAGAACTCTTGGGTTTTAAACCCTTACCCCCAACTATGGCTTAAGGCTTGACCTCTCCAATCACTTCCCTTGTGACACTAACACATCTAAATGCTATTTTTTTCCATTTTTCCTTGTTTTGTGCCTTGTTTGGGCCTATTTTACAGCAACAACTCTTGGGTTTTAAACCCTTGCTTGACCTCTCCAATCACTTCCCTTGCAACATTAACACATCTAAGTGCTCTTTTTTTTTCATTTTTTCTTGTTTTGTGCCTTGTTCGGGCCTGTTTTACAACAACAACCCTAAACTTTGCGCTTTGGTTCTTGATCCTATCCTACTCTAAATGCAATAAAAATAAAAGACCAAATACTAAAATGATTCCTCCTATTTGCTTAATCATCAAAAAACCAAAATACTTGTTGTGAAGATGAAAACCCCAAAATCTCCTACCTATCTTAATCTCCGGTGAGGGGATGAAACCCTTACTTCGTTACTCGATTTGAGGCACGCAAGTGCTCAAGCTTGAATCTGTTAATCCCAACAATGGAATCAAAATGTAGAGGGAAGCTCACACTCAACTGTCAAGACCCACAAACCGCTTATTGCTTCAAGTGTTTCAAGCGAGGCACAAATAGCTATCTCTCACCTAGCCAACACGTCTTTGATCCTACAGGGGTGTAGTGACCTTATCTTGATACATGAATGAGTAGCCTTCTCCTTCAAACAAGTTGGTAGCTCCACGATTCATGATGCAAGCTCAAGCATCCTCAAGCCTCCACCTCCAAGCTCCATCCTCTATAGCCACGTGTGAGACAAGAGAAGAGAAGAGAAGGTAAGAAGAAGATAGGAGATAATGGAGAGCTTCTTCTTCAAGATCTCTCACACTCTCACAATCTCTCTCTCAAGCACACACAAGTAAGCAAGAAGGAGAGAAGAAGGGAAGAAGAAGATTCCACTTTAGTCACACACCAAAGAATGAGCTTCTCATTCACTTTTGAGATTATATACAAAGTCCTTATCCCTTTGGACACCCATCCCTTTATACATGACTGGCCATTGTGGCAAGGTCCCCCTTTTTTCCATTCCCTTCTAGTTGCCATTTCTCATTTCCTATGCTTGTCTACCCTTTACAATTTGCACAGAAGGGAGCTTGGTACTCTTTTACAAAAGTTTTAGGAGTGCCTTGTATTTAAAAATGTGATTTTACCTTTGACTTAGCTTTTGAGGCTATCCTTGTGCTTTTGGCATCTTTTTTCTTCTTTCTTTATGTCCGCATTTGGAGTTTTATTGGACTTCTTTTTCTCTGTCTCTCAAACTGGCGTTAACAGAAATATTGATGGTAGGCCAACAAATGTAGTCCCATTGCCCATCTTTAAAGGAGAGTACAATGAACACCTTGATCTTCAGGTAGCTAAGTTATGATAGTGTGTGTAGCTAATAATACTAGAACCCTTGAGCATTGATTGGCGATATTCTCCGCCATTTTAAAGGTGTGGCATTTCATTTATATGAGAGACAAGTAACATGAAATTTTGGCACATGGGACGACTTGAAGTTGGCCTTCCGCACTAAATTTAGCCACGCACAGATGCGAGAGAAGTTCATGAACTTAAGTTAGTCCTCTTGGTGAATAAGTGGAAGCATATGTCTCTAGAATGGAATCCATATTGAAGAGATGGACTAACCATCACTTAGATGAAGGTCTCCAGAAGGGAGTTTTTGTTAGAGGCCTACAACTAGAAGTTTGTGAGTTTGTGGAATTAAGAAGACTAGTCAATCTGCAAGCTACTGTGAAAGGTGCAAGCTTTTGGTGCGTATACCATTCTTGGTATGGGAGGAGGTAAAACTCCGCTTCTTGAGGTCATCCACACACAGTGGCCATAGATGGCAGTACCTCAAATAATGGCTCAACCAACACAACAATGGCCTCAAATAGTTTCTCCAATGGTAACTCAATAACAACAGTGGAACCCTACCAACTAGAACAAACAACCCCCAGTCTCAATAAGAGCAATGAATCAGAATCAGAATAGAAAACCCTCTAGATCAACCCAATTAGTCTATGTAGTTATTATAGAGGCTTCCCAAAACCCTATTGTGAGTACTATAAGAGGTGAAAATTTGAAGGAATACTTGTCCAATTCAGTTGCAAGCATTAAGAAAGAGTTGATGGATATGATTATAGAATAGCTGCAGACGTTGAAGGTGAATATCACCAACATATTCAATTCTGCAGGAGGTGGAAGAAATATGATGCGATCTAATACATGGTAAAGAAAGTGCCATCAAGTGGGATATTTAGCTAGTGAATGTACCCAAAAACCAACCATCCTTGGAGCTTTCTATTTGTATTTTTTAAGGAACAACCATACATAGGATATTTTCTCTCTAAAGGATATGCATGAAAAAAGGAAGAAAGATGAAGAAGCAAGATCCAACTTGTTGGAATCCAATATGACCACCCAAGATATCAGACCAAAGCCTAGATATTTCGGTCCTAAATTTGGTCCAAGGAGGTTTCCTCTTAGAGTTACAGAGGATGATAGTTTATTGGTGGCTAGAGATTAGAAGTTAAGTGTTACAGATGTAGTGAGAAGGGACATATCTCACCAAACAGTTCAAACTCTAGAAGGTCCATGGACTACAAACCCTTATGCAGTCAATGCAAAGGAGAAGGACATATTGCAAAAGACTACCCGAATCTAACTCATGTAAAAGCTATCATGATACCCAACAGAAGACCTAAGAACCTGCTTCCAACTTGGTGGAATTAGAAGTTGCCACAATAATGCATGCCAAGAAAAGAGAACCCACAGCTCCAAAAGAGAATGTTTCCTTTGCCAAAATAGTGAAGTTCAATCTTCATAAGGAGAAACGGAGCAATACAAAACATTATGGTATAATACAGAGCTGCCCAATAGTATGGAAGGATACATAGAAAGTTACAGAGACATGACTAAAGATCCAAGAGAGAGAGGATACTAAAGTACCTCCAGTAGTAGAAGAAGTACATATGTTGCCACTTCTAGAAGAAAGAGGGAAGATAAAAGTACGGGTTGTCCAATTTTCTAGCCGATTGGAAAAGCCCATGAATCCTATTAAAGAATATGACTTGGTCAAAGACCTAGACACCTTCAAACCAAACCTAACATTTCAACAATCACTAATGTTGTCTACTAGATGTCAAAAGAAATTCAAAAGCATATTGACTAGTACAAGAGGCCTAAGGATTTCTCTTACTATTGTCCCTAAGTCCAATAAGGTCCCAGAGCCAGTGAAAGAAGTGGATGTGGCTAACACCTTTTTGTTTCCTAGTACCCCAAAGATTGGCATGTGGATTGAAGGATACTTTATAGTGGATGCATTAATTGATGGAGGCTCATTAGTAAACATAATAATGGATGTGACAATGAAGGATCTAGGCTTGCAAGGAATGCAACCTATGTAGTGGCTTATCAGACTGGCAGATCAAAATAAAATTAAGTCTTTGGGAATTTTTCCATATATGAAGACAACCCTCGTAGGAAGAGACTATTAGATGACCTATTTGGTGGTAAAATTGAATTCCTACGGGACCTCATATCCTCTATTACTAGGAAGACCATGGCTTTTTGAAGCAAGGGTACATACAGATTAGTTCAAAGGAACCCTAACCCTAGGCAAAGAACCTAACAAAGTGGTACTGAAGTTGTTTGGATCGTAAAAAGGTAAAAAATCCACTTCTATTGAAGTCTTAACAAACTCATCTAATGAAGTAACAGATGGCATGGAGACAAAGAAACTATCAAATAGATCTTTTCCAAGAAAACAGAGACACAATCCTTGATAGTGGGCATTATAGCCAACTTTCCAAAGAAGCAAAGTCTTTGTCAATGGGTAAATACCTCGTGCTTGACCCAAGAATGACTTCTGAAATCACTTTTGACAATGAGATAGAGGCATGGATATATTGTTCTCCTTGTTACATGGCCATGAGAGAGAGAGAGAGAGAGAGAGAGAGAGAGAGAGAGAGAGAGAGAGAGAGAGAGAGGGAGGGAGAGAGAGAGAGAGAAGTAGAGGTAGAGGATACAAGAGAGAATTTATTCTTCTCTTATAGATCCCCTATCATAGAGGTAGAGATAGAGTAGTTTGATGAGGACGAAGATGATCGTGTAGAAGAAGACTATGAAAGAAAGCTGAAAGAATCTATTCTACCCAAAGAAGATACAAATGAGGAAGAAGTTCTAGAGGCTACAAAAGTTGAATATCCCATGCTATTAGACAGAATGACATTGGTACCGTTTGGACTAGCTAATGGGTCAAGTCATATGCAAAATATCCACAAGAAATTGATTGAGAAAAATAATCCTCCCTTCAATAGTGGCTATTGTGGCCCCAAGTTACCCTTCTCAAGAGAGGATAATGATGATGCACCTTGCCAACAACCACCAATCCGACAACCCAAACAAAACTTTGAAGGTTCTTGTTATGTTACATTCTTGGATGCAACTTCAGAAGATGAGTCATTGAGCCAAGAAGTAACTAATTTCCAAACCACACCTGAAATAGTAATGATACCATTTCAGCATCCCAAGGAGCAAGTAGAATTCTCATTGATAGAAGAAGTCAATTCTAGTAGAGCATCAGAAGAGGAGACCACTTCCTTGAAGGAGTCGGGGGATTTATATCTAGAAGTAGTCAATGCAACCTTCTTTTATGAAGTGAAAGGTGAAAAGTAACCAACTTTTGTGGATACAGAAGTTACTGAACGTCATCTAAAGGTAGGT
Organism: Lygodium microphyllum; assembly: GCF_053477565.2. Taxonomy (NCBI): domain Eukaryota; kingdom Viridiplantae; phylum Streptophyta; class Polypodiopsida; order Schizaeales; family Lygodiaceae; genus Lygodium; species Lygodium microphyllum. Next base: position 161,328,162 of record NC_141136.1, on the reverse strand, counting down.
GGGTATTAGTCTTCCAAAAGAGGAGCTGTCTGTCTTACATGACCTTCTAAAGGAGAACTTGGATGTGTTTACATGGTCATACAAAGATCTAAAGGGGATTGATTCCATGGTGTGCCAACACCACATCGACCTAGAGCCTAATGCCAAGCCTGTGAGGCAAACACAGAGGCACATGAATCCCAATTACTCCGCCCTAATGAAAGCCAAATTATTGAAGCTCCTTGAAACCGATCTTGTATGAGATGGACTCTTCTCCTTTAGTAGGAGACCATGGATTGTTCAAAACACTTGACAATATCTATAAGAGCTTCTATTGGAAGGGCATTTGGAGGGATATCAAGGATTATGTTATGCAATGTCTTCCGTATCGAAAAAATAAGGACTCCTCTCTTCTACCCGACGACTTACTTCAACCACTCCCTATTCCTCAAGGCAAGTGGACTGATATTATAATGGATTTTATTGGGGGATTACCTACAACTAAGCATGGGCATAATAACATTTATGTGGTGGTAGAACGATTGACTTAAATCAACTCATTTCATCCCTACCAACAAGGCTCAATTTATACCAAAGCAAGTGGCTGAACAAATTATGGAATATATTTTTTAGTTTCATGGTCTGCTATTGAAGATTGTATCTGATCTTGATATTAAGTTTATGGGAAGCTTTTGGAGGATCTTGTTCACTTCTATGGAAACAATTTTGACTCCTAGCACAACATATCATCCCCAAATGGATGGCCAAACGGAGCATGTCAATAAATGGTTGGAAGTCTACCTTCGATATTTTCACCATGATACTCAAGCTTCATGGGATCATTGACTACATCTTGCTAAAATTTTTTATAATAACACTCATTATTGAGCATTGGCATGTTGCCATTTGAAGCACTTTATCGATATAAAGTGCAAATACCTTCAACTCTCTTTTATGAAGATGTGAACCACAAGCCAAGGCTGAAGTTGAGAAAATGGAAGCTCTTTTACATCAATGCAAAGAAAACATTAAAAGGCATAAGATGTTATGAAGGCTTATGTTGATGAAAGAGGAGGCCTTTGGAGTTTGAAAAATGAGATTAGACATTTCTCAAAGTGCCTAAGTCTAGGTATGCTTCTCTCAAAGGCAGTCATAATAAGTTGGCTCGTTGTTATTATGGGCCTTATCAAATCCTCAAACGAGTTGGTGAGCTTGCATACAAGCTTGATTTGCCTTCTTCAATAAGGATTCATTCTACCTTCCATGTTTCCCAACTTAAGAAATATGTGGGTCCAGCTATCAAGGTTTTAGAGGAGTTACCTCCTATAAATGAAGATGGTCTCATCATTGATGAGCCCAAAAAGATTATTGAAAATAGAGAAAAGGTTTTAAGGAACCATTCACTATTGGAATACCTTAATAAATGGAAAGGTTTGCCCATAGAGGAATCTACTTGGAAACTATCATCATACCTTGATTCTTTTCCATGGCTTTTGTAGGAAACAAAGTAAAATTTGAATAGGAAAACTTGTTGTATAACAATTTTGTCATATCCTCTACTATCATAAAAATTGGATTTTCATGGCATGGTTGGATACTAGGGATCATCCTTTATATTTCTATTGCTTATACATGGTGATTGGATATTTCTTCTTCAAGTTATGGCCATTCTTGTGCAACAGTCTATTTTAGACAATTCCAGCAGTATACTCAGATTTCATACTTGTAAAGGGGATGCAATGGTAGTGGAGAAGGAGAAGAGGAAGATACAGGAGAGAAGAGCACACACAATGTAGGTGTTGTTAAGAATGATATGAAAACCTTATTGCACTTTCATATTATATATGAATAAAGAATGGGTAGTCTATGTACATGGGTAGGCTCAATGGCCTTTTATCCCAATGACCTTCCACTAAAAGGCCAGTGGTCTAGGGAGTGAAAAAACAAAAAGAAAAAGGAAAAGAGACAAGATGAGGAATCATGACATCTCACCCAATGCCCAATCGAAAAGTGAGCTATGTAATAAGCATCAGGAACCTCTGTAGAAGAGTGAAGCATCCCCAAGTCCATGACATCCAGGAGACAAGTGATCCCACAGCTCCATACAGTGGAGACATCCAAGAATACTTCTCATGAAGCAAGCACAACTCATGAGTGCAAGGCTGTAATGCATAAGCATCAAAGTAGTGCATAGCATCAGCATGGCATATAGGAGATAGCTGAGAGCACAAAGACTCTCCAAAATCAATCATAGAAGTAGGGCCAGCATTCCGAACGGGGTCTCAAAATAGTATGCGGCCTCAGCTAAGCGAAAGATTGACATATGGCTGTAGCATCAATCATAAAGCGCACTGAACGCACATCAAGAGGCTTGAGAGATGTTTACATATCATAAAAGGCAATATGACAGTTGCGTATAGCTTATTGGGCATCCAAATCCTATAACTTATAAGCCTGAAAGTCGCCGTCTCCATAACAAAGGAAGATACACCTGTGTGACATAGGCATATTTGGCATACATACAAATGCCATGTAGAGCCAAATATCCTCAAGTTATCATAGGAGGGTCTCATGCCACTATATGCCTCGTGTGGTGTAATACCATCCAAAGTTAGACACGGTGTCCTATTAAGCAAGTAGACTGCCATCATAAGGGCCTCAATCCAAAAGCCATAAGATAACCCAGTTATAGTAAGCATAGAAGAAACCTTTGCCTATAGAGTCAGGCACATGCCATGAGCAATCCTGTAATACCATGGGCATAGGAAATCAATGTCACACTGTTGACAATAGGATTGAAAGCTGGGAGAGATAGCATGACTCTCATAATCCATCTGCAAGCACTTAGGCTTGCAACTAGCGGAATCCATAAACTTGTCAAGCATAACTATGGCATCCTCAATCCGTACCAAGGGAAAATCCCAAACATGGTGGATAGCATGATGCACTAAGGTCATAAATTATGATGCTCCCTCAAGTGATTGGGAAGGCATAGGCCCATATACTACACAATAGACAAGATCTAGAGGATCATGTCTCTCACAATTGTTATGAGCCAAAGGGGCTCTACAAGGACCATAAGTACTATTAGGGCAAGCATCAAGTTCTACTTGTGACATAGGAGGCAGCAATGGGTCTAAATGAGATAAGATCTCCATCTCTCTGTGGTGCATATGGCCTAGGTGATAATGCCATAACAATGCATGTGCTATCCGGATAACTGCAACCATAGAATCTCCCACATGAGAGATATGCACTGGGTAATGATAACCAACTCTAGAACCTCTGGCCAAAACCAAGCAACCATAACATATCACCATGACCTATCTTGAAGAGAAATAGAGTAACCTGCATCATGCAACTGACTAATAGAAATCAAGCTCTTACTGAGCATGGGAACATGTAGAACATCCCTGAGCACAAGAGGAGTCCCATTACGCAAAGCTAGGTGTGTGTCCCTTGTACCAACAATAGCATAATACTGCTCAAGGCCCAAATCAATACATTCGTCAACCTCCTTGTAAGAAGAGAACCATGCTCTATAAGGGGTAACATGACAAGAGGCTAAAGAATCCAATAGCCAATCAAAGACATGGGCCTGATCATTGAGCAAGTAAGATGTAGGGAAACTAGATGACAAGAGGACATATTCAACTGCATCATCATGGGTAACTGCAAGTACCTCACCACTAGAAAGAGTGGTAACACCTACTAATCGCTGACTCTCTGCTCATGTCAAGTTCATATCTGTCTCTGTTGCTCTCTAATCTGTCTAAAAAAATTTCTTTTAACATGCCCAAGCTTTCCACAATGGAAGCATACAACATCTATAACTGAAGAACCTGTAGAAGATGACAAGGAATCCAAGTCATCATGAATAGGGCTATCCATAGCATCCACAAAGCTCAAGGAGTAGAGGGCTGTCCCAACAAAGGGAACATGCTCATAAAGATAATCATCTACAAGTACGTTCGTGGTAGAAGCATGCTGGAAAGGCTCATGAAACCTCAATGGACTCCGAACATAAAGACATCAACCAAGGATGCAAAATCTCCCACATGAATAAGAGTCATAGCCAATTACATGACATAACCAACCACAGTACGGTAAAGCATAAGACATCTATCACAAGGGCATACGATATTCACACATGAAATCATCCCATAACCATATGCATACTCATAGCTCTGCAGTACATCATGCCACCTAGGACCATCCAAGTCAAGTAAAGATCGACAAGTGGTATACAACAGTAGACCATGTCCATAGACGGGTAAGCATATATAGCATTTTCTCTCTAACATTGACATGCAACAGTAGTCCAACTAGCATAGAAGCTAGACAATAGAGGAGCAAGAAAGCCATAACTGCAGCCTAAGCATTGTGAAGTCCACTAATTGACAAAATAACCCGCAATAAATCCAAGCACCAATGAGCATACAAAGCTCAATAAAACTTTACCAAGACAATGAAGCAACTTTGCTCAATACATGTATGCATCAACCAAACATCCAAGGATCCATAACATCGGAGCATAAGGACAAGTAGCATCCAAGTTTGTAATGAAAATAGCCAAAAGGCTCCACAAAAGTCCTCAAATGCAAGTCTTGTCAAGCCCAAACATCTGCCATATTGCAGCTACAAGCCCAAAAGCATCCACCAAGACATAAACCCACATGAGTAACCTAGGCATAAGCGGTCATAAGTGGAATGCCAGCTGCAAATAAAAGATTACAGTGAACCATAAAATTGAGCTCTAATTCTTGCTCAAAAGCATTCAGTGAAGAGCAAAAAGAACCATGTGGCATCATCCAAATACATCAGTACATAACCTCGAATAGTCGGGAGCACCCCGTGACCAATAGGCAATAACCCAACTGTAGCATAAATAGCTTTAGCCCTAAAGTCTAGTAGTAAATAAATGTCCAAAATTGAGCAAACAATGGCTCAATCCAAACTCAAAACCATAGGCATACTTTCCCATATGTATAGGCACCAATCGGGCATCAAATGACCATGTAACATAAGCATAAAATGTAGTGACAGGGGGATGCCCTATTTTGGGCTGCTTGTGGACGGTGTAAAAAAGTCAATGTCTGAGAAATTCAGCCCCAAAATCATCTCACATCATAGGCATACATTTCTTGATAAGTAGGCACCATCTGGGCATCATTGAGTATCAAATGATATGGGTAAATAAGCATAGGCATGAAATGTTGGTTGCCGCCCTATTCTGGATAGATCCTGGGACTATTCAAACAATCCATGAGTAAGCTAAATCAACTCCAAGATCAATGCCAACCATAAATATCAGTGCCCAAACCGAAAGCCAAGTGTTAGGAGGCTTCAACAAGCCATAACCAAGTGCCAGATAAAGTAAATGAGCTAGGGGCTATTGTAAATGTCTGGGACAAGCTAAATCGAGCCTATTGTTGTTTATACAGCTAAGAGAAGCTCAAGATCAAAGCATCAAGTCATGTGTAAGTGCCCAAGCTCAATACCAATTTTCGGGGGGTCTTAATAGACCATAAACAAGTGCCATGTGGGTGAGGAGTTACTGTAGATATTTGTTATGCTGGAAAAAACGTCAATCACCATAGTGTGATTGTGTCACCTGTAGATGTGGGCCTGAGGGGACTACTACAAAGGTTTCAAGTGGTGGCGGGGGGCGGGGGTCCCCAAGGGGCCAAATAAGGTCACTAATCAAGCCAAAGGTGGAGGGGAAGCTTCAAGCTTCAAGGGCAAGCTCAACAATGGCTTCCCTCTTCAAAACCCTATTGTCCATGAAAATGACTGAAGTGAAGATCTCATACCTCGTGTGGGAAAGGTTGAGACGAGGCCGCGAGAAGCATTGGCGAAGGATCCACTCTGATACTAGTTGAAGGAGATGCAATGGTAGTGGAGAAGGAGAAGAGGAAGATGCAGGAGAGAAGAACACACACAATGTAGGTGTTGTCAAGAATGATATGACAACCTTATTGCACTTTCATATTATATATGAATAAAGAATGGGCGGTCTATGTACATGGGTAGGCCCAGTGGCCTTTTACCCCAACAACTTGTACTTCATTGACATATGAGATCTTCTTCAACTTTGAGTTTCATTTCAGCATGGATCCATTACTTACAAAGCTATCCTTGTGAATTGTTCCAATTTCAGCTTTGAGGACAAAGCTCTTTTAGGCCAAGATGGCTTGTAATAAAGCATAAATTCCTTAGCCTAGGGTTTAGTATAAAAGGTGGAGATGTAACATGTGAAGGATCTTTTGCCATTTTGAAGAATACAAGATTTGAGGTTTCCTTCCTCCCACTATCTAAGAGGGTACATACTCTTAGCCACCCAGATCATGGGATGCATACCATGTCCCACCTTGGCATGAGGTGAATATTCATGTTATAGCATTCATCTATCATTCTTAGCCTTCCATGGTAATATAATTTCATGCCTAGCCACCTTGGCTATGGTTTCTTGGCACATATGGTGTATTTTCTTGTATTTTAAGTTATTTTTCTTGCTATGAAAATTAGCTATTTTACAAATCTCCCGAGGAAAGATGCAAAGTTTACATGGACCATTGATTAACAAAGCATTCAACACCTTGAAGCAGTGTTTGATTAACGCACCTATCCTCTTGGAGCCTCCTAATTGGATGAAGAAATTCCATGTGCACACTGATGCATCAGTCCTCGAAGGCTTAGGAGCACTCTTTTGCAAAAAGGGCTCCTCAAAGTTAGATCAATCTATCTATTATGCAAGCCAAAAATTAATTGATCGAGAATGGAACTACACAATGACAAAGTTTGAGTGCTTGGCAATGGTGTTCACCTTGGAGAAGTTCCGACACTACCTAATGTCGATACACTTCAAATTCTATGTGAACCATGAAGCCTTGTCCTTCTTGATGAATGAAGCAAATTTGAAGGGTCGAATGATGAGATAGCTCCTTCTATTCTAGAAGTTCAATTTTGAAGTGGTTACCAAGCCTAGTCTCTCTCATGTCCTAGGTTGATCATCTGTCGTAAATCCCTCAGAGCGATGATGAGGAGTAAGATGACCAAACCTTCCTAATGCTTTACTTTTGCTAGTCAAAAGTGTAACCCCACAGTATGCAGACATAGCCAACCTCTTGGCAACTCAATAGTATTTTCTTGGTATCTCTAGCCACCACGAGAATAAGAAGCTTCTGTTGGAATCAACTCCTTACAAATTGCTAGGTGGCGCTCTGTATAAGAGAGGCAAAGATGAAGTATTGAGAAAATGTATTGCAGGAGATGAGATCATGATAGTTCTAAAAGCATGCCAAGATCCCTAAGGACACTTTGCAGGAGAAGCGATAGCCAAGAAGGCCTTTCTTGGATGATATTAGTGGCCGACCTTCCACAAGGATGCTTATGATTACTACAAACATTGTAATGCTTTGGGAAAGCCTACCAAATCTAGCACTATGCCACTACAGCCCATCCTTCCCCTAAAGCAGTTCGAGAAGTGAGAAATTGACTTCTTAAGTCTATGTTACAAATTGGTGTGAAGGCAAATCTCTCAAGTAGGATGATGGCAACATCTTAGCTCTGTTCCTGTACGAGAACATCACCCACTTTGGCAGTCCCTTAGAGCTAGTAAGTGACAGAGGTACTCACTTTCTCAACAAGATTATGGAAGAATTGACAAAGCTGTACAAGATCCGCTATCGCAAGTCCATCCCCTACTACTCGAGAGCCAATGGCCAAGGCAAAGTTACCAATCATATCCTCTGCTCAATCCTGACAAGGATGATCGTTGCACATCACTATGATTGGGATGAATGACTTACAGAGGCCCTTTGGGCATATAAAACCTACTATAAGGCTTCTGCAAGATGACATATCCCTTTCTAGTTGGTGTATGGTATAGAGGCCACCTTCCCTATTGAGTTAGAGCTACCCTCTCTGCGCATGGCTATCAAAGAGTACTTGGGAGATGACGAGTCCTTGCAGCACCATCTCCTCTACTTGGAATGTCTAGATGAGACTTGTAGGATGGCTCTACAAGCTCGACGAAAGGCCTATCATGATAGCTTCATCAAGTAGAAGGAGTTTAAGGAAGGTGACTTAGTCCTAGCTTATGATTCACGTTTTGGCAAGTTTCCAGGCAAGCTTCAACAACGTTGGATGGGCCCCTATAAGGTACTTTCTATCAACCCTAATGGCTCCATCCAAGTGCAAATAGTTAAGTTAATGCCTTTGATGATCCCTTCTTGATTAATTGCTATCGCCTAAAGAAGTATTACTCTCCTTGGGGATCCTGACAATCATAGCCCCTTCATCCCTTGCATTTTGATTGGTAAGGCTTTGTCTATTGCTCCTGATAGCCCTCGTGTTTATCTTGATGAGGAGGCATCGTTCTTCTGGCCCCTCATAGCCACCTTCCACCCCGCCTTTACTCCCTTTTTATTTGACCTAGCAGAGGTGGCGAGGATGGTTCTAATACGTGGTATTCTTGCCATTTTTCTTTTTTGAAAAGAAAAGAAAATATAAATATAAATATAAATATATATATATCAGTTATGAGAGAAAAGGACTTGGCCCCTGTCATGCCGACTTATTCTTTGAGAAAAGTCAGAAACACCCTCCGGAGTAGGGAGAAAGAAAAAAAAAAAAAGAAAACAAGGAAAAAAAATCAAAAATAATATGGAAGAAAAGTAAGCAATTCCTTGTCATAACAGGCCTCGTTCCAAGAAAAGGTAGCGCACACTCTTGGACAATAAGTTGGCTGTGGAGAAAAGGTGGCAACACCGCGCAGTCTTGGATAGCTGAATCATTAGTTGATCTTTCAGGATACAGTTCCGAAGCCGCCTCCCTTCGTGCGTTGTATCCTGCAACACCATTAGTGCTTTTGATTCCTACAATAGATGACATTTTCAATATGCAATCCAAGTATTAGACTTGTTGGCTACCTCCCTAGGTACGCCTCATTCTCAACACCTTGATATTAGTAACAAGCGATCTTCATCGACAACCCGTGAATGATGTGAGCTTTCATCCTAACCGGATGGGGATGTGAGTATGGGTTGTCATCTGCATTCATCAAGTATGAGACAGTGGATGGGGTGAGTGATGAGTCCTTGCTCTTTATATTCAAATGAGAGGCGAGATGTGCAAATGGAGTGTTGTACACATGGGATGGGCCTCTCAATGCACAAAGCACAAAGCACAATTCATTCATGTTGTGCACGCCACTATAAGGCTTTCTAGCCTTTCTTCTTGCATCGAATGTTGGTATAGGGCGGGATACACAGTTGCATCATTAATTGTGCACAAGGCATACAACCTTTGCACAAGTGATTCTGAGGACTACATCAATTGGGTTTAGGAATGACTTGCCCTTTGTATTCATCAGCAAAGTGTGAGATAGAGGGGGGATTGAGTATGACCGGTGTTCTCTTCAATCAATTATTTAGGGGTTCGGTTTGAAGGACGTTATGACAATTGGCATCAGGTATGTTCTCATTTCCCTATGCACACACAGGATGGGCCTCCACTATCAATACACACCTCACTGTGTTTGGTGCACTGTACGATAAGGCTCCTTGGCCTTCCTTCTTGCACTTATGCTAGATGGGTTGGGACACACCAATACACCATCAACTGTGCATACTGGCATACTCCCTCTAAACTATCCCTCTTGTTCATTTCTAAACCACATGAGACATGGGTTTCAATCCTTCTTTTCGAGTGATGTGTGTTATGGGGTGAGCGGCTAATCTCTCATTCCAACATGAGCGAATGTTGAGGTGAGCGGCTGATCTCTCATTCCAACATGAGCAACTGTTGAGATGAGTGTGGTATTCTTCATCATTAACACCTGAATCACATGTTCATCGATCCTACTACCTTCTTGAGTGCTATTACATGGTCCCTACCATACTAGGTGAATGTGATGTGGTGAGCCATGGTACCTCTTGCCGACGATTACGCTCCTTTACGTGTTAGCAACCATTTGCAAATTGGGCCAAGTTTTTCTAACCTTACTCCTTTTGCTTACAAGTGTCAGTCATATTTTAAGTGTGGGGACATATGAGTATGGGTCCTGGCCAAGTGTTGGGCCCTTGTTGATTAGTCAACCTGATCTATTCATGTCTTAAGTGTGGAAACACGTCCCTACGTGTCTATTTTGCATACCCTCATGGAAAACCCCTATTTGATCATTTATGTATACCATATCCTGATTTTGCCACGATGGAGTCCCTTCCCCACCCAACTATCCTCCTTTCACCCATCCCTCGGGCTGTTCCTTGCTGTCAGTTTGTCTTTATCCTTTGTTTTGCAGCTTTTCCATGTGAACACGTCCTACATTCGCCAAAATTACAATTTTACAACCATGTTTGTCCCTTCAATTTGTCCTCTTTTTATTTTTATAGGCCTTAGTTCTGAGCCACAGTTCATGATCTACTAATTTTTGAAGAATTTTCTAAAATTAGACATGTTTCCATGCGAATGTGCCTTTTTCGCTTTGAAACAATGATCTAATATGATAGCCCCAACCTACATCTTTCCCTTTACATTTTTCATTTTTATCACTTGTCATTCCATTATTAATTATTGAGGCCATTTCTAAGTATTCTGTGATTTGTTTTATTTTTCCATGTGAACCTGTCCAATTCGCATTGAAATTCAACTTTGATTTGATAGCCTTGTCCAACTTACTCCCTTGCAAAAAAAAAAATCTCCATCATGTTCACGCACACCGATTTTGTGTTTTTTTTTTTTGTGTTTTCGTGCTCGTTTTTACTATTTTTTCACACACAAACCTCATAACCCCCCTAAATCACCCACCCCCAAACCTTACCACCCCCTATCCCCCAAACATTAATTTTTACCCTTTCCCCTGCTTATTCTTACCTCTTTGTCGTGCAAACGTCTTCTACAATATGAGACTCACGTGTTGCCTATGAAGGGCTCGTTTGCGTGTGGGGTTTGGTCCCCATCGGTGTGCTCATGATAGTGATCATCCACGCGCGAGGATGCCCATGTGGTCTTCTCAATGCGGTGGTGAGCTTGGTTCAGACGTAGTAAAACACAGTTGGCACCCTAGTACCCTATTCTAGACATTTTAAATTTTGAAAAATCATAAAAACATTTAAAAGTTTAAAACCCATTTAAATTAAAATAAAATTAAAAATATCCAAAAAAGTATCCAAAAAATAAAAAATTCCTAAAAAATTAGATAATTTTTTATCAATTGAAAAATAGCTAAATTAAAAAGTATAAACAAATTCAAAAACTTTAAAAATTATGAATCATGGATATGAGTTAAAATCTTTTAAAATAAATTGAAAATATTTATTTTAAAGAAAACTAACTTCTCAAATGAGTAAATTCCTTTGAAAATTAGTAAAATAGCTAGAAGATTACTAAAAATATAAAAAAATCAAGTAGATTTTCATGTTCAATTTTCAGCCAATATTTTATTGATTGAAATGAATGAAAAATAAAAATCAAACACAACCATGCCAAAATAACATAAAATAAAAAATGAAAAATAAATCAATAAAAACCTTTAAGTGAATTCATGAAAAGAAACCCTAAAATAAAGACACCCAAATACATTGAAAATTTTAGGCATGTGTTTGATTTTTTTTAAAATGATATCAATTTTCCAACTAGATGCATTACTTTTTGGATTGTGTTGTGGTTGCAATTTTTTTTGTCACATCAGTTGTTGTTGAGAGCACATTCAGAGTCATTTACATTCACATCCTCCTCCAAGCACCCCGTTCCTCTTCTTATTTTCTTTTTTGCACCAAACATCACAATTAATTATCAAAAGGAACCGGATGACCACATTTTTATGAATTAAAATAAACCAACCGTTCACATAACATGTGCTTCATGTGCCAAGCACATATTTTAATTTATAATAAAATGAACCCGTCGTCACAAGTGCATGCACTAACAAAAAACTGCTATACACACATTAATTTGTAAAAAATGAACTTGCATTTAGAGATCTTAAATCGGGACATAGTCTAGGGATGTTAACAAGCATGGTAAAAATTAATAAGTTTTTAATGAATAAAATAAATTACCACTTTCTTATTAAGATTTATCACATAATAAAATTTTATTTCTTGTTAATTAATTGTAAAATAAACATTCAATTAAATTTTCCATTTTTTCTCACATTGCAAAATTATCTTTTTCAATGAAGCATTACTTGGGTTGGGCGATGTGGTTGTTAGTCGTAGTCCCCATTGATTGTCTCAATCAGTTGAGGTTTAGTTATCAATTGGTTGTGATTTGGTTTAGTTCAGGTTTTTATTGGTCATTTGATTGGAGTTAGGGATACGGTGTGATTTAATTATATTTTATTTGGATTACCCGATTACAAAGATATTGGGTACTTGTTTGTATGCATAGCATGAAGCTTTCAATCGCATAAGTGCAGAGGTCATACCAAAATTTTTCTAGGATGTGGATTGCTTGGGGTTGTTAGTCAGTCGGTCAAGTCAGTGTGAGTTTTTATTGTGGATATCTTATCTGTTATTATGTTACTGTTTTGCAAGCATTCCTTGTGATTATTTGTGTGTGAGTGTGGTGTGGGTGTGAACCATCTAAATAGCACCTCATACTCCTCCCCCAATCTAGTATGTTCCTTTAGTGTTGCATGATTATTCAATGTTGCTGGATTCGGACCTTATTGTTAAGGATGGGTTATCTAAATTTATGACACTTCCACTATCACTTATCCCAGATGATTCTGACGTGTGATCAGTTTTTAGCCTCTTACAATAAGAGGTCTGGTCTTGTTCGTGGTACAGTTATCCACATGATGCCTAAGAGCCTGGGCAAAGCTCTTTCTTTACCATATTGTGGGGAACCTTTTCCAACTACCCACCAATTGTTCTCTAATGAGGATATTCTGAAGCTGTTACAAAAGCAAACCCAAGATGTCTTGGATCCTAAGCAGGTTATCACTATTTCACTAGTTAGTGTGTCTATGATTTCCAATCCTGTATGGAAACAGTTGTGTCTGTTCCTTCAGGACAAGTTTATGCATGCCAAAAACCCCTTCTAATTATCTTTCAAAGGAGTTATTTACAACTTTCGCATGGTGCTAAAAGGTATTACCATTGATTGGAGTTTGTATCTCTTAGCTAAGATGGATCAACATTTTATTAGAGCCATGAGGGGTAATGTAACTAATGTCACATTTGGTTCTTGCCTTTAGGTTTTCCTGACTTATGTTGCCCCTGTGAGGGAAATTCCCACACTATTGTTGATCCTCTAGAGGGTTCTCCTTCTTCTACTGAGGATGATGATGTTATATTGAGGATGTTGATCCTTCCCCTCCTATGGTCATTTAGAGAAAGTGTCTTATGCGAGTGACTAAATTAGTAATAGTTTCCACTCCTCTAGTCCCAATTCCTGCTCAATCTTACAATCAGTTGTGCCTACTTTCCTTACAATGCCAAATCTTTTAAGAGCACATAGAGATGGTATTCTGAAAATTTCTATTCCCTCTATGCAATGTTCGTGATAGGAGATGCAATTCCTTTTTTGTGAAAAGACATCCAGAGCTCTATTGAGCTCTTAGTTACTGCTTGTATCAAGTAGCTTTATTCTTCTTGTTATGAAGAGGTTCAACAGCCCAAGGAGAAGTTGAATAAAGCTAATAATGAGCTAGCCTTTGCCCAATAAATTTTTTTGACCTTTGTATATAGATGGAGCAACAAATTAAGGTCATTAATGCCCAAAAAGAGATCTCCACTTTGCAAGCTCAGTTGGCAGAGACTAAATCCCAAGTTTTTACTGTGACTGAGAAGAGGGATAGGTTGTTGAAGGAGAATCAAGAGCCAAGAGCTTTGATAGTTGCCCAAACGGAAGGGCTCAAATAAGCTAAAACTATCCTAGATCAAAGCAATACTCAAATTCAACAGCTTAAGGAACAATTGGCTTAGTCTCATTCTGCTTTACAGAGTCCTTCTGTGTAACCAGTTCCTTCCTTATCCCATGCAGATATAGCTGTGCTTCAAGGAAATGCCACATTATGCCCTTTATTCCAAGACAAGGTGGAAAGACTTCAGTCAAGAATGGACTTGTTGTGGTCTTCATTTAAGCAGTTCTAGGAGTTTGTTTCTCCAAATCACTCCTTCTTTGTGCATTATCAACAACATAAGTTGGCCTTTTATATTAGATTTTCCACTCGATTTGCTTCTTCCATAGGATGGTTAGAGTGGATCTTGGTCTTTTGATTTGTTGTGACTGAAGTGGTCAGAATGGTTTTTGAGGATTTTGTGACTGCATATACATACTTATGTCTTACAAGTATTTGCGAGGTGATTTGTTGATCATCTTAGATGATGAAGACTTGGCTTGGTATGTGGGGAATGTAGTATTACAAGTTGTTTTGTATGTCAGACATTTGGAGTTATAGATAGATCATATTCCAGACATATTCCTCCAAAGTGGCTGATTGTCTTGAGACTTCTTGGCAAAACAAATTTGATTCTATGATTTTGAATCAGCATCAAAATAAAGCTTCTGCTCATGTGCAAAATACTAACCAACTGAAGATGGACCTCTTAGCACCCAGCTTTCCAAACAATCTCCTTTTGATTCATCTTTCTTTGATGCCTATCATCGTAGATCTCCATCAGTGCCTTGTTTATCTTATTATTAGTAGATAGCCCATAGATATAAAACATACATTTCAATTTATCAATCTAGTCCACATGTGATTTTACCCCTTCTATTTCAACCCCAATGTGCTCCTCAGATCCCTATTTTTTCTCATTGTTTATTTATTGAGGATCGTGTTTTCTCCCCTCCTCCTTCTTGTCCTTTCCCATCCTTAGCTTTTCTTTCCATTTTTTTAGCATACTTGTTAACATACTTTTTGACTAATTTCCCTAAATTCTTAGCTAATCCCTCTTTATCTCATTCTTCATTTTATGATTTTGCTTATCCATCCCTTCATTCTCTCTTACTTGTTTCTCTTCCCTTTCCTACCACACAGGCTTTTATCAGAATATTCCTAGATGAGGGTGATGAATTCAACAGATTCTCTTACAAGACCTCAAATAAATTGGCCATTGATTCCAAGGGAATGAACAACTACTAGCTAAGCTTTTGAGAATTATTTGTATTTTGCCCAACAGAATTCTTAGTCTTTAGATCCTTCAATGAGATATGATTTATGTTGATTAGTTGTCTTGGAAGTGTTTGAGAGTGTTTTGGATAAGGTTGAATAGGTTTTTGGTGCATAGATCGGATGCCGCATGTGTGCATAGTGAGCGTCAGAAGGTCCCCAAGAACAAAAGAACTCTACTTTTGCACAAAAACAAGGAAGAAATCTTGCACGACATGAAGCAAGAGACTAATTGGGTGCAATCTCCCCCCATGCCTTGTGTGAGTGCTCCACAAAGTATGTATTTTAAATATTATTAATCTTCAAGCTAAAAAAATAGCCCAATTTACAATTAGCACGCTTTAGCTTTTGTGTTTGCTTTTGTGTCACTAAAGAATTAAAGCTATTGGGCACTCAAGGAGTCAGGCGGTACCCAAATACAATGTCCAATACAAATATTTAAATCGTGCGTCCATGTGCATACAAAAGTAATAAATAAATATCAAGCGCTTTAATAAATAAGCGCATCAAAATATGGGCGCCATGCCTAAGATATGCGCACATAAAAAATTGATGATAATTTGAATACATGCTATCCTCCAATGCTTCCCAATGCCACCGCTACTTGCTCTACACATCAACTGAAGCATTCACAATTGTTAGAAAAATAATACAATTAAACTGACAAAAGTGAATACCTAGTAGTCTTCACCTACAAAAATAAATTAGTTAGAACTCAATCCTAATCTTAATTTATTACGAGTGCGCACTCTAAACTCATAAACTTTTATTAATTTAAATATGTATTTTGCGGAATCACCTGCTATGGAATCACCCACATACACATTAAACTAACAAAACGCCCGAAAAGGATAGGCATCCCCATCGACTTTTCGCACAAAGAATCCACCTTGTGTATGAGTCCCAGTAATAAAATTTTACGGAATCCACCGTGGAATATGCCTCCTGGCGTCATACCCCCGAGGTGGGATAGTGATTGTCCTCAATTGCTATTAGCTCAATGTGGAGCTAACAGTGTGGGAAAAGCACTTAGGTCTCTAGCATGCATCCATTGAGCCTCTTCAACAGGATGATTTTTAAACTTGACCAAATATCTAGAATATCTACTGCCAATTCTAGTGGTCATAAAGTCAGTATCTATAATAGTTTCAGGCTCAAGGATTTCAGTTTCATTGTCTAGCAAAGGAGGGTTTTCATAGACAGGGTGTATAGGTAATTGTCCTCTAAAAGGTCGCAATAAACTGATATGGAAGGTGTTGTGGATTTTCCAATGTTGTGGTAATTCTAGTTTAAATGCATTGTCATTGATTTTGTGTATGATCTTGAATGGTCCATAAAATTTAGGTGCTAATTTGACAACGAGGTGTTTATCTACACTTTGTAATCTTCGCTTTTCAATTCGTAACCAAACATAATCATCAACTTTAAAACTCATAGCTTTTCTTTTCTTGTTTGCTTGTTTTGTGTATGATTACTGGGCTTTGGCAATCATATCTTTAACTTCATCAAAAATAGTAGCATGCATGTTAGCAATATCATCAGCAGTCTGAATTTTGTTTGATAATGATGTAACAGGTGTAGGCAATCGATATCCATAAATAATTTCAAATGGTGCTTTCTTTGTAGCTGTATGTGGTGTGTTATTATATGTAAACTAAAGTAAATGTAGATATGTATCCCATGTGTATGGTTTTGAAATTGTGTAGGCATGCAAAAGATCTAAAATGGTATTGTTTCTAGAATCACGATAAAAAATAATGACTTTTGGTAAACCATGGTTAGTGAAAACAAATTTTAAAAATAATTGAGCAGCTTGAGATGCAGTTAAGGTTTTCTTGCATGAAATAAAATATGCTTGTTTGCTAAACCTATCTACAATAGTCCAAATCATATCATGATTAGTTTTAATGTTAGGTAGACCAGTGATAAAATCCATTGAAATATGTTTCCATGGTCATGATGGAATGGATAATGGCATTAGTAAACCATATTGTTTACCATGGTGTCTTTTTACTCATTGACAAATTAGGCATTCAGATACAAAATTAGATACATCAATGTCTATGTGTGGCCAATAAAAATCTTCAATCAATGTATGCAAAGTGGATATAATTCTTGTATGACCTTGATATGGGGGACAATGAATTTCATGCAAAACAAATGATCGAAATGGAACAGTCACACATAATCTTTTTTCATAAAACATAAGTCCATTAGTGTAAGACAATGAATCAATAGGAATCCAATTATTTGCAACTAGTTTATTCCAATTAGCTTGAAAAGTAGGATCTTGGTGATAAGTATCTTTCATAGGAATAAGGGAAACAAATGATATCATAGAAATATTTTGAATTGCCGGTCTTCTACTCAAAGCATCAGCAACAACATTCTCTTTTCTAGGTTGACATTGTATAAGGGGATGAAAACTTTGAATAAAAGCAGTCCATTTAATGTGCCGATCAGATATTTGTGGTTGACTAAGGAGATGTCTAATGCTTTGTTGGTCAGTTTTGATCATGAATTCAGATCCCATTAAATAATGATTCCATTGACGTAAGGCTTGTACTACGGCTAGCAATTCCTTGTCATAGGTAGAATATTTAAGTTTAGTTGGTTTGAGTTTGCAGCTAGAGTAAGCTATGGGATGAGAATCTTGCATAAGGACTGCTCCTATTCCATATCCACTAGCGTCAGTAACTACTAAGAAAAATGGTCTATTGAAGTCAAGTAATTGTAATACAGGAGCATGAGTCAAAGCATGTTTCAGCAAATCAAAGGACTTTTGTTGATTGTCAGACCAATTATACACGATACCCTTCTTTAAGAGTTTTGTCAAAGGTAATGCAAGTAATGAGAAAGAACGTAATTCATGCACATTTTTGGGTATTGGCCAATTTAAAATTGCTTCTATTTTTTATGATCGACTTTAATACCATCTGATGAAATAATATGTCCTAAATATTCAATTTCTGTTTGAAAAAATTCACTCTTTTTTGGATTAGCATATAATTGATTGTCTTTTAATAACTTAAAAACTAAAGACAAATGTTCATAATGCTCATTCTCATTTTTACTGAAAACTAATATGTCATCAAAGAAAACAATGACACAATGCTGATGTTTCAAAAATATGTGATTCATCATACGATTGAATGTGGCTGGTGCATTAGTTAAACTAAAAGGCATAACCAGGAATTCATAGTGTCCAAATTGTGTTCTAAATGCAGTTTTGAATATATCATATTTGTCCAATCTTACTTGATGATATCCAGATTTAAGATCTATCTTACTGAATATAGCAGATCCTTGTAGCTTGTCCATAAGATCATCTACCCTAAGAATCGAGTATCTATTCTTAATAGTAATTTTATTTAGGGCACAATAATTAATGCACATGCGATAGGTATTATTTATTTTCTTCACTAATAAGACAGGTGCACCAAATGGAGAACTACTAGGTCTAATTAATCCTCTGTTAAGCAATTCGTCTATTTGGTTTTGAATTTCTTTCTGTTCAATTTGGTTATGTCTATATGGTGCTTTACATGGTAGTTGTGTTCCAGGAATTAAATCTATCTTATGATCTTCAGGACGTGCAGGTGGTAATCTAAGTGGTAAATCAATCTTGGAATTGGGAAAGAAATTGTGCATGCCTAGGATGCATCTGGTTTTCTTTAGCTTGTATTTCATTCACCCATATTAAATAGGATTTGCTACTTTTACGTAATGCACGTTTAGCCTGAGTATGAGTAAGCAATGGAAAATTATTGGAAGTGTGCATTCCATGCAATGTGATTTGTTTTTCTTGAAAATAAATTTTAATTGAATGCATAGAATGATCTATATCAGGATTGTATTGATGACGCTAAGGCATTCCTAAGATAATGTCACTAGACTACAAAGATACAACTAAGAAATTTCTTCGTTCAGTATAATCACCAATTTTAATTTCTAAATTATACACCTCTTGTGTTCCATTATATCTCCTACCTAGGAATGCAGCCTTGATGCGATAATGTGTAGAAACAATATGTAAATTCAATTCTTTGATCAATTTTGCAGAAATAAAGTCGTGTGTACTCCCATCATCATGTAAAATAGTCTTTTCTTTACCATGCACAAAATATTTCATTGTTAATAAAGAATGGAAAGTTGGCATACCTGGCAAAGTATCAGAAGTAGTACCAATGTCGTCGTCATCTTCCGTAAAATCCGGCATCTCTTCACGTTCTTCATCTTCTATTGCTCCTAGATAATTAATATGAATAGATGGCTTTTTGGATTGACAATTGGCTGCTAGATGTCCAGGTTGATGACATTTGTAACAAACTATGGGTTTTGCTTTGGATACATTATTGGTAATGGCAGGAAGTTTAGGAATGTTGGGATTTGACTGAAGAGATGGCTTAGGGTTTGGATTTGTGTTTGATGGCAAGGCAGGTGGTCGTGTCCAAGATTTACGGAATGAAGATGGAAGAAAACGACTTTGATTGAATCTTCAAAAATTTGAATTGAATTGTTTGGAACCAAAGTTACCATTAGTTGGAAATTGTTGTGGTCGCTTATCTCATCCGTGAATTTGTCTTCAGTGTCATTGGCCAAGGAAATTGCATCTTCAAGGGTTGTTGGCTTGAACATATTGACCTCCGCATAAAAATGTCCAAGTAGACCAGACATAAACTTGCGTTTATGAGTTGCTTCAGGTATATCTTTGAGCATGTGTAGTTGCAATAGAGCATTCCAGAAATGCTCAGTATATTGTGAAATAGGTTCGCGATCCCTTTGTTGTAAAAGATCCCATTGTTTGATTACTTTTTCATGGAATTGAGGTGGGAGAAAATTTTGCAAAAATTTCTTTTGAAAAGTCTCCCAGGTAGTGGGACAATCAACGCTTTTGCAGACAACAGTCCACCATAAGGATGCTCGATCAACTAAATGGTTAGTGACACATTTAATTTTGTGTTTCTCAGCATATGATTCTTCATGGAAATAATCATCAAATTGACTGATAAAAGCGAGTACAGTCTTTCCATCGCGTGATCCATTGAAAGTACAAAATTTGAAGTTTATTTTACGTATCTTTGTTTCTTTCCGAATGGATTGGGCTTCAAGTGTTGCATCGATAGTACATCGTATAAGATCTTCAGGTTGCGATCCATCTTGGTCGGTGGTAGATCGTTCAGATTGGCCAATTGAGCTTGCAAAGTTTGTCGTGCTCTTCGTTCCTCTTGAAGCTGCATCATAATCAAATCCAATTTTTGCTCCATTGTTGGTTCAAGTAGATCGCCTTCAACCATAAAATCTTCCATGGTTTGATCAGTCATCCTGGAAAATTCCAAAAGACCTCACACACTCGAAACCTTGTTAGCGGGATGAGCGTAGCTCAAACACGGGTTTACGAGGCTTATATATATATATATATATATATATATATAAGTTTGGCTTTTGTAGTATTTCTTCTTTACGATTGCGAAATTCGATGTCACAGTCATCTTCCAAGAAAATAATTTTGTGTATAGATTGCGTGTTGCCGATTGTTCACTGGAATCTGATTCTGTCAATTCACAGGTGTGAACAGGGGCTTCCAGAGAATAGTAAACAGATTCGTGTGTTGCTGAAAAGGAACTGTCTCTATAGTAGTTGTTGGAGATTGAAGTTTATGATCTTTAAAACCTTAGAGACTTGGAGTTCTTAGTCTTTCTGACTAATCGTGGATTTTAAGTACATGAGTATGTTGTCGCCCGCTTCGGCGATGGGCAGTACATGCTACCGCCACCGACAGGTTAAAACAAGTTTTGAAGCTTTTTATAATAAGCTTCTCTTGAAGCCTTACAAGCTTATATTTAAAGCTTTAGGAGCTATGGGAAAAATTTCTTATCTATTGAGAAGAAACCAACGACTTCATGAAGGATCTTCCTGCGTGGTCCTCCGCCTGCAGAGGCCGGTCCCTCGCGATCTGAGTGTACAGCAGGGGGTTCTTGACTGCCAGAAACACACTGGTATTGACCGTTTGCCACGAGACTGATTGTAAAGCTCGATCGTTCCAAGAGCTTCGCCTTTGTGCGAGATGGTAAGCGATTGGAAGCTCTTGATCTCAGCTTCACTCTGATATCACTGGTGCATAGATCGGACGCTGTATGCGCGCGTAGTGAGCGTCAGAAGGTTCCCAAGAACAAAAAAACTCTACTTTTGCACAAAAAAACAAGGAAGAAAGCTTGCACGACATGAAGCAAGAGACTAATTGGGTGCAATCTCTCCCCATGCCTTGTGTGAGCGCTCCACAAAGCATGTATTTTATATATTATTGATCTTCAAGCTCAAAAAATAGCCCAATTTACAATTAGCATGCTTTAGCTTTTGTGCCACTAAAGAATTAAAGCTATTGGGCGCCCAAGGAGTCAGGCGGTACCCAAATACAATGTCCAATACAAATATTTAAATCATGCGTCCATGTGCATACAAAAGTAATAAATAAATATCAAGTGCTTTAATAAATAAGCGCGTCAAAATATGGGCACCATGCCTAAGATGCGTACCCATCAAAAATTGATGATAATTTGAATACACGCTATCCTCCAATGCTTCCCAATGCCACCGTTGCTTGCTCTACACATCAACTAAAGCATTCACAATTGTTAGAAAAATAATACAATTAAACTGACAAAAGTGAATACCTAGCAGTCTTCAACTACAAAAATAAATTGGTTAGAACTCAATCCTAACCTTAATTTATTACGAGTGCGCACTCTAAGCTCATAAACTTTTATTAATTTAAACATGTATTTTGCGAAATCACCCACTATGGAATCACCCACATACATATTAAATTAACAAAATGCCCGAAAAGGATAGGTGTCCCCATCGACTTTTCGCACAAAGAATCCACCTTGTGTATGAATTCTGGTAATAAAATTTTACAGAATCCATCGCAAAACCTCACGGAATCCATCGTGGAATATGCCTCCTGGCATCAGTTTTAGAAGCTCATGATAGTTTTTAGAGGAAATATGATGTTTAATGTGTTTTGTTGATGTCTTGATAGTGTTTGATTGGTTCTATTTAGCTTTTTTTTTGTTATGTTTTCCTTTTGTATGAGAGCTTGGAATATTGATTGATAGATTTTGAGAGTGTCTGGAAGTTTATTAAATGATTCTTGATGCTTTTGAATGGTTTTAGTTGAGCTAAATGATTTTTTATGTCCTTCTATATGGTACTGTAGACCCTCTGTCTCTGTTCTATTTCTATTTTGTATGCCTCTGTAAGTGTTCTGTGGGATGAATGTATAGCTTGGGGAAGTTTTCTAACCTTGGAAAGAGATCAATACAATTTCAAAATAGCTCAAAGAAGTGGAAAAAGTAGTTTTGCTGAAGACTCAAGTAAATACTAAAGTAACAATGACATTGTTGAGCTACATGTTGAGCTACAAAAGGACATTGTAGTGGCTTTGGTGACCTTTCATATAAGCTTGGGAGGGTAATCCACGACCAAAGAGGGGTTATGGATGATTATTCTTGATGATTCCAATGTACTATTGAGAGAGAGAGAGAGAGAGAGAGAGAGAGAGAGAGAGCGAGTGACTGAATGAGTGAAAGTTAGCTAATTTTTGACAAAAAAACAATGTATCTATGAGTAAGAGAGATCATGAGAGAGACTATGAAGGCTATGAAACTATTGAAGATGAATGCTACGTGATGATTTCCATTCAAAGTGGAGAATTCCTTTGTGTTCTTTTGTTCTTTTGATGAAGAATATGAAGAATGTGTTAAAGCTTTGTTGTGATAAATCTATGGGAGAATTGTTATGTGAAGTTGCATAAAGATTTGGGAAGACTGGTGTTGTTTTTCTTGTTGTGGTTGATTAAGTTATGAAGAACATGCTTGTTGATGATACAATATAGATTTTCTTGCAATAGATTCTTCATTTTTCTTGGTGTTTCTCTTGCGGCTCCACTCTCCCATTCATAGGTTCCTTTGTTCAAGATGATACCATCACTTAGCCAATTTCTCTTTTTCTATGGCACTATAGATACTCATGCCATTTTTAATTTGAAGTCATACCATTGATTAACTTGTTGATTTTTCAATTTTCCATACCTCCACCATGTATGAGCAAAGCCTTCAACCAAATGAAGGCTAGAAAAATGGATCTTCTAAGCATTAGATTGTAGATATATATCAAAATAAGTCTCCAATTTTAATGTCCACTCCTCTAGGTTTGATGGGGAAGAAGAACACCCATTGTATGAGTACTTGCAATCAATTCTTCATTTCTTTGATATAGCTGATCCAATTCTTCATAACTACTATTCAAAATGTATTTCCTTTCAATTATTCATTATTGAGAGCTTGAAGTTGAGAGTTCATATGCAAGGGTTGAAAATGCTATCTTACTTTAGACTTGTCTCTGCCATTAGGGAAAATATGAATTCCAAAAGGGCCTCAAAAGAGTTGATTAGGGAAGAGATTAATTTGTTAATTTTTCAAGGGAGTGATTTTTTTGTTACAATATATAACATATTTTTTGCTTACATGACATGACATGATTGCTTACTTTACCTTAGTGGCAAATCAAGTGGCCCATAAGATGGGGACTAGGGATCAGATTCCACTCATGTGTGTGGAATTTCACATCTACTTTTTGTAGATGAAGGGCCTTGAGCCACATGACACATTGTAATGAATGTAAGACACATGGTGTAATCCTATGCAATCTCAAAAAAGGCGAAATTTCCCTCCCAATACAATCATTAAAGAATAATCCTTTTTCAAAGTTTGAACTTCCCCCTTGCTGCATGTCATCACACAATTGCATTTTAAGAAAAGTGGAACCCATTTGAAACCACTTTCTTTCAAAAAAACATTGCTCGTTCTCCAAACTAGATAAAATGAGCACACATCCCCTCCTATTGGTCAATATCATAATCTTTGCAATTAGAAAATGGATTAAAACTTAATCTAAAGGGTTCTTTTTCAGTCACATTCCTCTAATATTTCTCTATTAGCCAATTGAAATGCTATTAACTAGGAGATTTGGGTTGAGAGTTGATTTAATGAATCCTTTGTTGAATGAGCCATTTAATTGATAGCTTTCTTTGTTAAAGTACTTGGAGGTCCATTTGCTTGACCATTTGATCTACCTAGACACCGATGCTTAACTCCATGACGAGTTTCATGGTAAGAGTAGCATTTATGATACTACATGCTCCATGATCTTATGAATCTCTTGATGATCCCCTTGAGTATTTTCAACCATTGAGTCCATGATTTGTCACTGTATCTCCTCGTTAGCCTTATTTTTCCCCCTATTGCATGCCATTTTTAGGTACTATCCATTGGACATGCAATCACTAAAATGTTTATATCTATTACTTTTTGATATCCAAACACTAAGATATTTAGTTTAAATGGAAGGGCACAATGCCTCTTCAAAATCAGTGATGAAATTATCCATTAAAACAGGTCAAAAATTTCTATAAGCAAATCTTTGTGGCTATTTAGAACAGTCTTCACCTGTGAAAGCCTTGTTCTAGTGTAAGCATATCATGCATGCCCTATTTAACAACTATAAACTCTATGGGAACTCGTATAAGGCCTATAGGTACTCTATAGTACATTATGCCTAGGGAGGTTTGTCATAAATATATGTATGTATCACGTGGGTTCAACATAAAGGACTTTTTAAATACCATGTTTACACTTTTTTTTTTACATACAAAAGGGTCCAATATAAAGGGGTTACTTACAGATTGAATAGAAAAGGGTTATGTTTTAATAAGAGAAAATTCACAAATAAGGATATTTATAAATAGGCCTTGAATGCACGTGATATAGAGGATATGCATATAGTGAATTACCCGGGACACTATGGGACTTGAATTTACCTATGGGAGATATCCTAGAGTACTTGTGCATGACCTACAAATGCCCTATAAATCCTTGTAACACCTTTGATTTCTTGTCTATTGTATGTAGTAACCTGTGAGTCCCTATAGGAGTATGAAATTTGTTAAATTTTTAGCAATATTTGTCTTTAATCCTCCACACGTGGGTACCTACGTGAGGGATAATATAGCAAATAGGGCTATATATCATTGAGGGGTGTGCAAATTTCCACCTCACGTTGGATTGTACACCCCTTCAAAGTCCTAAGTAGTGAGGGTCACCCAGTCTATTTTGTCTTACTACCTTATCCAATATCCATCTTTTTCCTCAATGGGTATCTTAACATGGTAGTTGCATTCTAATTTAAAAGAGAAGGATGATATACATTGATCGAAAACACACATTTAGCCTTTGATGACATGCATAAAAATTAGAAGATTTGATGGAATAGGAAGAGTGAATGCCTCAACAATTAGTGACTCATTGAATTTCTTACTTATCCCTTTACATTAACTTTGTATTTACCAAGATGAAAGGAGTACAAAGATTAAGGATTAGAGTAATAAATCTCGGCTATGATTCAAAATTTTAGTAATATCTCAAGCACAGATGTAATTAGGAAACCATTAAGGTTATTGATTTGATTAAATGATTGATTCTAAAAATGCAATGGCTCTAAATTTAGGGAAGAAATGAGACCCAGGTTTGTAGATTTCGATGTCACGGAACCACCCGTCCAGATGGATCTCGAATCCGATGTCGTTTGCCCCTCCAAAACCGGAAAAACCACTTGCAGTAGTGTGAAACCAACAAGCTAAAACTAGTTTTTTTTTTTTAGGTTTAAAGCTTAAGCTAATAATGAAGAAAAAAAAAACGTTTTTGCATACGACAGGGAGGGGGGCGCAAATTTTTTTGCACCCCCTCAAATCCACGTTTTGATGCCTCCTGGAGGATGGGGGATGAAGAGAGAGAAGGAGAGATTGTTGATCTACTCCCTGAGAGGAATATGATGGCTCCAATCTTGCAGAATATGGTGGAGAATTGAAGTAACTGGTTTTTAGTCTTTCTCTCTCCTCCCTCTCTCTCCTGCATAGAGGCAATTCATGTGCAAGAAATCAAGAAGAAGAGGGGCTGAAGGATGCTTGTCTAGCTGTGATCGAATTGCTTCAAGATGAAGAGGAGGCTGAGGAAAGAGGTTCAATACTGAAGAATGGTTGTTGGTCGGTCCATGGGCTGCCCATAATAATTATTAAAAAATCCACAACACGTAAGACACGTGGTATGCTCAAATTTTATGAAGAAATTTGCTTGTTTTTGTTGTTTCATGGTCCAAATGTTGTTCATATGCAATGAATTTTTGTTTGAACTTTGTTAGCATCATGTTTGAGGATTGTAACTACAAAAATGCAAAACCCGTAATGATTTAGAGCCGTTATTAATTCTTTAAAATCTGCAAAGTGTCATTCAATGGAAATGAGTGGTTTTTTCGATTTTGAGTTGGGAAAAAGGAATGGAAATTGGATAAAACCAGAGAAAATGTTGAGTTTCAGTCAAAATAATAATTCAACACAAATAAATCAGAAAATACCTATTTTTCATGAATAATAAATAGAAAAAATAGTTAAAAATATGAAAAAATAGTATTTTTGTACTTAAAAAAATATGAAAAAATAAGATTTATGTGCGTGATTGTTTGGCAAGGCTAAAGCATCAGGTCAAGCATCATTTTGGCCTCTCCCTTTGTGTTATAGTACATGTTTGTTAGTTTTTACATACAAAAATGACACAAAACAACCATTTACACCTATGCACCGCAGCAACACCTAAATGGTGAGGGGGGGAGAAAGTTTGTGCAATGATCTAATTGCTGAAAAGATACAAATTTTGATTTTTCTCTTTGTGCATAGCATTTAGGGATCATTCCATAATTAAATATAGGTGACTAGTAGCACGGAAGTTCCGGTGCTAGTCCCTAAAGCAACACATCACGTAACGCTTAGTTAAAATTCATGGCAAGGCTGTTTTTCGCACCTTACATTGTTGGTTTTTTTAATCATAAAATGGTTATGCACAATTGTCATACACCTTGCATCAAGCATGCCACGTGGTATCTCCTAGAATGCATTGCAATTGATTGATAAACTTTGACCAACATTGAGAGAACAGGAAACCTAAGTCGTAGGTTAGACGAGTTCTTCCATTGGGAAAAGTTTTGTGAGGCAAATAAAAATCTCCTGGAACTTTGAATTATGAAAGAGTGGAGTTTGTGCGAATGTTATATGTGTGAACAATGCATCTTGGGGCCAATCCCCAAGGTGTAGGAGAGTCACAGTGGGGCCACGGCAATCAGCCGAGAGGTGCTTCCCTATGTGTGTATTATGAGGTATTATGCATATATGTTATGGGATCTCCCTCTGAGGAGAAGGGAAGGTGAACGTTGGACTACATATTGGATACAAACGCAAAATCGTCATAAGCATTTAGTGCAAAGTGAATTTTAGACGCTCCTGGCCTGCGAGGCCGTGTGGTGGGGTTGCCTGTCATATCCATGAGGTCTAGTTAGTGCTATAGCCAATCCCAGTCCATTTTAGGTCCCATCAGTGGTGTGTCTGCCGGGAGCTACCAAGCAAGTGGTGGTTCTCGAATCTAGGGTTTTTAGGGACTAAATATTTGGTTTATGTCCTTTGACAAGGACCATCAAGCCGAAATACAAAAAGTAAAACGTGCTGAGAGGGCTAGACGGCAGTTGGAGATTATAAGATGATATTCTCTTCAAAGAAGCAGCCCGTTATGCAAAAGTGGCAGTGGTTCTAGTAACCTAGGTGTTACGAGTAGCTCTTCGAGTGCAAGTGGAAGTCTTGGTTCTTCCCTATTTTCGGTTAATCAACCCACAACAAGTGGGGGTGTAATGTTGCCTACACAAACTCCTGTTGTCAATCTGGTTGTAACCATGGCACAACCTATCGCAATTCCAGTAGGTACACCAGATTTATTGGCATTAAGAGCACCGTTGTCCATTTTCCATGGGTTAGCAGAAGAAGATGGAGAACTCCACATTAAGAAGTTTCAAGCGCTCATGTTCAATTATCGAATCCAAGACGAAGGACACCTAATGATGTTCTTCAACATGATGTTAAAAGAAAGAGCGGCAGTATGGTATCAAAGTCTAGAAGTTGGAACCATAGCTAGCAATGCCCAATTCTTTACAGCTTTTTGTAGAGAGTTTGCCCCTGAGAAGGGTGGATAATATCGATTGGGTGTTCTGAATGTAACACGCCAAGAACCAAATGAGAATGTCTAGGCATATATGCCAAGAAACTAAAGCAAGTTCTTCGCAAACTTAACGCTTATATTCCCATTCCAGCGGCTGCACAGTTGCAATATTTCCTACATAGATTGGATTTTAATATCCAGGTGCAGCTGAGTAGTGTTGCTTTGGCCGATATTGACATTGCCATTACCCAAGCAGAAGGAGTAGAGTTGTGCTTGCAAGCGGCTTATACAGCAAGGATAAATTGGAATGGTAATAATTTGGCCTTGACCAATGGGAATCAAGGGGACCCATGTTAAATACGAGTGGCAGAGGGAGTATTATGTCGAATTTGCCTATGTTACCAGCTCCTCCTAGCATAGCTATGCCTATGGATAGTCAGGCGACCTCACTAAATAGTGGTGGAAATCAAACAATGAATCCTAATGTTGTCCCAATTGGTCAGCGGCTAATTCCTAATCAAGTGGTTAGGCCCATGGGACGACAGACTAATGATCGCGGCTATGAGTCGAGTGCTTCTAATGTCATTGGTGAAGTTAAGGACATGATGAAGCACTACATCGATATGATCTCTGAACAGTATCGAAAAATAGCTATGGATGTCAATTTTCTTAAGAAGCAATAGAATTTGATAGGGAGCTGATGCCCTGAAGAGGGTGGGTCCTCAAGATTCAGCTGTAAGTAGTGTGGGGGCCAACATTTCCCTAGGGATTGCCAGAATGTCAAATGTGATATTTGCGGGAAGTCTGGCCACTTAGCTGCTACCTGTTGGAGCAACCATGTCCAGTTAACCATCATGCTCAAGGGAATAATCTCCCGCAAGATGATGGACCAAGGTAAATACTGCAAAGAGGAAAGGTTGTTGTAGAGGAGTTACTTCATGGCAATGAAGTCAGCCTTATTGAGGCTGTACGTGTTAATGATGCTGAAACTTCTAATCTACGAGCCGTAATAAGAGGTCAAAAGATTAAAGAGGATGACAAGGGAATTGTAAAACCTGTCAAGGGAAGCCCTAAGCAAGACACTAGGGAAAAGCGAGTCTTGAATCTTGATATGGAAGGTAGACCGTTAAGACCTTTTAGTAGTAAAGCCAATCCTGAGGAGGATGAACGATTACCAAGAAAGAAGGTAAAGGCTAAAAAAGAGGTACCAAAGCCGATTGAAAGACCAAAGGAGAGCATGGTTTACCGCGAGAAGAGAACTTTGGCTAATTACCACAACTTTGATCTAGCAAGTTCCCTTTGCGAAGTCAAACCAAACGTGAATCTCCTGCAATTGATTAAACTTTCTTCAAGAGTATGCAAGGAATTTAAGAAAATCTTGCGTATAGGGTATATAGTAGAACCTTTGGGCATAGCTAGAGTGGGGGAAGATTGGTTTAATCATGCTGAAAAGCATTGTTCTAGGGTTCCAACATATGTGGATGGAATATTAGTGGAGCACGCTATCGTGGACACTGGATTCTTCGTCAATATCATAAGTTCAGACTTGATGGAGAGGTTAGGTCTAGAATCTAAAAAGACGGCTCCAAACTTCTTAGGATGGCTGATGATAGTCTAAGATAACCAGAAGGTTGTATTGCTAAGGTCCACGTTACAGTTACGAGCGTGGAATGCTATTTGGACTTTAGGGTGATAAGGTTTGCAAGACGTCCTAGCTGTCAAGTTTTGCTAGGCAGGCCATGGATTCTACGGACAGACTGTCAAGTCGATATACCTGCTGGGATCGAGTGATTCTAGGTCAAGGTACCTATCGTGTAATGGTGGATGCTTACCCTGAGTCCCCTCAAAGTGAGAGAGCTCCACTATTCTCCACTAAACTAGAAACAGTAGATGATCCATCTAGTAGTGAGACGTCATCGACCGATGGATCTAAGGAAGGGTCCACTACAGAGGATATTTATCAGATAACCTTGAATGAGCTGATAGAGCCTCATGATCGAATAAGAGATGCAGATGTTATTGAGCTGGACCTTGGTATGCTAAGTGATTCGCGGCAAATTAAATTAGGGTCCATGCTCAGTTCGGAAGAAAGAGAGGATTACGTGTCCTTAATTCGAGAGTTCTGTGATATCTTTGCTTGGAGCTATGACGAACTTTGGGGTATTCCTCCCAACTATTCCTGTAAAGGAAGGTACCTGCCCTGTACATTAGAAAGTAAGGCGTATGTCTTTTGAATTAAGGGATGGGTTGTACGAGGAACTACAGAAGTTGCGTAAAGCAGGTTTGATCTTCCATGTTCAACATACAGAATGATGTTCACTAGTTGTGATCAGGAAGAAGAAGAATAATCAAATCCATCTTTGTGTAGACTTTAGAGAGTTGAATAAGCAGACTGTTAAAGATTACTACCCGTTGCCGTTTATTGACCAAATTTTGGATCAACTAGCAGGTAGGAAAATCTATTCGTTTATGGACTACTTTGCAAGGCATAACCAAATGGCGATTGCTGAGAAAGACAAGCTAAAAATGAAGTTTATTACAGTCTTCGGTACCTTTTGCGTACCATGTGATGGCATTTGGGTTGTGTAATGCACTTGGTTCGTGGCAAAGAACAACCGACAATACCTTTGGTGACATCTCCCCAGTGGAGTTGAAAGTATTCATTGGCGATCTGGGGGCAGCCACCATAAGGGATAGACTGTTGATCATTTTGCGTAAGTGTTTTGAGTATTGCAGACAATTTTGCATAGCTCTTAACCCACGGAAGTACGTCTTCGGAGTCCCTTATGGGCTCTTGTTAAGCCATGTGGTCAGTTCTGTAGGGATTGCGATTGATCCTGAAAAGATCAAGGTTGCCATGAGTCTGCCACGCACTCCAAAGGAAGTGCATAGCTTTGTGTCATTAGTAGGGTATTATTAGAGGTTTATCAATGCCTTGGCAGAAATAACGTTGCCATTGACAAACCTACTGTCCTTTACCTGTCAGTTTACATGGAGTGATGCTTTGCAAAGTGTCTTTCGATGATGTGAAGCACGAGCTTGCCAAAGTACCTGTTTTAAAAGCACCAAAAAGGGGCGAAATGTTCTATATATTTTCAGCAGCAACCATGTATAGTATAAGTTGATATTTAGCTCAAATTTGGGAGGAAAAGTGGTACCATCCGATAACTTTTGCTAGTCAAAAGTTGGGCGTATCGAAAATTAGCTACACCTATATGGAGAAGTTGTGCCTTGCGATGGTATTTGTGACCAAAAAGTTCAGACACTACATTCTTTATGAGAGGGTGGTTTTTTATACGAAGGCGGAAGGGCTTCGATTGTTGTTGAATAAGTTACAGCCGCCTGACCATTTAGCAAAGTGGTTAATCACTTTGTAGGAATTTGATTATGAGATTAAGAGCAAGCCACTGAAGCTTTAGGGCATTGTAGAGTGTCTTGTGGATTTCGGAGAACCAAAAGAGGTCGTGGCTGAAGGAAGTGACATGGAGACTTTGTTCAAGATTGTTATGGCATCTATTCTCTCGTGGTATGCTGCTATAACATGCTATCTTTCTACAGGAGAGACTGGAGCTACTTTATCAAAATCGGAGAAGAGAAAAATTAAATAGCAAGCATTGAAATTTTTCTTGATCGCAGGCACATTATATCGGCAGGGTGTTGATGATATCTATCACCGATGTGTGATGCCTGATGAGGTTCCCTTTATTTTGGAAGAGTGCCATGACTCCACTTGTGGAGGGCACTTTGCTGGGCGGTTAACGGCATAGAAGGCTTTA
Organism: Lygodium microphyllum; assembly: GCF_053477565.2. NCBI lineage: Eukaryota > Viridiplantae > Streptophyta > Polypodiopsida > Schizaeales > Lygodiaceae > Lygodium > Lygodium microphyllum. The sequence goes on along the minus strand of NC_141136.1, from coordinate 161,296,186 downwards.
AGAGTTGGATATTGGTGGTCGTCCATCTTCCAAGATTCCTTTGAGTATATTAAGAGATGCGATACTTGTCAAAGGCATGACAACATAGAGAATAGGAAATGCCCACTTACGCCTATCATGGCTATCCTTCCATTTGAGAAGTGGGGCATTGACTTTGTGGGTCCTATCACCCCATCGTCTACTACTCAGAAGAGGTACATTATAGTAGCAATTGATTACTTTACAAAGTGGTCAGAAGCACGGGCGACGAGGCAAGATAATGCAAAAGAGGCTGCCATTTTCCTACTTGAGCAAATCATCTACCGTTTTGGTCCGTCAAAGGAAATAGTATCGGACCTTGGAACCCACTTTTTAAATAAAGTGATTAAAAGTCTGACTGAAGCTTGAAAAATCAAGCATAACAAGACGACCCCCTATAATCCACAAGCAAATGGACAAGCCGAAAGTACCAATAAGCAGCTTGTGGGCATCCTATCCAAGATAGTCTTCGAAAAGAAGCGAGACTAGGATACAAAATTATATGTGGCGGTTTGGGCATATAATACAACATTTAAACGAGCCACTGGCCACACCCCATTTAAATTAGTTTACAGGGAGGAGTGTGTATTGCCCTTAGAAATTGAGTTTCCGACCATTAGATTCGCAATCAATCATTTTCTGGGTGATGAAGATGCCCTATTTGAGCGGTTTACAACTATACCCCACTTGGACAAGCTCAAATTGTAGAGTTTGTTGCACCAGGAGGTAGATAAACATCGGATAAAACGGTTGCATGATTTGAAAGTGAAGAAATATACTTTTAAAAAGGGACAGTTAGTTCTATATTACGATACGCATAGGGAGCTATTTCCAAGAAAGTTGGAATCTAGATGGGATGGCCTTCACAAGATAGTTCGGATAGGTTAAAATAAGTCCACGGTTCTATTAGCTAATCTACAAGGAGTGGAATTTAAGAATAAGGTTAATCTTAATAAGATTAAGCCTTATTATTTCTAAGTATGCTAACGCGGAAAAATGCATTACGGTCCATGTTGGGACTGATTAGAGACCTGCGCAGGAGAGCTTAAATTGGTTGATGGGGTAGTTAATTCCTTATTTGGAGCACCCATATCTCGAGCAAAGATATCATCAGCGGAGGATTATCTGGTGGAGCAAGGGATATAAAGTGATTGAGCAAGAAGACAATACCTTTGTGTGGGGAATTAAAGTTTTCTACCATCACTGTTTACAAATCTTGACAAGCATCCCTGTTGAGTTTAATGAAGAAAGTGCGATGGAACTGTCAGTTCATCCTCTAAATATGTTGAACTCTGACTATCATAATTACGAATAGGGGAGTTCTTGATGGCTGGCTATGTAAATCCATTATTGACGTATACATTATACTTTGATGGAGCGTCCAGGAGCCCTAATAGAAAAGGAAGTGTTGGAGTAGTTATCTGATATTCTCGACATAGAGTTACAGTGAAATTAGCTGCTTATCTCGAGGTAGGATTTACTAACAACATGGCCAAGTATAAAGCTCTGATTATGGGATTGAATATTGATAAGAAAGGTGGTATTAGGCGGCTGTTAATAAAAGGGGATTCCCAGCTGATCTTAAATCAACTCAATGGGACATATACAGTCCGGAATCCTCTCCTTCGTATGTATCATCGAACTACTATAACCCTACTTGATGAATTTGAGAGCGTATCTCTTCAGCTGATTCCACGTTATTGGAATCAATTTGCGAATTCCTTAGCTAATTTTGCTTATGAAGAGGAGCTCTTTTTCAACTGTGGTCCTAGTCCGGATGTTGCTATTGATATTAAGACAGGACCTGGTCACTTGTGGGGAATGTTATTAGACCACGTGTTATATGGTAGGCGATGGTTGATATGGGTAATGCAAAGAGTAGCCGAGACCCATCTACCACTATTATCTTGGACCCATAGGTTCGACATGTTATGTGTACACCTCTTGTTATATATGCAGGAGGTATGGGCCATGATTTGATGCATTCAGTTTAGGGCTGAGAGCCCTATTTTTCCCCTTGGAATGGAGCGTATTTGCATATATCTACCTTCTTCCAAGGAGGGATCTCTATGAGCTGTTTTGTTTGATTTCGTTAGGCCAAGAGGGCTAGTAGCTTTAAGTAGTTAATGTCTGATTTCTTTAGGCCAAGAGGGCCAGTTAGTTTGCAATGAAATGTGCTATTTCTTTAGGCCAAGAGGGCCCTCTCTCTATTTGGTGCAGGTACATTTAATGCTTTGTTGTTTTAGTGATTGTACCATATAGGTTGACGAAGTTGCTGGAGGGAGGCATTGCTGCAAAGGAGCTTCTTGTGGCCATTCCAGGTAGTTTCGTCCCCTTTTTGAGTTTTTCCCTTAAGCAATTAGTGATATATGTGCGGGTGAGGGTTACTTTCTTTTGTTTGCTAGGAACCGGCACTTGAGGCATGAAGTCCCAGGTTTAGGCTCTGTATGTCTAGGGGGAGGTATGAGTAGTCCTTGCCTCCTGCAAGGCATTGTCACGCATTGAAAGACCTATTTTAGATGGGAGTTCTAATTATCCTAATCTGCCAGTCCGCTAGGCAGCCATTCTAGGAGTTCTTGTTTAGTTGTGAGGCATTTAGAGAAGCCTGCCACAAAAAAATGATGATGATAAAAAGAAGAAAAACTCAGAATATCTCAAAGAGAGTATATATATACAAAGGTGTGTAAAAAGGGGTTTTAAACCGTATAAAAATAGAAAAGGAAAGAAAAGAAAAATTTCTAATGCATTGTCTATCGCCTTGTGAAGGCCTGGTAGGTTCTTGGGGACGAGTAAGACTTGGGGCCGATGCCTTGTCTTCCTTGGGGTGATATCTTGCCATAAAATAAAGAAAATAAAAGAAGGTTGGAGCGAAAATAAAAGCGAGCGTTAGAAAAGGATTAAGTGTCTCCTTGCGAGGGCTTGGTAGGTTCTTGGGTACTGAGACAGGACCCAAGGCCGATGCCGTGTTCTCCTTGGGTCACTACGCTCATCTCCCTCCTTTTTACATGCCCGAGTATGGATAATCATACGCTAAAAGGGAAAAACTATGCTAAAAAAGATAATACCTTTTGATCAAGCTATAGGAATCCTCACCTAGGAGGAGCTCTTGATTGAGTTATCCTTAGTTAGGTAGGTAGTTCAAACCACCACTTAGGGGGATCTCTTTGATAGTTCTTTTTAGCTTGGCTATGTTGCAGCAATTGGTTAGTGACTAGCTTCGGGCCTTCTATCAGATTATGTTGGGGCCTACTCCTTGTGAATTTCATGCCTTGGTTTTGTCAGGGGGTAGCGTATGAGATGTGATGTGTTGTGTTGTGTATTTTTTGTATCAGCTTGATGCTCCTTTTTGTTGTTTATGTGCAAATCTATTCGTGGGATTCGACGGGCTGAGTCACCCTATCCCGTGGTTGCCAATGATAGATGATTTTTTATGCCGAGAAGTGCTTAAAAGTAGCCAAAAATTACGAATATCAAGGGAAAAATAGACTTCGTCGAAGGCGGCGACGGCAATCAATACGATTTTAAGCGACAAGTCCCTAAAGCATTAGTGTTAATTTTCATGGAAAATCAAATGGTGGTGGCTGATCGAGTTGGAGTTTTCCTAGATGCAAAGCAACGTCAGGAATCCAACAAAAGTCTCAGAACTCAATTCCGAGGTCGCTTGATCCCCCATTTAATCCTTGCAAGGTTCAAGGTTGTGAAGTGGCTATACTGGATCAGGAAGTCGAGAAGAGGGTGATGGGGCCCAACTTTGTAGATTTCGATACCACGAAACCATCCGTCCAGACGGATCTCGAATCCAATGTCGTTTACCCCTCCAAAACCGAAAAAACCACTTCAAATCCACGATTTGATGCCTCCTGGAGGATGGGGGATGAAGAGAGAGAAGGGGAGATTGTTGATCTACTCCCTCAAAGGAATATGATGGCTCCAATATTGCAGAATATGGTGGAGAATTGAAGTAACTGGTTTTTAGTCTTTCTCTCTTCTCCCTCTCTCCTGCATAGAGGCAATTCATGTGCAAGAAATCAAGAAGAAGAGGGGCTGAAGGATGCTTGTCCAGTTGTGATCGGATTGCTTCAAGATGAAGTGGAGGCTGAAAAACCCGCAACATGCAAGACACATAACGCAATATGCTCCAATTTTATGAAGAAATTTGCTTGTTTTTGTTGTTTCATGGTCCAAATGTTGTTCACATGCAATGAATTTTTATTGAACCTTGTTTGCATTATGTTTGAGGGTTGTAACTACAAAAAAGGAGAACCCGTAATGATTTAGAGCCGTTATTAATTCTTTAAAACCTGTAAAGTGTCATTTTTCAATGGAAATGAGTGGTTTTTTCGATTTTGAGTTGGAAAAAAGAAATGAAAATGGGATAAAACCAAAGAAAATGTTAAGTTTCAGTCAAAATAATAATTCAACACAAATAAATCAGAAAATACCTATTTTTTATGAATAATAAATAGGAAAAAATAGTAAAAAATAAAAATTAGAGTTTTCGCACACTAAAAGTTTTGAAAAAATAATATTTATGAGCATGAATGTTTGGCGAGGTTAAAGCATGAGGTCAACCTCAGCTTGGCCTCGTCCTTTGTGTTATAGTACGTATTTATTATTTTTTACATACAAAAATGACACAAAACAACCATTTACACCTATGCACCACAGTAACACCTAAACAGTGAGGGTAGGAGGAAGTTTGTGTGATGATCTAATTACTAAAAAGACACAAATTCTGATTTTCCTCTTTGTACATAGCATTTAGGGGTCATTCCATAATTAAATATAGGCGAGTAGTAGCACAGAAGTTCCGGTGCTAGTCCCTAAAGCAGTGCAGCACGTAACGCTTAGTTAAAATTCATGGAAGGGCTATTTTTCTCACCTCACATGGCTGGTTTTTTTAATGATAAAATGGTTGTGCACAATCGTCATTCATCTTGCATCAAGCATGCCACGTGATATTTCCTGGAATGCATTGCAATTGATTGATAAACTTTAATCAATGCTGAGAGGACAGGAAACCTAAGTCATAGGTTAGATGGGTGCTTCCATTGGGGAAAGTTTTGTGAGGCAAATCAAAATCTCCTGGAACACTGAATCATGAAAGAGTGGAGTTTGTGTGAATGTTATATGTGTGAGCGACGCATCTTGGGGCCAATCCTCGAGGTGTAGGAGAGTCGTAGTGGAGCTGCGGCAATCAACCGAGAGGTGCTTCCCTATGTGTGTATTACGAGGTATTATGCCTATATGTCATAGGATCTCCCTCTGAGGAGAAGGGAAGGTGAATGTTGGACTACATATTGGATACAAACGCAAAATCATCATAATCATTTAGTGCAAAGTGAGTTTTAGACGCTCCTGGCCCGTGAGGCCGTGTGGTGGGGTTATCTGTTGTATGCATGAGGTCCGGCTAGTGCTATAGCCACTACCGGCCCATTTTAGGTCCCATCAAAGTCCTATCCAAAGATCTATTGAGTAACTCTAGATATGGTGTTTGTTACTTATAGATGGACTACTAGTTAATGCTAGTCATAAACCAAGGCCTGCACCTATTGTACTTGTGGTAGAATAGAATGTTTGAGAGAAAATAAGTATGAAATGGATATGAAGGGGACTACAAATAAATCAAATGCATGTAGCTTTGAAACCAGTTGTGAAGAAAGGAATTAGAGGAGAAAGAGAGAAGAGAGAAGACTACAAAAGAGAGAGGAACAAGCAAGAGAGAGAAAGACTAGAACAAGAGAGAGAAATATAAGAAGAAAAGAGAGTAGCCATGGAAGCCAAGTAAGAAGATGAAGATGAAAGATACATTTTTTATTACAAAATGATGAAAAAAAAAGTACACTTTTTATACCAAGCTAGTGTAGTTGGTATTTCCCCCTCCCCCCCCCCCCCCCCCCCCCCAAAAATACTGATGTAGTAACTAGGTATGAGAGGTAAAGAGGAATAGATCTTTCTTCAAATCAAAAAGTGGTGGAAGTCCAAGTAGCCATTGACAAGAATAAGCACATAGAAGAAGTCCAAGTTGTCCTAACAACATGCTACACCATTCGACATGTTGAACATCCTATTATGGAAGCTTGTGAGACAAAGCTTCTCTATTAGATTGAAGCTAAGCAAGGTAACTAATTCTGCACCCACTACACACTATGCATGAGATTTGATGAGGTGGAAGAGCAATTTCTTTGAAATGCTAAGAGACAATGATTCTCTAGAATAGGATAAAGAAATAAATCACAAGTGTAGGCATTGAAGATCATAACTCAATGAGGTTGGTGATGTTTGCAAAAGCACAAGGCATGGAAAAAAAGATTTCTTAAGAGATGAAAGATCATCTGAGTAATGATGATTATAAATGTTTGGACTTTTAGGAATGCCAAAGTTTCTAATAAGGTAGAAGGTTGAAGTCTAGATGAGACACATTCAATAAGTATGATCACTCTATTTAAAGGCCTTTGAAGGTGCCATTAAGTGCATCTAGGTCATAAAGTGTTTTATTACAAGACTAGAGCTTACTATAGCATATATCTGAAATCAAAAGCCCATTTCTAGTGAGAAAATCACAAGGCTTATGTCATGATGCTTCAAACATGACATGTCTATAATTCAAATTTAGTATTAGAATCAATGCATTCCAAAATTACATTTTAGGATGTATCTCTTCAAGTTTCTCTAGTTCAAATGGTCTATCAAGCTGCACTTGTTGTAGGATAATTAAGACAAATGCCAAAAAGCTCTTGCATTTTATGCAATTGTGTAATATAATCTTGTGACCTTATCAAGTGCAACCATCTAATGAAAAAATCACTTCAATTTGGTTTTAGAACTTGGCAATTATTTAATACATTAGAGGTATTAAATTTTCCCTTTACGAGAAACACAAAGGAGTTGATGGTATTGTTCATCGATTGTAAAGTGAAGGTACTATCATAGCAATTTCAAAAAAAAGGAAGATAATCGATGCACAATAAAGAATCTATAATGAGGTTGATTGTGCTTCAAAATGTCTCATTATGCACATTAACAAGAGTACACATGTGATGTTCAACACTCTTATTTCCAACTAGAGATGGTACAACCGTTATGTGTTGTGTTGGGTTAATAATGGTTGATAGGGCAAAAAGAAAGTGGAAACACATAAAATTTTTAATTGTTGCATGTCACATCCTTCTCCACAATAAATCTATGTTGCTAATTTTATGCTATGGAAAGCAATAGATTTGCAAGGGGTCTAGGACGAGAGAAGAAAGGTGAGTGGTCACTCTTGGGAAGTGTAAAGACTTGGTATGGAGGGTTTTGTTGGATGATGTTAGCTTGTAAAGTTGGTACAATGACATTGTCCAAAGGAGTTTTGATGTAGTAACGCTTGATGCTTCCATAATTTGTTGTAGTTAAGGTGAGGGGTTGCAATGCTAGTGCAAAGGGAGTGAGGTTCACAAGGAAAGGTTCACATCCTACATCACAAATGGCAATTAGTTGCAAAATGGTATCTTTTGTTTGAAGTGGCAAAAGTGACATGTAAAAAAATATTATGTCTAAGAATTTCGATTCATCATACAAAATGAAGGTTAAAAATGCATCAAACTGCTACATTTAGATTTTACATATTAATATTATGTGTGGATAGACATCAATGGCTATCTTATTATGTGGTTAACACATGAGACTTATGCCCAAACTTTGATGAACATACTATTTTGGAAGGGGAATAATACCTCAATTGGGCTCTTATTGTAGAAGAAATCATTTGCCTTTGCTAGATTGGTAGATAAAGAAGTTGGTATGGAGGGATTACCATTGGCATTGTTTTGAATCAAAACACCTTATTGAAATAGCATTGCCAAGGCCTGTAAAATTGTGAGCATAAAATGGGTAGAGGGTAATAAAAACAAACCAAAAATATTCAAGGTATACTCTCTCGTTATTTGATTATCTATAAGCTATTATAAGCACCTCAAAGGTCTTTGTAGGGACAAAGTCTTGGCCATTAGAAGACTCATATGAGGGCAGCAAGAAAGATGGCTTTTTCGATCTTGTCAAGAAATAACTCCATAACATATGTAACGTTGCATCCTCCTAAGCTACGGCCAACAAGAATCACTTGAAGATCAAAAAATGGATTGTGTGATCATCAAAATTAATCACATCAGTAGCTTCTTGTGTTTCTCTTGATCTGGTAGAGAATGTTTATTACATTGAGATATGATGCTTGGTTCCAGTTATTAGCAAAATAGGTTGCATAAAAATCTTACTCAAAGAAATCAAAGTGTGAGTGTGTGTAGACAACAAGCCTAATGATTAAAAGGGTTAATGGCATGGCGTATCTAATTTAGATGAAAGAGTCTACCTTCTAGCATCAGCACAAGTGGTTTGAGCTCTTGAACTTCACTTTTGCTACTTGAAAGACATCCCTTTTCAGGAGGAATTGTAATGATGGTTGTAATGAAGGGGACCTAAAAGAGAGAAAGAGAAGGAAGAAGACTGCAGAAGAGAGAGAAGAAGAGAGCAGAGGAGAGAGAAAGACTAGGAGAAGAGAGAGAAAGATAGGAAAAGAGAGAGAAAGAGAGAGAAAGAGGGGAGAGAGAGAGGGGAAGCCATGGGAGGTGAAGGTGAAGGTGAGGAGACAGATTTGTATTTATCAAATGGTGCCCTAATCAGGTCCTTGTACACCTTAAATACCCCATTAGTGTAACCAGGTATTCGCATGTGCTAATCTCGTGTAAGACCCTCTAATCCCCATTCTTTACATTCCATCACGATGACCCGGAAGGTTTTTGCCCTCAAAAACAAAAAGAGGACTTATTGGTATGGCTAGGTGGGGGGTGAAATCTTGTGGAATAGTGGCCTACAAGCATGTATGCAGTGTGAGAATGAGGGAAGAAGGTAAGTCAGTACAAGGATAGGCACCAATTCCAAACAAGAAGGGCTGGACAACATTGGATAGCATGCTATCTCAAACCAACCTTGCAGTGGAAAATTGATCATAACTTGCCAAGGGCAACTCCAACGAGACGTTATGCATGTCAAAACAATGCTCGTTGAGCATACTTTCAACCCAAGTAGGTCATGCATGGGTGCAATTAATGCAAGCCCAAAACTGTTCGAAAACAAATGGCTATATATTGCAAAACAGGCCCAATCATGCTGTCCCGATCAGGCCTGCAATGGAAAACTGATCATAACTTGCCATGGGCAACTCCAAACGAGACGTTTTGCATGTCAAAATGAAGATCATTGAGTATACTTTCAGCCCAAGTAGGTCATGCATGGCTGCAATTAATGTAGGCCCAAAACTATTCGAAAACATATGGTTGTCTACTACAAATCATGCCCAAATCGAGTTGTTCTTTAGCCAAGGTTGCCACCTCAAGGTGAGGGGACTGCACTAGGGGAGTTCTGATGTAGATAGAGCTTTTTTTGACCCTTGTGATCAAATGGATAACCTGCATGGTAAGTATCACTAGCAAACAGGTCATCCATGCAAGCATGATTCTCTATACTACCACCGGGGTCAAATGGAAAGTGGTTATCCTTTCCATGCATTGGGCTACCATCCACAAGTAAAGCTAGAATGGTCAGTACCACTAGCTGTTGCATCAAGTCTGCCATAAGCATCATATGATTAAGCTCCGTCTGCGCTTGGATGCTGTCAATAACACATGGGGCTGCATAAGCTGAAAAGTGTATTGCATCAACCCTTATATGTGACATGTGTACAGACTGAAGGGTCTCCTGAAAGGACATGTTTTCTTGATCCGTAATATGAGCATGATCTTTAAGATCTACATGATCTTCTTTCTTGAATGAAAGTTTGTTTTGCTTTGGACCCACATCAAAATGGCCTTCAGCAAGATCCATCCTATCCTTGGCATAATGATATTCCAATACAAATAGGAGTTTTGCATTATGTGCTCTACATTTGTCTTGATGATCACAAGATATTGGCTTAGCACATCGATAACATAAGCCCGCAGCATGCAGTTCCTGTATCGTATCACTAGTAAGGTGTCTAATGCATTTAGCCTTAGATAGCAATCTACACACATGCTCATCACCACTGGTTAGCTTAGTAATAGTTCTGACATGTTGCTCATAGTCATCTTGTTGCTCGTGTACAACAAATGGCTGCCAATGACCATAATGCTCATGCTGTCCATATGGAGGGTCATACCAATGTGGCTGCTGCTCATAATGATACTCATGATGTCCATACTACATTTGGTGATAATAGCCCTACTGCTCATGTACGTCTATTTGCTGCTGACTATTACCAAAACTTTGGTCATATTGTTGCCCATAAACATGTTGCCCAAGATTGCATGATGACTGTCCAACATGACTACATTGGGGTCCTTGCATCCTAGACTGACCATAAATATGATGAGTGGCAAGTCCATGAGCATATGTATCGGTATGATGCTGGTCATAATCACTGGCTTGCTACTCCTGCATTGCATAAGAAACTCCATATGCATACTGCTGAAAATATTCACAATCATCATATGCACGTTGACCATAAGTAGGCACATGCAAATGGTCATGGTACTCATAATGTCTGTGAGAATGCCCATACATGCCTTGTTGACCAAAATGTCCATGGGTGCCATACTACCCATGCATTACATGTGGGCCAAACTGATTATTAGGGCCTTGTTGCCCAAAATTTCCATGCTGCCTATGCAATACATGCGAACCAAACTGAACATTGGGGCCTTGCTACCCAAAATTGCCATGTGCATGCTGCCCATGTGCACCTGTATTAGGGCCTTGCTACCCAAAATTTGCATTTTGCCCTTGCATATAGCTTCCACTACGCGAGGAGCTACTATCCCAAGGATGGTCTGGAAGGGTTCGTCATGGGCGAGGGGAGGATGAGCTCATCATGTTGTATAGAGGGATCGCCCAACTCATAGGCGCTATGGGGAAAACCATGGGTGCTACCGGTCATGGGTGAGGGGAGGATGAGCTCATCATGTCACGTAGAGGGATCGCCCAGCTCATAGGTGCTATGGGGAAAACCATGGGTGCTATCAAAACCTTGCTGGCCACATTCCATCTCCAAGGGGGAAAGGTGGTTGGTCTCATGGGGAGGACCATGCTCCTTGGGCTGAGCTGAGGAGGGTGAGAGGGTGGAGATGAGGGTGCCCATGTGCTCTAGGAGCAAGTCCATCTTAGCCATCATCTCGCTATGATGCTGATCTTGGTGGTTTTCCACCTCCCTATGGTGGTGTTCCAGCTCTCGATGTCGCTCATCATGATGGGTCTCATGTTGACATAGTGTGTCGTTAAGCATAGCAAAATGGTCCGTCTTGGGGACCCCTTCTTCAATCATATCTTCATGATCCTCTTGGACAGAGCTAGGATCATTCATAGAGGCACAAGAGTCCCTTATTTCATGCTAGAAGTCCTCTTGGGCCTTTGCTTTTCCCTTGTGGCCTGCCATCCTAAGTGCAGTCCACTAGACCCCTGTTACAGAAATGGCAATATCTTGAGCTAGGAAGCTCTGATCACTGAAATTTCTAATTCAAATTAAAGCGCTCTTGATCCCCTCTACAAGGCTATGTAAAAATATCTCTGACAGTAAATGATCAGGGCTTTGTTGTAATTGACTTTTGTGGGCTAACTGTTGCCTGTCCCACAGTACCTCTGAGCACAAAATTGGGCGTATCTCCCAAATCTTAGGGCAGAATGGGGATATTTTTGGCTTAGATCAAAGGGGATGATACCCTCTTTGAATGGAGCTATGGTTTTTGTGCTCAGTCACACAAGAAGGCTTTGTTGTAATTGACTTTTGTCAGTAGTTCCTTGAGTCTTCATCCCTGCAATACTTTGCAACTTCCATGCATCACTGTGTATGGGAACCATTCCCAATATGAACCAAGTCTTTGTTGATTAGGGCTAATACATTGCCAACAAGAGCATAACCTTACTCGACATTACATCTCAAGACCAATCATGAGCATCATTACCAAGATTGCCAATCAAAGGCATAGCCATACCCCGTGAGTACCATTGCCACTTACATAAACATCTTCATACTAGCATAAGCATATAAGTGCCACTATCAAGAGAATCAAAGTGCCAAGCCTTTTGTTACTTCAGAATCCTAAGCTACATATGCTTGCTGCTGCAAAAATGTCACAAGTCAAGTAGTATGTCAGGAGGCAAAATTGTTCTTGCAGAAGGGAGGATCAACCCCAACTTGTGAAGCAAGACAATGAAAGTGGAGTCAGCAAGATGTGTGATACTGTCTTTTCAGCACTCCTCGCGTGCAATAATTGTGCCCTTGCTTGCCTTGACATGAATTATATCTGTCCCAAATGCTTCTAGAAACTCTAAAATGAGTTTCCACCCCATGTACAACAACTATTTCTCTCCTCCAACTTATTCACAGGAAATCTACCATTTGCTCTTTCTAACTTGAGCAACTTGGCTACATTGAATGTCAATGGTAATCAACTGTCAAGCAACCTTCCTAATATATTTGCTGAGTTAGAGCTTTTGACCACCCTGGATCTGTCAAACAATGACTTGGATGCTGTCCGTCAAAAAGGTTTGAATCCTTGTGTTGAAGCTCCAGCTTCAAAGCATTGACCTGAGTAATGGACTCTTGCAACTCTTCTTTCTAATGAATCCACTTCTGTCCAAGCATCATTGGAAGTTGCTTATCTAATAATGCACATGAGGAGGAGGAGGAGGCTGACGAATTTCCAATTCAGATCATCACACGTTTTGGCCATGGCTGCTGCTGCTGCTACTGCTGCAAGGGCCTAGAACACAGAAGCCACTGGGGCATTGGAATGTTTCACCACTGGGCATCCCACAGTCCATCAGGATGGACAAGATAATGATTATGGCAGAGAAGGAACAGCTAGCATGCAGAGTACATGTTCAGGGTAAGGCATAAGGGCCTGCTCGAAAAGCACTCCTTTGTACCTAGGACGGCAAGGCGGAAGAGCTCTAACAAAAAAGAGTATCTGAAAGGGATTATAGTGTACATTGAAATCATCAAATCCTTTCTGTCGTCAGATGAAAATGGAGCCTAGCCAGATCTGTACATACTCTGGTGTATTGGATTGTGCCATCAAAACAGTGAAGGTAGAGGGTCCCATGGCAATGTACAAGGGCTTTGTACCGACAGTAATGAGGTAGGGCCCATACGCAGTAGTTCTGTTCGTGACTCTAGAGGAAGTTCTATGCATACGGCATCTAAAGTTAATACACCATCAAATGAAAGCTCATCTCCCTACAGGTCCACTTCACATCATCCTTCTTCATCACTTTGCAGGTCTCAAAGTTGAAAACAAGCTACCATTTTTGTCTCCTTGCATCCAGATTTGGCCAAGCCTCCTACCATAGCTCTTGTGTGTCTTCCAAGAAAGCTGCCATCTCTCCCTGTGTACCTGAAAAGTAGGGTTTATTGTTGGAAAATGAGACTAGATTTGAGGGAAAGAAGAGAGAAAGGAAGGATCAAGAACTAAGCTCTGATACCAACTGTAATGAAGGGGACCTAAAAGAGAGAGAGAGAAGGAAGAAGATTGCATAAGAGAGAATAAGAGAGCAGAGGAGAGAGAAAGACTAGGAGAAGAGAGAGAAAGATAGGAAAAGAGCGAAAGAGAGAGAAAGAGGGGAGAGAGAGAGAGGGGAAGCCATGGGAGCTGAAGGTGAAGGTGAGGAGACAAATTTGTATTTATCAAATGGTGCCCTAATTAGGTCCTTGTACACCTTAAATACACCATCAGTGTAATCGGGTATTCACATGTGCTAACCCCGTGTAAGACCTCTAATCCCCATTCTTTACAATGGTGCGTTGCATATGGAGGGTTCTCAATGAGAGAGAGAGGGTGCATTATGTCAAGGATTGACATCCATTTGCCGAAATCATAGTGCAACCAGTTCTAATCTTGTCACTTGTTGATAATTATGCAAGGACAGGAAAAATGCTTGATTTACACAAAATTTTGTGAGGTAGCTCAAGATGGAAGAATATGAAACCGACATCTTGGCAAGAGCAATCATGCGAGTTCAATTAGTGGTGTGTTAGGACTTGTAAGTCCGAATTCCAAAACCCTACCAACACTACGTTCAGTAAACAACTTGGAGCGGAAGGCCCATGCCGCTAAAAATGAATTCTAACCTACACTAATATGTGGATGTAACAAAAGGAATTATGACAATGCGATTAAATTAAGTGACTCAGTAATTAGGATTAATAGTTGGTTATAACAATGCCAAGCGTCGTTACTTATCAATATTCACCAATCACAGTGATCATTTGCAGGGAGGCTAGCAAGGTAGTCCGTGAGAGGCTTGACAAAGTCAGCGAGGGAAGTGACGGTGTCTGCGACCACTTTGTTGTTGCCGTTGGAGGTGAGGTCGAGGGTGGTGACAGTGCTGCCATAGCCTCGGAGGAAGGTGGCGATCTTGTACCAGCCCCAGGCTCCGTGCCCGAGCCCATGCACCAGCACAAAATGGTGACCGTCGGCAGGATTTGCTGCAGGGCTTCCTCCTGCTACGGCTATCTGGGATACCGGCAGGTGATGAATGTCAACTATACTAATAAGTGTGTTTAGCAAGCACTCGGGCTGATCAGGAGTTGACTAGGATCAATGGGAATTAGTCGATGAAGTCGATGATGAGTGATAAGGATCTACGTTGTGAATATGCAGGTAAGGTACTCACGAAACTGTTTATGATGCAAAGCGTGAAGATCAAGGGGAGGAGTGGATGACGTTAGGCCATTTGAGAGACAGAGAGAGAGAGAGAGAGAGAGAGAGAGATGTGGCTAAGCCTGCTCGGGGGACCTGCTTGATCGCCTTATGAATATATAATTGCAGCCTTGCAGGCAGAGAGAGAGAGAGAGAGAGAAGGGGGGTAGAGTCAACCTGCCGGACCATGCCGTATAGTCCGTCTACTACATGAATAAGGCCAATGACAGGGACGTGATGAGAAACGTGAATGATCCCTGCAGGTGGCATAGACATTTTGTGTGACTGCTTCGATGTGCATTGTGGCGACCGAGGCATCTAAATCTTCCAAGTTCCCACCTGATCGGGTTCGGCAATTTGTGGGTCAACTCCCCTTGGTTTGTGATGGCTGGTCAAACTCTTCTTTATCCAAATTCCAGGAACCAGGCCGAGCCTCAGCGCTATGTACCACGGGGTGGGGAGAGTCGGGATCAACGGTCGAGGGCGAGTGTGGGTCGCGGGGATGATTTGGGCCGCTCCTTTTTGGCTAAAGTAAACTTGTCCACAAAAGTAAACCTAGCCCCACATGTAAACCCAACCCGCCATAAAGGTGGGTCGTTAGAAAAAGTGGGTTGTTAGAAAAGGTGGCGGGTCACGCATCACGTGGATGGGGCCCGCGATTTTTGCCGAGGCACATTGCATGGGACAGGGTAATCACGACAACGGAAAGGGATACGACAAATTCAATGGATATGGTGGGGCTTAGGTCATATGCAAGGCAAAGCAAAGTTCAAAGCTATAATCAACATGTGCCCTGTTAGGCTCCTAAATAAAGTTTTCTCTTCCAATGACAAAATCATCCAATGTAACTCATGTTTTGAATTAGCAAGAGATAATAGCATTTGCAAACTAACCTATGTTAAAAATGAATGGAGGAACTTACTAACTTGCATAGGTTTTTGGAGAATAAACATGTAAACTTAATGAAAATGTATGACATGGGAATACAGTTACTATATTATGTATGTGAAAAAACAAAACCCAGATTAGAATATGTCAATTGTTTGCATTGATTAAATATCACATTTTTTTCCCCAACAAAAAAACTTCCTCAAAAATGAATGCCCTCTCTAATCTCAATAAGCGAAGAGTGAGATGTTTTCATTGACAAGTTTTTAATCCACGACTTAAGCCAAGGATGTATCACCTTTTTGCACATAATGTCCTCTTTAACAGCAAATTCTAGGTTGCTAGTAGTGAAAGAGAAGTATCCTTATGCAACATGTCAAGCAATTGACTATTAAGTAATACATTCTTAAGTTAGAGTTGTAAATTCCTTATCCTCATCTTCTTTTTGCGACATATAAAGAGCCATATGCATTCATTATAAAATACCAAATATTGTGTCAATGTGCTAATGTTTGAATGAAGGTTCTTACTCAACCTCTCTATTTGTTACCAATGATATTCTTAAGATAAGCATATTGAGATTTATAAAAAATTATCAACTTTGGAAGCCAATAGAAGTTTACAACCTCTTCATTGTGACCATCTCTTCCAAAGGTCTTTAGAGGTTCCTGAACTTACTTTTACAAGTATACGATACTCGTACTAAGTCCTCCCTTTATATTTTAGAATGATATGAGCATACCACTTTGCATTAAGGTACGCTCAAAAAAACATCCACCCACCCACCAACATTTATGTAGACCATACGAACAAGGGCCACACCGTTCTATTGAGCTCAAATGCGCAAATGTCTTGTTTTTGATCCACCAATCACCCCTTAGCAACCATTTAATAACCCGAGCCGAACTATATCCATTGAATTTGTCGTATTCCCTTTCGTTGTCATGATTACCCTGCCCCGTGCAATGTGCCTCGGCGAAAATCGCGGCCCCCATCCACGTGTTGTGTGACCTGCCACCTTTTCTGACAGGATTGGGTTTACTTTTGTGGATGGGTTTACTTTGGCCAAAAAGGAGCGGCGGCCCAGATCGTCCGTGCGATCCACACTCACCCTTGACCGTCGATCTTGACTCTCCCCACCCTGTGGCACATAGTGCTGAGGCAAGCCGAGCTGCAATGCTTGAAAATTGTGACACTTTCCCATGTTACCCTTTGGTCCCCTTGAGGAGGCTACAATGCTTACGGTCTCCAATAGTAAACCAATGTGAGGTTTTTGGGCTTTCAGTTTTGAAGGCACACTATACTTAATTTAATAGTGTTCACAATTTTTTTTTTTGTAGTAGATATAAAAACTTTTAACTCAATTTTAAAGGGATTTTTTAATAAAGCTATATTATTTACCACTTTTATAACTATTTTTTTAAAAGATTTCAACACTTTAAACCTTCTTCTTTAAGTTTTGAAGGTTTTCTTGAAACTTTTGCAAGTCGCTTTACATTAAACCTCGATTTTTTGTGAACACTGCACACTTAAAAGTATTTCATGGATTGGAAGACCTACCTTGGTGTCAAGATCATGTCTTTCTAAAGTAAATTTCAATGTTTCTTTCTAAACTAAATTTCAATTTTTTCTATATTATGATATAATGATAGTTCTAAATTCCAAGTTTTTCCAAATTACAATCTCTTCTTTAAATATAACGATATAAGAAAAAGTAGGATGATATCTATTATTGGAGGCCTCACCTTAACTCTTCAGAGTCTAAGGCTAGTGTGAGGCTTAAGAGTTGAGCCTTGAGCTCGAGCATAAACAAACTCTATGTCACATTTGTGATTCGAAGTGCTAGTTTTTGTAAGAAGCTGGGAATGAGGAATTTAGTGTATATTGCCATGTCACACTGACATTGGTATAAAAGGAGACGACATGTAATTTTATGTTATCTTTTTGACACATTAATACAATTATAGTCTTTCTCTCCAATCTTGCTCACAGCTTCTATGGCTTCTCCCTCTTTCCAGTCTTTCTCTCTCTTCTGTAGTCTTCTCTCTCCTCTTTCTCTCTCCCTAGTTCTCTCTCTGACAAGTGGTATCAAAGCATTGGTCTTTGATCCATTCTTTTCTTCTATTTACAGTCCTATTTTCCTCTATCAAAATCAATTTCAGACAAAAATTGTACAAGACAGTGACTAGTGGAGTGCTGCAGATCATCTACAGTTAGTAAGAGACTACATCTGGAGATATCCAAGGTCAGATATGGCGGAGGATGGCTTAAATGACAGGTCGTCACATCAAATTTTATGCAAAATTGGAGGTAATTAGGATAAAGAAGAGTTAACCAGGCTTAGTTTGGGATTAAACTATGGTTACTTTTCAAAAGAGGTCTTCCTTTCCTCTTTCTCCAAGCTTTTGCCAAGCTTTCATGGAGTTTGCAGCAAATATATTCTCCTAGCTTTCAGCCATGAGGTTTTTATAGGCATTTCATGCTGGAAACTTTCTTTACTCTTCATTCTTAACAAGTGGAGTACCATTATTGAAGGCTTTGAAGAGGCTTTAGGGAGCAAACTTTTCTTCTTCTTCTTCAAGTCTTCTTTCCAGCATCTATGGTGTTTTCAGCAACATCTCCAGGAGCACATTGCTGCTCTTGAGGAGATACAAGCAGAGTTCGGCAACCACTACACACAAGCTGCCCTTGTGATCCTGAAGGGGACACCAAAGGCAAATGCATCAGCCTAGGGCACTATAAACCCTGAGATAAATTGCACGGGAGCTGATCTAAGTGGAGAATCCTCATGCTCCCTTAGCTCATCCTTAACCATTGCAACCTCTCCTTCCAAAGCTACATTGGCAGAGGGCTATGATTTTTTTTTTTGGAGATTCAGCTTCACTTGACGGAATTTTCAGAGATTCAGGCAGATATACTTTCGAACATATCTTCATCTGACATGTCATCTCCAACACACAATATGAACCCTCGAGGCTTCCCATTTCTTACCATTGAATGCAGCAAATCTTCAGCCACAATACCCTTGCTGACTCCTTGGGGATTGACTTCAACAATTTGATGCCCACTTTTGACGGCAACAGGCTTATTAGCAAGAATGCTTTTCAAACGGTCTAGTAGTTTCTTTGATTGCCAGGAGTTCATCGAGCAGTATTCCGAAATCATTAAGTTCAAGGAGCATAGTCAAGCCTGTGGGAGTAAAGCTAGAGAGGAGGTTCATCAAGCAGTACTCCGACATCATCAAGTTCAATAGGTGGAGGGGTGTGCAGAAGAACAACTGGTAAGTCATCAATCAAAGTTGGCACATTCTGTTCTCAATGATGTTTGGGTCTCTGTGACATCTGGAAGCGAAGACTACTCTTTCAAGCACATGTGAAAGAACCAGTATGAAGAGAACCTGTTTTGATTCGAAGATGATAGGTTTGAGTTGGATATGCTTAGAGAATCTACTATTGTTACCATAAAACACCTGGAAGAAATGATGGAAATGATATAGCAAAATGGCAAGCAGCAAAAGCAATTACAGTTGGAGTGTTTGATAGCTCTGCATATGCGGTGCATTGAATGCATCTATGGTGATTGATTTGAAGTGGTCAATAGTTTGAGGAAGCATTTGCCACTTGTTTTACCCATCATATTGAGCCGTCTTAAGGTAACACAACTTGGCTCTTCATAAGTAGACTGCAGGAGGAGTGAGAATGGTTTCTTTTGGTGTGAATGGTTTGGATGCACAATTATCTACTTCATAAGCACCTGATGTATGTCTCAACTACACGCCTGTGCAGAGTGTGATCACTATGATCAAGTAATGCAATTGAAGCTTCCTCAACAGCGGAAGAAGCATTAACTAAGGCAACTTTAACTTCCACTTTTGACAACCTCTCCTGCAGATTTGAGATCTCACACTCTATCTTCTGCATCAACATCATCTTGAACGTCTTCACAACCAGATTCAGTAGCACTTCATTTTCCTCATCAACAATCTGATTGTTGCTGGTCATTTTTCCTTGGGACACAGGCTTGATCTCAGAAGGAATCCAATTCGATGATCTTCAGAGTGACTTCACGGAAGGTTTATAGGGCGAGGAATTGAAGCAACAACAAAGATTCAAGTTGCCTTTTGTGCTCATCTAGCTCACCGTGCATTTAGAGCAGCTTCATTGTAATGTTCACTTGCACCCAGGAGCATGCCTTCAACTCCATTTTCATCATCATCCACTAAATTTCTCCTTGTCATCATAGATCTGCCATCTCTCCCATGATAAGAACCAGTTGGAGAAAGCACGGTATCGACAGTGGGGAATTACTGACTCGATTAAGAAACATTTTGAGTTCATCAAGGACTGCATCGGGACTGCATTACTAGATGTTAGGGGTGGGACACTTATTTCTTACGAGGGCAGAGTTCAGCTTCTGGAGATTGCCCAAGTTTCTGATGAGCATGTTGGCTGTGTATTCATAAGGGCTCAAATTGAATCCATCTCTCACTCCAGTCACAATGCAAGAATATGCAATGTTGGATTTGCAATCGGTACCATGACCAACTTCCCCTTCCACTCAGGGTGCTACATTAGCAGTTGTTCCATTGCGAGAAGTTTCAGGCTGATGCCTTGAAAAACATCAGGATCAACTCTAAGAATCACAGTCTTATCTACTAATTGTGACTTCAACTCAAGTGTCTCCTCGTGCTTCAGATTTCAGAAAGGAAGTATATGGCATAGTTGGAGGTATGGAAACCAATCAAAATCTACATTAAGAAGCCCTGTAGGATCTCTTCGCGGACAGGAAGTGCTCGATAAATCTCTAAAGTTGTAGAAGCCATCATAATACCTGTGTTTAAGACCTGGAGGAACAAACACAGACGGAGTGTCTGGGAGAGACCCATTGGCAACGTAGGCCCAGGTGAAATGGGGTGCAGAATATCTGCTGGTCTCTCTCTTGATGGGGTGTAGAATATCGTCTCTCTCTCGTTGTCTCTCTGACAAGATAATCGAAGGGGAACTACTGAGGTAAGGTGCAGTAGTATCTCTCCAACGACTGGGATCCACAAACTGAAGTAGCAATTGAGGAAAGAATGGAGAGTTTATAGTCAAAGTTTGATGATTAGAATGATGGGATCAGCATGATCAGCAACATCAAGTGCTTTCATACAGAGGTGACATAAGAGAAGTCAAGGACCATGTTCATCTTTGGCACATCATATGGTGGTGCATACATTGTGGACCTTTCACAACTTGTATTCTCTACAGTGTCTCAAACTGTGAAGGATTTCCAGTCAGTTTTTGGAGATCAAGTAGCATATGCATCAGAACTTGTTCTTTGGGCTTCAAATGAAATGACAAACTTAATGTTGGCTACTTTTCACAGAGTTGGAAACAGGAGGAGATGGTCTACCAGCTTCACATCTTTGTTCAGAGGGTCTATCTCCAATGTTTTTTTTTAATGTCCAGTTCTGCAAGATCCAGATCAGCAGTTTCAATGTATGCTTGTGCTCTTCTGTATAAAGCTTTAACATTCTGTGAGTCCATCTCAAGCACTTTACTACATCCTTTTGCAGCTTCCTTGTAGTCTCTCAGCTTTAACTTACGGGCAGCATTGTTAAGATAGCAGCTCACTTTAACAGTTTTGGCTTGCTTCTTTTGTTCATTTGAGAAAGAACTGTCATATTCAATATACTTCACTGCCTTCTCATATTTCTTGGAAGCCCTGGCATACTTCCCAAGCTTGTACAGTGCATTTCCATGAACCAGCTTGGTGGAAGAGTTTCCAAGCATCTCCACAATTGACAGAGCCATGTCATGTTTGGTCAATTCATAATCAGACTCTTGGTAAGTCAAGGTTGTGGAAGAGTTTTCACAAGAAGGAGCCTTTGGAAATGGATCCCCATAAGCATCTTGTGCCACAGGTGATGACTGGCTATTTTTCAGAGCAACATTTGCACACCTAGGTGAAATCCCAGCCTTTGCCTTTGTGTTTTGTCTCAGTGGAGCTCCTTGAGACAGTATCCACCTTGACCTCATTGACCTTGCAAGGTCTCAACTTCTTTGAACCCTCAAAGGTAAGTCCATCTCTAGAAGGGTCCAAGCTGTGTGAAAGGGGGTAGACAAGTAATGCAGCCTTGCTGATGCTCATCAAACAATAAGATTTTGAAAGCAACTTGACTACAATGGCAGTTGAGATCAATAGCTTCTGCTCTATTGAACAAGGTTGGCTTCAAACACAAGCTAATATTGACAAACTTGGAGTTTTAGTTGATCGGTGTATTGTTCTTATGAAGGCGGGCATAGAAAAAAGAGCAAGGCTTGAATCAAATGCTTATGCTTATGGCCAACATATATATGTTGATGGTACACACTATGATTTGCATGCATCTTATGAATATGAATAGCAACAACATGCAAATGAATATGAGCAGTATGCAAGGACATCTGGACAGCATGTTAATGCTTATAAACATGATGTACCATGTCATAATGCAGAGTATCATTCCATTGAACCTTGGCAGCAGAATGGCTATTATGGACAACATGCTTATGCTTATGAGCATCCACCTCTTCAGCAACATAGTTATGATTATACTTGTGAAGCTCTCTTAGTTGAGCAACCCAATTCTTATGGACATGACAATAATGGTCATGTTTATCAGTACTCTTCTAGCTTGATCAGCAGCAAGTTCATAACTACCATGGTACTTCATATCCCAATCAGTTCATACCTCATGATTACCCAAATGTAATGATGAGTTCTTTTCCAAGTGCTGATGAAGAAGAAGAGAACAATGAGCAAGCTGAACAACAAGATTTGGATAATGAACAACATGATCAACAAGAGGATGAGCAAGAAGACCAAGAAGATGTACAAGAAGGGAACAATGAAGAGCAAGATGTACAAGCTGATGGCATCTTCGTTGATGAATCACATGAGGCACTTACAGATGTAGATGATTATGCTGAAGGTTTTAGACTCTTAGAGAAACCTCTTGATGATATTCTTGAGCATCAATTTACACTTAATCAAGGTTTACAATAGCCATTGAACGCATTTGATAATGAGTACCTTGATCATGGTTATGATGACTGGCACATGTCCGATGATGATATAATACATGATTTGGGCATACATGAATATGAAGATGGCATTGTGCTTCCCTATGATTCATGAGATTATGGATGTGATTATGGACTTGATTATGGGGATACTTCATCGTATCCATTTGATCCGGGTGGATTGGAGTATGTGGTTGAGGGGCATTCTATTCTCTTGGACAATCATTATGATGGAATATCTTTAGATCCAGGAGATTTTGAGCAGGATTTTGCACCTTCATTAGGCCAACGTCCATATTGGGGTTCAAAATCTTCATCTTTGAGAGGTTTATTTGGCTGAAAATTAGTCCATTTATCTCTTGTTCTACTGCAGTCAGTTTCTAGACAGCTTACTGTTTTGATTCGACTTCAATTTTGGTTTGATTACAAAATAAGGATATCTATATGGGTTGCAAGTATGTCCAATGAGTTTTATTTTGACTCATAGCACACTTGATTTGGATATGCCCATCACAAGATATCTCCATTTTACTACAGCAGGTTCTGTAGTAGACAACAAGCTGTCTATTTCTTGCAGGTGTCCTTTCTTGGAGTTATGATGGTTTAGTTTTCAGTATTATTATTTCAAAACGGATGCTCATATGGCCTATTCACTTTTCCACTTATGATCCTCTCCATTACTTAGTACAAACTAGTGCTTTTCCTATTTTTTGTAGCCCTTGTATCAGAGTAGAACTCTATTTCATCTATCATTTTCTAGTCTTTCAGGTTTGTTTTTTAGGACAAAAACTTTTGGGAAGGGATGGATTGTAAGAAGCTGGGAATGAGGAATTTAGTGTGTATTGCCATGTCACACTGACATTAGTATAAAAGGAGAGGACATGTAATTTTATGTTATCTTTTTGACACATTAATACAATTACAATCTTTCTCTCCCATCTTGCTCACAACTTCTATGGCTTCTCCCTTGTTCCAGTCTTTCTCTCTCTTCTGCAGTCTTCTCTCTCCTCTTTCTCTCTCCCTAGTTCTCTCTCTAACAGTTTTCACATGAGCTCCTAACCATGTCATCTATTTAAGTTGCACTTTTTGCTATGAAAGTTATGGGGACATATCTAAGCTCCATTCTAAGTGTCTAGCTTTCTTTTATTGGGTTCTCAATTCTCTCATGTTGACATGCAAATATTAGGATGGATATATTATAGATCGCCTTTTTTATGAGTTTCCCAAAGGTAATGTCCACAAAGGATATCTATTTACATTATCAACTAAAAACTGCAAACTTTGAGTTCCAACTTTCTTGTATCAATTTCTTATTAGACTTTTTCATTGATTAATCTTGGAAATTATTGGTAGATTTATCACAATGTAAACAAACTACAAGAACATGGTATGAGCCTCTCTTAGTGTCTTTTAATAGATTTGATATTTATAGAGAAGCCTAAGCTTCGAGCAAAAGTTATGTGAGGAGTCTTAAACTTTTTGGGGTGCATTCTATAGACTTGTCATGGTGTAAGGTGTCAATTGGGAAGAGCAAGCTTGATTTTGGTTTTCTATAAGAACACTAAAGGTAGTCTTCAAATTTTAGCTTTGCTTAATCCTATTCTATTTTTTCTACATCTATTTGCCATTTTCATATCTAAAAATGATCAATTCCAAGTTTTCGTCCCTATCCTTCAAAATTTGAGGTCTCCTTTGGAAAAGTTTCAATTCATTTCATATGAAACCTCAAATTTCCATGAACATTGATTGACAGCCAAATCCCAATCTTCAAGAAATTTTGAAGCTTGTGATTTGTAAGTTTTTATTGGCTTATTGTTTAATTTACTATGAATTTGTGCTATATTAGAGGTTGTATAAATTATTGCTTGTTTGATTGGTTTAGTTGTTAGAGTTCCACAATTTCACAATTTTAACTATTTTTTTGTGTATATCCTTGACGTACAATTTCTTCATGCTAATTAAGCATTTATAAACCTTGGAAATTTTTAAATATGAAAAGAGAATATGAACTTTTTCAACCAAGGTACTAAGGCTTCCATGTGGGAGGATGATGTGAGAAAAATAGCAACCTTAGATGGACCTTAGATATCACAATCAAGTCACCAAGTTGCCATGTGGTAGGATGACTTGAAACAACTCAATGCCATCTCGCATATGTGTACATACCACAACCAAGGTTCCAATGCTCATGGAAATACCACAAGTGATGCCATCATTCATGGAAAGTTCATGAGAGGGAAGCAATGATGGAATGTGAAATAGATAGTGTAATACAAGAGGATTGAGAGAGAAGCACATGAGAGATTTTAGTGGATATAATGAATGATACTATTTTTCTTTGTTATATTCACTTATATATGACTATAGAGTGCATACTTACGCAATGGATGCTTGTCCAGCTATTGACCATCAGTCTTCACTCCAATAGCCTCCCACTTAAGTCCAACACACCTTATAGGAGTATAAGAAGAAAGTGAAGATACTAGGCAATGCCCATTAGCATTCAATAGTGCGCAATATGCTTTGAAGGCAAACTCTATGCAAAACCCTCTGAAGGCAAACTCTTTGTGAGGAGACTTGTATGGTTATCATTTGTATGGACCTTGACAAGATCAATGCACTTTTTCTCAAACACCTCCATGATGGAGTGATACATTACCTCAATGTCCTTCATCTTTCCATGAAAGATAGGATTATGTGCTGATTGAATGACACTTTAATGATCACAATGCAAAGTAGCCATCTCTCTTATAATATCCAAGCCTCCCCCTAGATATATTGCAAGCCGTAGTGGGGCAATAACATAATTAGCCTCAGTGGTAGATAAAGTCATACGTGGCTATAATTGAAAGGTCTAAGAGACTACACCACTTGTGAAAGTGATGATAAAATGTGTAGAATATCTTCTAAAGTCTACACTCCCTAAAAAATCAACATCTACATATCTAAGAATAGATTCATCCTTCCTTCCAAAGCATATGCACATAGATCTAGTGCCATTCAAGTATTGAGTGATACTCTTTACTACCTCTTACAGTGCTTCTTGTCTTGGTTTGCCACATAATTGCTAATCACTCCTATTGCATAGGCAATACTTGGAATTGTAGTAACCACGTCATACATCAAGCTACCAATTTTGGATGCGTAAGGAACTTTGGCTATTTCATCAATTTGGTCATCTAACTTCAAGCTATTCTCTTGGCTAAGTTTCAAATATGGAGGTAATGAGACACTGCTTGACTTTCCCCTTTCCATATTGAAATAATCTAATATCTTCCCAATGTATTTCTTTTGAGACAAAAGGATACTCGATTTGTCTTTATCATGCTTTATATGCAAACATTCCTTAAGTCCTTCATATCAAATGTTTCATGAAACCTTTTCTTTTGTGCATCCATATAAATGATTGACTTCCATCAGCATGTCATCCACTAGAGAATCAAGATCATAAGGCTACCATTCCTAGCCTCCTTCCTACCCTTCCTAGTATATAGATACTAGTCACCCTTGAGATTGTAGAAAAATATTAAACTAGCATGATATAATTCCTTGAAGCTTGTTTCAAACCATATAAGCTCTTATGTGGCTTACACATGAAAATAGTACCTTGTGTTCCACAACAAACTTTTAGGTTGTTATATCTAAATGTCCTCATGCAAATCTCCATGAAAGAAAGTTGTCTTTGCATCCATCTAAATAAGCTACATGTCTTTCTTGGCAACCAATGCAAGTGTTGTGCAAAGGGTGCTCATAGTAACTATTGGTGCCGATATCTCATCAAAGTCAATCTCCTTCTCTTGCTTAAGTCCCTTGGCCACCAATCTTACCTTATACTTAGGCAATGTATCAGATGGAGATACCTACAACTTGTAGAGCTAGTGCATAGTAATCCATGTCTATCCTTAGGCAAAGAAACTAACTTGCAAATATTTTTTCATGAGGGAATCCATCTATGGTTGTATAGCCTCCTTCCACTTATGGCTATCATCCCTAGTCAAAGGATTAGCATAACAAGAAGGATCTTCACAATCCAGAATCATGACATAGTCCAAAGATGGAATGTATCTATCTGGTGGTATAAAGATCCTCCCAGATCATCATAAAAGTGGCTCAAAAATTAGAGCATGTGGTGCTTCCACCTTCCCATTGTGTAAAACATGAGGCATTCCTATGGTACTCTCACCTCAATATAGCTAGTTGTCCAAGCCATGCATCATGTGGAATATTTCGTATATACTATTCATGTGTTGGTTGTCCATCCTCATAAAACACTATCGTGTGGATCTCAACAATTTTAATGAATTTCATGTGCATTCTATCCTAATTAAAAATGATATCATGGCTATATAATACCTTCTTAAACTCAAGATACCATATGCAATATCCCATTTCTTTTGAATCTCAATATCTTAGGATGTTATACTTCATGGAGATAGGATCAATCTTACTTTGCTTGTCCTTAGGTAATTGTATAAATGCTTCACATCATGTAAGTGATTATAACTAGGCCTCTTTCTAGATCTTAACTCTTTAGAAATTTTCCATCTAATGGTTTAGTAGGAGACTTATTGATCAAGTGCACTACTATCTTTACAACTTTTGTTCAAAATCCATTAGTGGGACTAGCATTAGTGACACTAACATTAGAAGACTTATTGATCAAGTGCACTACTCTCTTTTCAGCTTCAATCCAAAACCTATTAGTGAGATTAGCATTAGAGATCATATTATAGACCCTTTCCTAAATGGCCCTATTCATATTATTAGCCACATCATTTTGAGCAAGATTTTTAGGAGAGCTATCAACTCTATGCTTCTCCAAAAGTTTGTAAAGGTATGAGAAGTGTATTCACCACCATTGTTACTTCTTAAGCACTTAAGCTTTTCTCTTGATTGATGATTGATTCTTTACAAATGCTAAGGACTTTAAAAATGCATCTATCACATTATCCTTCTTATTTTGAAGAGGGTAAGTTCAAAACTTCCTAGTGGCATCATCTATGAAAGTGACAAAATATGAAGCTCCACCCAATGAGACCATGGGTATATGCCACAAAAAACATAGTTGCAAATCTTTTGGGTAATATTTCATCTTAGAAGAAATCTTTAAGAAGATTTCCTAAAACTCTGATTGCTTTTCATATGCTTTTGCAAACATTACATTTTTTAGTCAACATTTTTAAAAAATAAAGTGACATTTCTCATTTTTAAAACTTTTACCATCCTGGTTATATTTTTAAATAGCTTATTTTTGAAATATGTTAGAAAATAAATAATAAGAGAAAAATCAAATTTTATAAGGATACAAAACTTACAAAATATTGTGAAGTCCTATTTAAGGATGGCAACATAATTTACTAATGGTCGATAAACTCTTAGTAACTTAAAAATCATGAAGATTTCAACATCTAGAAATAAAATAAACTAAGAAATATAAATCATCATAATAAGTACACACTTGCATTGTCTTTATCTTAAGTCAAATCGATTGTGTCACTACTTTCTACCCATTCATCCAATCAATTGGATGATCCATCCTTCTTACTGGTATCCAAACTAAGATTGCTTTCATCTAAATATAGACCATGCTTTTCCACATTCTAAACTTTGCTTCCAATGCATCTATTTCTCTTGGGTTTTTTGTGATCATCTTTTTAGAAATGAGGGATTTTCTCTTTTTCAATTTAAATAGTTGACTTTCTTAGATATCCAATCTTTATAATGGAGAAACTATATACTAGTATATCTACCTCATCAAGTTTGAATGTATTTATGTATGGAATTAAATTGAAATGTACTTGAACTTAAATCATAGGAGGGTAGTTTGGTAATCATATAAGGATTTGATCCTATCCATTACTATTAGTGCTACTTGCGAGTGTGTGGATTTAGGTGACCAGGTGATCCCTAGGTTTACCTTGCAAGCAAAGCATCCAATCTCATCCCATGAGGATCGGCCTATGGTTTCATAAATGACACAACTACGGTCTCTAGTAACAGTCTAACATCAAGGTAAGATAGTTGCTATTATGGAAGCCGTTAGAAACTCAAAGCTGCCAAGCACTACACTTGGTTCAATGAGAGTGAGAAATGAGGGGGGATTGAGCATCAATCTACCCATCCATAAGACATGGTCTCACATCAGCCTCCTAAATTAATGCTTAGTAGGTCCTAAGACTCAACCCTAGGATAGTCACACTTTTCAGCCCTTTTCTAAACTTTAGAAAAAACCATTCAGCTAACTAGGTCCACCCAATTGTAGGATGGTTTTGCTAGAAAGATCATCCACCCACTTTCCATTAATAACATGGTGCATTTTTAGTTATCTAAGCAAGCATACTACTCACGCTATGAAATACATAAAAATAGCTTTTTAAATTAATCTTTACATAGGGTTCATTGTCACGTTCTTAAATACAAACACCAATATAATTCTTTAAAAAATATGATAATGCATATTATTGTCATTATTACAATTTCTTCAAAGAGCAAACCAACCTAAAAATTGGGTTGCTAACCTACCATGTTCATCCTAGGCCTTCTAATGCTATACCACATTGAGCTCATATAGGTTTTCTCCTTTATCTTAGGATTGAGATCAAGATTATAACCTTAGACTAGAGCCTTAATGATTCTCACCCATCGTAAAGGAGGACCTTCTTATACAGAGGACCATATGTACCTAAGCAGTGGTCGCCCACCTTAGGTAGTTTATATCCAACTCTAGGTGAAGAGTATCCTAGGTGTAGCCTTGGGGATAGCATCATGCCTCAATTTTGTCGACCTATTGAAGGCACGAGCATTATTAGAATCTTTTCATCAGTTAAGACAACTAAAATCAATCAAACAGATAATCAATAGTGAAAGGTGAGAAGGATCGAAGCTTGCACGCGAGCTATGGCGGGAGAGCAAGAGCAAGAAAGAGAGAGACAAGAAATGGGAACTCCAACAGTCACAATGTGTGACCGGGCCTTCCTTTATTTACTAGTCACTAAAAAATGAATGTAAAGAATAAAGTGACGTGACGGGCGCCCGCCACCTGCAGTGTGCAATGGCGGGTACTGTCAGTGTAGTAATACACGGGGCGGCACGGCGGAGGCGCCTTTACCCCAACAAATAGCTAGTCTTTTCTTAAAAAGGGTTTTTTTAATTAATGGAAATTTTAGTATTTTTTATTTAACCAATGAAATGCAACTCATGATTTTGGGTTTAACTTTATGTATGTGAACACACATTTATGAAACTAAGATGTCTACATTGATTTTTTATCAACTTGAAAAATATCAAAAGAGAAACTTACAATATATTATATACTTTTTACTAATTATGAAAAATATAAGCGGCATGATTTCATGCATAATCTATAAGAAAAATAGTTTTTCTAATAAGATTTCTAGGCTATGATAAAAAAATACTATTTTATTAATATTTAATAATATTTTAAAAGCTTATATAAGAGTTTAATCATTTAAAAATAAAAATTTAACATTTTAAATTATTATAGGATTAAAATATAATTTTTTCTTCTTAGATATTTTAAATTAATTTTATTACATTTTATATATAATTAAGTTCTTATATTATAATTTAATTTTTAAATCAATTTTCTATTTATCTAAGTCTCTTTTAGTTTTTACTTACTTCATTATAATTTTGCATTATATATACAAGTTAAAGTATATTTTTAAAATTTAAATGATCAATTTTAGATATATTTTAATATATTTTTCACTATGTTTTCTAATTTAATAATTTAGCAATAATTCAAAAGTTAAGAGAGATAAGGTGAGTTATAATTGCAATTTGTGAGAATTTTAACTATTAAAATTTGAGCAATACTAAAAATTTAAGATGTTTTTAAAAAATATACATGTCATATCCATGGTTGTATTCTCGATGTTTTGGTCAATCCATAGTCCTGTCGCATCAACGCCCTTGTGTGGGGCCATGGTAACTGAGAAACAATGTTAAAAAGAAAACAAATGGGTGCTATCTCCTCGTTTGTGAAAGTTACCTTGCCTTTCATTAATCTCATTCTTTTACTCTTGTGTTAGCTCTCATTCTCACTGTCTTAAGAATAATCTTCTCTTAAATGTGAGTTGAATTTGTGAAGAGAGGGCCCTCCTTTAAATAGTCTTTCTAGTTGGGGGTGTGCCTTTATTTGATTGATCCATTAAAGGGGTTTTTTTTCTTTGTTACCTACGAGGGAACTTTTGTTTTTATGTTGAGGTTTAGAAGGAAGAAAAAATCCTATAGAGCAAGGCAATCTTTTTTTGTTCTTTTCTTCCCAAGATTTTTTTTTTTTGGGGGGGGGGGGGGGAGGCAGCGGGGGTGGTTATGAACCTTCATGGAACTTCCAACAGTAACTTGTCATGAGTCATAGAAGCATTAATGGAAAGGCACACTATATATATATATATATAAAGAATTCTTTATATTCATAACATAGAAAGATACAATATTGATACACATCTCAAGACTACACACTTGTGATGCGGCACATATAAGGGTTCATCATTAAGCTTAGGGAATAGGGTAAAAAATAATGAACCCTTTGGATTTTTTGTTTGTAGATAGGTGGGCGAATGTTTGGCTAATCAATGGTGAAGAGTTTAGAAAATTGGGCAAATACTAAGAGAAATCTTGTTTTAAGCTATTTTTCACAAAATTTATGTTAAAATATGCAAATTTTTGTATATACGGGCTATTTTTAAAATTGTAAGCCTAAAAATTTATCCAAATGACCAAGAAAACCTCTGAAAAATAGCCCGTACGACTAAAATTTTCCCCTAACTTTTACCCTACTAGGAAATTACATGTAAAAGCACAACCCAAGCAAAGCTTTGAGTGACCTACAACTCCCTATATAGGTGCATTTGTGGAAAACCTCATGGTATACCTTCAAAGCCCTTATCCTTACACTCATCCCTGCTCAATGGATTGTTGTCCTCAAAAATTGATTTTCTTGACTCATTTCAAGGTCTTACACCTCATTCTATTAAGCTACTTAGTGTCTACAGGTCTTGGACTTGACTCATCAGTAGGGTCTTAAGGCAACCTTTTCTATCAAGCTAGTTAATGTTTATGGTACTACTACTCCGAGATCTTAACAAAGATTTTCTTATCAAGCTGGTGAGTGTCTACCCTCTAGAATATTATTATTATTATTTTTTCATCTAGTCCACCCTCGACTCAATTCCATTTGAGGAGTGGATACTTCAAAGGCATAACTTTATTTGGCTTGGCTCTTATGACTTTGCATGCCAAGCTTTGTATGCGTGATCCCAAGTGGTCATGCTATTGGGGTCAAGGCATGGTGGCTCAATTGTTGTTGTGTTTTGTTACACCTTAAGGGAGGTAGTCCTTCGGTTTGCTCCTTGTGTAGTTCCTCTCTTCCTTTGCACCTTTGCCTTGGGCCTTGAGGACTTGGGTCTCTTAGTTTGGTTGCCAATATGCTTTCCTTCATTGCCAAGTCAAGTACTTGGGCTATCTTCCTTGGTCTCTTTGCCGGATCTTGCTTGCTTGCCTTGCTTAGACAAACTAGTTGGTTTAGTCTACCTTTTCACAAGAAAGGTGCAATCTTGGTGTATGTCACCTCTTTGTTCTTAGCTTCATTTGGAGTTGAAGTTCTTTGAGGGGTATGGACTAAGTTGTTGCAATTATATGGGATTCTTGGTATCAAAAGTAGAGGTATTAGGTGGGGTCTGGGGTGATGCCCATGTTTGAAGTACTTGGCGCAATCACGGATTCATAGGATTAAGATGACGACTCCTTACACTACATGTAGCCTAAAATCCAAGATCTCAATCATTGTTAGAATTGAGTATGGTCCCAAAGGGTTTCATACCCAAATACATTCACCTTAAGAGTAAGTTGGAGAGTTTTCCAAGGCTCAACTAGCAAGGTTCCCTTCCATAGCATTAAGTTACCTTGGTTGGACCATATTGTGAGCACTCCCTCATGCTCTCCCTGCTGAGGCTTCATCATAAGTGTTTACCTCCTCAAGTCTAAGGGCATAGCTAATGACTCCATTATTGAAATGCACTTGGTTCCTACTTTGGTCTGATTCTGCTAGGATGGAGTGTGGGTTTACTTCATTCTTAGCCACAAGCTTAGCTTGGGAATTTTTGTAGACATCCTCATTCTCATCTCTCAACTTGGCTCTAGTGGCCTACCTCTGTTTCTTGGAATTTGGTTCGCTTTCTTCTCCTCCTCCTCATCCTCTTTCCTTCTTTTTTTTAGCCTTCTTTGCATAGATCTATCTTATGCTCCTCTTCTTCCTTCTCTTTCTTCTCTGAGTCTAACTCTTCTCCTATCTTCTCTTCCTTGGCCTTTATACATGGATCTAACTTATCTCATTCAGCTCTTCTAACTCAACTTTCTCTTGCCTCTCATATTTTTCTTTTGGCTTTTTAGCTCTCCACACTCTCTTAACTAAGTTGGGTCCTTTGACTCTTTCTACATGCTCATTCTTCTTCCTAGCTTTCTTCTTGTTTTCTTCTACTTGTTTCTTCTCATCTTGGTCTATCTTCTCCTTCTTACTCATCTTCTTTGCTAGCTCTATCTTTTCTTCCATCTCTTTTGTTCTCCTTTCTTGTCTCATCTTCTCTATGGCTCCATATAACAAATCTTTTTCTTCTTCTTTCCTATTATCTTCTTCTATCTCTTTCCATATTCTCATGATTCTCTCCTTCAACTCTCTTTCTAGCTGATCATCATTGAATGTATTAGGGTGGATTGCTTGTTGGGGTTTAGGTTGTCAGGTACAATGAGTTCTAAGAGCAAGACTGAGCTCATCCTCCCTCTTCTCTTCTTCTTTAGTTTGTCAGGGGATGAGGTGTTCTAATATCATCATCGAGCTCATCCACTCCCTTCTTTTCTTTTAACTCTTCTACCTTTTCTTATAAATCATTTTTATTCTATTTTTCATCACCTATCTCATTTTCTAAGGTTGAAGTGTTAGCTCCATGTATCGGATGCCCTACCCAAGGTAGTTTCTCCCCTCCTCGTAGTATGAATTTCCAAATGCTAGTCTTTAATCTAGAGCTAATTAGAGCCTCAATTTTCTTAAAAAAGCCTTGAAAAAAAATATTGTAGCAAATTTTAAGCCCATAGAAGAACTATTGGAAGCTAAAAAATGGAAGTATGCAAAGGTGCATGACATAAATCTCATGAGGACTCAAACGATAAGCTTACCAATGAAAATTTGAAGATAAAGCCTCAAATACCAAAGAAAAATGGATTAACTTGGATTTTGATGCTAAATTAGATGGAGCTAGTATACTATTGAAATGAACTAGCCTAAAATAAATTAAAGTAATAATAAATTCAAAAAATAACAATTGAATCAACAAGCCATAGCCATGCCATAGATGAAAATATATTAAATCAACAACACAATGAAGCCATAGCTAGATGATATCACATGTACAATGAGAATCTTGGATGAGAGGCTAGTGTAAGAAATCCACCTCTTGCTATGGTGGGCATTGAGTATTCACTCTCATTGTTGGTGTGGGGAAGGCAATAACCCTCAAGCTCCAAGAAAATGGACAAGTTAACACATGTGCTAAAAACATGTTTACAATAACAAAACTCTTGCCTTTTATACTCTGGTCCCAATTAATCTAAATTCTCCTAATCTAAAGGGGTACAAAAATTATTTTATTATAGTCTATCCCTAGTAACCCAAAAGTTTTGTCCTCAAAACTTGAAGACGAAAAATGCAAATGAATGGTAGAAATGAATAGAGAAGGTCCAATATTGGAGTAGCCTTCTCGAAGCCTCATCGAGATCAAACAATGAATTTCTAAAATTCTGTCCTAAATAGGGTAGCTATAGAAAATGGCCTATAACTTTGAATAGACATGTTAGATTGGTGCATATGAGGTACAAAAATGAAGTATACTTTAGTAGGTATCCATCCATGCCTTCAAAATACAATGTTGACGTTAGTAGGCCAATTATTTTGAATACATAAACTTTATACAGTAAGCTGACCACTATTCAATGGGCTAGTATCTTCTTAGAAAAGCCATAGAAATTATTCCAAATATGAAGCATAGTGCCAAGAAGATTATTCCATGGGCAATCCCTTCCATTTAATAAGATATTCCATGATAATACAGCTCCTTTAAAGAACCTTCTCCCACTTGCAACAATCTTCTCGGGTTCATAGATGACTAATCGATTCTTATAAAGGGGAGGTAATTCTTCAAGAACTTGAATATTAGGACCAATATGCTTTTTTAGTTGAGAGATATGAAAAACATTGTGAATATGGATGGGTGAATGCAAATCAAGTTGCTGGGCAAGATCTCCAACTTTTCTTAAAATTTGATATGGACCATAATAGCACTGATAAGCGAGCTTATTATGTCCACTTTTAATAGAAGCATAATGGAACTTAGGTACTTTCAAGAAGATCCATTTTCCCTCTTCAAATTCCACATCTTTGCTTATCATCAACATAATGTCTCGTAGTTGCTTGTGCTTTTCAAATATTTTTCTTACATTGCTTCATTAGTGCCTCCATCTTTTCTCGCTCTTCACTTCATCATGAAA
This sequence comes from Lygodium microphyllum, assembly GCF_053477565.2. Classification (NCBI taxonomy): domain Eukaryota; kingdom Viridiplantae; phylum Streptophyta; class Polypodiopsida; order Schizaeales; family Lygodiaceae; genus Lygodium; species Lygodium microphyllum. The sequence goes on along the minus strand of NC_141136.1, from coordinate 161,260,962 downwards.
CAATGCTAAAGGTACTTGGACCTTGTAGCCATATAAAGTCTCAAATGGTGACATGCCTATACTCATGTGGTATGTGCTATTGTAGCAAAAATCCACAAGATGAATCCAATGATCCCATGCATTTTGTGTGCCATGGTAAAAATGTTGCAACTAGACTTCCAACCACTTGTTTGACTCTTTCAGTTTGATCATCCGTTTGTGGGTGGTATGCAATACTTGGAGTTAAATTTGTTCCCATGGAAAAAAAAGGCTTTTCCAAAAATTCCCCATGAATTTTGTGTCTCTATAAAAAACAATCTTCATAAGTAAACCATGAAGTCTACAAACTCCTTCCATGAATTTATCTATCACTTATTTGGCTAAATACTAAACATTTACGAGTATAAATGGGCTGATTTGGTAAGAAGATTAACCACAACAAAAGTACTATTCCAACCCTACTTAGTGGTAGGTAATCCTGTAATAAAGTCCATGCCAATGTCAGTTTATTTACCATGTGGAATGGGTAATGGCAGGGATAAAGTTGACCACTAGGCAACAAATTGGAATCTTTATTCCGTTTGATATGGTAAGCTGTGCATCACATATTCTTTGATGTCTTTCTAAATTCCTTTCCACTAAAAGAATTTATGGAACTTATCAAAGGTTTTAAATAAACCAATATACATTCTCAAAGGAGAAGAATGCATCTCCTATAAGATCATTTGCTTAAAAGATGTATTAAACAATTTTTGTACCCTTTAGTTTAAGGGAAATTAACTTAATTGGGGTTGGAGTATAAAAGGCAAGAGTGTACCATTGTAAACATATTTTTGCACATTTATAAACTTCTCCATTTTTTGGAGCTTGAGGATCCTTACCTTCCCCACAAACATTGAGGGTGGATACTCAATGCCCACCATAGCAAGAGAGGGATTTCTTGTAGCAGTCTCTCATCCGTGATTCTCATTGTATCCATTTTCATCTATGGCATGGCTATGGCCATTTGATTTAATTTTTATTTTTTGAACTTTTTTATTATTTTAATTCATTCTAAGCTAAGTTTATACTTAGAAGGGGCAGCAAGTAACACTTAATGGCATAGAGAGAAAACAAGTGGAAGTAATCAATAAAATGAAGATAAAGAGAGAGATCAATGCATTGTCTTGCATTTTCATACTTTTCCTCTCAAAGGTGGATGAACATTAGCAATCTTCAACACTTAAAGAGCATGATCCATGTCTTTGTAAACTTTTCAAAGAGTTTAAATATATATTTGTCTCTTATATTATTACTGCCTAAGAGAGAACTGGACCATCCGTTGATTTCACACCTGACACTAAACCTATCAACAAATCCCCTTGCATGTTGTGAAAGTATGAAAGAGAAGAAGTGGAGAAATAAGTTAAAGACTTGTTGGAAATATGGTTTATTCAGTCTAGTCAATCACCCTTTGCTTCTCTTATACTACTTGATAAGAAGAAAGATGGATCCTACAAGATATGCATTGATTATAAGAACCTCAACAAGAGCACTATAAAGAACAGGTACCCAATCCCCCACATTGATGATTTATTATATAAACTCAAGGATGAAAATGTGTTAACCAAGATAGATCCTACAAGATGTCCATTGATTATAAGAACCTCAACAAGAGCACTATAAAGAATAGGTACCCAATCCCCCACATTGATGATTTATTATATAAACTCAAGGATAAAAATGTGTTTACCAAGATTGACTTGAGGTGAGACTACCATCAAATTAGGATGAAGGAAGGTGATGAGTACAAGACAATTTTTAGAACAGAAAGGGCTCTCTACCACTTCTTGCTTATGCCATTTGGGCTTTCAATGCACATGCTACTTTCTAGGCCCTTGTGAACAAGGTTCTACAACCATTCTTGTATATATTTGTCTTTGGTATTCTTTGATGATATTCTTATATATAGAAGGAACAGAGAGCATTATTTGTAGCATGTCGGTGCAATCCTTCTTACATTGAGACAACACAAGCTTTTTGCAAAGGAAAGCAAGTGTACTTTTTATTGCTAGCAAGGTAGAATATTTGGGTCATATTCAAGATGAGAAAGGAATTAGAGTGGATCCAAAGAAGGTAAATGCATTAAAGATTGGCCCATACCACAAAATTCTACTTCATTAAGAGGATTTCTCTAACTATCTTCTTTCTGTCAAAGATTCATCAAGAATTATGCCCATATAGCTACTTCTCTCACATTGATAGATTGAAGAAATATGCTTTCTTTTGGGATGTTATAGCCACGAAGAGCTTTGATGAGCTGAAAATTTTCCTTATTTTAACACCTATTTTAGTGTGCTTAAGACTTTTCTAAAGAATGCACCATCTATGTTGATTCTAGTGGTTGTGGTATTGGGATTGTTCTATGTCAAGTACATGGTGTTATTGCCTATGAAAGTAGAAAGTTGGATGACAAAGAAAGAGAACTCTACATATATGAGAAAGAAATGCTAGCCATACTTCATGCTATTAAGAAGTGGCATCACTACATTTATAACAGCCATTTCAAAGTCAAAAGTGATTACCGAATGTTGAAGTATTTTCTTTCACTTCATGCTATTAAGAAGTGGCATCACTACATTTATAACAGCCATTTCAAAGTCAAAAGTGATTACCGAATGTTAAAGTATTTTCTTTCACAGCCTAATCTATCTCCTGAGCAAAGAAGGTGCCAATTAGCTACATTACAGATATGTGACTTTGAAATCTCTTATATGGCATGCAAGGATAATATAGTGGTAGATGTATTTTCTAAGATGTGGGGATGCTCCATTTCTACTATTTTTATTCTCTACAAAGATTAAATCCAAGACATACATGAAGAATATTTGTTAGATGAGCAAACAACCACCCAACACTATGAAGAAATTACAACAAAGTAGATTATATTTGACTCCTTAGATATATTTTAATCAAAAGACCTTATAAGCGATGCATTCTTCTCCTTTGGTAGGGCATATTGGCTTGTTTAAAACCTTTGATAAGATCCATACATGCTAATAGAATAAATATTCCAATTTGTTGCCTAGTGGTTTACTTTAGCCATTACCCATTCCACATGGTAAATGGACTAATATCAGCATGGACTTTAATACAATATTTCCTACCACTAAATAGGGTTGGGATAGTACTTTTATTGTGATTGATCATCTTACCAAATCAATCCATTTGATATCCACAAAGTCTAGTATTTAGCCAAACAAGTGGCATATCAATTCATGGAATGGAGAATTTTTAGAAAATCCTCTTTACTCCAAGTACAACTTACCACCCATAAATTGATGGTCAAACTAAAAGATTCAACAAGTGGTTGGATGTCTACTTGCGATACTTTTGTCATGACACACAAAATGCATGGGATTATTGGGTTCATATTGCAGAGTTTTGCTAACACATCATCACATGAGTATATGCATGTCACCCTTTGAGGCTCTATATGGTTACAAGGTTCACGTATCTTAAGCATTGTTTAATGATGAAGTGAATCTTCTTGCTAAGGAAAAATTAGAAAAGATGGAGATCCTTATGAAGCAATGTAAGGAAAATATTCAAAAGCCACAAGAGACTATGAGATCTTATATTGATAATAAGCGAAGGCATGTGGACTTTGAAGAGGAGAATAGGTCTTCTTGAAAGTACCTAAGTCTCATTATACTTCTCTTAAAGGTGGACATAATAAGCTTGCTCATCACAATTGTGGTTCATGTAGACCTTGAAGAGGGAGAATAGGTCTTCTTGAAAGTATCGTCCCATTATACTTCTCTTAAAGGTGGACATAATAAGCTTGCTCATCGCTATTATGGTCCATATCAAATCTCAAGAAAAGTTGAAGATCTTGCCTACCAACTTGATTTGCCTTCAACCACTAGATTCATAATTTTTTTCATGTCTCTTAGCTCAAAAAGTATATTGGTCCTGATATTCAAGTTCTTCAAGAACTACCTCCCCCTGTGATGAGGATGGGTTAATCATCTATGAACCTAAAAGGATTGTTGTGACAAGCATGACAAGGTTCTAAGAAATTGTTTTATTATGAAATATCTTATTAAATGAAAAGGATTTTCCATGGAAGAATCTTTTTGGTAGCATGCTTTATATTTGGAATAATTTCCATGGCTCTACTAAGAGGATATTATCTCACTGAATAGTGGAAAACTTGTTGTATAAAATTTTTGCATTCAAAATAATTGGCCTGCCGATGTCACAATTGTATTTTGAAGGATGGATGAAGGATACTTCATTTCTATACCTCATATGCACCAATCCGACATGTCTATCAAAGGTTATGGGCCATTTTCTCTATAGGTACCCTAATCAAGATAGAATTTTAGAAATTCACTATTTGATCTTGATAATGTTTCTCCAAGGCTACTTCAACATTGGGCCTTTTCTATTTATTTCTACTATTCATTTACCTTTTTTACCTTCAAATTTTTAGGACAAAATTTTTGGGTAGGGATGGATTGTCATAAAATAATTTGTGTGCCCTTTAGTTTAGGAAAATTTATCTTAATTGGGATTGGAGTATAAAAGGCAAGAGTGTGTCATTATAAACATCTTTTTGCACATGTTTAAACTTCTCCATTTCTTAGAGCTCGAGGGTTCTTACCTTCCCTACCAACAATGAGGGTGAGTACTTGATGCCCACCATAAGAAGAGACAGATTTCTTGCAGTAGCCTCTAATCCATGATTCTCATTGTACCTTTGATATCATCTAGCTATGGCTTCTTTTTATTGTAGATTTAACATATTTTCATATATGGCATGGCTATTACCATTTGATTCAATTGTTGTTTCCTGAATTTCTTGTTATTTTAATTCAAACTAGACTAAGTTCATTTCACAAATATACATTGTCGTTGAACCAAAGAAATCCATTCTGCCACTTGAAATTGGAAAATTCAGATCCATTGCCTTGTTGTAATTTCTTCAAGATGTTGGTTGTTTGCTCATCTAACAAATATTCTTCATATATGTCTTGGATCCTATTTTTATAGAGAGTAGAAATAGTAGAAACAGAACATGCCCACGTCCTAGATAATGCATCTACCACTACATTATCCTTGTCTACCATATAAGAGCTCGCAAAGTCATATTCCTATATATGTAGCTAGCCACATTATTTTCTTAAAAGATAGATTAGGTTGTGAAATAAAATACTTTAGCACTTGGTGACCACTTTTGACTTTGAAATGGCTACCATAAATGTAGTGATTCTTTCTTTTAGGATTCTATAGCCATGAAGAGCTTTGATGAGCTAAACTCCTCTCAATCACTGATAGATTGAAGAAATATACTTTCTTTTGGGATAATATGCCATTTGATTCAATTATTGTTTCTTGAATTTCTTCTTATTTTAATTCAATCTAGGCTAAGTTCATTTCATAAATATACTCTACCTTGAGCCAAAGAAATCCATTTTGCCACTTGAAATTGAGAAATTCAGATCCATCGCCTTGTTCTAATTTCTTCAAGATGTTGGTTGTTTGCTCATCTAATAAATATTCTTCATGTATATCTTGGATCCAATCTTTATAGAGAGTAGAAATAGAACATGCCCACATCCTAGATAATGCATCCACTACATTATCCTTACTACGTGCTATATAAGAGATCTCAGAGTCATATCCCTATAATGTAGCTAACCGCCTTGTTTGCTTAGGAGATAGGTTAGGTGGTGAAAAAAAATACTTTAGCACTCGGCGATCACTTTTGACTTTGAAATAGTTGCAATAAAAGATAGTCCTAGAAATCCTCTCAATGAAGTAGAATTTTGTGGTATGGGCCAATCTTTACTACATTGTACCTTCTTTGGATCTATACAACAACATCCAAATAAGTGGCTCTGTAAGGTATACAATAGTAGACCATGTGCATAAACGAGTAAGCATACATAGCATCCACTCTCTAACATGGACGGGCAGCAGTAGGCCAACTAGCATAGAAGCTAGACAACAGAGGAGCAAGAAAGTCATAACTGTTTGCCAATCCCAAGCATTGTAAAGTCCACTAATCAACCAGGTATCCTACAACAAATCCAAGAATCGATGAGCAATCAAAGTTCAATCAAACAACTGCTAAAGAGTAGAGCAATCACTACTCATACATGTAGAAGCATCCACCAAACATAAACCCATATCATCCCGAATAGTCGGGAGCACCCCATAGACCTAGGCATAGCCGGGTAAAGCATTAAATACCTTCAGCCCTTGTAATTTCCATCATGTAAAAAACTATTCAATCTGAGCAAATCAGTGCTCAATGCAAGCTCAACTTCATGTCCAAATAAAAGACATACATTCCCAAGTCATATAGCATCAATAGGAGCCTAGTAGGCATCAGATAGCCATGAGTCATAAGCATTACACACTCAAGAATTGTGTGCTGCCCTGTTTCTAGCATGTAAAAAACTTGTTAAACTGAGCAAAATGGTCCTCAATCCAAGATCAATTTGATGTCTAACCAAGAAGCATATATCCCCATATGTATAGGTAGCCATTGAGCACAAATGAGCATCATCTGACCACCTCTACTGATTCCAGACAGGAGGAACAGGGGGCTGCCCTGTATGACAGTATGCGTGCTATAGGTATTGTCAAAAATTTGAAGTGGGGAGTGCTTAAGTTGGTGGTAAGTCCAAGAGCCAATGCTTAGGACATAATAGAGACATCCAAGTCCATTATTAATGGAATAAGAGGGCTGCCCAAGGAGTATAAAGGGGCTGGAGAACTCGTGACCTGCTGTTGTAAAAACAAGCGCAGATTCAGTGCAGACCTGCCTGGGGGTATTCAACACATGGTTGACCATCAAGGAGCCCAAGGGGGGCACCAGTAGGGGCCAAAGATGGCATACACAAGCCTCAACCAAGCCATGGTAGGCAGCAAGTGAGATAAGAGGGGAGGAGCTGCTAATGGAGTTTGAGATCAAGCTGAAAGAGACTTGCAGGCCATCACATGATAAGGCCTAATGTAGATCCTTGTCTTGGGGCTACTATAGGTGTCGCCAAGGTTGGGGGGTGTTGCCAAGAAGCCAAAGAAGACTCCAGATCAAGCTAGGTAAGCAACCAAGCTCTCCAATGGTTGCCACAAGGTCAAACCCTGCTGTGAACCTATGAGCTGAAAACTGAGTGAGAGAAGAACTCCCATACCTCGTGTCGATGCCGAGAAGAGGCCGGGAAGCACTCACAAAAGGACCCACTCTGATACCAATTGAAGGGGATGCAATGGCAGTGGTGAAGGAGAAGAGGAAGATGCGAGAGAGAAAAGCACACACAATGTAGGTGCTGTCCAACTGAACTGACAGCCTTATTGCACTATCACATTATATATGAATAAAGAATGGGCGGTCACAGTGTACACGGGTAGGCCCAAAGGCCTTTTACCCCAACAATAACAAGATATGGCTTTTGCAAAAAAACGGGTTGCAAGCACAATCTCCTTTGATGACATTTTTTCAGCTTTGATGTCTTTGATGTCAAATGGCCACTCACACATACTCAATGAAGCCTTATGAAGCTCCCAAACAAGCCACAACAAGCTCTTGCATAAGCACAAAGCATAAACCTTGATGCATACCTTAACAAGAACAGTGGATGCCTTTCTTCTTCAATAGAGACTCTTATCTTCAAGCTCTAGATCTAGACTCCTTCAATGCCAAGCTCCAGAGAGCCCATTCATGAGTGCTCAAGAAGTGGATTGGTTGCAATATAGTGGTGGAAGTAAATTGAAGGAGCATCGCTTGAATCATGAGGCCACTATTAAACCTTCAAAGACCTTTAGACTAGAATACACAAAAGCAAGAAGGTGAGTCTATTACAAGCTCTTGGTCATTGGTTTTCTTACTTGCTTGGGATACTGAGAAGAGAGTGAAGAGTTTCAAGATCATAATATGAACCAACCATGTAAGAGATGCTTGAGTCAAAGAGCATTCAAGATCTTAACATAATAAGAGTCTATCAAATGCCCCATTTGTCATGTGCATAGCTTGACAGTGAGCAAATCATAATATGACAATGTTGCACTCTATGACAACGGAGAACACAACTTCAAAGGTTGCACTCGATAACTTGAAATTTAGTGGTTAAGAAACCTAAATTTGAATTTCAGTTGAAACTAAATTACTTTCAATTAAAAGTATAAACATTTTATAAATGTGAAATACAAAACTTTTCTCTAATTAGAGAAACATGAAAAGCTTAGAAATGAATGTTCGAAATCATTAAGTATAAGAACGAAAAGTGCAAACAATTATAGAATCTTTAAGCTAGAGAGAACTCAACAAAAATGAACTCAAGAAATGCACATGTGAAATTTGGGTATCAATGAAAATAGATGTATCTTAAAAATATGAAATCCATAAACCTTGATGTAGAGTACTTGGTATGAGTAAAAATAAGTAAATGTATAGGTAATTTAATGAATATCACTTAATAATGGTAGGAAATGTGTATGTAATGCAATAATACTTAAATAAACTTCAAGGTAAATTGTACTTGATAGAAATTAAGAAATCATTTATCATAAATTAATGAAGGTATGAAGATTAGTGGGTATTTCCAAATGAATATAAAAATAATGGAGATTACTTGAAAATAAGAACAAATAGTAATGGAGATTACTTAAAATCAACCATAATTATAACCTTAAAAAGATGTAGCTTGGAAGCATAAACATAAGGAGTTTGTGATTGGAGAAATAGAAATATAGACATAATAGTAAACATTAATGGAGATTACTTTAATATAAGTATAGCATAAAGATGACCCTAAAGAGATGTAATATGTAAACATAAAGACACTTCCAAAACTTAACGAAGAGTAGCTATCCAAAGAAATGAACATGAAAATCTAGTTGAAGAGCTAAAGACATGTACCATAGAATCTTAAAAACAACGTAGTTGAAACCATAAAGCATGTACCCTTAATCTATGCAAAAATCTAAATGTTGATGGAGATAAATTTATATAGACATGAAAAGCTAGCAGGAGACCTAAAGACATATACCATGGAAACATAATGATAACCTAGTTGTACTCGTAAATCCTAAACCCCAATATACAAAGAACATTGAACATTGATGGGCATTCATTAGTGTTGCATGAAAAATGAAAAATGTAAATTAAGAATAGTTTGTGTAAAAACATAAATATAACCACAAACATCGATGGATACAACTTTAAAATAATTGTAACATAAAGATAATCCTTAAGAGATGTAATATAGAAACACAAGACAAAACCAAAATGTACTGGAGATTTGCTATCTAAAGAAAAAAACATAAACCTTGTCAAAGAACAAAAGACATATTATATAGCACTATAAGGATAACCTAGTTAAAACCTTAGACTCCTAATATATAGAGAAACTTAAATGTTGATGGAGATTACTTTAAGATAACCGTAATATGAAGACAATACTAATGAATGTAACATATAAACTTAAACATAATGTTAAACATGATTTGAGTGGCTATGTAGAGAAGTGAACATAAAAACCTAGTTGAAGACCTAAAGACATGTAGCATGGATCCATAAAGACAAACCTAGTTGTAACCATAAATCCTAACCATCAACTTTCATGGGGAGCCCTAAAAGTTGATGGAGATTAATTGGTATTGGAAGAGAAGTGCAAGCATAAATCTAGATTCTAGCTCAAAAAAATAGAGCATAAGATAATGGCAAACATAATGGAGACTAGTTGCAACTAGATTCCTCTTGGTGCTTGGCACCGATATTACAAATACATATATGTAATTATATTATAGATATGTATACACATAAATAAAAACTATACATATAGTTATAATATATAATATGCATGTATTGATGTATATAATACAACTATGCAATACTATTTACATCTATACATTTAACACACACGTGCACACACACGCACACGCACACACGCACATACATGCGCGGACACACTCGTGCGCGCGCATGCACGCGTGCGCACACACACACACATGCACGCACGCACACACATGCACGCATGCACACATGCACACGCACATGCATGCACATGCACACGCACATGCACGCACACGCACGCACATGCACGCACACGCACACGCACATGCACGCACATGCACACGCACACGCACATGCATGCACACGCACACGCACACGCGCACACACACACACACACACACACACACACACACACACACACACACACACACATGTATGTAACTTCATGAGAGGGGGTTGCATGTAGTGAGGGGGGAATTCATGAAGTTGATGCCATATGGACAAAGACAATCGCCCTGAGAGAGGAGCCATCTGACCAAAGACATCCGAGGGGGGAAGGTACTAACTTAAGAGAGGAGAAACATAGCTTTGAAGACACAAGTTGAGAGAGAGAGAGAGAGAGAGAGAGAGAGAGAGAGAGAGAGAGAGAGAGAGAGAGAGAGAGAGAGATTAGTCTAGCAATACCAGCACAAATGGAAGGTTCCATGACACCCTTGGACCTCCATCTCCTCCCTAATAATTCGCAAATCTGCATGGACTCCTCCAAGCTCTCAGGCACGGAAGACTCTTGTTCTTCTTTTTAGTCTTCTTGTTTGTGGGGGGGAGGGGATCAAAAAGCTATGGAGTAGCATTCTTCTTAGTTTTCTTCCTAGTGGCAAAGCTACAACTTCCAAGTGCTCATGTGGCAGGCCTCTCGCAAAACATCACTACACTATGATCTCCTCAATGACTGGTCAAAAGGGTAGGACTTCATGTACACGTAGATGGGCATGATGTGCAACACATTAGGCTAGGTGACATGCACGTGGATGGGCGTTGACAGGGCTGACGAGCATGGACTTGATGCCAGGAGGCATATTCCACGGTGGATTCCGTGAGGTTTTACGGTGGATTCCGTAAACTTAGATGACCGGGGCTCATACGCAAAGAGGATTCTTTGTGCGAGAAGTTGATGGGGACGCCTGTCCTTTTCGGGTGTTTCATTAATTTAGTGTGTACATGGGTGATTCCATAGCGGGTGATTCCGCAAAATGCATATTAAATTAATAAACGTTTATGAGTTTAGAGTGCGCACTCGTAATAAATTAAGGTTAGGATTTATTTCTAACCAGTTGATTTATTTATGTAGTTGAAGACTGCTAGGTATTCACTTTTGTTGGTTTAATTGTGTTATTTTACTAACGATTGTGAATGCTTCAGTTGATGTGTAGAGATAGCAGCAGTGGCGGAGGAAAGCATTGGAGTCTAGCGAGTTTTCGACTCTTGGACTATATTTTGATAGGCGCCACGCCTATATTTTGTTATGTCTATAGAGACATCGATTATTTATTATTATTTTGTATGCGCTTATGCGCTTGGATATGTTATTTCTATTTGGACATTGAGATTGGGCGTGCCAGACACTATGGGCACCGTCCATTAGCTTTATTTTCCTATTTTTGGTAGAAAGCAAACTCAAAAGCTAAAAGCTTGTCATATTTTTGTAATTGGGCTATTTTTGAGCATAAAGATTGGAAATATACATTAAATACATGCTTTGTGAAGCGCTCACACAAGGCATGGGGGAGATTGAACCCAATTTGTCTCTTGTCTCATGTCGTGCTTGCTTTTACATGGGTTTTTGTGCTAAAAAGTAGAGTACTTTGTTCTTGGGGACCTTCCGGGATTCACCACGTGAGCTATCTGCGTCCGATCTGCGCACCAGGACTTGAGTAGGAACACCTTTGCAAAGGGGGTCCTATGTGTCGAGGTGGAGGATGGTGCCCCGCACTAGCCTTTCTATTGATCTTCACTGATAACTTGATAAGGGTGCTAACCAAAAGCTAGAGAATCTAACACTACTAGCATATCTAGAGCTCCGATGCTTCTACTCACTGGACTACCTGCATGTCTCAAGCGATGCCTTGATGGATGCCATCCCGCCTGGACTCACCAACCTCACTGCCAATACCAAAGTAGTATCCTGCTTGGGTTTGGATCCCAAGGTGGCCTCCTCTACCTAGGCCTTTGCTACACCAACCACTGAAGTCCCATCTCACTAGAGCTCAACCTCCCTCAACACCCTTTCCCTCTACCGCAACTACTTGTCTCAACATCGCATGGCTAGGAAAATCCCCCTTTCCTGCTTTTCTCTATCTTTCTCCCCCTCCTCAATCAATCTTCAATTCCATGCATGTGATCCAATAAAAAGGCACATCTTACCAATTAATTGTATAAGATTCAGTGTTGCCTATAGGTTTTCAAGTTACATCTCTTTAGGGTCATCTTAATGTTTAGGGTTACTTTCAAGTGGTCATCATTAATATTTGTGATTATCTTTATGTTTTTGTTTTACTTGGGCTATTCTTCATTTATGTTTTCTTTATTTTTTATAAGTAATGTCGATTGGGATTTAATATATTCTATTTATTTTTAGGTTGCATCTATGTAGGACTATCTTTATTTTATGCTTATTCCTAAGCAATCTTCCTTTATTAGTAACAAAAAGTTTTGTAGGGGGTGCCATTTGTCTACCTCTTGCACCCCTTGCAAAACCTTTGGGGGTGCTACATGTTACCCTTGCTTGTTGCTCTCTCTCTCTCTCTCTCTCTCTCTCTCTCTCTCTCTCTCTCTCTCTCTCTCTCTCTCTCTCTCTCTCTCTCTCTCTCTCTCTCTCTCTCTCTCTTTGTGCCCACACTTTTAGAAATCACAATTCACTCTACAAGAGTCTAAAGGTTATTTTAAGAATAATTGAAGGACAATGTAGACATAAGGAAATCCTAAACATAAGCTCCAAACATTGAGAAAATGTAACACATATCAAGAATAGTTGGTATTGGTAGAGAGACACTACATGAAATTTAATTTGGAGTCCTAAAGAGATGTAGCTTTGCATAGCTTGCAATTGTTGAAAAAAGAGAAGCAACTTACAAAAGGAGAGAGAGCTTATCTTGAGAAATGAACATGAAAGCATTAGTTGGAGACCTAAATGAATACAACAAAGACAATCCTAAAATTTAATGGAGTGTATGCATGATAAGCATGATAAGAAAGGACATATGTGTCACTTGTAAAAGGTGCATGTAAGTTTTACACCTATTTCAAATGCATGCCTAATGTGTGAATGGATTAATTGTATGCTTCGATTAAAATTTCTTGAAGTAAGATGAATGATCACATATAGTTTGCATGCTTGATTTCTACATATTGAATGGAATATGTGGAAGAGAGATTTCGACTTCTACTTTTCAAATGTCAAATATGCATTCAAGAGAAAATGGAAATGGAGAGGTGCATGTGCTTCAAACTACACAAATGTTAGGGGAGAAGAGTGATTGATGAAGTTGCCTTTATAGTAGCTACTCCATCTTGAGACAAGCTACATGCCAACACCTTGAGACAAGGCACAAGCCACCAAATACTTACTCCTTTCAAAAATCAATGCAAGCTATGGAGCTCACCAAAAAGAAATATGAGGTACTTAATGATGTGATCTATCAACATAATCAAAGCGAAAAATAACGGTCCACCAAAACAATTAGAATACATAGGAAGTATTCATGCACCTTGGGAGAATATTCCATGCATACATCATATCATTCATATATGTAGATTTGAGCATATGTTGACTATTGCCATGTTATTAAGGCAACAAAGTAATCAAGAACTCAACTATACAAGAACTCGACAATGAGAGAGAGAGAGAGAGAGAGAGAGAGAGAGAGAGAGAGAGAGAGAGAGAGAGAGAGAGAGAGAGAGAGAGAGAGAGAGAGAGAGAGAGAGAGAGAGAGAGAGAGAGAGAGAGAGAGAGAGAGAGAGAGAGAGAGAGAGAGAGAGAGAGAGAGAGGTGGGTGGGGGGGACACGGGGAGAAGGTGGTGCGGTGAAGTCGGTGACCACTGCCTATTAGGTGTCATGCAAAGGAACCCAATGTGCATGTTGTTTGAATGTTCAATCGAAGTCTAGAGTTTTATCACCTTGTTGTAAGGAATTACAATGGTATATTGATTAGACAAGGAGCAAATGCTCGACGACACGGAGAGGATGTAAGAAGTGCAATGGTCTATTGATTAGACAAGGAGTCCTCTGCAAATTGCGATGCATAGAGGATACCACACATATAGATAGAAGAGAGGAGATGTGAATGAAGCCATTATCTACACATGATGAAAGCAAATATTCTTTTTGATATGGTCACAAGATCATTGTTGGTAGGTAGTAAAACGTGATCATTGGGTGTCAATTAGACCTATTTTGGGTGTGGAGAGGGATGACACTTTAGTAATTTGTGTGGCTCACCACATTGTTCCATGGTGTGAACACTTAAGCCCAAGCCATGCACAAGTCCCTTGACTTCTATGTATGAATCTTTGAGGGTGAGGTGAACAATCCTCGTGCATATTGAAGAGTTCTTTTGAAGAGCTAATGCGTTGTGACATACACGAGAGAGAGAGAGAGAGAGAGAGAGAGAGAGAGAGAGAGAGAGAGAGAGAGAGAGAGAGAGAGAGAGAGAGAGAGAGAGAGAGAGAGAGAGAGAGAGAGAGAGAGAGAGAGAGGAGAAGGAACATCGAGAAGGAGAGAAAATGTGAAAAGGAATGAATGTTAGCATGCTAGGTTATCTTAATTTTGGATACTTGAAGAAGTACCCTCATTTTTGGAGGGTAATATATCGATGAGGCTTAGTCTTGAAGTAGTTCAAGTACAAGTTAACGTTGACGGTTGATGTGCAACGAACTTTAAGAGCAAAGCCATGTCCAAGTAAATTTTACTTGCATAAGTATTGATCACTCTTAATGTTGACTCAAAAATTTAGGGAGCCCATGGAGTACCCTCTAAAAAAGGTATAGTCGATGAACTTGTTGAAATCCAAAGACTTGGCAATCGTTGATTGGTAGAAATCATGTTCTTTGTCCTTATTAACCTTCTCTGTTTTTTTATATGGCTCTATCTCACCTCAAAAACCCTTGTTGGCATAGGTGGTCAATAGCCCAATGAAACTAGGGGTGGCACTGGTGCTTTCACTCCCGGTTTTACTCGCATAAGTTCAAAGACTCAGGCATGTGCAGCCCAAACTATCAAATTGCCGCGCGCGGGGCCACCGACCCCGAAGGCAGCCCCAATGATGTCTTAACTGCGCCACGGGCCAAAACCCCTCTAAGCGTGTAGTAGCAGTTCTAAAAATTTTCTCCCAGGGTCCCGCCCGGTGTCGGTTCCTCTCTCTCTCTTTTTTCTTCTCTCTCTCTCTCTCTCTCTCTCTCTCTCCTTGTTGTCTTCCCCGCCATAAGCGCTCCCGTTGGAAAAGCAGTCCTACCTGCGTCCGAGTAGTCCAACGAGATTCCTCTCGCCATAGCCAGGCGAGTTCTTCCTCGTATTTGTTCCTTTATTTTCAGATCCCGATCCGGACGAGCTGTTGTTTGGCACCGTCCATAATTCACGAAGCATCGCCATCAGATATACTTCTATATTGGATCCGCGGATTGATGCGCATCACAGGCCTTGCCATGCCCGCAGGATTGCTATGGCAGAAGCGCATGAATACGTGTATTTTAGCTGCATACTTCCAATGATTGAATTGTACCGTCATGGTGCTGTGCATTTCCAACATTTTTTGGAGCTTAGAAAATCGGAATATGTTAGGGCTTAGTCGCAGGTCCACCATTAGTGAGATGTATTGTATACATGATCCTGCACATGGATTTTGTAGGGTGGAAATATTCTTGCATTCCCAACATGTTTAAGCTTTGGATATAAAAAATGCATCAGGAACCAGTCATAGGTTCGCTATTAATTAGACGATGGCATAGTTCTGCACATGTGGAGATAGTCTTACATTTGCCAACATTGCTTGAGCTTTATACGTGAAACATGCATCAGGAAGTAGTCACGGGCCGGCACTAGTTTGACAATGTTCTATGAACTATTGCACCAATGTGCTGCACATGGATTCTTTGACATCTTTTGGGCGCTAGAAGTCAAAATTCATCAGGAACTATCACAAGTCCATCGTCAGTCAGATGAGATATATTGTATATGTACACTTTGCTGCAGAGTCAAGGTAGCCACATATTTGGAAAACCAAAGGACAATGTTTCTTTTTCCTATGAAACTTGAGTACAATAAATTTGGTTTGCAGGTGTTGAATGTAAAGCTTCTATCAAGTAATACCTATGCCCATCATAGAAGGAATCGGTGATGAACTAATATATGCGGCTCTTTTTGCTGCACCTATTGTCATAATCTTTCATTCATCACTGAGGTTAGTATACTCTGCCGGCTATGTTATTCGTCCCATTGGAAATCTGCTGCATGTTATCTCAAGTGGAATATAAGTATTCTTTCAATCTTAGGTGCAGAAGAATGGTTGATTGACATTAACATGGGGCTGGCTGACTGAAATGTAATATCTTTTCAATAGGCTTCCAAGCCTTGATCAACCTCTCTCGACCACTTCCACTTCTCCATCTTCTAAATGTAAATGTTGTTCTATGACAACTTTCTCTTGTCATAGGCAAGGGTTAAGTCAGCATAAACTTGATGATTTTTTGGGCATCTAATCATATTCTACTATACATGAAAGTTAGGAGTGTAATATCCCTCAAAAGGCATCAAGTGACATGCACGTGTACCTTAGTGCTCAGCGATTCTTAGATAAAGCAAATTGCTCGAGAACATGATTTGACCTTGTATGAGCTGATTGATTTTGATGCATAATTTGGAACGGCCACTTTTATAGCCTCTTTGCATGATACAATTAGATGGCTGTCCAAACAATCATGATTTGTATTTTATGGTTGAGGGCAAGAATGCAAGCAATAGTATGGGAAATGTAATGCGATTGTGGATATTGTTTTGATGTGTGATTGGACTTGTGATATAGATAACCTTGGAATAGTTACTATGGGTTGAAACTGGTTTTTCAACATGGAGTAGATGGTTAAAAGTTGAGGCTCCAAATTGCATCCAAGTCTAGAGCCAAGGCTTTGAACCAATTTGGTTGCTAGTGTGAGTGTGAAGACTAAGGCAAACTCTTAAAGTGCATGGTTACAAAGCATAACATTGACATAAACAAAATGAGATTGAGCTTTCATAGTTACACTCGGTGTTAGGATAGAAATGAAAATAATACAAGTGAGAACACAAGTTGAAGGACAAACACAAAGTGATAATTGTAGGTATAATTGAAAGATTGATGATGAGATTCTCTAAATATTAGTGGGTAGGTAGAAGATCCAAACAATGAATTAAATAAATGATAAGTAACTAAAACATTGAGCTCTTGATGTTCCCCATTGACACAATGATGGGACTCACTAGGAGGAGATGACAATAATGCTTATACATGATACCCCAACCTAGTTTTTGGCCAGCTAGAAGACTCGAACAATGAATGAAAAAAATAATAAGCAACTAAAACATTGTGCTCTTGATGTCTCCCATTGGCACAATTATGGGACTCACAAGGAGGAGATGGCAATAATGCTCATATCTTAACATAGTTTTTGGGTGGGCTTCAATCCTAACGAGTCCAAATGTTGAAGAATTGTAAGTAATGGAAGAGCTTCTAATAAGCATAGTGGTCTCTTTTAGTGAAAGAATAAAAAGAGATGATAATAATGCTCACACCCCGTATCAGTTTTGGGTGGATTTCAATCCCAACGAGTCTAAATGTGG
Organism: Lygodium microphyllum; assembly: GCF_053477565.2. Taxonomy (NCBI): domain Eukaryota; kingdom Viridiplantae; phylum Streptophyta; class Polypodiopsida; order Schizaeales; family Lygodiaceae; genus Lygodium; species Lygodium microphyllum. The sequence goes on along the minus strand of NC_141136.1, from coordinate 161,243,329 downwards.
AAGAACCATATGCAATGGAAGGGCCTCTTATTAGCATAGCGGTTTAGTTTAGTGAAAGAATGAGTGTTATTGGAAGACGTCGGTAGAACTAACCCAATTCATGATTATTTTAGTTTTGATACATTTTTAATCTCAAGGATCAACATTGATAGATTTATAGCACTATAAAGAAGAACTCTCCACTTCATTGAAAGGTTTGTGTGTTGGATGATCTTGTATTTTGATGCTTGGATAGTCAAACATGTGCGAGCTTTTAAGGAGAATATTTGGAGCGAGTGAGATAACAATGGGATCCTTTAATACATCTCGCTTATATTCCCAAAAATATTTATTCATAAAAAAGGATCTTGAAGTCATCACTTTTCAACCCATAGTGCCGTCTTTTTGATTTGCCTTGTTGATATCTTGTTTGATGAAATCAACCTTTTTTTCGTGGATGGGTGGTAATTTCCTAATTACAACTTAGTTACAATAGTAACATTTATTATAAAATTGAGAAATGCAAAGTAACTTACAATCTTGGACAATGGACATCTTATTGGTTTCAAAACTGGCACCTCTTTCGGCATTATTTAACTTAATTGAAAAAGAAGTTGATGTACAATGGGATTCTCCTAATCCCTTTCAGTATTTCAACTTTCCTTGTCTAGAATGACTAGCAAGTCTTCAATTTGATTTGCTCCTTGATTCGGGTAATCAATTGGCCTTCACCTGCTTTGATGGAGATGAAAAATGCTATAAATTCATTGATTTATTGGTTCTTCTATTTGAATTTGATTGAAAATAGTTTCAAAATTGTTAAATCTAAGTGTCATGCTTTTCAAGGTTGTTGCTAAACTCTAATTTCTATTGTAGATTAGAATTTACAGCAGAGAAATTTGAAATTTCTTTGTCTTTGATAATCTCAATGCTATAATCTTTAAAGCAAGCCTATAGAAAAGTTGGGAGATGAGAGAGAATATTGAGAAGAAAGAAAATTCAAACTTTCTTTTCAAAGAGCTGAAAAAAATCTGTCATTTATTATTGTTGCCTTGTTTCAACAACCTACATATGTAAAGAACTGAAGAAAATTAGTCATTTACTGTTGTTGCTCAGTCTCAATAGCTTGTAGATATTGTCACTTGTTGATTTGTCTTCTCTTGCCGTTGGTTGCCTTAGAAGATCCTTCAATGGCTTCAAATCAAACTAGCAGCATCTCCCTCACTCTTGCAAATTGAAGACACTAAAATATCTCTCTTTAGCTTTTAGAGACGTTTTTCAAACTTGCATGGGCATTTTTGACAAGTGGTAATCTTTTCAAATGGTTTTTTTAACATTATCTATAATTAAATATTAATTTTCGATCTTTAAGTATTAAAAATTAATCTTATAATTATTTTGATGCCTTGAAAAATAATCAGTGGCCAAAAATCAAATTGGCTTGGTAACTTTCATTTCCGAGTGTCTTTATGTCATCTTTGACCACATGAAAACTGAGTATAATTTGATCATAAATTGATTACTTGTTGATTTGAAAACTGATTACAATCTGTTGCAAATGTGACCTTAAATTGATCACAAACTCATTGCAAAAATTGATGCAAAACTAATCCAAAAGTGGTAGTAAATGATTTTCAAGTTGATAAAAAATTGAGTTGAAATTGATTAAAGTTTTTATCTCAAAATTGAGGCAAAATTCATGCCAAATTGATCATGAGCTGATGCAAAAGTATAGTTCTAGTGCTTGGTTGGAATTCGTACCCATTTGCATACATCTCATAGTGACTAGTACACTAAGTAGTGACCTCATAGCAAACATATTGTTAGCGAAGTACCTTGGATGCATGTTGAATACATTCGAGATTCATTACATAGAGAGTTGTCCATAACTGGAGTGGAAGTGCTACCTTCCCCTTGAGTATCAAGCAATACTCCGAACCTTTGCTTTGTTGAACTCGACGGAGGTCGCTACAAAGGTCGATTAAGTCGGCTTTAATTGAAAGGCATCTAGGTAAAGCTGCAACAATTGAGGATGATCTGTGAAGTCATCCTCTTTCATCCATTTGGCATCCATTGGTGAATAATTATGAAATTTCACCAAGTATCTCTTCGAAACTTTAGCTTTGATATTTCTTTTCTTATATGCGGAATTTTATTGGGATTTCAAAATCTCATCGACCTCCTCAACCTCAGGTTGAATTTCAGCAGACATATCCTCTGACACACCACCGTGAAAAGGCTCAATAAACTAATACGAAAGGCTTTGTATATCCGCCAATGTGGAGGTAATTTCAATTGATATGTCACATTATTGATCTTCTCCAACACACTTGGAAGGGCCCATACTATCTCATACTCAACTTTGGATATAATCTCTCTTCCTTTTATCTTTTTCAACCTTGTCTTTTCAAAACATAGCAATACAAAATCACCCTCTGTAAATTACAAAGCACGTATGTGGTGATCAGTTACCCTCTTTTGCTTTTCTTGCGATCTTTGAAGTGCATATTTTATCTTTGCATAGGCTATATCTAAGTTTTTCACATAACGATTAGCCTCAAAGATCTTATCGTTTGTTTGCAGAATAGGTGGTATCTTCTTGCCACCCCAACCACCTCAAATAGACTTTGTCTGTAGAATTATGCATTGTGTTGTTATAAGCAAACTCAACCAATAGCAAATATTGTTGCTAGTATGTCTTGTGGTTTGAAACATAGCACCTCAAAAGATCTAACATTATGGATTTTGCTTCCTCAGATTGACCATTTGTCTATAGATGGAAGGATGATGAGAATTTCAGCATGGTATTTATATTTTCAAACAACCCCTTCCAAAATAAACTAGTCATCTGGGGATCTCAAGCACTAATGATCAACTCTGGTATACCATGATACTTAAAGATGTGCTGCAAAAACAATCGTGCCATACAGCCTTTATTTTCTTTCTCATTGAAATGAAATGGACTTGTTACTAAACTTGCAAATGATAGTCCATATCCCATCATTCTGTATAGATGTCTTAGGAAGCTAAAAAATAAAGTCCATTGCAATGCTTTGTCAAGGCTTATCTGGAATAGGCAAGGGTTACAACAAACTCGACATCTTTTGTCTATCATGCTTTACTTTTTGACATATGGTATATGTCTTAACAAATTGTTTTACATTATATCTCAAAGGTGGCCAATAAAAGAAATGCTCCATTGCCTTGACCATGGCATTAATACCTCTGTGGCATGCATACAAAGGAGCATGACTTCTAATGATAACTCTAGGCTTTAATTGCTTGTAACACACAGTCGTTCATGTATCATCGGAAATATAAGATTGGTGTTAGGTACCATTAAATGCCACTTCTCTAGTGTCACCAATTGACACGTATAGTCAAATGAATGATCTAGGCCAACGATTGGCACTAAATACCACCAAGTACCTATGCGGTATAACTTATAGCAACTTTTGCCTTTGACATCTCGTGATTTTCTCGGGTCTCGAGCTTGTAAATTTACTCTAATCTCAATTACACCTCACATGTGTAACATTTACTTAACCATGTGATTAAAAATTAATTTACATGCTAAGTGAGGTTTCAAAAATACATGTCATTATGATACCCAGAGCAATGCAACTTGCATTTTGTTGCCACAAAGCCTTTGGTGTTGCCATCATCTTGAGCATTGTGTTGCTAGGACTTTGTTGGCTCCCTCCACTGTTACTCCCACTGGTGGATTGGTTCCGTTGTGTTTTGAGATCTATCTTGAGTATGACACACTCTCTAAGTTTTGGACATCTTTGACATCACTTCTACTGACTTCTACTTGTGTTTTTGAGAGATCAAGGTTTGAGGCCCCTTGTATAATCATCTCTATTCTCACTCATCTTTATTTGAGCATTCATTAGCTTGTGTTTATCGGGTTTTCATAATTTGCATTTCTTGGTATTTTCCCTAGCATTTCTTTACATGGTATTAGAGATGTCTCTACCAACATTGCCATAACAAACTTCTTTGGAGCCTATTTCTTTGATGTTGATTTTTCCCTCATTGTGAAGTTTGAGAGATTGATACCTTAGATCTCCGAATAGGGTTGTAGGAGATGATGATCCCCCATCAAGATCACATTCTCTCTTATGTGATGAATACATGAAGTCTTGTCATGCTCATTAGAGACTCACAAAAGAAGAGAAGAAGCAGGTCCAAACCACCTTGTGACTTTAATTAATTTCTTAATACTTCTCCTTAGCTTTGGCATTCCATTTTGATAACCATGTCTACAACTTGTAAGGAGGTGTGCAACAAGCAAATCTACAAGTTGACGAGAATTCAATTCCTAGCTCAAAGGGGTACACTCACATGGTGCAATGGGATTTTCAAGCAAAGCTACAAGTTGACGAGAATTTAACTCCTAGCTCAAAGGGTTACACTTGCATGGCACAATGGGATTTTCAATGTCTATACTTCCATTGGATTTGGTGCAAGGTATGTATGATTTACATTTTGCTATTTTCTCTTTTGTTACTCCTATTGAGGTACAAGCTATGGGAATAACTTAATAAGTTACCATGGAGACCTAAACCCATATTAGTATGTGAATTAGAGAAGAGGTGGGTCTAGTTATCATGTAGACCCAAACCCATATTAGTATGTGAATTAGAGGTAGAAGGACAAAGTATATCTTCTCAAACACATGTTTATTTTGATGACTTTGCTTTTGCTGCGTCACCTAATTACACTCAAAACCCACTCATCCCACCTTGTATACTGATCAGTCCATCTTTTGTAGCTTTGTTCACTCCACCTATTCCTAAGCACATCATGCTAGAGGGTATTATTCCTTAATGCACATACCCAAAAGGTTGTATCTTTTGCTCACTCCACCTATTCCTAAGCACATCATGCTAGGGGATACTATCCCTTGAGGCACATACTCAAAAGCATAGTGGTGAGGTTCCATTCTCTAGAGGAGCTCACATGCAAAGGTATCCATCTTGTATATATCAAGCTTCCTATATCACTTAGTCAGTGATGCATTTTGACAAACACCAATGTGTCATGGGCTATTGATCTTTTTATCAAGCAAATCTATTTGACATTGGTCTTCCACCTATAGTGCACTTAAAGAGTGTCTCAATGTTGCATGTAATACCTAGTTGATCATCTTCTCATGCTTTGCTATCCACGTACCCAAAACCTCATTCCTTTTACTCCATCTCTACAACGAAGAATGCATTTAGTGATAAGACTCACTTCAATGGTTCAAGTTTTCGTTAGTAGATTGGGCACTTTTAGGACATGCATCATCTTAGGCAGGGTACTTTAGGCAGCATTGTGGTTATCTAGAGGAGGTTGAGCAATATAGGTAGTTGCGATGCTAGTGTGTGTAGCAAGCAAGGGTGCTAGGTGAGTGTATGTTGTAGGCAGGGTTGCTAGATCAGCATGGGCGGCAGCAATAGTTAGGTAGGCAATTGAACTTGCTACATGGCAGGTTGGGCAGGTCTATTGCAGCCTGTTGAATTAATGTTGTTTGATTGTAAATTTTTTTTTTCATTCTTTTTGACCTATTTAGGCTGAGATGCCGCTTGGTCTCCGGCACTTCATGTCTGTCCAAATAGAGAGATTCTTTGGCTGTACATACTATCATAGCTTGTTATACATATTGAAACTAGCCTTTCTTCTTGGCAAGGGTGGTGAATAACCTAATTAAGCACTAATTACAAGCAATAAAATATACAAATTTAGAAATATAGGGCACAACACGCAACTGTTAGCAGGTGCAAAATCGAGCCAAAATGGGGCACAACACACAATGGGTAGTCTTCTGAGATTTGTGCAAAATCGAGCCAAAATTTTGGGGCTTTTCCCAGATTTGATTCCATTTTCTTGGCAGTGACGTTTGTGTCAAAAATTGCAAACATTGTGTGTGTTGATCTCAACCAAATTGGGGACTTTGTCAAATTTGTTAGAATTTTGCTCGTTCGAGTAAAATTTCTTGACATTAGACCTAAAAAATTGGGGTTTTTTATGTATTGGTAAAATGTTGCTTAGTTGGGTCAGATTGGCTGAGATTTATGCAATTTTGAACCTGAATTTTTGGGGGTTTGTGCAGAATTTGATAAATTTCTGCATTCTTTGCCCATGTGGTGGCTGGTTCATGTACAAACAGTAGAGACTTATTTTTGGTTGAGGAAGAACAACAGAGTGTTGACTGGCTCAACTTGTGCTTTTACATTTCAGGGGTATTTACTCTTGTGTTCGTGATAAAATGGCTGCAACTTCTTCTAGTTCAGACATCAAGAGTTTGATGAAAATCAAATGGCTTGATGGTCATGGCTTTGACCTTTGGAAAGACCGTATGCATGGCATTTTGTTTCTAAAGAATTATGAGGAGCAAAAAGATAAATCCGCACTAATGTCTGATGCAGATTGGGCCAGAGTAAATAAAAAGGTTGTGGCTTACATAAAGATGGGTGTCACTGATGACATCTCGACAGACATTAAGGGTTTAGATACATGTTATGTAATATGGGAAAAGCTGAAAACTACCTATGAGATCACCACACCTGCTAATCAGGTGCATTTAATGCGCAAGTTGTTAAATATGCGACTGGATGAGTCAAAGCCTGCAGTTGAGCACTTGAGTGCATTTACAAGGATTTTAAATCAGCTCAAAGATGCAAATTTGGACTTTGATGATAAGTTGAGGGCGATCTTTTTAATCATGACAATGCTCGACTTTTTGGAAAGAAAATAAAAAATTCATTTTACTTTGGTGTCTCTCGTAAGTCCAATGTCTTGGACTTAGTGCATTTTGATGTATATAGTATGCTTGTGAAATCGTTGGGTGGTGTTGTATATATATTTTCCTTTATAGATGATTGTTTCAAAAAGATTTGGGTATACCTGTTGAAAAAGAAAAGTGAAGTGTTTGCTGTTTTTAAAACTTTTCATGCATTTGTAATTACTTAAACAGGTAGAAAGTTGAAATGCTTGAGAATTGATAATGGGGGTGAGTTCACATCAATTGAATTCAAGTCCTTTTGTGACTTGCATGGAATTAAGAGGGAGCATATAGCCCCTTACAATCCTTCTTCAAAATGGGGTGGGGTGGCTAAAAGATACAATAGGACTTTATGTGAAAGAGTGCGGTGCATGCTGTCGATTGCTAATCTCCCTCATGAATTTTAGAGAGAGGCACTCAAAACTACGGTTCACATTTGCAACTGCTCTCCAAACAGGTCCTTAAATAATGGCATCCTTGAGGAGGTTTGGTTTGGCAAATCGGCCTCATATGACCATTTACGCATATTTGGTTGTGATGCTTGCGTGCATGTTAGAGATGAGTTGAGGCACAAACTTGACCTAAAATCCCTAAAGGCATTTTCATGGGCTATGGTGATGAGGTTGAATTTGGCTACAGAGTGTGGTTACCTTGGTCCAAGAAAATTATTCGTAGCCGTAATGTTGTGTTTAATGAGGCAAAATTGTTAAAATATACTTTAGCCTCTAATAAAGATATGAAAAAGGTGAAATTTCAGAGTTTGCTGCCACCTATTACTTCAGAAAATGAGCCTCATGGTGCTGTACCACAGGTTGAAATTGATGATCAGCCGGTTATTTTTGAGCCAGATGATGATGATGGACAGCAAATAGGAGCACAAGGAGGTCATGGACAGCAAGATAGACTTGCTGATTATGAAAATGCAGTTGTTGGTAATGAAAATGAAGGTGTTGTACAGCATGAACAGCATGCTGAAAATGGCTTACAACAGCCAATAAATGTTGAAAATAATATACCTCTAGATGTAGACCCAATTCTTGAAAATGTTGATCATTGGGTACGTGTGTCTCTACACGCGGATCATTGGGTACGTGTGTCTCTACACGCGTAAGAAGGCAACCGCACAAGTTTGACCCCTCTTTGCATTACGTGATGCTTACAGATGAGGGTGAGCCTCTTACATACAAAGATGCAAAGTAATGTGAATTCAGTAGTAAGTGAGAGCTAGCTATGCAAGAAGAGATTAAATCTCTATATGCAAATGATACTTGGGATCTTGTGTCATTGCCCAAGGGAAGGAAGCCACTTCCAAACAAATGGGTGTACAAAGTAAAGATAGTTGATGGGAAACCCAAGTACAAGGCAAGACTAGTTGCCAAAGGGTATGCACAAAAGGAAGGGATTGACTTCCAAGAGGTCTTCTCACCTGTTGAGAAGATGATCACTCTACATGTGCTTTTTGCTCTCACTATTGTATTGGACTTAGAGATGTATGAAATGGATGTAAAAATAGCTTTCTTGCATGGTGACATTGATGAGGAAATCTACATGAAACAACTTGACGGCTTTGTAGTTCTTGGAAAAGAGCAAATGGTGTGTAAACTAAAATGCAGCCTGTATGGGTTGAAGCAAGCACCACAGCAGTGGTACAAAAGGTTTGACACTTTTATGCCATCTCAAGAGTTAACATGCAGCCATGTAGATCATTGTTTGTACATGAAAAATGATACAAATGGCAGTCCCATCATACTTGTTTTATTTGCGGATGATATGTTGCTAGTTGGGAAAAGGAAGACTAGCTTGGATGCTCTCAAAAATCAGTTGAAATCAGCTTTCTCCATGAAAGATTTGGGGAATGCAGAGCGTATTTTGGGCATGAGGATTCACAGAGATAGAATGCAAAAATTGTTGTTTTTATCTCAAGAAAAGTACATTGACAAGGTATTGGACAGATTTAACATGGCTGAAGCTAAGCCTTTTGGGGTACCCTTACCTTCTTATCTTAAGCTTAGTAAAGCTAACAGCCCAAAAGATGACATGGAAGCAAATGCTATGAAGGGAGTCCCTTATGCATCGGCTTGTGGCTCTCTTATGTATGCTATGGTTGTTACTTGTCCAGACATTGCTCATGTAGTGGGAGTTGTTAGTAGGTTTATGTCAAATCCTGGAAAATGCATTGGGAGGTTATCAAGTGTATTCTTAGATACCTCAAGGGTACACAAAGAAAGTGTATTTGCTATGGGCAGGGTGCACTTAGTTTGCAGGGTTATTATGATGCAGACATGACAGGTGACTTGGACACTCATAGGTCCACTAGTGGATATGTCTTTACAGTTGCTGGTGGGGTTGTTTCTTGGTGTTCCAGATTGCAGAACATCGTCGCACTGAGTACCACTGAAGCTGAATACATATAAGCTACTGAAGCTTCTTCTAAGGAAGCTATATGGTCGAGCAGACTTGCAGAGGATCTCGGCATGACTATGAGTACTGTAGTTTTGGGATGTGATAGCCAGAGTGCTGTGGATCTGGCTAAGAATGCCATGTATCATTCATGCACAAAGCATTTAGATGTGCGATATCACTTTATCAAACGGATTCTGGAAGATGGTCAAATCACATTGACCAAGATCAAAACACAGGACAACCCTACAGATGTTCTCACTAAAAATCTAAGCAAAGCTCAGCATGAGCATTGCATACGACTAGTGGGTGTTGGTTAGAGGTTCACTTCGAACCTTTAAGTGGGAGGTTGTTGGGATAAAGGCTCGTTTGACCTTCGTGTAAAGTACACGCACATTATTTAGCTGTACATGTGAATGCTCTCTTACATGCCTTAAGTAAAAATACATTTTATTCTTTGTGTACCAACACACATTGTTGGTACACCTTATGTCGCATTGTACTTTCACTCTGCTCTCTCTCTGACTCTCTTACCAGCCGTCACACTCACGCTTACTCCTCGAACTTCTGTTGCATCCAGCTGAGCTCCAATAGCTTTCACCTACCTAGGCCAAATGTGTGACAAACCTGATCATTCACTCCAACAAGTGCAATACATATCCATACATGTTTTTCTTAGTCCAATTGGCCTGGAATTACAACATTGGAGGTGCAAACTTGTCCCCACATTGTTGTGCATTCCAAAGTCCAAGCAATATTTCGTACATGCAACTCTAAGTCCCAAACTAATTTGATTTGCTATACGGGGCCTCAACCCAGTTCATGCATCAATCCGAATGCTTTGCCTTGACCTTTGCATACATACCCAATTCATTGTCAAACTCAGTAAATTTGGACCTGCAGTGCTGCTTCAACAAATCAAGGTTCAATTCATCCTCGAGACCAAAGGGCAATTGCTTTGACTCTTGCTATATGCATTTTGTTATATCTTGCCTTGCGTTTCCCTAATCTTCCCATGAATTTCTTGTGACGTGCCCAAATATGTTTTTAGTGATGAAACAGCTGAGAGATAGGTGGAATCTAGCAATTGACTAATAACTATTCACAGCAGCCAATCCACACTGCTGCACTGTTTATACAGCAGCCACATGCTGATTTGCTGCCATCTAAGCTGTCCACTGACATCAATACATGCACACTGCACAAAAGGGCTATAATAAAGAATTTCTCTCAAGGAATTTCTTAGGTTGTTTTTCTAGCAGTTTCACACAAAGCAACTGATTTGTAGATGCCCAAGGACCCTATCATCCTTGTTGATGGACTATAGTCAACCTTGTGACTTCCTAGTGCTCCAGGACTCTGTCAACTTCATGGTTGGACTCAAACCAACTTTGGACTGTTCAGACATCCATTTGTCCAAACCCCGGAAAACGCAGCCAGATTTAAGCTAAAATTTATGAAGCAATCTTCCAAATAAACCTGCAGTTCACAGTCCCCATGCAATCCCACATTGCTCCGTACATGAACAGAGGGTTTTCTCATGATAAACTCTGAGAAAATCACTTTATTCATGACAGATTGGGTCTAGAAATAGTACAAGGCTGGAGATTTCAGAGAAGAGAGAGTATCTCAGCCATACTGCTGTAATAGCCTGTTTTGATAAGTTTTTGAATAAAATCAGCAGCAATACCAGCTGGCTATGGAATAATAGAGCTCCCTTTTTGATTCACCATGCCAAAATGAGAAGAACCGCTACTTTTGACCTCCCATTGCATATGCTGCTCTTGCATTCTTCATGGCTGTAAGAGAGAAAAACAGTAGCAAACTGAAGAAGAATGCTAAGAAACTGGGTGCGGGCTGCCAAGAGGTAACAGGGAGAGCCACAAATTGCAATATATGCCTTTCTAAATGAACTCTTCTCTATAGAATCCCCTTAAATTACAAGGGGGTTGCTTGACATTTAAAAGCTACTCATTGGGTGAAAGTTTTAATGTAGCTTAATTCTAAGGTCCAAACTTTTCATGAAAATTTCACATTTAATCTTGTTCCTTTTGCCTTGTCCTTGTACCACAAAGTCCATCCACTTGTCCATTGCATGCGCAATGTCAAATAATTCACTATCAATGCAATGGTCTCAATGCCTAGAGCAGTAACTACTCGTAGCACATACGTGAGAATGTGCTAGTGACACACTAACCTACAATTAGTTGAATTTATTATCTAATCGACTACTAACTTGTTGTATGTTCAATCATTTAGATAAGTGGAACATGCCAAATTGTTTTGTTGACTAGGCTGATCATTTTATTTGTAATCTCTAGACAAGTTTATTCATTCCTTATATTTAGAGGAGGATGCTTGGATGATGTATCACAGAACACAAGTATGGCAAGTCATAAAAATTTTAACAATTCCTTGTGATGATTGATAGAAGTTTCCCAAAGTGAGATTAGTTTTTAGCATGCATACAGTAGTTGTTCTGCAAGTGGATGGTGTGATACACTATGTAATTCTATGATGTTTGGTTGTAATATGTAAGTTCAATAAGAGTCTTTTACAGATCGTGATGTAAATTGTCATTAATGAGCTCAGTCGCATTTTGATAGGATGCATGTGTGAAGATATGCTAGGGTTTGCACTGCGAAAACACAATATGTACAACCAAGATTGAAACACAAACACCCAGATAGAGAGCAAAATTCAAACTCTAAACACAAAACGCAAAAACTCAAAACTCAAACACAGTGACAAACATAGAGAGAAGAAACTCTAAAGTGAATGTATGCTATAGATGAATGTAAGAGTGTACAAAAATGCCCAAGGGTAGAGCAATACAATGTCAGAGACTGCCGTCCACTAGAGATGGATCCCAAGTGCAGTAACTACTAGTTGGAGATGAGAGAGTGTGAATAATGAGTAGTAGGCTGGTCACCAAAATATATAGTCAGAGGTTGAAATTTGGTAAATGTAGTAGTGAACCACCAAACGAAGGCTGAAAATTGATCACCTTGAGGCATAGAACTATCAAGTGATAATAGGAGAGGGGTTTGCTGATGTAGACGGCATTTTGGACAGCAAAAACGTAGGTACTACAGTAGTTGTCCGGTGGAAGAGATGGTAGCAGCTTGTCACTTGGTATTAGATGTTGAAAACACAAGCTGATCATGTGCTATAATAATGTAGCAAATGGAGACATCCAAAGAGTAGGGCGAAACTTTTTTTGGTTTTTTTGTTTTTTTTTTTGGAAAGTTAATTTTAGGAGAGGCGATCGGTTAAGTAACAGTGACCTAGAAGACGGAAGTAGGGATGCTACATCCCACACATCACAAAACAGTACAAGCATAACCAACCACTCAAGGATGTCAGTGACGAGGAAAAGGTGAAGAAGTATCACGTGAAGAAGGATGGTGGTGTAATCTGTCAATGGAAACAACTTAGGATCCATCTAGTGGTGCTCTGCACAATTTGATGTGTAGTGTGCTACATGCTAAAGATTGCTTACGCAGTAGGTGTTACTTGGACAGTGTCCCTTGTGGGAAAATCATTCACTTGCCCAAGCGTCCCCGTAGAAATATGAAATCATGCAATTGATATGAAAAGGTACAATGGGGAGAGGAGTCAATGTAGAAGACAAGTGCGAAAACCAGTAGAAAACACAGAAGGGTAGGAACACCACCCGGATGCGTAAAGTGGAATAGGTGAGCCACTAGTAGGTCAATTAATTAATCCTTTAGTAGCAGTGAAGGAGATAGGTTGGTAAGTCACATATCTAGTAGTTACTGGGGCAGATGGAGCAGATGGTGTCAGAAGTAGTGCAGCAATGGAAGCGTAAACATAAGCTGTAATAAATTGTTGAAACACATGACAAAAGATAAAGGGAAAAAAAGAACACAATATAGATGAGAACTTAGATGTATGCTTCGGAAATGGAATCCATATACCAAGATATGAGTCAGTACAAAAGCCATGTGAGTCATCGGTCGTGGAGGCATTGGCACATGCTCCCTCTCTCCAAGAACTGTCAGGTGATGAATGAATGTGGAGGAGGAAGCTTGAGAATATATAGGCCAAATAAATATCAAAAATATGATTGGTCGGCCAATATTAAATGTTAGTCGATTGGCTACAAATAATGTCAAAACACAATAAATGTTGGCAAATAAAATGCCTAAAATACTTGATGTACCACATGTATAGAATCAACCATGAACTGATTAAGCCTATTGTACCACATGTATAGACTCAACCATGAAATGACTAATTTGCTAACACCCTCTCTCAGATCATGGGTGATCTGATACAATACATATACAATGATAATGTCGCATCATAGTACATATAACAATGTCCATCATAGTAGAACCACAGATACCCAAGTAGTGGGTGTGCAACTTACCACCAAGGTGCCTCGGAGAGAATTTGATATTGATGTCGATCGTACAAGCTCGTGAAGATAGAGAAGGTTATAGCAGCTATCAAGGTTTGTCAACAATGCTCTTGATGTAGTATACGTGACCATCTTGCCATCAATGCCGCAGCGTAGAAATAACCATGAATTCCTCTTCTTTGGTCAGACCGCCAAAGTGTCCCCCCATGTGAGCTCCAGACAAAAGCCACCCGCTCTTTGTCACGTAACCAGCCCATCATGAACCTGGATGTCAATCCTAGCTCCAGGATTTGAACCTGCTAGACGTCGGTCAATGTGCCAGGGACGTCCCTTGCTGGATCTTGTGCATCTATATAGAAATATAGATGAGGCAGAACTGCCCCATCTCACCACCTTCTTACACTCCCTCTCTGGCATTGGAGAGTTGTGAATGATGACCTCATCACCACCACTAGAAAGCAGTCGAGGAAGGGGCCACCAAGCCCTTTCCACGATCCAAAGAAGAGGATCCCTTCCATGCCTTGAACTTCGCCTTGGTCGGAGAAGCTGAGTCGGAATCTGAGGTAGATGATGACTCGTTGGAGGAGTCCACATTCCGCTTCATCTTTTGTTCCTTTTTCTTCTTGGAAGTCGCTAACTCTTTGCAGTCCTTTCTTATATGACCCTTCTTGCCATAGTGGTAACATTGGGCCTTCGACTTTTTCATTTTCGAACCGCTCTTTGAAGCTGCAAAAGCCTCACAAGAATCTCCATGTAGTGTATGGTCAGTGGATGTGCATGGAAGAGCCATTTGTAGAGGATTTAGAAAAGAAGTAGAGAAAATAAGGTATTTGGAGAGGGAACATGGCCAAAGCACGAGCATAGATTGCAAAAAACAAGAGTTCACATACAGTATAGTTCAAAATCTGTCCAAAAGAAGAGAAAAAAGTCAAAATCAGTCAAAAACTGCCAAAAACAGCAAAAACGGTTTGATAATGCAAGTTCCCAGCCACGAGGAGATGTAGAGGCACCAAAATGTAGGCAAAGATGGACACGCAAGCTGTATGGATGTTGACATCAGCAAAAAACGCAAGTAAAACAGGTCGCTTGGTTGGAGCAGCAGCCGCTTGATCAGCAAGGGTAAAAACAGTTCTAAAATCAGCAAGAAAACACAGCAAGTATACAAATCCTGAAATTTGATACCATGTCAGAAGTGGTGCAGCAATGGAAGTGTAAACATAAGCTGTAATAAAATGTTGAAACACAAGACAAAAGAGAAAGGGAAAGAAAGAACACAATACAAACGGGAACTTAGATGTATGCTCGGACAATGGAATCCATATACCAAGACATGAGTCACTACAGAAGCAATGTGAGTCACCGGCTGTGGAGACACTGGCACATGCTCCCTCTCTCTAAGAACTGTCAGGTGATGAATGAATGTGGAGGAGGGAGCCTGAGAATATATATAGGCCAAATAAATGTCAAAAAGACGACTAGTCGGCGAGCATTAAATGCTGGCCGTTAAATGCTGGTCGACTAGCTGCAAATAATGTCAAAACACAATAAATGTTGGCAAATAAAATGCCTAAAATGTCTCTGTGTCCATCTTGTTGTACCACATGTACAAACTCAACCATGAACTGACTAAGCCTGCTGTACCACATATACAAGCTCAATCATGAACTAACTAGTCTACTAACAAATGGTGCAATAGCGGGAGGCGTAGCCTCACTAGATTCGCCAGTCAGAGTGGAGGCAGTTGTAGTAGTCTATGGTGATTTTCTAAGAGGAAGATTGTGGGGCTTGGTACAACACTCCTTGTCCACATGGCCCGACCTTCGACAATGTGTGCAAAACCTATTTGTCTCAGGTATTTGCCAAAAGGCTTGTGTTTCTTTGGTTCTGTTAGAAAAATTGGTGTTACCCTTGTTTGGGCTTGCCTTCATATCTTGTGAGTTCTTGCCACTGATGGTTTTTCCTTCCAAGGAAGAGACAATCAATCCTTGCCCTTTTGAATGGATGTATGTGGAGGGCTTCCTTGTGGACTTGATTGTGCAGCCTCGCATAATGTAAGATTTGACACTCAAAACTTGTAGAAGGTTGGCAATCTAGGTAGTGAGATAATTTGTTGGATAAAATTGAAGTATTTGTTGGAAAACTTGTTCAAGAAGAATGTTACCTAAATGTTGTCTGACTTTAGGTAGCCAATAGTGGCAAACATTGTGAGTAACCTCTGATATTTGGTCAACTTGACTTTCAGATCATCCCCTTCCTTAATGGAAAACTCCTGAAGCTCAAAATCGAGATTGATATGTTGAGTGCGATCTTGAGTCACATAGTTGAGATGACTCCGACGCTTAGATGCAAGGGAAAAATACTCTAATTGAGTGGAATTCAAGAAGTAACCATTGCATTATCTCAACATTGGTTGTGGCATTGTGGGCTCTCCATTGATGGATGTGTTCAGGGTGAGCAAATTGAGAGTCCTCAGTACCAACGATTATGTCCCAAAGTCCCTAAGATTCAAGCACTTGTTGCATGAAGTTCGACTAAGCGGTGAAATTCAACACGTTAAAACATGTCTTATTTATGAAGGTTCTTGGCTGTTGCAACAGGAGTGGTAGTGCTAGGAGATGGAGGTGTGTAATGGGGGTAGGGTGAATAGCGGGAATAGGGTGGGGGAGTGGAGTACACTTGGGGAAGGAATCCCAGAGTGCCCACCATACATACGAGAAGTGTGCATAGCGGATCCAAATGTGGGCAAGGGTAGATTGGGTATGGGTATGGTAACCGCTTGTGGAGATTGAGGTGAAGGGATAGGGACACAGGGAGTAGAGGTTGGAAATCCTTGTGTAGGTGTGATCCAAATGATGTGTGATGATAGTCCATAAGTAGAGGATGGATATCCTTGCATTTGAAAGGTCGTGTGGGGGGTTGTGAGTGTTTGGGGGTAGTGAGAGGGATGTCCATCATAGTCGTCTCACAGTGTAAGGATGTGGTAAAGTGGAGGTATGTGGAAGGTATAGTGTTAAAGGGTGTATTCCCCCCTAACAATGCAGCAAGAGGTGGAGTGAATGGAGGGTAGGTAGATGGTGGGATGTAGAAAGAGAGCAGAGAAGGAGAATCTAACCCCAAGTGTGCTTTGAGCAGAAGTGGAATGTAATCCAAGATTTTGGAATGATGTGAGTAGATCAGAATATGGAGAACATAGTGGTGGGACAGGAGGGAGTTGAGAAGTGTGGTTTACTTGCTTAAATGAAATAGATGATAGAGATATACTTGATGAAGGGAATTTGCTTTGAGAGCCTCCTCTATTAAAGTTAAAACATATTGAAAATCGTCTCGATCGTGCTCAACAAGAGAAGAAACAAGAGAGGGTTTAGGCTCATATGACTCAAAAGGGTTATACAAACTTGACATAAGGTTTAGTTGAGATGAAGGAGATGGATCGCTAGATGTGCCAAATGTCATGGTTCCTCCAAGATCAGAGAGGTGGCTAGTCTCACCAATTGGTCTAGATGGAGTAGTAGCATTTGTTGGAGTGTAAACCGAACTGTACGTGGTGTGCAAGTACTCCTCAAACTCTTCATTTGTAAGATGACCAAAATGGGAAGAAGAAGATGGTAAAGGTGAAGGTGTGTCTATCTTCTCCTTGAGACCATAATACTTTCTCAGAGCCTCCAATGATGGAGAACCCTAATAGGGTGTCATAGGATCCCTAGAAGAAGGTGCCCGAGACATTATGAGTCAGACTTGAGTCACATGTGAGTCTCACACAAAAACTAGCCTTCACAATCACTGCAGGATACTCTTTAGAAGAGCACCGACTTTGATACCAATGTGAATATATGCTAGGGTTTGCATTGAGGAAACACATGTATAAGCAAGATTGAAACACAAAGAATCGGATAGAGACAAGCAAAACTCAAGCCTTAAATGCAAAACGCAAAATGCAAAACTCAAACATAGAGACAAACTCAAAGAGAAGAAACTCTAAAGTGAATGAATGTTGTAAATGAATGTAAGAGTGTATAGAATGCCCAAGGGCAGAGCAATGCAATGCCAGAGAGTGATGTCCACTAGAGACACATCCCAAGTGCAGTAACTACTAGTTAGAGATAAGGGAGTGCTGAATAATGAAGGGCAGCAGGTTGATCACCAAAACACAATAGTTTGAGGCTGAAGTCGGGTAAACACAACAGTGAACCACCAAAGGAAGGCTGAAAATTGATCATTTGAGGCAAAGAACTATTAGGCGACAATAGGAGAGGTATTTGTTGATGTAGATAGCATGTTGGACAGCAAAAACGCAGGTACTATAGCAAACGCTTGGTGGGAGAGATGGTAGCAGCCTGTTGCCTAGCACTAGATGTTGTAAATGCAGCTTGATCAGGTGCTATGATGACGCAGTAGATGGAAATGTCCAAACAACAAGGTGATGGCTGAAGATAGGTGGCTTGGATAGTGATGGTTTGCAGTCGGTGATGGCTGGACAGCAGATGGTAGGTGGCTGATGGCTGAAATCTGCATGGTAGAGTGAGAAACCCGCACCAAAGGATCATTTTGAATGGTGGGCAGCCCGTCTATATAGATGTTGAAGGGTGCCCCAAAAAATTAGGGTTTTGGGGGACCACTAAAGCTCTTTTGAACCATCACCAAAGTTGCGTTTTTCATTAATTAAGTGTGTTTTGGGGCTGTTTAAAAATGCTAATCAGCTATTAAGGGTGTTTTAGCTCAATAACATGCTACCTATACAGGACATTGTTTGAGAGAGTTGTATTTGTATCGAAGTCAAATAATCATTTGTGAGCTCATTCAGATATATGACTGCTTTTATACAGGACATATTCTTTATATTTCATCAAGCAAGGAGTATCCATAGTTCGAAAATTGGTCTGTGGACTTCGGAACATGATGTGGGGTAGAGGGACTACCTCTTTAGTGTCTGTCCCTGAAGGTGGGGGAGGCTATCTTGCAAATATGGTTCTTCCCCCTGAGAATGACTGTTGCTCCATATGTCACGATTCTTTTACTTTTCCATGTCAGGCAAATTGTGCTCACTGGTTCTGTGGTAAGTTCCAGTCTAAGCTGCAATGGGGGTAACACTTTATTGTTTCATACTCTTTTTGCTCATGAAATATCAGCTGTAGTTAACTGACAAAAAGCTTAAATTTTGTTTTTAAGGTGATTGCATACTGCGTGTTTGGCGTCATGCTTCAGCTCTGCAGCCTTGCAGATGTCCCATCTGCCGACGAAACATTAACCTTCTTATACCATCAGATTTTACTAGAAGAGAAGACTCAGACGCACAAAGGATACTGCGTGAAGTATCAAATTATAATCGCTGGCATGGTGGGGGCTCAGTTGGCGTCACTCAGGTAAGTTGCTTGGCTGGCATTTTTGAGTGGTTTTCATGTGGCAGGAATGTGTTCTAGCAGTGTTTCTATCTCTGATAATTGAGTGCATAAGCTTTACTTGTTGGATGTAATATGCATAGTGTTCATCATGTTTGATTTACAAAATAGGAAAGATCTAAAGGACTGGAGACAAATGAACATGCTGGTAACATTTGCTATTGAACGATGTGGATGAATCACTTTTCAAATTTGTTGCTTGTAAACCTACTAGAAAGCTAAAAGTTTTTCATCTGTTGAAAACACTGCTAGCAATTTCATACATTAGATATACTGGCCCGTTCTTATGTTTTTGAGACATCTATTGCCAGGCAAGACTTGGATAGAATTCATGTGTGGTTACCCTAATTCTGAGTGGGTAGGGCCGGGATGCATGTGAAGATCATTGGGCTAGATGAATTTGTGGGGTCTGGGAGGATAAAATTGTCAACAAATTTTGACAGTTACGCGTTTCTAAGTCATTTATGAAACCTGCATGGTTCTCCAAGAGCAAACTGTTCAGGTTGACCAAAAGAAAATAAACAAAATTTTCATGCACTGCAGGTGTTTTGGCTTTATAAATGTAGGTATGAAGACTGCACAAGAAGGATTCTAGTGACTTTGACTTGTCTTGTGTTGATTAGAGCTTTTGTGACATCTAGAACTAAATTCTACGTCGTGTTAGAATGGCACTTGGTGTTCTAACTGTTGGTTGAACAGGGACCCCTTAATGGACTCCATATAAACATGGGAGTTTGCAGCTGGGACTTGATCCTTATTATGCAGTTAGAACCTTTCAAGTTCAAATCCATCTTCAAACAAACGATATTGTGTGCATAGGAAAAGTCTTACCTAACCAAATTTAAATTGCCTAGGAAAGATCTTTGCTTCATAAAAAAAATGGCTTAAAATGTAGGTTCTTGAGTAGGCTGAAGGCACACGCACACACACACATACACACAGACTATGATGCAAGAACAGAGAGAGAGAGAGAGAGAGAGAGAGAGAGAGAGAGAGAGAGAGAGAGAGAGAGAGAGAGAGAGGCCTCGCGTGCTGCCTGAGCCCTCCTGTCTGTCCTGCGTGGGGTCCGCTTTTGCCTTGCGCGAGCCCTGCCCCAGCACGTCTGCAATCAGTCGTCGGCGAATAGTCTTGCTCTGTGACGTGATGTTTGTGTGGCGCCCTGATCTACACCTAAGAAAGAGACGCTGAATAGGAAGAAGAGACAGCTCTGCCCTGCCTCTGTGTGGACAGCTTTCACGCACCCAGTCAGAAACAGACCTGGTGTGGGGGCAGACTTCAGCGCACTCCCTGTGCGCCCTTATGCAGGCAGGTAACAGCAGCAACAGAATCAGATAGAAAGGACAGATCTGCGCCTGGGCTGAAGGTTACTGACGAGCAGAGCGTGCGGACTGGACATTCTCCTATTGCACGTGCAATCTACCCCTGCGCACTGATAAAGAGAGCAGACCTGCTCCTGTACACAGAGAGAGAGAGAGAGAGAGAGAGAGAGAGAGAGAGAGAGAGAGAGGACAGACAGAGAGAGAGAGAGAGAGGCCTGTGCCGTTTCTGCCTCCCATGAGCTCCTGGCTCAGCATCTGACCTGCGCAAGTGGTGATACAACATGGCGGGTCTCGATATGGCTTTTATAGACCAAACGGTGGCAGCCCTTGGTCCGGATTCTGATACAGAGGAACCAGAGGATACGGTTCCTTGCATAGAGGAGATGCGCCCTGGTCTTGATTTCCAGCCTGCGGGCAAATGCACCAAGCATACTTCGGAAGAGACAATGGATCATTAGGAACATTCTTATGCTCAGGTTGCCTCTAATTTTGTGGATTCTCAGGATGTTGACTGGGAGCATTTGCTGGAGTTTGCCAACACTTTGCTTGGCGATTATGTTCAACATAATCATGAAGCGTTTTCCGACTCTGGAACTGAAGATGTTCTGGAAGCCACTGTGGACCTGAAAAATGTCTTGCGCTCATTTTCAGTGTTTTATGAACGTGCTGTTATACTCTTCTTCACTGGTAGGATCCTAGTGCTTTCCCGTATTCGCCAGTGGATGCACAGTCTGCTACAAGGGGAGTGTGTTGAAGAGATTTTTGTTGGGCCCCGAGGCTTTTATGAGGTGCTATTGAAATCTGAGAAGCATCGTACTGATCTCTTGTTTAAACTGCCATTGTTCTTTGGTCGCCGTTTGGTCCATGTTGTGCCATGGCGCCTAATGGTAGATTTTCAGTGCCTGCTTCAACGTGAATGCTCGGTATGGGTTGAAGTGGAAAATTGTCCGGCTGTCTATTGGCCACTTTTAAAGGATGCCATGGCCGTTGTGGGCACTGTGTTGGTCCCCTCAAGCCTCAGGGCCATGAATCGTAACCGTTTGTGTATGTTATGGGACACTGCTAGGAAAAGGCTTGCTTGGTTACGTCTTAATTGCTTTGGCATGCATCCTGGACAATAGTATGGCTGGCCTAGATATGGCTTTTATTGACCAGATGGTGGCAGCCCTTGGTCCGGACTCTAATATAGAGGAGCCGGAGGATATGGTTCCTTGCACGGAGGAGATGCCTTTTGGTTGTGACCTGCCGCCTGCGGGCAAATGCTCCAAGCATACTTCTGACGAGACAATGGGTCCTCAGGAACGTTCCTATGCACAGGTTGCCTCTGATTTTGTGAATTCGCAGGAGATTGACTGGGAGCATTTGTTGGAATTTGCCAATACTCTGCTTTGCGATTACGTCTAGCATAATCATGAAACTTTTTCTGACTCGGGAACTGATGAAGTGCTGAAAGCCACGGTGGACCTAAAATCTGTCTTGCGATTTTTTTCGGTGTTCTATGACTGTGCGGTTATACTCTTCTTCACTGGCAGGATCCCAGTGCTTTCCCATATTTACCAGTAGCTGCACCATTTATTATAAGGGGAGTGTGTTGAGGAGATCTTTCTTGGACCCTGCGGCTTTTATAAGGTGCTGTTGAAATCAGAGACGCATCGGGTCGAGCTCCTGTCCAAGTTGCCATTGTTCTTTGATCGCCGCTTGGTCCATGTTGTGCCATGGCGCCCTATGGTAGACTTTCAGCGCCTACTTCAACGTGAATGCCTGGTGTGGGTTGAAGTGGAAAATTGTCCAGCGGTCTATTTGGCCATTGTTAAAGGATGCGATGGCAGTTGTGGGAACGGTGCTGGTTCCCCCAAGCCTAAGGGCTATGAATCGAAACCGTTTATGCATGTTATGGGACACGGCCAGGAAAAGGCCTGTGTGGCTTCGCCTCAATTTATCTGGCATGTATCCTTTGCACTTTCGCTTGAAATGGGGTAACTTTGCAAGACATTGCTTTTCGTGTGGAAAATTGGGGCATTTTATAGCCAAATGTCCAAAGAGACAACCGTCTTCAGATGATGCGCATGTTGTGCTGCCTATGCATCACAGGATTCCGTGCGCACGTATATACGCAGGAAAGAAATGTTCTCTTCACAGCATGCTGCGCGTACTATGGTTCCTTTTGCCTCCTGTAATCAGTCTATAAGGAAAGTCTATACAGATAGTCCAAAGGGCCCACGTGCTAAGTTGGCGTTTGATACTAGAGGTAATGTGATTACACCCTGGGATCGTCGTTATCCCCGTTCCACTCCCAAGGCAGTGGATATTCCATCTACCTCTAAAGGGGGCCGCCAGAATTCTTTTGCAGTGTTAGCTGATTTTTTGGATGAAGGTGTCCTGGACGCTCTTGCAAAAAAGGTGAAATCGAGCCAATAGGTGTCTCGTTCCTGATTCTCTTTTTTTGAAGATATATGAAGATAGCCACGTGGAATGTGCGAGGCATTTGTTTTCGTCATAAGCAACATGCCATGTGGACTGTCTTGCATGAGAACCAGTGGGATGTCTTGTGTGCGGTGGAGCACAAGAGTCACGGTGAAGCAGGAAAAGTTGTGGATTGCCATGGGTTTTGTCTGTTTTATGTAGGGACACATGCTATGCACTATTCGGGCGTGCTTATGATTGTCCATGAGAAATACCAGTCTGTTCTTATTAAAAATGATCTACAGGGCTGCTTTGTGGTAATCGAAGTTTTATTTGAAGGAGAGATTTTATGGTTGCTGGGTCTCTATGCTCTGAATGACCTTGCATCCCGACGGGATCTTTGGAAGACTTTGCAGAGCTCCATGTCACTTGGCAGAAGGGGTTTTTTGATGGGAGATTTCAATATGTGTGTCCACTCTTCTCAGTCCACTTCAGGGCATTTGGTGATGGATGCTCCGGAAAGTCGGGTGTGGAATGCCTTTGCTCTTTAGGTACTTAAGCAAGATCTCTAGTCTTGGCTCCACCCTTCTTCTTTAGGGTTTATTTTTCATTCCGCACAATATGCAACTACCTGGTCGTGGTTGGACTGAATGTATATCATGCAGGGGGATGATTTTCTTCCCGAGATGCTGGAAATGAAAGTCTTGCAGCAATATGCCTTGTCGGACCATTTCCCTCTCCAGCTTGAGATGCTTGCACAACCTATTGCACCCTTTATGCAGTTGTTGGATAGACTCCCTTTACGCTTCAACTCGTCTTATTTGAAGCATCCAATCTTTCAGGGCTATATGCAGCAATTGATTGAGAGGTTTTTATTGGACTTCGTCTCTGAGGGCTTTGCTTCCTTTGCGCGGCTGCTCTCTAATGTGCAGTGGGTTGCTCAGCAATATGGATCCATCATGCCTCTATTTGTCGGCGGCATCGACACACAGCGGAGGACTTACTGGCTCTGGTTTGTTCGCTCCTGGTGGACACCCCAGATGATGAATTTCTGCTGTCACTGGCGATGCGTTTGGTTGATCTTATTCAAGTATTTTAGTTGAAATCTTATCAGCAGGCCAAATTGCACAACTTGACTAACACATTGCAAGATAGTTCTTGTCAGACTCATAAGTTCTTTTGCGCCTTGCATGCTTCTCTTGCTTGAGAAAATATGACTAGACTCCAGGATTCAGAAGGTCGCATGGTCACTGATCCGCAGACCATTGTCAATATGTGTAGAAATTATTTTCTGGATCTTCTTGGTTCTTCTCCGTCGCCTTCTAACCAGGTTACGCATGCACGCTCGGTCTTCTATGATCTGGTCCGCCAGTAGGTTCCACTTGATATGCAAGCTACTTTGGAGGCAGATATTTGCGAGGAGGTTATGGATGTTTTGTTACACCTGCCTAAGGATAAAAGTCCTGGTTGGAATGGTCTCACCAATGAATTCTTTGAGAGCTTGGCCACCCAGCTAGTGAAGCCATTGGCGGCTATGTTTCAGCAGGTTTGGGAAACAGGGGTCATGCCTTCCTCATGGAAAGAAGGCCTTATCAAACTGCTTCCAAAGGTTCCTTCGTCGTCAATGTTGCAACACTGGAGACCAATTTCTTTGATGGGCTCGATGTATAAAATCTTTTCCAAAGTGTTGGCGAATTGGCTTCACAAGCACCTTCCAGCTCTTGTGCATCCTCTTCAATATGGTTTCATTAAGGGCCGCAACATTCTGCATAATATCTTAAATGTGCAAATGGCTATTGACTATGCGAGGCACTCCGGTCAGGAAGTGGTAATGATTCAATTGGATCTGGAAAAGGCTTTTGACTATTTAGACTGGTCTTTTATTGCAGAACTTATGTCTGCTATGGGTTTTGGTACTTGGATGTCCCGATTGATCTACACCATTAGTGCTGCGGCTTCTTCACGCGTTATGCTCAATGGTGGGGTTACAGAGCCATTTGTCCTCGCACGCTTGGTGAGACAGGGTTGCCCTTTGAGTCCTCTCTTCTTTGCCTTGGCGACTCACCCGGTTCTTTCAATGTTATCTTCAATGGCAGCTTCTGCTTAGCTGGCCAGATTGTCTCTTCCTTTGGGACAGCACTTCATTAGCCAATCTCTGGCTGATGATAGCTTTATGATTTTGCATGTGGACAAGGATAACATTCGCAAGGCATTAGATGTTTGGACGCTCTTTGGTCATGCTTCTGGTCTTCGCATCAATGCCTTCAAATCAGCCATTCTCAGTTGCATGGAGGCTGATTTAGAGTCATTGGGCTGGCAAGGTCAGGCTCCATTGTCAGGTACCTTGGATACCCATTGGGGGTTGATGTTCGGCCAAAGGAACTGCTGGAGTGGATTTCACAGAAACTGGCAGCTAAGTTTATGTATTGGAAGTCGCAAGTGTGGCCATTCAATGTCCGCCTCAAAGTGGCTCAGACAATTATGCTGCCAATGCTCACATATTTCTTGCCATTGTTGCCGTAGACTCCTACTACTTTGAAGGCTCTCACTCGGCCCATTCGTTTCATGTTATGGAAGAAGGATTCATTGCACACAGGTATTTCGTGGATTTCATGGTCACATACATGTACCCCCAAACGCCTGGGTGGTGGAGCTATTTTGGATGCTGAAACTCATATGCTGGCTCTTTGTTGGTCTCTTTTTCGCGCTATGCTATGTGTGTGGATCATCACCCATGGACCATTATAGCCCGTTATTTTCTTGAGGACAGCGGGCTTCGGCATGGTAATACACGACTTCGGTGCTCCTGGTGGCATGTCCTTAATGTAGACTCCCAGTTTTCCAGTCCCTTCTCTCTGTTACTGCATTTGGTATGTTCCTGGAAAGTGGTGCTTCAAAAGGCACGTTGGCATCCAGTGGGGGACCGCTTGCATACTAACTCCTTTCAGCTGGAATTGTTGGCAGTCTCGAGATTACTTTCATGGGAAGACAAACATGAGCTCAGACCAAATTTAACCGTATGGCCCGTTTGGGTGTGACTTCGATTGCGGATGCCACCCTTGCCACTCGTAATGTCTTCGCATCGTTTCGTACTGCCATGAGATTTTGGCTGTGGATTGTCCTTGGCAGGACTGGGACCTTGCAGGCCGGTTGAGTTTGGAAAAGGCCTTTGTTAATCAGGTGTATCATCTTCTCATTAAAGATCATCAATGGCTGGGTGTGAAAGCTAATACTGTATGGGGATTGCGGAAATCTCAGTCATGGTGGAAGGCAACTGTGATGGAGGGCTGGTTGAATAAGACACCTTTCAAATGCAAGGTCTTTCTTTGGCGGGTGATGATTGGTGGTCTTCCTCTTGCCTCGGCCCTTTCCAAGCGGCATCGATTTATTTCTTGCCTGCTCGCCAAGAATATCTGGTCACTCTTGTCACAGGTTTGGCGCGCAGTGGTGGGGTCCTCACTAACCCCTTTCGATTGGGTTTTTGTGCGCCCAAAATACCCCACACCGCCACAGTTGCATATGAAGATCTTATTCCACTTTTTCAGATACTGGGGATGCTGGCACATTTGGACCACGCAGAATGCCTTTCTTTTTGATTCGGCCTCTAATGTACCGAGACACATTGCCCGGCTTAAAGGTCTCTTGCATTGGCAGATAGATCTCATTCCGCACTCAGTCTTGCTCCCTCGGGAGAACTTGCTTCCCTGGCATATGGCAATTTCCTTTGGGACTTTGCCATGACTTGTGTAACTTTTTCGTGGCTTAGTACTGGGATTTTACACACGTTGGCTTAGGGCCCTCGGGTATCTTGTAATCATGTAAACTTGTACCCTTTTTTCGTAATCAATACAATTACCTTTTACGAAAAAAGAGAGAGAGAGAGAGACAAAGAGAGAGCAATACTATTACGAAAAAGAGCGAGAGCAATATCTTGCTCTAGGGTGTGTTGAATGAATGAGAGGATTGCCTTCCAAGTTACAAATGTATCATTGCCTAACAGTCTAAGAAAGGGATCGTGCAGAGGGAAAAAAAACCCCGGCAAAGAGTAAAAAATGCCTGTGTTAGAGCATATTCATACTTGAATGACTATAAGAGGACATGTAGGTGTAACAATCTCTCTGCAGAGTGAATGATGTAAATGGATACAGGGCTGATAGATAAGGTTCCCAAAAAGGAGTAATAAACCCAAAGCCTTGCAGAAGACTTCAATTTTTTCTTGAGAAACAGCTTTTGTGAACATATTTGCCACATGGTCCTAGATAGGCACATAGAGCAAGCCAATCTCACTAGCATGAAGCCTTTCACTCTCACGATTAATGTAAATGGGTCTTGCTGATGACTACTACTAACATAGATTGGCTAACAGATGTCTAAGTCATACATCCTTCAAGGTAGCTCTAAATGCTGCCTTAAATTGAGCCTCAGAGCTAGAAGTTTCCAGGAGTGTTTGCTTCTTGCTAGGTGAAGAAATGTAGGAGTCCCCAAGCCTGGAATCGTTGCTGCTTGTTGTCACGCTTGTTTCTAAGATCCAGCCCAACCACTATTTGTAAATGAATTCAAGTGTGGATGAGGTCTTAAAACATAGAAAAATCCCAATGTACGAGTGCCTTTTATCGAAATACATGTTTGATTGCTTGCCAATGCATTGTGTGGGGACTTCACATAAATTTGATCAATTGTAACCATGCTACCAATGTGTCAGGGATCATGAGTTTGTGGAAGGCTTGGAATGGGTGTATGCTGGGGACATGCATGCGATATGGAAGAAGAGTCTGTGAATGAGGGTAGAGTGATGGAATTGCCTGAATACTAAAGCCTGGGACTTATAATAACAAAGGTTGGACTGGAGTCTGGTGTGTTAGAAAACTGGAAGACTGACAACTGAAGCACTTCAGCCAATTAATATCTGGGAAGAATAAACCTGCTGACTGATATACTACATAATCAACCAAGCGAGTTTAAGTGAGGCTTGGTGTTGTTGACCCAATTATACAAAATCAATAGATATACATTTTGTTGGATCTATATTGACAAGATAAACACAATAGATGCCTGGAAAAGTTCTGGAAGGAAGAACAAATTCTCCCATGTCACAAATGCGTTGCATACTTTCTCTATGATCTACACATTTGTGTTTGGCACTGGGGAGATGCCAACTATATGAAATGTGTCTAGACTCATGAGCTAGGATTTTGTACATATTGCACATGTTTAGTCTGCCTTCTGCATACTTACCTTTAATAATAATTCTTTTCATGTGGTTTACATGAGTTGCTTGGTTGCTTAGTTCTGGTTGGTTTAGGATTGGACATCATTAAGGACCTGCCCTATTCTTAAACAATTGGCCATTTTCTTGATATTTCTGCATTTACGCAGTGCTAGAATTTGGATAGCGTGGGGTCACTTTGATTAGTGGGAACTTGCAGAGGCTGAGTAGGAATTACTGAGCAGTTGGTCTCACTGTTTTTTGCAGCGTCTGCAAGACATGCCATTGTTGTTACGGCGTATGATGCAAGATCTAATGGATCCACAAAGAGCTCTTCCCCTGGTGCACAGAACTCAAATTGTATTATATGTATGAGGCTACCTTTACCTTTCCGGCATAAAGTGACTTGGTTTTTAAAACGGTTGCTTTGCATGTCACTTGGTCAGTCATTTCAGTTTTGTACTTGCTGGAAGACATTTTAACAAATATTTAAGGTGCTGTCAAAGGATACAAAACTGCCAGTATAATGCTAATCTGTTTCTTATTGTGATTGACAGTTGATATTAGTGGCTTTTTATGTATTTAGTCCCCTGGATATTATTCCTGAAGGTAAACTTTTCTGCGTTTCTGATTTCACCGTTCATATTCAGATGCAAAATCTGTACAATTAATTTTTGTGCTGGCATTGTTCTACTCATAAAAGCCCACACATATGTCAATTGCTTTGTGCAGGTATTCTTGGATTAGTTGGTCTCTTTGACGACTTCTTGGTGATGCTACTTGTTCTGTTTCATTTGGCCTCAGTGTATCGAGCTGCCCTTGTCTACCAGTTCACTTCACGTGGCTAGCATTGCTTTAACTTCGAGAGACACTGCTAGAATATATGCTAGTGAGATGAATTTTGCATGGATGCAATTCATGTTCTTTTACTTGGGCAGCTTTGTAAATATGTAATCCTACTGCTGTCAATAATTACCAGGTGGTTCATCTTTCTCAAAGTGATGTTGTAAACTCAGACATCTTAAGCCTTAGGGTTTGTGCAAAAGATGCTTACCATATCATGTGACAGTTTTTGGGAGCATCACGACTTCATGTTCAATTTAAAACCAATATTTTTTTCATAAACTGTTTGTATGCTTTTGGAAACTTTAAAAAACTTGATGTGATACTGTAAGCTTTTCTTTCCATTTTTTTAGAACTCCTGAAATCTTGTAGCTCCTTTATTACTATCTTCACTGGTGTCAGAGAAGTCATTCAATTCCCAAGGTTCAAATATGGTTTTTCCTCTTGTCACATCTTTAAAAGTTACGGGCAACTGAAGAATAATTGAGAATGCAATGTTTATGTACTTTTATGCTCAACTATAGTCAATGCCTGGCCTTTTACTCTGCAAAATCAGTCTTCAGATGAAATACAGATGCACTTAAAAGTCCTGACTAATGACTAGAGGCTACTTGATGACCTTGTACTTGTTCCCGACACTTTGTTAACACATGCTCATGGTAGTAATCCAATTTGATCCTTTTTAGCAGACATCCATTTATCTTCAGGTGCACTTACAAGTGCTTGCTTAAAAGCATCACATATCAGTCCACTCAGGTGGCATATCCAAGTAAACATCTAGTTTCGTTGTGTAAATGACCTTGAATGTCAAGTGTCATTCTTGATGACAAACCTTACTCTTGTGCCTCTTTTGTAGCTTTGTGCAAGCATCCCATTCAAGTCTAAATCCAATACTTGGTATCAAAGTGGACTTTTTGAATCCTTTGGTAGGGTCACCAACACTTTTTGCTTTATCACCTTTGATTGAGATGAGATTTGACATGTGTTCATAGGTTGACTAATATTGTGAGGTTTGTGATTTGGTTTCATTTGTCTCTGCTTGCAATATTGGCAATACTGTGCAAGATACTTTTCTTTGGTATAGAATTTTTGGTAGTGGTCATTTTTGTAAGGGCTTCTGTAGTCTACTTTGTGTTGTGCTAATAGTACAAGTTGGCCATGGTAGACAATAAAAATGTATCACGGATGTTCGTTGTCTAGGACAAGTTGGATGAAATCAGTTATCCACTATGGGCTTGTGATGCATTGTGGGTTAGTTGCAAAAGGTTTTGAAATATTGTGCAGAGAATGGAAGTTTGTTTTGTGGTCTTGGAAGTTAGAAGTGTGGCAAAAACATGGGTTGTTGAGGATGTTGTAGGTTCTAGTTTTGCTCCAATGAATACTAGATCATTGCCACCTACTGAGTAGATTTGTCAAGATGGTAGAGATGCAGAGGCGCGAGCCTTGATTGCATTATTTGTTAAACGAGTAGATTTGTCACGATGGTAGAGATGCAGAGGCTTTGCATTATTTGCTAGACATACTATGATTCCATACATTCACTCATGCAAGAGAGTTGAATGATCTTGGGATACACTTGCATGTTTGTATCAAGGAAGTGACGAGGCTTGTGTTGCTCATTTATGTAAACAAGTAGAGAGAGAGTGTATGGACAAAGGCATTTAGATGATTTTATGATAAAGATTGAAGATCTTAAGGAGTAGCTAATTGTTGTAAATGAGATTTTGTTGGATAGTGTTATCAATGACCTTGATTCTTATTAGAGTTTAGCTTCTAATCTTCGTTTGATGATGAAAGATAGTCTCAATATGTTGTCATTTAATGAGTCCGTTTTAATTTTGTCGCAAAAAGAATAATCTTGGCAAAATATGATCTTTTGCTAGTAAATAGAAATATGAAAATGTAGGTTAAACAAAGGAGGCTAACAAGGATGTGCAAAAAAAGATAGTAAAGCTATTGCAAGTATTGTAGGGCGAAGGAGGGTTTTAAATTGGCTACGAAAGAGGTAGTATGAATGTTGTTGATATCTTTTCTTTTCATTTGGAATGTTCAAACTTTATTTATGATAAAGAATGGTGGGCATTTAGTGTGCAATGCAGTTATAACCCTTTTTGTACAATTTTTAAAAAGATGTGTGATGCTTCAATAGCGGTGCCACTAAGTATACAACTTTGTAACACAATTTGTTTACTTTTCTTGAGTTTGTGCCAGTACTCTCTTATTCTAATTGAGCAAGGGAAGAAGTATATATCTAAAGAGTTCAATGCATTTCTAGTTGAATGTAGGATAAAATAACAATATACAAGATTATATATACCATAACAAAAGCTAAGCTTTGTCATATAGTTTCTAGCTTGAAGTTGTTATGTGTATAGCTTGTAATCTAAATAAGTGTCCACGAAAGCATTACTCTATCACTCCATATTATGATACCATAACAAAAGCTAAGCTTTGCCATATAGTTTCTAGCTTGAAGTTGTTGTGTGTATAGCTTGTGTACTAAATAAGTGTCCACCAAAGCATTATACTCTATCACTTCATATGAGGCATGGCATGGCAAAAAGCCATACATTGCTCACTTGTGTATTTTTAGTTGTTTAGCTTATGCTTCAATACTAGTGTAATATTACAAAAAATTAGATGATAAGGCTTTGGAATGTATATTTGCTATTTATAATAGTGAATGCAACATCAACATTAGAGATCTAAGGTAACAACAAAATAAGCCCTCTTAAGGAAAAATGAATCTCCATATTTGATAGTCTAAAACATAAAGACAATTATATCGTATTGACATTTTCAAGATCAATAATAGTCTATATTGTATCATTTTTCATCTCTCTAAGACTTTTTCTAATCCATGTTTTGAGCAAATCGTTTTGGAAAACAAAATATGACAAGTTAACTGATGCTTTGAGCATCTTTTTAGTTTCTCCAAGTAATCCCTTTGCTTAGAATAGGCTAATCAAAACATACTCGAACACCAAAAATTAATATCACAATTGCAATTGGCTTCTCAACAATTGGAAAGGAATGAAAAATTCTAAACAAAGCTTAGACATTTGAAGACCACATTAATCAAAGGAAAAATAGTAAATCAATGAAGCTCCATGCAAAGTGAAACACGAAGAAGGTGAGTTCAACAATAGAGTAATTATTAGAGTATGGTGACTAAGAATTGTAAGATTCTTTTTTGGATTATAGTAAGTGCTATTGAATGTGTGATAGTCATTCCCACCCCCACTTGGCACCTTAATAGGATTCAATATCCTATAAAAAGTATGATATGTTTGATGCTCATGTGCACCTCCTGCAAGAGATATGGCGAAGGAAGCTTCTTGGGCACTACTCTCTTTTTATTATTTTAGTGCACTATAGTGAGAAACAACTAAGTCAATCCTTATATATGGTGGGTAGCACATTTATAGCATATTGTAATGTTTCCATTGTGAAGTTGATATTAGTAAACCAATATGAATTTCAAAACAATTAGATTAATATGCAAAAGTGTTGAATAAGCATTCCTAATGATGAAATGTGAATAATATGACACATTTTCACATTTATACATTCTGAAATGTAAGCATAATTAATTAAATCCAACCCATACCATTAGAATATAAAAAACCCAAATATTTTAAAGCACATGAAGAAGATGCTTTTTATGTATCAAACTATTGGAAAATGGTAAAATAATTTGAGACTCAAAAAAAGAATTTGACTTTAGCTTTTGAGAGAAAATAGAGGAGCTAAAAATAACGAGTTCTTTAAGGAGAGAGGGCATGCTTAACGAAGATAAACTCAAATTAGACTTTTTTTGAATAAAAAAAGAGAGAAAGGACAGAAGCATGCCTAGCTCTCTTCTTCCTTGTTCTCCAAACAAACATTTAAATAAACCTTCCCTTGTAGGCAAAAAATTATGACTTCTCCATGCTATGAGATATGAGATGCCATGATCACAAAGATTTTAGTGATGTTGTTCAATTGTGTAGACAAGACAAAACTGATCGAACACAATGTCCTATGACATCCTAGAAATATGTTGCCCTCTTTTGCCGATCAATCTTTTATATAAGCTAAGAAACTTATGTTGGATCTCCTCTTAACCTTGTTTACATAAACTTGATTCCCCAAGCCACTTATTTACCCCCTCTTTCTACTAGCACTTCGGGCATCAACTTAAGGTTTTTGTGGTTCCATGCAAATATGGATCATGACCAAACGAGGATGACTAGGTTTGAGTACATTGTGATTAAATAAATTTAATTAAAATTCCATTTAAATTTTATCATTTTTTTCTCTTTGAATTATGTAGCTAGCGATACATATATTAGCAAGATTATAAAAATAAAAATGAGAACGGTTAAAAAGGCATGTAGAATTGGTGTTTTAGCTCTAAAAATTATATGAGAATTGGCTTTCATAAAACCCTAAGAGAACTCAAAACCAAATTAGGTTTATTATTTTATTTTTATGAATATAAAATTGGATAAAAGTAACAGTATTGTCATGGACGACATAGTTACAAAGTATTTGAATGTGATGTTTTCTGATTGTGGTGTAGCTATCTTTTGATTTTGAATATGATAGTTATCTTACCCTAGAAATTGGTTCTTGTGACAAAATAAATGAATGGAAAAGAAGTTACAATGGTACATACCATTGGGATCCCCGCACCAACACATCTTAGCATCTTGCAAAACACTTGAAAAAGTTGCCTTGCAAGGTAAGCTTACTATGCTTTTGCAAGAGCTATAGGTGTTTTTTTGTGTGATAACTCAAGTGTTTGATAGGGCAAATGACTAAGTGGTAAGTACCCCTATAGTGTAAGACAACTTCAGAGACTCAAGGAAGTTGAGCAAGGATTTTAGCTCATAAATTCCATGTGATTGTGAAAGGAGTGTGATCATATACTACTCAATTGCTCTAGCAAGGTTGGAAGGTCCTATCCTAGGTGGCATGATTTTTTATCACTCTTGTAGGAGTGATGGTTTTATATAAATATTTTAAATTATATAAATTACTATTTTTAAATATTTGTTATATGCTTAAAGACTGTGTTAATGAATCATATATAACATATTAGTGAAAGCAATGCATTTTTATATGCTCAAATAGTGTGGTAGCATGCATTTAACAATTGAACACTTATGGTTGGGAAAACTTGGTAAGTTGGGCAACTTTGCTGAATATTAGATAGAGCTATTAGAACATGATCCACCAATTTGGTAGAATAGAATCGACTTAACACTATTTTAGGGGGATCAGAATGCACTTGAGTATTGATCCTAATGGGTGTGGAAGTTTAAAAGACAATTCCACTCTCTTTAAACCAACTATGGTTTTAGCCTACTATCACCTTTGATAGGTTTTGCGAAGTGACCCTTGTTATGTGGGTGTTAGAATACTATGAGGGACGACAGCTGCACACTTTCCCTATTAAGCACAACAAGAATTCATGTGCCCCAACTAGAATTGTTGTGCCCAATAAAGTTCACCATTTCTTGAGGGAAGGCTGAATGGTCTTGCACACGGGCTCAAGTTTTGATTGACCTAATAGAGGACTCCTTTGGGTTTATGGAGGAAGTAACTCACATGTAGTAAGGTTGAGGGTAGGAAAATTGATAAATAAAACAAACTATTTCAGATAATGAAACGTGTTTGAATAACTCTTAATGATTTCTTCTCATTAACTTCTTGGAGTACACATCATGACCAATAGAAAATTGGAGATAAGGAGGTTTTCTAATTCAGATAGAGATTCCCATTGATATATCATGTGGTCCTAGGCTCAAAGGACTGTTTGTGCCATGAAGTCGTGTTTGAGATTATGGAGAAGGTATCATTATTTTAGATATTTTTGTGACCTTGTTGAGGTGGGTGGTATATAAGTAATTTTTGGCCATGCAGTCAATTGCACATGGGAATTTTTGTAGGCCAAAACTTCCTAGTATGAACAATTCGTTGGTGGGTGGAAAGACTAAAGATAGTGAACATAGACTTCATATATGTTTCATATGAGGAATGATTACTTGATATTGGTAATGAACCAATGTGAGAATAGGAAACGGTTAGTCCCTTTTTTATTAGCTTTTTCTAGTACTGTTAGTCCCCTTTTATTAGCTTTTTCTAGTATGGTTAGTCCTCTTATTAGCTTTTTAAACTTTTAGAAGGCTTAGGCATGCTCCCCAGGGACCAAAATGGGAGAGATTCTATTTGAAATAAAGAGTATCGAACCCACAGTTTGTGGCCTTCTAGATATGCCACCTATCTATTCCATATGCAAGTTATATGTTGTGGCCTTAGCACCTTAAAGTGACTCAATCTTTATTTCCTAGGCGTGTTGATTTCAGTGTGCATTTTATTCGTTTTAAGACAACTTAGTAGACATTAGTAATATCAAAGTAGTTATTAAAATAATGGCAGCTGCCACATGGGAACAAATAGCAAGGTTGTGATTAAACTTTTAAGTTGAATACTTCGTAAAGCCATACCCTTACCCTTCTAGTCCATATACATTTTGTCTAACACATTGTGGGTCTATCTGCAAAAGTGCTATATAGAGCACCAAGGAAAAGAGTGGATATTGTGCAAAGAAAATTCATGTTTGAAATAAGGTGTTGGGGTTATCCTCAAGTCCCTGAGTAATATGTTATTTGCCATACATGAGAAAAATCACCAACTTATGAGATGGAAAATTCTATTGATTCTATAGAGAGAAAACCTATGAATAGATGCACTCAAGGATTGTAGCTAGACCTTAAGTCGATAATTTTTGTAAACCATACTACATTAATAAAGGGAACCTTACCACTTTTGTAAGAACTTGTGAGACATGCTTGTTCTAATGACTGGGTCATTTTGATAGGTAAGTGATGAGGTCCATGATACATGGTTGATTTTGGAAGTCATATACATCATTGCTCATCAATCACTTGTGTTAGGATGTTGAGATGTTATGAGTGATGTGCTTTTGGACCTATCTTAGTCTATGGAGAGACTATGGTCGGAGCATGACATAAGGATGGTCGGATCCCTATTTCTATCTGGATGTGAGTCTTTCCAAAGATTGGGAACTCACTTTAAGTTATTGAAATGGCTCAAAGAACTTGTCTATTATGAATACAAATATCCTAGAAGATGTTGATCATGCCTATAATTGATCTATGATATTTAAAATAGTGTACCAAATTGCTTGATAATCCTCAGATGTTGAATTCTTTAAACTATGTTGATGATTCTTGAAAGCCTTTCAAACCTAAAATATATTCAAATCCAATGGGGTTCATTTTGAGAAATGCCATGGAGAATATCTCATATCATCTTCACGATTAATCAAGATGATATTGGAACCTTTGATTGGATCTCAAGAGAATCTAATCGGATAGAGGACTAATGATATTGTAACAATTGATAGGGACGATAACCTTGCATCATCGGAGGTGAGATCAAGTCACCTAAGCCTTACACCCTAACTGTATTGTGGTACAAGACATGATCAAAATGGATATGCTATCAAGGGATAAACTTCTTTGATTAAAGATTATAGGACCTTTAGAAATAATAGAGAAACCTCCTACTTTTGTATTTGGACTACACAAAGTCCATGATTGAAATTCTATTATATTCATACATCCCTCTTCTTTGCCATAATGAAAATTGTATTATCTTGTTGCTATTGTATTGTGTAAGAGAGGAAGGTTTGATATTCTTGAGCAATCAAATTCTATGATAATTTACCTAGTGAACCATAATCACCAAGGCTTGCAAATGAATAACACCTACAAGGAGCTCCAAGAAAAGAAATTCCATTTGAAGTAGGCATAGTCACCAAAATTTAATATAGAAAGATCCAAGGTAGAGCAAGATGCAGAAGCTTGGATCAAAGCCATGGATATTCATTTTGAGATTTTGCTAAGATCACTCTAATGAATCCATTACTAATGATCGAAAATCAACAGATTGTAAGGTTTTACCAAGGTTTGGATCACCCCTAGAAACCCATCTTGAATTAGTGAGGTCCACAACTTTTTGAACCATGAGGCTAATGCAAACAATGCCAAAGGAAACATACATGCTAATGCTATTACTTTGGGATGATGAAGTAGGCTAATAAATTAATAGTGCTACCAATATGGAAAGATTGGACACCTATGATTCGATTTCCCAAACCATTCTTAGAGTTCTACTTCAAACCAACTAGTGGGAGAGGCCATGCAAATGATAGTAATAGTAGAGGCTCTGAGAGGGAAGCAAGGTAGAAGCTATGGAGTGCAAGGGTTAAGAAAGAGGATCACAAGAGAGCTTTGTGGATACAATGAATGGTACACTTAATCTTTATTGTCTTCACTTATATATGACTATAAATTGCATACTTATACAAAGGGTGCTTTCCCTGCTATTAGTGATTGCAATGCCTTTGAACCAATAATCTCCCAATTAAAGGCCAATGTGCTTTAATAGAAGTATAAGAAGACATTGAAGATACTATCAAATGTAGATAAGCACTCTATAGTATGCAAATCATTCAGTTGTCCTCAAGTACCTTCTTGATGAAGTGATACTTCACTGCAATATGCTTTGTCTTTATATGATAGACATGGTTCCATGCCAACTAAATGGCATTCTAACTATCACAATGCAATGTATCTCTCATGTAAAGCCCAAGTCTCCCACTAGACGAGTAAGCCATATAGCTTCCATGTAGGCCTCAATGGCTGCAATGTATTCAGACTTAGTGGTAGATAAAGTGTACATGGTTTCTGTTCTTCATACTTATAAAAGTTTATCATGTTATCGAGAGACCCAAGAGATGGCACCTTTTGTAGAGTAAAGATAAAACATGTATTAGGCCTCTTAGAGTCTATATTCATTGTGTAGAATCAACATTTGCAATCTAAGAATAGATGCATCCTTCCTTCCAAAGAATATGCACATAGTTCTAGTGCTATTTAAGTATCTCATGATACTCTTCATTGCCTCCCAATGCTTCTTGCCATTTGGACTTGTAGCAACCATGGTATAAATCAAGCTACCAACTCCAGAAATGCATAAGAACCTTAGCCATTTCAACTTTTTGCTCATTTGATTTGGGGTTATCCTCTTGGCTAAATTTCAAATATGGAAGCAATGGAACACTAATTTTCTATCCCCTTTCCATATTGAAATACTCCAATATCTTCTCAATGTATTCTTTTTGAGATAAATGAAGTATATTTTTGTCTCGATCCCCCATAATGTGCATGCCACAAATGTAACCAACATTCCCCAAGCCCTTCATGTCAAAGTTTTCATGCAACCTTTTCTTTAGTGCATCCACATCCATGATTGACTTCCCAACAATCAGCATGTCATTTATATAGAGAATCTAGATCGTAACGCTACCATCCCTAGCATTTCTAGTGTATAGACAATACTTAGTCATCTTACTTCTAGTGTACCTTGAGACAACATAAACACATTGCATTTATGATATCATTCACTTGGAGTTTGTTTTAAACCATACAAGCTCTTATATAGCCTACACACGAATCGTTCCTTACTTTCCACAATAGGTCTTATATAGCTTACACACCAACTCTTATATAGCTTACATACCAACTCTTATATAGCTTACATATCAATTGTTCATTTTCTTCCATAAGAAACCCTTCATGCTACTACATATAAATGTCTCATGCAAATCTCCATGCAAGAAAGGTGTCTTAATATTCATTTGAACAAACTCCATATTCTCTTTAGCACAACCAATGTAAGTATTGCACGGAGTGGTTATCTTGACTATTGGTGAGAAGATCTCATTAAAGTTAATCCCCTTCTCTTTCTTGTATCCCTTGGCCACCAATCTTGCCTTATACATAGGCAATGTATTAGATACCCTCTTGTATGGAAGTGCATGTTTTCCCTTAGGCAAAGGAACTAACTCCCAAAAGTAGAAAATTTCACCAAAGAATCCACTTTTGATTGCATAGCTCTCTTCTACTTACAAATCTCACCTCTAGTCATAGTATCACTATAACAAGAAGGCTCAATCATAATCTAGAGATGGAATGTATCTATCTAGTGGGTTAGAAACCCTTATAGACTAGCACAAAATTGGTTCAACAGGTATCTTTGCTTGTCCCACTTTTCTATTCTATAAAACATGAGACTCTCCACTTGTTGTGGCACTTCCACCTCAATATTAGATGGTTGTTTGAGCCCTGTATCATGTGGATTAGGCCGTACATTCTATTTAATTTTTGGTCATCCATATTTTTGGAACATTACCTTGTGGATCATCTCGATTATTTTAATGGACTACCTATGCATCTTATCCTTATTAAAAATGACATCATGGTTGCATAAGTGATAACCCATGTCTCTGGACTCCCCATATCCTAGAATTAAGTGTACTTTACTTCTCCTTAGGTACATGCATATATGCTTCATAGCCAAAGATACGTACATGGTCATAACTAGGCCTCTTTTCAAACCATAACTCGTTTAGTGTCAATCCTAGTTACAAGCTAGTTGTTCTTGACTATCACCAAATTCAGCCCTTTGAAGTAAATATAAGTTTGATGAATATATCTTTCTTCTTTTGGAAGAGAAGAGATTCTCCTCCATGTGAGTTACTTGGGAAAATGAACCCTTCTTCAATAGGTTGTCTTCATTGTTCCTTGAGTTCAATAGCTTCAAGTACAAGCATAATATATAGTCTCTTGGATACACCTTCTACTCTAAGAATTAATTCTATCTCATGGTCAACTTATTTGTTTGGAGATGACCATGTCATATCTTTTGAGAATATGTTGTCAAGGTCTTTGATCCATGAAGGTAACATGATTTTCTTTTGCTTTTGTACCCTTTCCAATTCTATTAGATAAACTTATTATCTCTTTCTTATCCTTTTTCAAAGTTGATTAGATTTGGATACTAATCATTCCAACTTTCCTTGGTATCTTCACAATGCTATCTTTTAATACTTGAAAGATAACTCTCTCTTTTGCACATAGGATCCAAACTTTATTCTTCTTAAGGTACTCCATGCCCAATATATAGTCATAACATCCTAGTGATAGGACAAAATTTTTTAATTCTATTTTCTACCTATCTAATTCAAATGGAATTTTCTTGACAATTTCACTAGAGGTGATTTATTTCCCATAAGCCAACTTTGCATTTTGCATGTGGCCTTGGAATCTAGATGCAATCTTTTAACTATACTTGGAGCTACAAAAGACAGTACTCCCACAATCAATCAAGATTTAGAAAGACTTACCCATACAAGTCATTGGTATCTAATTGAAAGAGCATTGTCAATTGGCTCCCTTGTTCTTGACGGTCATATGCATAGTTCCTCATTAGTTTCTTCTCTTAGGGTGTATTTCTTTTCTTTCTAGTTCTTATCATAGAGTTTACCTAGTCTCCAACTACTCTACCTCACCCTTGACCTATGGTATTATTTTCATTTTCCTTGCCTCTCTTAGCTTGCTAATTTGGATTAGAGTTTTGAAGATGGTATGTGTAATCGATCTCTAGTTTTTTGGTCTTTATACATTGATAGCATTGCTTCTTGTTTAACCTTCTTGGATCTTCAAGAATTGCATTGGCCTACCCATTAGTCTTGGCATTGTTCATCTAACCAACAAGGTTTGGATAAGCTCTTCCACAATTATTATTCATGATATAGTTTATTTAGCTATTTTTGGCAATCTCATTGGTTATATGTTTAGCTTGCATGAGAGCATCTTCAAGAGTGACAAGCCTCATTGCCTCAAGAGGAGTAATGAGAGGAGCATTGCAATTTGTTAAAGGTAATGGTGGCATTAATCACAATAGCCATTGATGACTCATTGAAGAGCCAATGGGAGTAGAGGAGTAATGGTGACCTAGCACAACACATGGGGAGAGAATGTCTTGTGCCACCTGACAAGGCACATGGGTAGGGAGAAGGCCCCACCACTAGCAATTATTTATATAACAAGAGGAAGAGAAGCATGGCGGGGTTGTTGCTCGAGGTTATTGTTACAAGACATGTCACTGACATAGACCATGTAGCCAAAAAGAAGCAAAGGAAGACCAAGGAAGCCCAAGTCAAAAAGTGAATGAAGAAGCTAATTCTGCCCAAGCAGGAAAAGCGGAGCAGAAGGCAAGCTCATAAAAAACATGGGAGAGCACCGAATATTCTAGCAAGGCTCTCTCAAGGATAAAGGAGGATCTCTCAAGGGTAAAGGAGAGCCTCTGAGGGCTCTCACAAGGA
Source organism: Lygodium microphyllum (assembly GCF_053477565.2). Lineage (NCBI taxonomy): Eukaryota > Viridiplantae > Streptophyta > Polypodiopsida > Schizaeales > Lygodiaceae > Lygodium > Lygodium microphyllum. The sequence goes on along the minus strand of NC_141136.1, from coordinate 161,202,380 downwards.
AAGCAAATGACACAATGTAATTCATTTTATAAGAGTGCTAGGCTCCCTCCTGTGCAAGTTGTAAAGTCTAAATGATCATAGGTGAAGGGATAAGGAAACTAGAAGGGAATAGGGAAAGATGACCTTGGCAAGATGCCCAGTTATGTAAAAAAGGGGACAAGTGCCCAAGGGATTTAGGGCTTGTATATAAACCTAAAAAGTGAATGAGGAGCTCATTCTTTTGGTGTGTGGCAAAAGTGGTCTCCTCTTCTTCTCTTCTTCGCTCCTTCTTGCTTGCTTGTGTGTGCTTGAGAGAGGGAGTGTAAGGGAGTGAGTGTGTGAGTGGGAGGGATCTTGGAGAAGAAGCTCTCCACCATCTCCTCTCTTATTCTTCTCTTCTCTTGTCTCACGTGTGGCTATGGAGGATGGAGCTCGAAGGAGGAGGCTTGAGATCACATCTCGAATTGTGGAGCTACCAGCTTGCTTGAAGGAGGAGGCTACTCATTTGGGCATCAAGGTAAGCTCACTACACCCTCGTAGGATCAAAGGTGCATTGGCTAGGTGAGAGATAGCCATTTGTGCTCACTTGAAACGCTTGAAGCAATAAGCAATCCTTAGGTTTTGGCAACAGAGCATGAGCTCCCTCCACATTTTGATTCCTTTGTCAGGATCAACGGATTCAAGCTTAAGCACTTGCGCGCCTCAAATCGAGCATCGAAGAAGGATTGCATCCCCGAATCAATGCTTGATATAGGTAGAAGATTTGGGGTTTTTAATATTCAAAACAAGTAAGTATTTTGGGTTTATAATAGATAGACAAGTAGGATGAATCATTTCGGTATTTGAGTTTTGATGTTTGTTACATTTAGAGTAGGATAGGATCAAGAGATCGAAACGAATCGTTTTAGGATTTCTGCTATAAACAAGCCTAAAACATGGCAAAAATAGGGGGAAAACGGGGTTGCAATCCATTGCCCCGCACTAATGGGACATCACTTGGGCATTAGAAAAAAGGTTTAAGACCCAAGGAAGGGGGTTGAAGAATCACTTTTAGCTTTTGCACACAGAGAGAGAGAGAGAGAGAGAGAGAGAGAGAGAGAGAGAGAGAGTGTGTGTGTGTGTGTGTGTGTGTGTGTGTGTGCAGGGCCAAAGAAATGGATAAATCAACTTGTGATGGAGTTTTTTGGCCATTCTACGTATAGACAAACCTTGCCCCTTGTCTATTTTTTCATTCTAAAAGTTTGTGGCATGGCATGCCTAAAATCATTGCCATCGATTCGATTTTAGCCTCGACTAGAACCACGGCCTTTGGAATCAGACGCGACTAATAGAGTTTGATTGCTAGAATCGGACTCGGATTGTTCAATTCTAGATAATCAAATGGTTCGATTTTGAAAATTGGATCACTCGAACACCACTCAACTCGTTTGATCAAACACGTGGCCCTGTCCAATTTGGACAATTAGACACTTGGACAATTGGGCTCACACAAATCTGGCACCCCAAAATTGAATCACTTGGGAATCAGATGGTGGACAAATGAAAATCAAACCATCAACCACTCAAACTACCTACAATTGGACGCAAAAATCAGATGAGGTAGAATTGGACCATCCTCACTTGGATGTCTAATTCTAATGATCGAACATTGTAGACTTGGACACTACCAAATCAGTATAAAATTCTGATAGCAAAAAAGTTGACAAATCTAGCGGATCCCAGGCAAAACAGAATACCCCCCACAATAGGGGAATCCTCTGAAAGCCTTACAGGTGCATTTAACCTTAGAAATTGCAACTAGGCAACTAGAAACAACCATTAACAGTCACGTAAGCTTTTAGCCCCTCTTAGAGCTGCAAACTAACATGCAGGTAGGGCACGACGGCTTGTTGCGTAGATGCATATGCAGACATGAGATGCATGACGTACTTTCAGAAGCACACAACAGAATTGTAGGAGGGCACTTTAGCATAGACACGACGGCCCACAAGGTGTTGTAGTCTCAACTGTGGTGGCCTACTCTTTTTCGAGATACAGCATGATTTGTAAAGTAATGCGACAAGTGCCAATGGACCCATGTACCCATTTGCAAGGAAAAAATGGAGCTAAGTCCAATCATTGCAAGACAACCATTTGAGAAATGCTGAATTGACTTCATTGGACCGATTAGTTCTACGGCACACTACTCATAGGCCAAGTGCATCATTGTTGCTATAGACTATCTCACAAAGTGGGAAAAAGCGCAAGCCACAAGGAAAAATGATGCTAGAACCAGTGCCTAAGTTCCTTTAGGAGTAGGTGATCTCAGGATTTGGCTGCCCCATTGAACTAGTTAGTGATTAAGGCACACACTTCATTAGTGAAGTGATTGCTCACCTCCTGTTGACCTTTCCAATCATCCATAAAAAATCCTCACCCTACTACCCTCAAGAAAATGGCTAGGCTGAGTCTATTAATAAGATCTTAGTGAATGTCCTGACCAAACTGGTCTCTGCCTCGCGCAGTGGGTGACTGAGAAAACAAATTGATGGGAACCTTATGGGCCTATAGGAACAGCCTATAAAATAGTGGTAGGAGAGGCTCCCTTCAAGTTAACCTACAAGTTTGAAGCCATTCTACCTGTAGAGTTCTTTATCTTGAGCTTGAGAGTAGCCACCCAAGAGACATGGGACAGAAAGGAGGCATGGACTAACCACATGATTGAGCCAGAATGCTTATCAGAGACTCAACTTCTAGCCACCCATGCTCTGATTTGCGAAAAGGCATGTCGCAAGAGTTGGTTTGACAAGCACATCAAGCAATGAGAATTCAAATAGGGTGACTTAGTGTTGTTATACTCAATGAAAGGCCACAATAGAATATTAAGTTTAGGGGATTATGACCTTTTTGAGTCTACGCTAGTAGCCGAACTGGTAATGTCTTGAGACCCTAGATGGAGAGGGCCTCCCACACATCCAAAGCATGAGCCTCCCATGCTAGAGTCTCGTGTGAAAGTTTGAGTCACCACAATAATGGAAATTGAGGAGGAAGATGAAGAGGTAGGAAGATGCTAGAGTCCCGTGTGAAAGTTTGAGTTGCCACAATAATGAAAATTGAGGAGGAAGATGAAGAGGCAGTAGCGCCTGTTTATGTACGTATAATGGTCACTGCCCAATAGACACATTGATCAATGAGGGAGATGATTTCAATGTCTTAACTCATAATCATTAGACTCAAATTGGCCACCCACAACTACAACCCACCAATGCCAAACTTAGCCAATTTGAGGGCTGATCATATGCCCTCTTAGGAAAATGCAAATTCGCAGCCTCTATCGAGTTTGAAAGCATGCCCATAATCTTTTATGTGTTGTCAAACGCAAAGGATGCTCATTTAAAAAGCAAGCACATTGTAATGTTGACTATGACTCATAGTGTATTCACCTTGCTATCGCCAATGTACCTGAGATCAAAGCTAAGGCCTGTGAACCACCGTTTAAGTGGGTGCCTAAACATCAAGGGCTGCTGTTTAGGAGCATGCAATCATGACCTTGCAAGTCTAGGAACTCACACTCGAAACCCATGAGGCAGTGGAGAAACTATAGGCACACACGAACCGGCAACCCAAGATGATTCTCCAAAACCTTATTTGCAGGTGTAAGGCGATTATGAGGACAATGCCTAGATATGGGTGCCTAAAACCAAGAGAGCTAGCGGCTCTATTCAAATGCCACCCTCAAGCCCAACTATATAGAGCCACATGGTAGATTAGGTGCTAAAACCGCAAAAAGCTCAAGCTGTGAAGCCCTTAGAACGAACCGTTGACCTTGCAACACCTCAACGAGTCTATAGACCGAAATTGCAGCTTTGTTGACTCAAAACCAACTCGACTCAACACACTCAGTGCTACTCAAGCATCACAAGCATTTGGCAGCACAAAGTTAGAATCCTAAACCAAGCTTAGTGCACAAGAGACCAAACTGCACACTCTAAAGCAGCCACAACTGCAAATGGCAATCGTTGCTGAGCCGTCAAGTCTAGTCACCCCTCAATAGGCCTTAAAACTTCTTAGAAATGATGATCAATCCTTGCCTTAGTCTCAGATTTAGCTAAAAATATAGGGGATGACTTGGTTGGTTGCCTTCGACGTTTGGACTCCACGTTTACTACACTTGCTAAAAGCTATGACTGATTAGACTTAGGTCTCTTAGACGAGGCTTTAGCAATGGAGGTACACACAATGCCTTGCTCATGGGAAGAATCAAAATTTGTATTCATTAAGGCTCCCCAGGCAATTGAGAAACTCATAAACACCGAGACTTCCCATGAACAAGCATGCAAGTGACACCTCATTATGTCTTATGCCAAGGGCACATCCCTTGCCGTTGACCAAGAAATTGCGAAGTTGAAACAACTAGCTACTAACGACTCCTCTTTCTTGTGACAATGATATGCTCTCAGACTCCAATGTGAGCAAGAAGGCTACCAAATCATGGCCAATGAGAGACGTGAAATTAAGATTTTGGAATATGACCCAACTTACGTAGCCCCAACCTTCTATAGGTTGTTGACCACCATCCGCAACCGGCCCCTTGAAGAGCACATCATGACTCACACCTACTTACTTAGATCACATGTTGACCGAGGAATAGCTACACTTTCTAGCCGAATAGACTCCGGTGATTTCCTCACAGATGTCCTCACTTACCTCACCCATGTGCATCCAACCTGTTGACATGGACCATTATACTCAAATGGAGTACAACATGAACTTCTATGCTTGGCTCATGTGAAGGTGAAACACGGTGAGTATGCATTGAATAGTTTCCACCCTTCAACCTCTAATCCTAGGAAGGATTTTGCTCATGTTTAAGGGGGGAGGGTGTGAATGATAAAAAAGGGTGGAACATAAAAACAAACCCTAAAACCTCAATCAACGTTCAAAAACAGAAAAGAATGCATAAAAATTAACTCATGATTGATTAAAAGTGTTAGAAAAAATTTTCTTTCTATATTTAACCATTTCCTTAATCTCCTACGTGTCTTTTCACAAAAATTATATGAAGAATACTGATGGTAAGCTTAGCTTCATTACAGGCACCTACAATGTTAGGATAGGAGAAAGCGAGCAAGCTGCCATTCTCGGGGGAAAAGTAGGAAAATTATGGCCTCTCAGTGGAGACAAGGGTCTACAAGCAATTCAAATTCACAGGCATATCCTGAATTCGAAATACATTGTCATGGAGGAGCCAACCATCAAGCGAATCGTAAAGTAATATAAGCTACAAAAGTATGTGGAGAAGGTGGGCCAAGCCGTGGACTATGAGAAGTATGGGAAATTCCTCTAGACTTTCAACAGGAACCGCAACACCGTCACGGTGCATCAAGAGAATGAAGCCTACCCAGGTGGAAATAGAGTTGAGTCTCGAGTTGGTGTAAAGAGCACTGGGCATGCACAACAAAGTTGAAACATGACCAAAAAGGGATGTTTACAACATGTTGGGAATGGACAAAGTGATGGTCCGCACCAATGATGGCATCGACATAGCTGACATCCCCGACCTTGAAGTCCAACTATAGACCAAAATGGTGCACACCTTGTTCTGTAGCCAAAGGTGCAACACATTGATGAGGAGAATCAATGTGCCAATGTTGAAAAGCATCACTACCAAGTCCTTCGATGAGGTGAACCTGAACGAATTTGTGCAGAAGATGATAGAAACATTAGTAAAAGCATTGCCCACATGTGGAAGACCTGCAGGGGGAGAATCCTTGGCCTCCAAAGCTAGGAAGAAGTCATCGTCAAAGGCTTCTACCATTGGGTTTGGAGAGGTCTTGAAGGCCATCATCAAAGAGGCCTTGGGGGAAGCACAAGAAGACGAGGAAGTCAATGAGATGCCAAATAGGTCTCCTTCTTGCCAACAATAGGAGCAATCTAGTGAGAGGATAGTGAGTAATGAAGAAGGAGAGTGGGAAGCACAATCTAGCCAAGGAGGAGGGGCCAAGAAGTCAAAGAAAAAGACTCTATAGAAGAAGACCGAATAAAAGAGCAAGAAGAAAGAAAAAGCAAATGTACTAAGAGCCCAAAGTGAGTCCAAAAGTATTGAAAAAAGAAGAGAAAAGGAGGAGATGAAAAGAATAAAAGAGGAATCCATAAAAGTTGAAGAGGAGAGGAGGAGGAAAGCAGAGCAGGAGGTGGAGGAGTTAAGGAGGAGGAAGGAAGAAGAAGACATAGCCCTAGCCATCCACCTCTCAGTGGAGGATTCTTCAAGGGAAGAAGAGATGGCTGCCATGAGCCCTCAAGAAGAACAACACCCAAGCAAAAGCTCCCAAGTACCCAAAAATATGCCACCCCTAGTAGCTGAAGGTAAGGGCAAGGGTCTAATTAACCCCATCCTACCTGTCCTAGTGCCCACCACCCCAGTCTCTACACCCACCCAAGCCTCTTCTGCCACGATGGATGCCAGTAGCCTTGTGGCTTGGGTGTAGTTTTTGGTTAACAAAGAAATAGTTCAAGGTGGAAGTGGAGGGACCCCAGTGACTAGAACAAAAAGGTTGGTAGCTGTGGATGCGGAGTCCAAATAGGACCCCAAAATGAAGAAGATAGAAGCATCCACAATGCCTACTTCTATAGCACCGCCGTTGTCTACAAATTACGATGAGTATGTTAAGGAACTCTTGTCATAGTTGGAGAGGGTAAAAGAAGAAAAGAAAATAGCTAATGCTGAGGCTGAAAAGGAGGCTATGGAAACCTTTTAGCTAGATAAAACATGCTAAGTGGCAAGCTACCATAAAGAAATAAGTGAGCTAAAAGCAGAGCTCAAGGCTAAAGAGAGAGAAGAAGATAAGTGGCGGAAGGGGCTTGAGGAAGAGCATAAGGAGTTGATCAACCTCCTCTACAAAGGCAATACAAACTCCTCATAGTGCAGAATGAAGAACTGGCAAGGTGAATGGACAAGATCCAACAAGCCATGGATCAATTCACAATAGTAAGAGAAGCAACCAAAGCCCTAGAAGGGGAGGAGCATAAAAAACAAATAGATGAAATGATAGGTAGACTGATGATGGAAATGGAAGAGTAAGGAAGGTTAGAGAGAGAGATCGAATATTGAAGAAGGAGAAGAAGACAATAACTGAAAAGTGGAATGCAAAAGAACCAACCATAGTGGCCATAGTGTGAAGAAAAAATAAGAGCCTAGAGGAAAGGCAACAAAAGGCCGATGAATGGGTGATGAAGAGTGAGAGAAGAGTGAAAGACCTAGCGAGCCGCTTGGCCGTTGTTGTAGAAGGAAATAGAGTGTTTGCAGAGAGCAAGGCAGAGGCTGCACAAACAATACTAGAAGCCCAGCAATGTGCCTTCCTCAATACTATAATGGATGCCACACAATCAAAGGAGAAGGAGGCCATTGAATTACTAAAGAAAAAGCTGGAGATCACCCACAGAGCCATAAGGCATGGGCTGTGTGTTCAACTGCAAGAAGAAGGGATCACCAACCTAAGGCGACAAGATCAAAGAGATTATTTGCTAAGGATAGGGCTAACAGTTTGAAGAGGTGGACCTACTAAGCTTCAAGGAAGTAGAACTACAAGAGCCCAGAAGTGAAGCTGAAAGGCAGAGGCCACTCCTAGAAGTCGGGTTAGAGTTTGAAATGGGATAGCCAGAAGAGGAACTAGTACTGCAACCTCCCTCTCCACAATAAAAAATGTAGCAAGAGGTGGACACAACGACCGAGAGAAAAGCATAACTCAAGAGGAAAAGGATGAGAATGTTGGAGCAAGCAATGAGAAGATTAAAATCCCAACCAACAATAGCCCCTAAAGCACCCATTCCACCACGAGTAGATTGCTTCCTAGTGGATTGGAATGCAGAGCTCATAGTGTGGGAGTAAAAAGAAAATGACTACTAACCCTTCAACTTCACCTTCAAATTCCCCTCCACCTTATACATAGTGCTATTGACCAAAGTGGTGGAGGAAGGCTTGACAATAGGTGGAACCAAGAGAGGGAGAAGAATTCGACACAATGGGGAATAGAAGCATCCGAATATTGGGGGAAAAAAGTCATGGAGGTGCCTCGGACAATTCAAGGCTGCGAGTCTCGACCAAAGTGGAGAAGGATAATCTCAAGTGGCAACATGGAGGCCTGGATATCATTTTGCAACACACTACCCTTCGAGAGAAATGACCCCCCACACATATGCCATATCCAAGAAGGGTAGGGATGGACTTCAACCCTGACATCCATGGTAGATATGATTTTTCAAAGATATATAACGTAAATGCCACCAAGCCGGAGGATGCCTCTGACCTTCTCGAAACCGATCTATGGGACTCAATTGCCCATTTTCTCAACGAGTTCACTTTTTGCTCAAATCCTACCTTTATTACTACTTGTAATTATCTAAGATTAGTTAGGGTACTTAGATAGGAGCCTACATCATGGAGTATCACCTCCTGCCACTCTTTTTTTATCTCAATGTTGGCATAGATAGTTGTGCAATGGCTAGGCTACTGATATGCACTGCCTTCTTGCCATCTTTTTGTGTAGCCCTCTTAGAGGATATGAGTGACAACCGTTTCACTAACTGCAACCATCCCTTCCTATCCACCACTCCTCTTAATGCTTAAATAGGCATAAAAGGATACATCCAAAGTAGAAAATTTCTTAGCAAATCCATTAAGCCTTCCCCTCTCATGACTCTAATGACTAGGACTAGATATTTGTCTATTTATATTTAAAAAAATGGGAGAAAAGAAAGAAACAAACAAGAAAAGAAAAGAAAAGAAAAGAAGAGAAAAGACAAAGAAACAAAAAAAGGAAAGAGAAAGAATAAGAGATCATTAGAAGGAAATCACAAGGAAAGCAACCGAATGATCTCATTACATGTTGGCCACAATTATTACACTTATGGATCCTCAAGTTAGGAACATCTAGTGGCTTTGATTGACCGGCTTTGTCCCTAACCCCCTTGCCCATTTTGATTTCCCACATCATGCTTAGGGCACATCAAGGGCAGGACATACCTAGGGATGTCACTCTCGCTATGGTTAGACTTGTCTCCCTAAGCCACACTCATTGCACCCCCTTAGGCAAGAATTGGGTCCTCAATTGTGGAATAACATCCAAGCCTACCTATCCAACTCCCAATTCCACTAGCATGAGCATAATACACCACACGGTAAGGTAGATATACCCCCACCCAGACAATGCACCTTCTTTTCTTTATAGGTAACTCCAAACAATGCAAGCCACCAACTTTATAGGCCCCATCATCAACGACTCACACGACCACCTATCAAATCACAGAATCTTTGTCAACTCAAACCCGCAAGTGCCATGGGACATCCACTCATCTAGGAGGGGGTAATGTTACAAGACATGTCACGGACAACACTGACCATGTAGCAAAAAAGAAGCAGAGGAAGACCAAGGAAGCCCAAGTCAAAAAGTGAATGAAGAAGCTCATTCTACTTAGGCAGGAAAAGAGGAGGAGAAGGCAAGCTTAGAAAAAATGTAGGAGAGTACCTAATATTCTAGCAAGGCTCTCTCAAGGATGAAGGATACTCTCTTAAGGATGAAGGAGAGACTTCGAGGGCTTTCACAAGCAAAGCGCAAGGCATAATATAATTCATTTTATAAGAGTGCCAAGCTCCCTCATGTGCAAGTTGTAAAGTCTAAATGGATATAGGTGAAGGGATAAGGCAACTAGAAGGGAATAGAAAAATAGGACCTTGGCAAGATGCTTGGTCATGTAAAAAATGGGACGAGTGCCAAGGGATTTAAGGCTTGTATATAAACCTAAAAAGTAAACGAGGAGCTCATTCTTTGGTGTGTGGAAAAAGTGGTCTCTTCTTCTTCTCTTCTTCTCTCCTTCTCACTTGCTTGTGTGTGCTTGAGAGAGAGAGTGAGTGTGTGAGGGTGAGGGTGAGAGATCTTGGAGAATAAGCTTTCCACTATCTCCTCTCTTATTCTTTTATTTTATTTTATTTTATTTTCTTTTCTTCTCTTCTCTCGTGCGTAGCTATGGAGGATGGAGCTCAAAGAAGAAGGCTTGAGATTTCTTGAGATCGCATCTCGAATCGTGGAGCCACCGGATTGCTTGAAGAAGGAGGCTACTCATTTGAGCATCAAGGTAATCTCACTACACCCCCAGAGGATCGAAGGTGTGTCAGCTAGATGAGAGATAGCCATTTGTGCTCGCATGAAACACTTGAAGCAATAAACAGTTTGTGGGTCTTGGTGGTAGAGTGTGAGCTCCCACTACACTCATTAATAGCCTTGGAAGCCAAGTAGTAGGAAGTCCTCTTGCTGTACGCATATCCTTGGTCTATCGTGCCTAGTCTTCTTGACTAGCATCCTGAGTGCTCTCATGGTAGAGCTTCTATTTGTAGTTTCTTTATTCATTGGGTTCTGACTAAGGACTACTAGTAGTCCTGCCTTGGTCATTTGTATCGCTTAGTTGTTTAGTCCTTGTTTCTCCAAAGAAATACATTGTAACCGATTGGTTCCTGCTTTGTGTATTTTCCCTAATTTCAGCAATATAATTGTTGATTTAGTTTTGAGAAACCATCGGTAACAATTTAAATGTCATGAAAATTCCTACAATTACTTGAGATTTGTTGGTGGTGAAAGTGAAGAAATCTTGGCAATTTTAGTTGGATCCATATCAACACCTTCCTTAAATATGATATGCCCCAACAAAGTTCTTTTGGCACTCCAAAAATACGTTTATTAGGGTTTAAGGAGATATCTACTTCGTCACTGTTCAAACACTTGTGCCAATAGTTGAGGTATTTCTTTTATTGTCTGATAGACACAAAAGTCATCTATCAGACAAAAGTCATCTAGAAAAACTTCCATCCATTGTCATAGAAAATCTTGATAGGTTAGAATCATAACTCTTTGAAATGTTGTGGATGTATTGCACAAACTAAAAGGCATTACTTTGTAAGAGAATGTATCCCATTCAATAGTAAAAGTAAGTTGCAATCATAACTCTTTGAAATAGCAAAAGGCATTACTTTGTAAGTGAATGTATCCCATTCAATAGTAAAAGTAGTTTTAGGTTGATCTTTAGGATGAATAAACACTTGATTTGTAGCCACTAAACCCATCCATAAAAGAATATAGCTCATGACTTGCAACTTTATCAAGTACATAATCCATAAATGGCAAAGTATAATGATATTTGCATGTTTTGCTATTAAGCTTTCTATAATCAACACAGATATGGATTTTCTTACTGTTTTTCTTGGGTACTACCACGATAGGAGATACCCATTCACTATATGCAATAGGATATATGAGTTCCACATCTAAAAGCTTAGTAATTTTATTTAGCCTTCACCAATGTTGCATATAGAGGATTTGTGGGTTATTGACATTGACATACAGGTTTTGTGTCTAGATCTAGATCAATGTAATGCTAACAAAGTTCAACCTTAATACCTTGAAGGTCCTTATATGACCAAGCAAAAACCTCAATATGCACTCTAATACTTCTTAAAATCTTTCTCGATAACAGGGTTTTAATTGAACCCCTAGATTTAAGTATTTTCCTTCCACCATTTCTATTTTAAGTATTTTCACTACAACCTTCCCAACATATAAAGAAGCTATTTTGCAAGGTTTACCCATAGGCACATCTTTTGATATTTCCATTGAAATATTTTCAAGGAAACTATGCCTTGTACTTGGTTCTGGTACTTCTTCTCCAACATTCATAGAATGTACCATTGGTAAAGCCTTATAAGTCACAATAGTAAGCTTATCCTAAATATCATCATCAACTTCTATCTTATAGATACTTGCTACATCAAGCAAGGATTTTCCAATATATCCTCCCTAATTTTTACTTAAGCAGTAGTTGATAGCTTTTAAATCCCTGCTAGACTTCACTAAAAATGAGGATTTTATAGAACCATTTGTCCAAAGAATCTACTTTGGATCACATGGATATTGAGCATGTAACATTTGATGATACTATTAACACAAGATTCTATTATGCTTCTCCAAACATTCTTGATCATTTAAACTCCAGAACCATTGATTACCTTTAAGCTTGAGGATTAATAAGTGCAAATCCTCATCTTCCCTTCCTCACCTTGAATCTTGATAGCCCAGATAATGTATGACCTATTTAAGCTCTATAAAATTGTTAGATATCACACGCTTGAACCATTTAAGTTGTGGTTCAACTCCATCCGCATAGACAATAAGATCCATCACTCATTATTTCGAATGAGACTACACTGTCTCCCACATGTTTTGCATGTGTCTTAGTTGTTTTTAATTGGGTTCATTGATTTCCAACTAGCGGTCCCTTAGAATAATGATATATCTTTCACTTTTTTTCAATAAAGTGCTTAAAGGAATGATACAACCAAGGAACACTAGTAGGGCTCTTCACTCGAGTTCCCATATCAAAAGTATACATAGATTTATCTTCCCTCCAAAATCTATCTATTTGTCCATGTTCAACCCAACATTCCCTATCTATGGGTAAGGTTTGTTCCATTTGTAGCACCTCACTATTTAATTCAGATTCATGTTCTTCTAAACACATATCTAGAAGTGAAATTTCTTCTAGATATTGCCTCTCCCTAAATTGGTATTTTGATTTCTCTTTTTACAACTCAATATTTTTCTTCATTGGTTCATTTATAGTAGTCACACTGCTGCCTCATCTACTTGATTTCCAATGTTGCATTTAATTCTCTAATTATTTTATCATAACTACTGTGGCATTCATTAGAAGTTTGTGCAAATCTATTCAAGACTGAAGATGGGTCATTCTTATCGTCATGTAAGGTTGGTCATTGTAAAGGTTTGCAACTGATGGCAATAAGTCCTTTTAACTATAATTAGAAGTTGCTCAAACCCAAAAGGTAGAACATCTATCTCGTAAAGGAAAAGCAGTAAAGACCCTATTCTTAGGCTCATCATAATCATTCTAAGTAGTGCCAACTTCTTCCATATCTTTTGAAGAGGTTGCTAAGATTTCATCCATTTTAGATGTCATTATCTTAGCCACCTCCTCTTCTTCTAATTCATCTATAGAAAATATTTCTAACTTGCTATAAACAAAAAATGCATCCTCATGGCCATTTTCTTTCCTATTCATCACAAGCAATCTAGGACATGTTTCAAAAGGGATGGATCATTCAAATAATTGTCTTCGTGTATTACATTATCAAAGCATTTATCTTTCCTTGTGAAAATCATTAAGCAATCTAGGGTTGTATCTTTTGATGTAGATAATGCATGGGTAACATCACTATCAAAATCATTATCGAATGAAAAGGTTATAGTGTATTTGCCAACACCCACCTATTCTACATTCTGAGGTTGATGTATTGTATTTATCTCGAACTTTTCAGCTATTTCTAGTCATTGTGTTTTAAATAGCCAGGCATAAGGCCTTTTGTTATTAGTCCTCTCCATTTACAACTCATTATTGAGATTTTCATCCATTTTACTAACCACTTCATCTCCTGACTCTCTCAAAAATCCCTTTGAGATAACTTGGAGGATCAATCACAATTGAACCTTTATACCAATAAGCATTAGTCTTGATCCTTTCCCTTCCATGTCAAACTAATTTATGATAAAGTTTCCTTCTGCATATAGGCTCTATTTCTAGCAATTTTATGAGGTTAATGATAAAATATACTTCCTCTCACATTGCCCAAATATCATAGGCCTTGTTCACTACTTTCGCTTGCTCTTTGATCCCTTCTTTTGGAGGGACCAATATTTTAGGAAAAGGAGCTACCCCCATTTGAATCTTAGGGATTGCGAGGGGCAAGGGTAATAATAGATGGTCAAAAGAATGCTTAGAAGAATCTGACTCTAGTAGCTCTACGTTAGGACCTACATCCTTTCTTGAACTTTCTCTTTTTGTTGCTGCTTTTGTGCCCTAGTAAATAGAAACCAATCATGGGGTTAGCCTAAAGGTCACTCTACGGGGTATGAATTTAGACTTAACTCCAATCTCTTGCCTTTCTAGTTCCACTTCAACTAGATTTGTAGATGAAGTCGAGGGGTCATTAGAGACTTCTTTACCTTTATTAGTAATATTGTCCTCATTTCTCATGGGATAGCTCTCTTCATAATGGCCCTCGCCATTACACCTTCTACAAAGAGGAGTATAGTCTTAATTTTTGCAGGCATAATGACCCTCGCCATTACACATCCTAAAAAGAGGAGTATAGTCTTAATTTTTGCAAGCATTTGGATAGTACATAGCTATATGACCTTCTTGTTGATATTGATAACAAATTACTGATGCCCTACGCCTTTGTTGTCTACTTTGCCCCATGGTATTGCAAAAATTACAATTTTTTCTCCTAAAAGGAAATTTTCTCCCTCAGTTGTTGCTAAAGATTGCCATCCAAACATAAAAAATCCTAGGAAATGGAGGCTGTGAGTACTCTCAAGATCCAAGAAACAAATAGAGAAGCGCTTAAATACACCTCTTTCACACAAAAGTATGCCCTCTATGCACAGTAAATAATGCCATGGATTCCATCCTCACCCCCTCTCTCTCATAAGATTAGACATGAAAGCACTAGAGAAGGGAAGAGAGTTGTGGAAAATCAAGAGAGAAAGAATTGTCAAGTTGGAAGATAAAGAAGAGAGGGACAAGACCACCCCTTCCAACCACCTTCCCACGACTCCACATCCCCTTTTTTTATTCATGATGTAAAATGATAAAATACATGGTCTTGTTGATTAAGGTTTATAGCCTTTTACTTCATTAGGCCAAATACACTATAATTTGATGTGTTCAAAACAATGTGCAATTGCACCACACTTGAGAATACATAGCAATATAGAATCGAGAAATTTTACACCAAAAGAAGGGTTCTCATTCTCCCACACTAAAGAGGTGAGCTCCTGCCAACCAAGATTGGTAAAGACCTGCAACTCTTCATCACTTTGCTTCATCATGCTCCCACACTAATTCTTCAAATGCTCTTCTTTTGGAATCCAACAAGGATCTCCCATCCCCCTTTGATCCACAAGAGAACAACTCCCACAACATAGTAAAAACGACTTTGCCACCTTGAAGCTTCATGTAAGAAAGGCGATGAAGATCTCCTCATTTGGGCAAGAGAATCTTGGACATGACTTTTGGGTATGTTTAATTTGACCCTTACTATGATTGACTTGTGTGTGATAGAGAAGAGATTGACAATTGCATGTGAATTGAGTTTAAGGGGTAGGTTTTCTTTCTTAGATTTTTCTTCCTAAATGATAGAGAGAAAAAATTATGTCGCAATAAGCAGTCCATCGCAATGAACCCATATATGGCTCCTCCAACATTTCTCAAGGGAGCATTATTTCGATGTTGTTGTTGTTGATTATGTGATGCTACTAATGATGGGGCTTCCACATTCTTTGCTTCACTCGGCTTCCCATTGTTTGATTACTTTCATGTTTTGATTATAATCACATTGCCATCAAGCTACGACACTCAATCGTACGATGACAATAAATAGTACGATAGTTTTTGCAAAAATTACTAATTTTTCATCTTCCAATCTCTCTAACATACTACTGGCAAGGAATGAAAATGTTAAAGCTTGAATCCCTTCTCATAAAGCTGCTTGTGAGTTTTTTTTCTTGTTTGTTTTGCTGGCATCAGTGTATCATTTCTAGATCTTGTATCTCTCCTGTGAAGTACTACTATTGGCTTCTTTGTTTGATATCTCAAATCACCCCCTCGCGACAAATGCACCGATGAAGATTACCCTCCAAACACAAAAAAATCCTAGGAAATGGAGGTTGTGAGTACTCTCAAGATCCAAGAAACAAATAGAGAAGCGCTTAAATACTCCTCCTCTTTCACACAAAAGTATGCCCTCTATGCACAGTAAATAATGCCATGGATTCCATCCTCACCCCCCTCTCTCTCATAAGATTAGACATGAAAGCACTAGAGAAGGGAAGAGAGTTGTGGAAAATCAAGAGAGAAAGAATTGTCAAGTTGGAAAATAAAGAAGAGAGGGACAAGACCACCCCTTCCAACCACCTTCCCACGACTCCACATCCCCTTTTTTTATTCATGATGTAAAATGATAAAATACATGGTCTTGTTGATTAAGGTTTGTTTATAGCCTTTTAGTTCGTTAGGCCAAATACACTATAATTTGATGTGTTCAAAACAATGTGCAATTGCACCACACTTGACAATACATAGCAATATAGAATCGAGAAATTTTACACCAAAGGAAGGGTTCTCATTCTCCCACATTGAAGAGGTGAGCTCCTGCCAACCAAGATTGGTGAAGACCTGCAACTCTTCATCACTTTGCTTCATTATGCTCCCACACTAATTCTTCAAATGCTCTTCTTTTGGAATCCAACAAGGATCTCCTATCCCCCTTTGATCCACAAGAGAACAACTCCCACAACATAGTAAAAACGACTTTGCCACCTTGAAGCTTCATGTAAGAAGGCGATGAAGATCTCCTCATGTGGGCAAGAGAATCTTGGACATGACCTTTGGGTATGTTTAATTTGACCCTTACTATGATTGACTTGTGTGTGATAGAGAAGAGATTGACAATTGCATGTGAATTGAGTTTAAGGGGTAGATTTTCTTTCTTACATTTTTCTTAATGAAGGATAGACAGGAAAAAGTATGTCGCTATAAGCATTCCATCGCAATGAACCCATATACGGCTTCTCCAAAATTTCTCAAGGGAGCATTATTTCGAGCTTCTCTGTTGTTGATTACATGATGCTACTAATTATGGGGCTTCTGCCTTCTTTGCTTCACTCGGCTTCCCATTATTTGATTGCTTTCATGTTTTGGTTATAATCACATTGCCATCAAGCTATGGCACTCAACCGTACAATAGTCTTTGCAAAAATTACTCATTTTTCATCTTCCAATCTCTCTAACAAACTGGTAGTAAGGAATGAAAATGTGGAAACTTGGATCCCTTCTCATAAAGCTGCTTGTGATTTTTTTTTTCTTGTTTGTTTTGCTGGCATCAACCTATCATTTCTAGATCTTGTATCTGTCCTGTGAAGTACTACTATTGGCTTCTCTATTTGATATCTAAAATCACCCCCTTGCGACAAACACACCGATGAAGATTACCCTCCAAACACAAAAAAATCCTAGGAAATGGAGGTTGTGAGCAATCTCAAGGTCCAAGAACAAATAGATAAGAGTTTAAATACTCTTCTTTCACACAAAAGTATGCCCTCTATGCACAATAAATAATGCCATGGATTCCATCCTCACTCCCTCTCTCTGATAAGGTTAGACATGAAGGCACTAGAGAAGGGAAGAGAGTTGTGGAGAATCAAGAGAGAGAAGGAATTGTCAAGTTGGAAGATAAAGAAGAGATGGACAAGACCAACCCTTCCAATCACCTTCCCACTACTCCACATCCACTTTTTTTATTCATGATGTAAAATGATAAAATACATGGTATTGTTGATTAAGGTTTATAGCCTTTTAGCTCGTTAGGCCAAATACACTATAATTTGATGTGTTCAAAACAATGTGTAATTGCACCACACTTGAGAATACATAGCAATATAGAATCGAGAAAACTTACACCAAAAGAAGGGTTCTCATTCTCCCACACTGAAGAGGTGAGCTCCTGCAAACCACGATTGGTGAAAACGTGCAACTCTTCATCACTTTGCTTCATCATGCTCCCACACTAATTCCTCAAATGCTCTTCTTTTGGAATCCAACAAGGATCTCACATCCCCCTTTGATCCACAAGAGAACAACTCCCACAACATAGTAAAAACGACTTTGCCACCTTGAAGCTTCATGTAAGAAAGGCGATGAAGATCTCCTCATGTGGGCAAGAGAATCTTGGACATGACTTTTGGGTATGTTTAATTTTGACCCTTACTATGATTGACTTGTGTGCGATAGAGAAGAGATTGACAATTGCATGCGATTTGAGTTTTTTTCCAAACATAGCTTCTTTAACATTTCTCAAGGGAGCATTATTTTGATGTTGTTGTTGTTGATTACATGATGCTACTAATGATGGGGCTTCCACCTTCTTTGCTTCACTTGGCTTCCCATTGTTTGATTGCTTTCATGTTTTGATTATAATCACATTGCCATCAAGCTATGGCACTCAACCGTACAATAGTTTTTGCAAGAAATTACTCATTTTTCATCTTCCAATCTCTCTTAACAAACTCTTGGCAAGGAATGAAAATGTTGAAGCTTGGATCCCTTCTCATAAAGCTGCTTGTGATTTTTTTTTCTTGTTTGTTTTGCTGGCATCAGTATATCATTTCTAGATCTTGTATCTCTCCTGTGAAGTACTACTATTTGCTTCTCTGTTTCATATCTCAAATCACCCCCTCGCGATAAACGCACCGATGAAGATTACCCTGTAAACACAGAAAAATCCTAGGAAATGGAGGTTGTGAGCAATCTCAAGATCCAAGAAACAAATAGAGAAGAGCTTATATACTCCTCTTTCACACAAAAGTATGCCCTCTATGCACAATAAATAATGCCATGGATTCCATCCTCACTCCCTCTCTCTGATAAGATTAGACATGAAAGCGCTAGAGAAGGGAAAAGAGTTGTGGAGAATCAAGAGAGAGAAAGGATTGTCAAGTTGGAAGATAAAGAAGAGAGGGACAAAACCACCCCTTCCAACCACCTTCCCATGATTCCACATCCCCTTTTTTTATTCATGGTGTAAAATGATAAAATACATGGTCTTCTTGATTAAGGTTTATAGACTTTTAGTTTTTTAGGCCAAATACACTATAATTTGATGTGTTTAAAAAAATGTGCAATTGCACCACACTTGAGAATACATATAGCAATATAGAATCGAGAAATTTTACACCAAAGGAAGGGTTCTCATTCTCCCACACTCAAGAGGTGAGCTCCTGCCAACCAAGATTGGTGAAGACCTACAACTCTTCATCACTTTGCTTCATCATGCTCCCACACTAATTCTTCAAATGCTCTTCTTTTGGAATCCAACAAGGATCTCCCATCCCCCTTTGATCCACAAGAGAACAACTCCCATAACATAGTAAAAACGACTTTGCCACCTTGAAGCTTCATGTAAGAAAGGTGATGAAGATCTCCTCATGTGGGCAAGAGATTCTTGGACATGACTTTTGGGTATGTTTAATTTGACCCTTACTATGATTGACTTGTGTGTGATAGAGAAGAGATTGACAATTGCATGTGAATTTGGTTTTAGGGGTAGGTTTTCTTTCTTAGATTTTTCTTAATGAAGGATAGAGAGGAAAAAGTATGTCCCTATAAGCAGTCCATCGCAATGAGCCCAAATACGGCTTCTCCAACATTACTCCAGAGAGCATTATTTGGATGTTGTTGTTGTTGATTACGTGATGCTACTAATGATGGGGCTTCCAACTTCTTTGCTTCACGCGGCTTCCCATTGTTTGATTACTTTCATGTTTTGATTAGATTCACATTTCCATCAAGCTAGGGCACTCAATGGTACGATAGTTTTTGCAAGATATTACTCATTTTTCATATTCTAATCTCTCTAACAAACTGTTGGCAAGGAATGAAAATGTTGAAGCTTGGATCCCTTCTCATAAAGCTACGTGTGTTTTTTTTTTCTTATTTGTTTTGCTAGCATCAGTGTATCATTTCTAGATCTTGTATCTCTCCTGTGAAGTACTACTATTGGCTTCTCTGTTTGATATCTCAAATCACCTCCTCGCGACAAAGGCACCGATGAAGATTACTTTCCAAACATAGAACAATCTTAGGAAATGGAGATTGTGAGTAATCTCAAGATCCAAGAAACAAATAGAGAAGCGCATAAATACTCCTCTTTCACACAACAGAATGCCCTCTATTTACAATAAATAATGCAATGGATTCCATCCTCACTTCCCTCTCTCTCTCATAAGATTAGACATGAAAGCACTAGAGAAGGGAAGAGAGTTGTGGAGAACCAAGAGAGAGAAGGAATTGTTAAGTTGGAAGATAAAGAAGAGAGGGACAAGACCACCCCTTCCAACCACCTTCCCACGACTCCACATCCCCTTTTTTTATTCATGATGTAAAATGATTAAATACATGGTCTTGTTGATTAAGGTTTATAGCCTTTTAGTTTGTTAGGCCAAATACACTATAATTTGATGTGTTTAAAAAAATGTGCAATTGCACCAGACTTGACAGTACATAGCAATATAGAATTGAGAAAATTTACACCCAGAGAAGGGTTCTCATTTTGCCACATTGAAGAGGTGAGCTCCTGCCAACCAAGATTGGTGAAGAGCTGCAACTCTTCATCACTTTGCTTCATCATGCTCCCACACTAATTCTTCAAATGCTCTTCTTTTGGAATCCAACAAGGATCTCCCATCCCCCTTTGATCCACAAGAGAACAACTCCCACAACATACTAAAAATGACTTTGCCACCTTGAAGCTTCATGTAAGAAAGGCGATGAAGATCTCCTCATTTGGGCAAGAGAATCTTGGACATGACGTTTGGGTATGTTTAATTTGTCCCTTACTATGATTGACTTGTGTGTGATAGAGAAGAGATTGACAATTGCATGCAAATTCAGTTTAAGGGGTAGGTTTTCTTTCTTAGATTTTTCTTAATGAAGGATAGAGAGGAAAAAGTATGTCCCTATAAGCAGTCCATTGCAATGAACCCAAACACGGCTTCTCCAACATTTCTCAAGGGAGCATTATTTTGATGTTGTTGTTGTTGATTACGTGATGCTATTAATGATGGGGTTTCCACCTTCTTTGCTTCACTTGGCTTCCCATTTTTGATTGCTTTCATGTTTTGATTGTAATTACAACATTGCGATCAAGCAATGGCATTGAACCGTACGACAGTTTTTGCAAAAATTACTCATTTTTCATCTTCCGATCTCTCTAACAAACTGTTGGCAAGGAATGAAAATGTTGGCCCTTGGATCCCTTCTGATAAAGTTGCTTGTGATTTTTATTTTTATTTTTATTTATTTTTGCATTGCTAGCATCAGTGTATCATTTCTAGATCTTGTATCTCTCCTGTGAAGTGCTACTATTGGCTTCTCTGTTTGATATCTCAAATCACCCCCTTGCGACAAATGCACCGATGAAGATATACCCCCCAAAACACAGAAAAATCCTAGGAAGTGGAGGTTGTGAGTATAAGTTGGAAGATAAAGAAGAGAGGGACTAGACCACGACTTCAAACCACCTTCCCGGACTCCACATCCCCTTTTTTTATTCATGATGTAAAATGATAAAATACATGGTCTTTTTGGTTAAGGTTTGTTTATAGCCTTTTACTTCGTTAGGCCAAATACACTATAATTTGATGTGTTCAAAACAATGTGCAATTGCACCACAGTTGACAATACATAGCAATATGGAATCAAGAAATTTTACTACAAAAGAAGGGTTCACATTCATCCACACTAAAGAGGTGAACTTCTCCCAACCAAGATTGGTGAAGACGTGCAACTCTTCATTACTTTGCTTCATCATGCTCCCACACTAATTCTTCAAATGCTCTTCTTTGGAATCCAATAAGGATCTCCCATCCCCCTTTGATCCACAAGAGAACAACTCCCACAACATAGTAAAAACGACTTTGCCACCTTGAAGCTTCATGTAAGAAAGGCGATGAAGATCTCCTCGTGTGGGCAAGGGAATCTTGGACATGACCTTTGGGTATTTTTAATTTCTCCCTTACTATGATTGACTTGTGTGCGATAGAGAAAAGATTGACAACTGCATGAGATTTGAGTTTAAGGGGTAGGTTTTCTTTCTTAGATTTTCCTCAATGAAGGATAGAGAGGAAAAAGTATGTCCCTATAAGCAATCGAATCGCAATGAACCTTAACACGGCTTTTTTAATATTTTTCAAGGGAGCATTATTTGGATGTTGTTGTTGTTGATTACGTGATGCTACTAATGATGGGGCTTCCACCTTCTTTGCTTCACCTGGCTTCCCATTGTTTGATTGCTTTCATGTTTTGATTATAATCACATTGACATCAAGCTATGGCACTCAACCGTACGATAGTTTTTGCAAGAAATTATTCATTTTTCATCTTCCAATCTCTCTAACAAATTGTTGGCAAGGAATGAAAATGTTGAAGCTTGGATCCCTTCTCATAAAGCTACTTGTGATTTTTTTTCTTGTTTGTTTTGTTGGCATCAGTGTATCATTTCTAGATCTTGTATCTCTCCTGTAAAGTACTACTATTGGCTTCTCTATTTGATATCTCAAATCATCCCCTCGTGACAAATACACCGATGAAGATATACCCCCCCAAACAAAGAAAAATCCTAGGAAATGGAGGTTGTGAGTACTCTCAAGATCCCAGAAACAAATAGAGAAGCACATAAAAATACTCCTCTTTCACACAAAAGTATGCCATGTATGCACAATAAATAATGCCATGGATTCCATCCTCAATCCCTCTCTCTCATAAGAGTAGACATGAAAGCACTAGAGAAGGGAAGAGAGTTGTGGAGAATCAAGAGAGAGAAAGAATTGTCAAGTTGGAAGATAAAGAAGAGAGGGACAAGACCACAGCTTCCAACCACCTTCCCACGACTCCACATCCCCTTTTTTTATTCATGATGTAAAATGATAAAATACATGGTCTTGTTGATTAAGGTTTGTTTATAGCCTTTTAGTTCGTTAGGCCAAATACACTATAATTTGATGTGTTCAAAACAATGTGCAATTGCACCACACTTGACAATACATAGCAATATAGAATCGAGAAATTTTACACCAAAGGAAGGGTTCTCATTCTCCCACATTGAAGAGGTGAGCTCCTGCCAACCAAGATTGGTGAAGACTAGCAACTCTTCATCACTTTGCTTCATCATGCTCCCACACTAATTCTTCAAATGCTCTTCTTTTGGAATCTAACAAGGATCTCCCATCCCCCTTTAATCCACAAGAGAACAAATCCCACAACATAGTAAAAACGATTTTGCCACCTTGAAGCTTTATGTAAGAAAGGCGATGAAGATCTCCTCATGTGGGCAAGAGAATCTTGGACATGACTTTTGGGTATGTTTAATTTGACCCTTACTATGATTGACTTGTGTGTGATAGAGAAAATATTGACAATTGCATGTGAATTGAGTTTAAGGGGTAGGTTTTATTTATTAGATTTTTCTTAATGAAAGATAGAGAGGAAAAAGCATGTTGCTATAAGCAGTCCATTGCAATGAACCTATATACGGCTTCATGTAAGAAAGGCAATGAAGATCTCCTCATGTGGGCAAGAGAATCTTGGACATGACTTTTGGGTATGTTTAATTTGACCCTTACTATGATTGACCTATGTGGATAGGGAAGAGATTGACAATTTCAGGTGAATTGAGTTTAAGGGGTAGGTTTTCTTTATTAGATTTTTCTTCATGAGGATAGAGAGGAGAGAGTATGTCGCTATAAGCAGTCCATTGCAATGAACCCATATACAGGTTCTCCAACATTTCTCAAGGGAGGATTATTTCGAGATGAAGATATACCCCCCCAAACACAGAAAAATCCTAGGAAATGGAGGTTGTGAGTACTCTCAAGATCCAAGAAACTAATAAAGAAGCGCTTAAATACTCCTATTTCACATGAAATTATGCCCTCTATGCACAATAAATAATGCCATGGATTCCATCCTCACTCCCTCTCTCTCATAAGATTAGACATGAAAGCACTAGCAAAGGGAAGAGAGTTGTGCAGAATCAAGAGATAGAAAGAATTGTCAAGTTGGAAGATAAAGAAGAGAGGGACAAGACCACCCCTTCCAACCACCTTCCCACGACTCCACATCTCCTTTTTTTATTCATGATGTAAAATGATAAGTTACATGGTCTTGTTGATTAAGGTTTATAGCCTTTTAGTTCGTTAGGCCAAATACACTATAATTTGATGTGTTCAAAACAATGTGCAATTGCACCACACTTGAGAATACATAGCAATATAGAATCGAGAAATTTTACACCAAAAGAAGGGTTCTCATTCTCCCACACTAAAAAGGTGAGCTCCTACCAACCAAGATTGGTGAAGACCTGCAACTCTTCATCACTTTACTTCATCATGCTCCCACACTAATTCTTCAAATGCTCTTCTTTTGGAATCCAACAAGGATCTCCTATCCCCCTTTGATCCACAAGAGAACAACTCCCACAACATAGTAAAAACGACTTTGCCACCTTGAAGCTTCATGTAAGAAAGGCGATGAAGATCTCCTAATGCGGGCAAGAGAATCTTGGACATGACGTTTGGGTATGTTTAATTTGTCCCTTACTATGATTGACTTGTGTGTGATAGACAAGAGGTTGACAATTGCATGTGAATTGAGTTTAAGGGGTAGGTTTTCTTTCTTAGATTTTTCTTAATGAAGGATAGACAGGAAAAAGTATGTTGCTATAAGCAGTCCATCGCAATGAACCCATATACGGCTTCTCCAACATTTCTCAAGGGAGCATTATTTCGATTTTCTTGTTGTTGATTTCATGATGCTACTAATTATTGGGCTTCCACCTTCTTTGCTTCACATGGCTTCCCATTGTTTGATTGCTTTCATGTTTTGATTATAATCACATTGCCACCAAGCTATGGCACTCAACCTTATGATAGTTTTTGCAAGAAATTACTCATTTTTTGTCTTCCAATCTCTCTAACAAACTGTTGGCAAGGAATGAAAATGTTGAAGCTTGGATCCCGTCTCATAAAGCTGCTTGTGATTTTTGTTTTTCTTATTTGTTTTGCTGGCATCAGTGTATCATTTCTAGATCTTGTATCTCTCCTGTGAAGAGCTACTATTGGTTTCTATGTTTGATATCTCAAATCACCCCCTCGAGACAAACGCACCGATGAAGATTGCCCTCCAAACACAGAAAAACCCTAGGAAATGGATGTTGTGAGTAATCGCAAGATCTAAGAAACAAATAGAGAAGCGCTTAAATACTCCTCTTTCACACAAAATTATGCCCTCTATGCACAATAAATAATGCCATGGATTTCATCCTCACTCCTTCTCTCTCATGAGATTAGACATGAAAGCACTAGAGAAGGGAAGAGAGTTGTGCAGAATCAAGAGAGAGAAAGAATTGTCAAGTTGGAAGATAAAGAAGAGAGGGACAAGACCACCCCTTCCAACCACCTTCCCACGACTCCACATCCCCTTTTTATTCATGATGTAAAATGATAAGTTACATGGTCTTGTGGATTAAGGTTTATAGCCTTTTAGTTCGTTAGGCCAAATACACTATAATTTGATGTGTCCAAAACAATACGCAATTGCACCACACTTGACAATACATAGCAATATAGAATCGAGAAATTTTGGACCAAAATAAGGGTTCATTAGTTTCTATCGCTGTTGTATTTATTTTGAGATTCTCGAGGTCTACCTTGGGTAGGTAATCCATGAGGTCTAAAAGTTTATTTGGGTAGTCCAATCTCATAAGTAGTGTTAGTGCTATCCATATAATAATAATTTGTTTGTATTGCATGAGCTTATTGTTGTTCTTGATCAATCTTATGTCAAAATTTTGAATCCAAATGCCCTATCTTAAGGCAAAAAGTGCAAAAAGGTTGATGGTCTGGCATTAATCTTAAAGGTGTTGGACACTCGGTAGCCACATGACCACCCATGACACTTACCACAATAAATATTCGATCTAGGCGGGTTTGAAGTTGAGTTGCTTGAAGGTTGTTGCGCATTATTAGCTTGTGTTGTTATCAAATAAATTTCTTTTAAGGGTGCTTGTACTACACCCATTGTTTCCTCTTTCAGCTTCCCTAGGGACTTTGTGATAATGTTAGCTACTTTAGCTTCATCTAGAGTGCATTGAGTTTGAGGTATAGATGGCATGCATGTTTGTATCATATAGGCTGGAATTGAGGCATATAGATTCAAAGGTGTAGTTGACACATTGGAACTTGTAGTTGCAGATGGGCCACCACTTAAGAAGGATCCACTTAGATTGCGAGAGCACAAAGATTTCTCAGGTTGGCACTAAGAGAACAATGATGTGAAGCGCTAGGAGAACATTGACGTGAAATGCCAAGAGAATCTAGACATGGAGCACATAGCGTAACAGTATCCATGCCCTATTAGCTTTCTAAAATTGAATGAATGAAGATGGGGTATCAAATCATACGAAGTTTAAAGCAGCCTACATTCAACATTGAATCCCAATGGAGCAATTACTCAAATAAGTAGGCTGGCAACAACTTGATGGCACAATGAACATGGCTCGGTAATGAAGGTGATGTAGTGACATGTAAGGATAGCATGCTAGCTAGCCTCAAACCAAAACCTTGCACCATGGCAAGAGAGAAGGGAGAGAAGAAACTAATGAGAGGGATAACATCAAAGCATAGGGGTCTTAATAGTAGGAGGACTCATGAAACCCTAGCTATGGCCTTTAAGAACCATTTTACACTAGCACAACAAGTAAAAAGTGCTTTAGATCACACCAACTAAGGGTATTTGAGGCCAATGCTCATAATTTCTTTGAGCAACCAATGCATAGACTAGTAGTGGGTATGATATAAAAGGTAATAATCAAAGTGCAACAAATATGATATGTGAAAACAAAACAAAATTAGAGAAAAAAAAACAAAAGTAGTTGGCCTTGAAAGGTTTTGTAGCCTACCATGTCAAAAAATAGTTGAGATGGAATGAGTAACTACTAGCAATCAAATCAAAGATGAGTCTACTATAGTTTCATCAATGTTTAATGGAGAAGAAAAATATTTATGACCCGCCATCACCCCATACCAATAGGGGCTATGAAAGGGTGGTGGTAAACCAAGGAACGACCATTCATCCTATGAGTGGTCCCAAGGTACCCACCATATCTAGTTAGATCTAGTTACATAATAGCAACCTCAAGTGGATTAGATATGACAAAGTCTCTCTAGAACTCTCAACACAACTCAAAACATGATTCCAACAACTCATTAGAATCTCAAACAACATCCAAAACACATTCAATCATTGTCTAAACATTCTTATAAAAATCCCACTCCTAGATCTCTTCTCAACACAAACATTTTTGCAAGGCAACAATTTAGAATGTAAATCCTCATCTTCAAATTGCACAATTTTTGAATCCTCTAGAGTTCCATCAACAAAGTCTTTAGTCTCCTCACTATGTGCTATGTCAACAACATCATCCCTATGATCTCTCTCTTCATTCAAATCCATTCCTTGGTCACTTGAGTTACACTCAAAGCCCTTTCTCCCTTGTACCTCTAAAAATTTCAAAAAAATTTACTCAATCAAACTCTCAAAACCTATGCCTCTCAAGCTACTAGGGTTATCACAATCAATAAAGCTCTCAATCCTATCATGGCTCTCCAAACTTCCAAAATGTCCAAACCATCCAAGCTCTCCCTATCTCTCCTCTCAATGTCAACATCGATAACATAATTTTGCTCTCTCAATGTCAACATTAATAACATAATCAATCTCTTTTAAAGGCCTCTCAATCTCAATCACATCTAGGTCACAAATGTCAAGGCCAAAGCTAGAGCCACTCTCAATATCCTCATTATCTTCAAATCTATTATGATCATTTTCCTCTTCCTCAACCTCCACTCATCTTCTTGATGCTATGTCAAACTTTCTTGGTATTTCCCTCCAATGAATAATTGTTGTTTCTTTTTCCCATCCCTAATTGATCCTATCTTTTGAAGCTAAGGCCTATTAAGAATTAGGGATAACTCCCCCATTCCTATTGGCATCACATGACAATTAAATTTCATCAATGCCCAATAAACCTTGACTTCTAGATCTTGAATTACACCCACCTAGGCATTTTATTTTATATGGTTTTCTAATACAATACAAAACCCTGATCTTGCAAATATTTGAAGACCAAATTGCTCAACACAAGCTTGTGTGATGACATTAACTTAAGCCTCACCATCAATATATGCCTCTTCAATGTTTTGGTTTTTGTACTATGCATCAACTATAGGGCAAATATCACGTAAGTCTTCCATGCTCAAGGACCTTATAGTTCCCCTTTTCCTTTCTTTTGGTTTCGTATTGACAAGTTTCTTCCAATGACCCCCTCATCTTATGCCAAAGTTCTAGAAAAACTATGGGCAAATATTATATCATATTTTCTACCCATCATGTCTTTTCTCAAGTCTAAATCTTCCTCTCCCTCTCCCAAAGGAATATCTTTGGTATCATAATGCTGTTTAGGTGCTCTAGGTTTTTTTCCTTATTCTTCTCCTCCTTTTCCTTACCTTTCCATTCCTCTCTAGCGTTACTTATTTTGGGTCTACCTTTTTCTATATCTCTCCTTCTCTTTACATCCAACATTTTATTTAAAATTTTGCTTTTAGTTAAGATACAATTTAACATATTTTTCCCTTTCTCCTCAGCTATTGGTCCTTGAGAGGTAGAAGCCCCCCTAATTTCAAATTTGTAATCATTTTATCTATTTGGGAGATTTCTAGGAAGTGGGTACATATCACCTCTTGCCCTGGATGGATGTAGGTAATTTGGACCAATATGACCAACTTTAACACAATTAAAATAAGTTGGGACTCTCCTTACAACTCCTCTTCCATTACTTTCTTGCACTCTTTGATTTATAGGTACTCCAACTCCTCTATCCCAATTTCTACCTCTCAAAGGACTAGCTCTCATGTTTGCAACTTTTTGGCTAATTGGTCTTTTCTTTTTGAGGTCAAGGGTGCTCCTTTTCTCATCAAGATATGATAGTTTTTCTCACCCATTTCAACCCTCGCCCATTCCTCTCTAGGTTTCTCAAGAGATCCACACCCTCTCAATTTCTCAAATTTCCTTTGCTTTTCCATAACAATCCTCATAGCTTCTTCAAGAGCATTTGGTTTTTTCATTTCAAGTTTTTTCCTCACCTTTCCCTAAATTTTTTCTGCAAAAAATATTTTTACTTTAAGCTTTTTTTTCCCTAGTCTCGAGAGATGTGTTCTACGGATTCTAGAGCCTCTCATACTCAAGAGCAATTATGTCTTCATTTCTTTGGAAAAATTCAATTTCTTTCCAAAGTTCTTGTGTAGGTTTAGTTGCCTTTAATCTATCAGGGAGGGCTTGTTGTGGGAGCTCATGCTTGACTGCCAAGACCCACTGACTGCTTATTGTTTTCAAGCATTTCAAGCCAAATGCTAATGGCTACCTCTCACCTAGCTATGCGCGCTCTCAAGCCTATGGGTGTAGTGAACTTACCTCCATGCCCAATCAAGTTGCCTCCTCCCTCAAGCACTTTGGTAGCTCCATGATCCAAGTATAGGCTTCAAGTGAGCTCGACCCTCAAGCTCCAAGCTCCATGCTCTATTGCCACTTGTGCGAGAGAAGAGAAGAGAAGAGAAGAGGATGGAGAGCTTCTCCACCATGGTCCCTCACCCTCACACACTCACTCTCTCATACTCTCACACTCCCTTTCTCAAGCAAAAACACACAAGAATGAGCTTCTTCATTGACTTTTTGGCTTATATACATGCCCTAATCCCTTTGGACATCCACCCCTTTTTTACATGACCGACCATTTTAGCTCCTAGTTCTTATTTTCCTATTTTGCCCTATATTTTAAAATTTTATTTTCCTTCCTAGGTGGTTGTGGCACTCTGATGTTACAGTGGACTTGATTTATTCTTTTTTTTAAATTTTCACTTTTCTTTTTCTTTTCTTTTTTTTTTAATTTTCTTTTTCTGGTACAACTAGGAGGAGACAAGCTAGATGTCATCCTCATGCTCTTTAGGAGCTTCACAAGGGGGCCTAAGTAATTTGCTAAGGAATGTAGGGCTTGAAGCTTCTAGCCTCAAAGTTGGATCCGAGAAGCTCAAAGGGATACGAAAATCATGCCTATACAATGCTTGAAAAGGGGTCATCTGAATACTATGTTGGTAAGAAGCATTGTAGGCAAACTCAACTAGTGGCAAATATTGAATCCACTTTTTGGGTTCACGACAGTAGTATGCCCTAAGCATATCTTCAATGACTTGATTGACTCATTCTGTTTGACCATCAGTTTGGGGATGGTAAGCTGTACTGAAACAAAGTTGAGTTCCAATAGCCTTAAAGATAGCCCTCTAGAAGTGTGATGTGAAGAGAGAGTCACGATCACTAATAATTCTTCTAGGTAACCCCATGCAATTTGAATATTTTCTTGATGAATAATCTCGTGATGTCTGAAGCTTTATAGTTTGTCTTGACAGGGAAGAGATGTGCGACCTTGGTGAGCATATCTACTACAACCATAATAGAGTTGTATCCTCCCTAAACTTGGGGTAGGCCAACAATGAAGTCCATACTAATGAATTCCTATTTCATTTGGAAAATGTCAAGAGGTTGCAATTTCCCAGGCATTTTAACATGTTCTACCTTAATGCGTTGACAAGACAAACATTCCATGACATATTTGAGAACGTCACCCTTGAGCCTTTCCCAATAATAGCTCTTTCTGACCGCATTAAGGGTCTTGGCATAACCAAGATGTCCTGAGAAAGGGGAGTCATGGGCTTCCCAAAGTATCTTCTGCTTGAGAGTTTGGCTTGCGGGGATACATAATCTTGTTCTAAAGTAGACAAGTCCACTACTGACAGAGAATTCTTGATACTTTATCCTTAGCTTCAAGTCTTGATCCTTGATGGGGATCTCCCTTAGCATTTTTTGATAGACTGGGTCATGAGATGCCTCATCTTTTGCTAGCTCAAGAATCGGGTTGTTTGGCAGTGATACCTTTGTGGCTAGAGATCTTGCTGTTGATGGATCTTGCAAAATAAGAGAATTTAGAAATGCCTTGCGACGACTGAGTGCATCGGCAACTACATTCTATTTTCTAGGCCTATATTTGATTTCAAAATCATATTCTTTCAGTACTTCGATCCATCGACGTTGCCTCATATTGAGCTCATTTTGGGTGAAAATCCATTTAAGACTCTTGTGGTCCATCACTAAAGAAAATTTGTTACCTAGCAAGTAATATCTCCAAAGTTTGAGAGCATGGATGACAGCCAATAGCTCCAGATCGTGGGTAGCATAATTCCTTTCATGGCTCTTCAATTTTCTTGAAGAATATGCTGCAGGATGACCTTCTTGCATAAGCACACATCCTAAAGCAAGTGCGCTAGCATCAGTTACCACTTCAAACTCCTTACTAAGATCAAGAAGTTTTAGGATGGGTGTTGATACTAAGATTTGCTTTAGTTTGTCAAAGCTAGTCTGTTCGACATGTGACCATACAATTGCTACTTGCTTCTTTAGTAGATCAGTCACAGGTGCTGCAATCAAAGCATAATCTTTGATGAAAATCCTGTACCATCCTATCAACCCAAGAAAACTACGTATTTCTTTGACAGAAGTTGGTGTTGGCTATTCCAGAACGTCTCTGACCTTAGCTGGATCTACTGAAATTCCTTCCGCTTATACAATAAATCCCAGATATTCAATCTGTCACTTGAAAAATGCGCACTTTTTCTTCCTGGCATAAAGCTTGTGTGCTCTCATTGTCTCAAGAATAATGTGAAGTTGGGGTTCATGATATTTTTTCTATTTAGAGTAGACAAGGGTATCGTCAAAGAAGACGAGTATGAAGTCATCAAGATAGGATCTAAAGATATCCTGCATTAACCTGTTGAAGGTAGCAGGAGTATTCGTCAGCCCGAATGACATCACTAGAGTTCAAAGTGTCCATACCTTGTGCTGAATGCAATCTTCGAAATATCTTCTTCCTTGATCCTTATCTGATAATATCCAGATCTGAGATCTATCTTTGAGAAGATCTTCGCACCTTGAAGATGGTCAAGTAATTCATCTATTCTTGGAATGGGGTGTTAATTTTTTATGGTTGATTGATTCAACCCTCTGTAGTCAATGCATAGATGAAATGTTCCATCTTTCTTCTTTTGGAACACCACAGGAGCTCCCCATGGTGAATTGCTAGGACGAATGTAGCCTTGGTCTAATAGTTGCTTGAGTTGCTCTTTTAGTTCAATAGCTTTTGGAATGGACATCTTATACAGCCACTTTGCGATTGGTGCAGCTCCTGGTGCCAGTTTGATTTCGTGGTCAACTTCCCTTTGAGAAGGAAGTTTTGGTAGATCTTCAGGAAATACGTCTGTGTATTCCTTTAACCATGAAGGTTCTTCCCCAGATTCCTGATTCTGATCTAGCTTATTCAGTTTAATCAGGTAGACAGGTAGGCCCTTTCTAACACCTTTTGTTATCCGTGTTGCTTTTGCCAGCTGTATTTTTGGCTTACCAGCCTCTCCTTGAGTCATGACTAGTTCTCCTTCAGAATTTCAGAAGGAGACTTGGCCCTTTTCACAGTGGATATGGGCATCATTGGGTATTAGCTAATCCATTCCAAGTAAAAATTCGTGGACACCTAGGTTCATTACCCTGAATCTCACCGAAGTTGGCTTCCCACCCAGTAGGAATTTCACCTTAGCAGTTTGCCTAGTACAAGAGACCTCACGACCATTTGCTAACTCCATAAGTAAAGTAGGTACATCTATTGTGGCTATCCCTAATCTTTTTGCACAAATCGGTGAAATGAAGGAATGTGTGCTGCCACAGTCAATCATGGTTTTGAAGCTTTTACCTTCATAATTTGATAGAGTTTGAATCACCGAGAATTGGTGATTCAGACCTTTCTTGTGAAGAGCAACGTGAACCATTGCCCTCTCAATGTCAGCATCCATGGATGGATCTTCTTCATCATCTAGCTCCTTGTTGGAAACACTGGAGGTTCTACCTCTGGTCATAATGGTGGTTCCTTGGCCATAAGCAGCTCTATTTTGACCTTGGAATTGCCCTTGGCGATGTTCTCTGCTAAGCTTGGGACATTGTCGCTTGAAGTGTCTGGGCTCGTTGCAATGGGAAGCAACGTGGGTTGCGGTCACTACTTTGTGTAGGAACAAGTTTGTTGACAACATTGGCCCTAGCTTTCTTTATTTGGCTTTGATTCTAACCCTACGCTCTCTTAGTTTGAGCCCTAGTCATACCCTTATTTTGATCTCTGTAAGGCCAAGTCCTATTGTTCCTTGGTTTGGTTTGCACTTTCTATATTATTGGAGTAGCTCGAATGAGTGCATCTTGTAGGCCTATTGGGTGCATTGATTCTAATCAAGTGTTTATGGGTGGATTCAACCCAACACAGAATTTTGACACCTGTTGTGTCATATCCATTGGAGACGCGTACTTTAGGAGTGAAATGAACTTTGAATAATAGTCCTAGGCAGGTTCAAATCATAGAATTCATTCATCTTTTGTGTGCAGTAGATAGGTGGTAGATACCTCCCTCGCACAGCTTCCTTAAGCTTCTCCCAAGTGACTGTCCCATCTGAGATCGCTTGGTCTCTGCACCACTGTTTCCACCAAAGTCTCGCTTCACCTATAAGCTTAAGTTTGGCGAGTATGGCTTGCTTAGCAGGTGCAGTTCCTGCTACCTCAAAATAGTCCTCCATGGACTCAATCCAGATCTCGGCATCAGCTTGAATAGTCCTTCCCTTGCCATCGAACTCGGGTGGCTTAATTTGTTTGAGAAAGAACTTCTTCTCTTGAACCACAACTGTACTTAGTGCACGAGTCAGACTTGGGACCTGCGCTTGGGGTTGCGTCTGGACAATAAGATTCTTTATGTTAACAACTTATCAAACGTTTTTCCATATTACATTAATACGACTAGCACAGCTTTTAGCCAAGTGATTTAATCACTTAACACCTTAGCTAACATTTACAATTAAGATAGATGATAGTAAAAAGTCTTGTTCATTCATGAGGGCATAACCCTTTGAGTACATTTATTTTGGGTAATTAGGACAAGCTGATTGATACATTAGTTTGGGAAAAATAGGATTGTGTTACAATCGACTACAGGGATGGAATAATAATATGGAGTGGGGTCATGGATTTTCAAGAAATGATAAGTCATAGAAAGCTTGGGATATCCCTTCCTTTGATACCCGTTCTTCTCATAGCGCCCTAACACTTTGATCCTGTCAGCAGGGATCACCCGAGTCACTTCTTCATAGATGTACTTGTTCTGCTTGACTTGCCGACTGCTAACATGCAAAGTTACATTTGTGTGAGCTTCGACAAAGATGAACAGCTTCACGATCTTTAAATCCTCTATCCACTTGATTCTCTTCAAGTTGGTCTGAAGGTACGTGAGTCGGTGGGTTGCTATGTAGTATATTCCTGAATCTCCCATCCATCTCCGTTCCGCATACAGGGGTGAAGGATTATAGATATGGTTCAGAATATTCATCATATCAAGTCTCTGACGATAATCCGAGGCACGCATTGTAGTCATGAACATGACCTGAAACACCAAGAACTTGCTCCATGCTTCGTGACTCTGCAATCCAACATCCATAAGTGAGTAAATAAATGTTTTTAATAGAAAACACTGCTATATTCCACTCACCTTTCCCTGGCTGTCCCCTTATTCCCTTTATTTTCCTCCATTAAGTTCCCTTGTTATCTTAGATCCCATTGGTTTGCTCTGATACCAACTGTAACGTATCCGCTCGACCACTTGTGGGACACGTCTTAGCAGCCCATCAGCAAGAGGGTCTAGAAAGCTCCACTTGGCACTTGCTAGGAATGTTACAGGGTTTGCGATCTAGGTCTCCCCGAGTCTGGCCCAAGCAAAAGTATCTAGTTGTTCCCACTTAGGATTGACCTGAAGTTAGGGTCCCTTTCCTATCAGCAAGGTCTCTGGAAAGTAGCTAGCGTCGAGCTCCAGATGAACCACTTTGCATAGAAACAACAGAGTCGAAGCGGATTCATGTTGCACTTGGTTCATGGAGAATGGAAAATGAGAGGGATGCGAAGCTCAACTTCCCTGCCATAAGGCATAGTCCCATTCCTTTTTCCTAAAATAGCATAAATCGAGATTCTAACCCTACTAATGCTAGGTCTTCATAGTCTCATTGTCTCATCTTTTGAGAAAAGTTCCAAGCTAACCGAGACCACCCTTCTGTAGAACGGGACCTAAGTCACGTCCACCGCACTTTTCTCAGTTTGCTTTAGTTAGCTAATTACCTATCACATTACGTTTGACATGCAAAAGCAACTTCCTTAATTAATCAAATTGTTCATGGGTTCCTTCACGTAACTTAGTCACTGACACAAAAAAACAATGTCAAGTAAATTTTTTTTTCTCAAATATATGTTTTTTATTTATCATAATCCTGGAGTACATCCAATATCATGCCCGAAGGTTATCCCAGCAATCTACAAGATTGCTGCTCTAAGTTCCACCCGTTGACTAGTACACGGGCCTTGAGATCCCATCTCAGTCACGTCAGCCTCTTGTGCGAGATCCGGAGGCAAGGGATTTACAGCCAGAGCCTCCCCAAGCACCCAAGCATCCTCCTGCTCCAAGCAGCACACACGGAGAGACCTCTTGCAGCGGGTTAGGTCCATATGCCCGGCGCGGCTAACAACCCCCTTGGATAGGGTCAGGTAGATAGTCGGAGGTAACTATTCTTGCCTCTCCCTCCAGGCTTTTAACCTGAAGTATTAAGTGCATTACCTTCAATTAGTTCCTTGAGCAAAGGAGATCAAATAATGTACCTAAGTGTACAATCACAAACATTTCGGAGGCCGTTTGTACGACCAACTGCTAAGGTGTGATTCCTTTTTCTTGGATGCTCCCAGCATCCGATCCTAGACATTTTTCCCAAATGCTCCTTGCATCCGATCCTGGATCGTTCGCGACTTGGTGAGATCCCAATAATCTCAAACAAGATCATGCAAGCAAATGTCCTTGGTAAGTTAACTTTATTTTGACTTGCTCTTTCCCTTGGGTTTTACCTTATGGTATCTTAACCCTAACTCAAAGCATTAACTGGTCAACCAAGGCGATGGACATGCATGTCTTATTCGCAACCCAACCAAGAATATTTTTTTATTCCAATTCTAACCAAGTTCAATGAACACACTAGGCAATAAAGGATTCTTCATCTAGGCCTTCAGGAGACAGTCTAGATGCATGCGTCCCTTCCATTTCTCCTAGTGTGGTACTATGCAGAGTTTTCTAATCATCCTTGCCCATCATGCACATGGTGTGTTTAGTATATTTGTACATCCTAAACGACCTTTAACTCTGGCAGTGAATACTCATTCCTAATGCACTGGATCACATATGACTTTGCATATATGAAAGTCTAGGTTTTTATCCATCGGCGTAATTGCATCCTATGGACAGAAATAATCATTTCATGTGTTTCTTTTATTCATGATCGCGAAGCATGAATTCTAAATGACTATTCATGCATTGAACTGGTTTAAAAGCTATTATTTTATGTAAAATAATGCAAAAACCTTATCATTCTATATGTGTAAAAGCTATCATTTCATGCATATTAACTTATGCGAACTCCATACTCTATCATTTCATGCATGCAACCTAGCGCTTAGAGTAAACAAAAAGTCCTAAGGCTTGTTCTTGTTCCATGCATGTAGCTAACCCCTTCATTTCTTCCATGAGAAATAATACATAATTAATTATAAGGCTTAGGATATCTAAAGAACCTGGGTTTGATTCGTGATCATAAGGGCATTTTTTGTATTGGTCGCTCCACTCGCCTCTCCCACATTACCAGTACCCATGGTAGCTTTGGCACTTACGCTTCCCGTGGCTTTCTTTTTCGGAGCCATTTGTAAGTGGAGTCTGGATAGTCCAGACCTTAATGAGCTTCAAGATAACCGGCTCGGGAAAGAAAAGTCGTGGGAAGGGGTCCTTCGCCAATGGGTGGCTTGAGTGTGGCTCCTCAAACCTTCACCTCTCACCAACTCTCTCTCTCTCTCTCTTCTTCTTCTTCTTCTTCTTCTTCTTCTTCTTCTTCTTCTTTTCTTCTCTCCTTCCCCTACTCTCTCTTTCCCACTTCTTCTTCTTCTTTTCTTCCCTCCTTCTCCTACTCTTCTTCTCTCTCTCTTCTCTTCTTCTTCTTCTTTTCTCTGCTTCTCCTTCCCTCTCTCCCTCCTTCTCTTCTTCTCCCTCTCTTTCTTCTCTTCTTCTCCTCTCTCTCTTCCTCTTCTTCTCTTCACCTCCTTCTCTCCCTCTTCTTCTCTTCTTCTCTTCTCTCTCCCTCTCCTTCTTCTTCTTCACTCCTTCTCCTTCTCTCTCTTCCTCTCCTTCTCTTCTTCTCTCCCTCTCTTCTTCCTCTCCTTCTTCTTTCCCTCTTCTCCTCTTCTCTTCTCTCCTTCTACCTCTTCTTCTTCTACTTCATTTTTCTCTTATTCTCCTTCTTCTCTTCTTCTTCTCCTTCTCTCTTCTCTTCTTCTCTCCCTCTCCTCTTCCTCTTGTCTCTCTCCACTTCTTCTCTCCTCTTTTCTGCTCACGGGGGCCCGCAGCTGATTAGCAATCAGACAAAAGCCCCAGGGGGGTGCTATCGCTACCGAACGGGGGGGTTACTGTCGGAAGCCCCAAGGGGGGCACTATTGTTGCCAAATGTAGGGGAGAAGGTGACGTACACGAGTGGAGGGCCATCTGACATCCAGGGGGGCGCTCTCTTCTACGCAAGGAGGGGGAGCCTCCCCTGTATAGATGGGGAGGAGGGTGGCATGGCCGCCACCCCTCCCACTTGGGGGGCTACATGCCCCCTATGACTGCACTTCACTCCCTCTCTCTCTCTCTCCCCGA
Source organism: Lygodium microphyllum (assembly GCF_053477565.2). Classification (NCBI taxonomy): domain Eukaryota; kingdom Viridiplantae; phylum Streptophyta; class Polypodiopsida; order Schizaeales; family Lygodiaceae; genus Lygodium; species Lygodium microphyllum. The sequence continues at coordinate 161,164,792 of NC_141136.1, read as the reverse complement.
CATCCTGTCGGCGGGGAGAGAGAGGGGTATAAAAATTTTTGAACTAAACTTAATAAATCTTTTTTTCAATTAAGGGGGGGAGGGGGGATTTCCTATGGGGAGGCACAGGGATATTACATTCACTTCCTCTAGCTTGCAAAGAATTCTTTCAATGTCTCTAACATGCGCGGCCACAAAGTACGTGCATTCATGATCATCTAAAGTCTCATCATTCTCTTTCTCTAAACAACCCTTGGTAGGTAGATCATCAATGAAAGGCATGGTAAGCTTTGGCATAAAATCCCATAAGACCTTGTTTGTCTCATTCATCTAATGGGCAACCGAATTAGTAGCTCCCTGTGTAGAAGTATGTACATCCTGACAAGGCCTAAAGGTGTCTTCATCATAGTCAAATCTCTAATCTCAAGGGCAAATTGGAATTGGTCATAGCCAGAATAAAGATCGCCAAGTGAATAGATAGCACGTCCAGCAAAAGCATCTGCGAACTCATCCACAATAGGTCGTACACCAACATTCCATATAATGACCCTGTTCATCAGCTGTAAGCTCTCTATGAATCTGAGTGTCCTATGGAAACTGTGAACCATCTATTAAAATATGGAGCTGAAGATGGTTCTAGAATTCCCATTCTACAATATGGTATTTAACAATGAAGATAAGCAAGAAATTATTGATGCTATGCATACCTTCTATGAAAACATGGTGGAAGCATAGAGCAAACTCTCTATCACACAATTATATAAATTGTATAAACTATTAAGCATAGTTTTACTCATGTGTGATATGTATCTTTATAGCATATCCTTGAGGCATATGGGCCATACTTTGCAGAAAAGGAAAGCATTAGAGTTTGGTCCACACAAGGGATCAGAAATTTACATTGGATAATGCATGGTGCATACCAAAGAAAATCTGATCATGGTGGAAAGGTGAATGGTAGCAATCCAATGATCCAATTGCTTTATCTTGGTGGTATAGGATTATAATAGGAGATAAAGCTAAACTCTCACAAAAGAGAGAAAATAAAAATGATGACGAATCATCTACAGACATGATGGAATCACGTCGTATCACTAAAAGAGTGCTTTATGAGGCCTCAACTGCCAAAAAAAACAGTGCCAAGTGGCTAGAAATAAGGCTTCGACAAGGCAACAAATGGGTTCGAAGAGAGATAAGATAATAAGATGCAATTCATAGTTTAAGAGAGAAAGAGAGACTGTGTATCTATGTGAATGAGTGTTATAGTTTAGGATTATATAAAAGAGGGTTTCACTTTCTATCTTATTCATTGAGTTCTCATATTTCTTCTGCAGGAAAGATGGCTAGGTCTAAGATAGTTACAAATAAGCTTTTTCTCAGAGCCCCATATCGTGTTCAGCCCCTTGGAGCATCTACTAGCTCAGATGCACCCCCTTCTCAACCTAACCAAGCTTCCTCGAGCCACCCTTACAAGGGTCCTCCTTGGCATCCGCACAAGAAACTCAAGTGGAAGCCAGGTACAATGGCCCTCAGAGAAATCAGGAAGTATCAACGCTTCTCAAGACTTATTCGCAAGTTTATGCAAGACCTCTCTACCTATAATAAAGCATAAGTTATCTTAGTCTAGGGTAAGCTAGAGTTAAGTATAAAAGGTGGATATGTAACATGTGAAAGATCTTTTTGCTATTTTCAAGCAATAATAAGAGGGTGCATGCTCTTAGCCACTAAGATATGAGGTGCATACCATGTCCCACCTTGACATGAGGTAAGTATTCATATTGTAACATTCATCTATGATTCTCAGCCTTCCATGGCAGTTAATTTCATATCTAGCTATCTTGGCTATGGATTCCTTGCAAACATGGTGTATCTCTTGTATTTCTTTGCAAGTATAGTGTATTTTATGAATTTCCTATTATTTTGTTTATTGCGAGAACCAGCTATTTTACACTTGTATATCAAAGCAAGTCTTGATCCATGTGGCAAGTTATGTTCATGATGGATCTAGTCACAACATGGTTACAGGGTAACTGGGAGCCAAAAAGATTAGTCACAAGGGTCTACACAGTTCAAACCGTGACTAGTGGAAGGCTTCTACATTAAGTCAGGACCAAATTGGTGGATCTTGAAGAAGGCAAGAGGGAGAAATGGTAGATTCAATGCCATTTTAGCAGCTCGTGGTCCATTTGAGGGTCATTTTGGGGATTATTGACCCTAATTGTGGTCTAACCATGGATTAGTGGGCCTAAACCTTGGATTAGTTTTTAAAACAAGCTTCTTTCGGCTTTCTCAAGCTCTCTTCTTCAAGCTGCCATGGAGAAAATTATGCATCTCTCTCTCTCCCATTTTTTCTATCATCTATGCAACCTATATAGAATCAAAGTAGGCATCCTAAGCTTAATATCAAACACCTATATGCCAAGCTTGATTTGGTAAAGTATGCATCATATTGTGGAAGAAGTAAGCTAGCAGCATTTTGCACCATTTTTACAGCACTTGAAACTACTACGTGATCAAAACGTGTAGAGATTGGAGGCTACAAGGTCATTTGGATCACAAAGGTGATGTACAAGGCATCAATGGCATTCTTTTTCCTCCTCTTCAAGATTGAAGCTCTCTTCAAACCCTAGCCATGGGTAAAAATGGATAGCATAATTCTTCAATTTCTTGAAGATTTCTTGACTTCTAACTTCCTAATAGCAAGAGCAAGCATCTACATCAAGCCAACATTGAAGATTTCTTGCAAGATTGGAGTATTCTCTTCTCTTGATTTGGGGCAAAACAGGGCAGCCACTTGATTCTTCAATATTTTTTGTCTTTGAAGATTGAAATCATGGAGCTTTTGGTTCTTGATACCTCCTAAGACTTCTATATATTGGATTTTTTAAAGATTTGATGGTCTTACTTCAACATTACAAGAATAGGGCTTGTTCTTGGCATTGCAAGTTCACATTTGGAGCTACAAGGATCATCCATCAAGCTTATGGATATTGGCGCTTTATTAATAGAGGAATTGGGATCTATGAGCTACATATTTATCGTCAGAATTGCAATTTGAAGGTATTCTTGGTTACATCAAGCAGGAGATCAAGAATTTCAAGTCTCATACGGTTATTGGAGCTTCCATAACAAGCTTATGGATATTGGCGCTTTATTGATAGAGGAATTGGGATCTATGAGCTACATATTTATCGTCAGAATTGCAATTTGAAGGTATTCTTGGTTACATCAAGCAGGAGATCAAGAATTTCAAGTCTCATACGGTTATTGGAGCTTCCATAATCATCTACTTCAACAAGGAAAGAGGTATTTCTAAATTTTTCTCTTAATCCTTTTAATATCCAATTGCTTAAGCCATCCATTTGTTGGAAAGGAAGAATTAAGGGTAATCCCATTTTGGAATTGCCAATTGAATGCATATAGACCCAACTTAGGATTGAATGATGTTATGCTGAATTCTCTTCATCCTACTCAATAAAATTAGTAGCCAATTATTGATAATCTCTTCCATTTTTTGGAAATTTTATGCCTAATCCTAACCTTGATTGCTCGATGTGATTGATTGAAATTTATTTGAAAGTAAAATCAAGTGATAAGTGAAATACATTGTATGTAGTGAGTCACTGTAAGAAAGGGCAGTACCTATCCGTATCCTTTTCCATTTCATCAATTTCCTACTTCCACTTGCATATCATTAAAGGGATGAAAGAGTTCTTTTCATCCAATTGCATATCATCACTGTTTTTTTAGCTTTAGCATGTACCTTGCCATGTTTATACCTGCAAGGAAAAGCAGATGCCAAGTGAGTTGGGAAGTCCATAGAGAGGTGACCCTTCCTTCCCGATTATGACTCTAATGGGGTCCATAACCCAGCACGGGGGAAACTTTGCCCACCTCTTGTAGTCTCAGAGCCCACGTAAATTTTAAGTTTAGGTGCAAGTGCAGGTACATCTTTTGAGCCAAGAATTGACAATGGTATTTTAGTAAGATCAAAGATTCACAAGGCTACACACATTTAGCACAACAAGAGAGCAATCCTCTTGATTACTATAGTTGGCAAAGTAACTATAGGTCTTTCCAACAAGTACCAATCAATTGCAAGTGTTCCTTGGATACCTATAGGTGCCCTGCAACACATCACAGGTCTATTAGGTGTTTTGGGAGTCTACAAGTACTAAAAGACCCATTTTAGGGTGAAACAAGGCATTCACAGGTTGTTTATAAGGTGGAAGAATTCATAGGATAGGTTCACAATTTCTATTATAGAAATTTTTGTCATGATTTGATTTGGGAGCTTGATAGCTTGATTGAAAGAGGGAATGTCAAGCTTTGATTTGAATAAAAAATTAGACATTGGGAGTAAAATTTATTGCAAAATTTTTTTAGAGGGAGTTTAATGGGATTGCACCTAGACAAGCTGACAGGGGTGCACTATTTGAGTTCGTTTCACCCATTTGTCCTATTGAAATCTGAGATATTGATAAATATGGAGTATCCCTACTATAATAGCTTCCTTTGGATCAAGAAAACATTGAGATTGGTGCAATACTAAGCAAGGTATTGACAATTTTCTTCCCTAGATTCATCTTCGATAGCACCTATCCTGATGGCCAAAAACAAAAGGAAATATCAAGTCATGGAAACCATTCAAGAAGACATCAAAGAGCATGTCAACGATCAAAACAACACTAATGAAGCCCTCAATCATGACCAACAAGATCATGGTGTAAGTGTTGGTAATGCTCATAGTGCACGAGTGGGTAATGATGGAAATCCCTTGTCTCACGAACCTTTTGAAGACTTTATACTTTCAAGAGAGATGTGTATGTTGAACATTGGAATGCATGATACTTATGAGGAGCAACTATCCAAATCCTTGGGAAAGGTTGAAAACACATACAACAAAGTGAATGAAAGACTTTAGAAGCTAGTCAAGTTTATGAAGAGTGGATTTGAAGATGTAGTAGCAACTATCAAGGACTTGAGGACTCAAACCACATCTTTTACACCAAATGTACCACTTCTGATATTGAAAATACTTCAGCCCAACCCTCCAATATCAAAGAAAACGGGATTGATCAGCCTATAATGTCAATCTTTGAGAAAGGAGAGCCATCAACATTGAGGAGTGCTCATTATCATCCAGCAATGTCATCAAAGCATCATGTCCATCCTCAATTCAATTCAAGAGGTGAGACTACTTATGAAAAAGAGGAGGACCTAAGAGAATAAGCGAATGAAGAGTTTCATGGATGTGACCCATTCTTTAAATCTTTTCCCTCTCAATCTACCATCAATAAAAAAAAATCAGACTGTCATGATAAGAGTGGAAGATTTTATGAAAGAAGCCCATTTCATTATATCACCAACAAAGACAATTCATTTCATGGCCAGCCCACTAATGGATAAAATCATTCTCTTAGATTGGGACAAACGAATCATGGTGGTAATACTTCTAGACCAAAATCTTTTGGAAGAGATTCAATGTATAGAAATTCTTGGAAACAATCATATTTTGGGCAGCACTCCAACAATTTTCAACCAACCTATAATGAAAGGGAGTATAAAGAAAAGATTACCATTTCCAACTTCAAGGGGGATAATGCATCTCCAACGAAGTGGGAAGAATGGGTAAACAAATTAGAGATGTACTTCACACTTTTCCCTAGCCATGATAAAGCCAAGTTCTATTTTACAGCACTCCATCTTGAAGGCTATGCGCATACATGGTGGATATATATGCAAAGAGTTGGTCACAAATTTGTTTCTTGGGAGGATTTTAAGAAGGCAATGTTGGAAGTGTTTGTCTCTCCAATCGAGAAAGAAAGATTGTAAAGAAGATAGTATGGTCTTCAACAAAAGGTCATGTCCGTTTGCGATTACTCTAATATGTTCCTTAATCTTTCTATGTACATTGAAGGGATTGATAATTTGGCAAGTTAAATAAATAAATCTTTGGTTTAGATTCAATCCTCTCTTTGAAAGTAGATACAATGCAGCCCAAGACAATTTATGAAGCCATTTTACATGCTGAAAGATATGGGAAAAAATATAGAAGAGACTCAATGGGGGGGTTCAACCAAAAAGTAAAAGGCATTCATTACCTAATTAGTCTTCAAGGGTTGGAGCTAATTTCAGCCCAACAAAGGGATGTTAGTAGGAAAGAAGACAAGGGAACTAGTACAATAGTAATTACAGCAAGTTACCTACATATCCAATGATCTATGGATCAAAACCAAGTGGAGAAAATGGCTATAGACCAATGGCTGAAGCAAAACAAAGCTTTGTAAGAGTTGAGAATGCACAAAAGGGACCTCAAAACAACACTTAAAGCAAGGTCCTTTCAAATGACCAAATAAGGAACATGAGGGCCAAAGGGTTATGCTTTAAGTACGGAGAAAAGTAAACATAAGACCATAGGATGAAATGCAAATCCAAAAATAGCAAGCTTAACTTTGTCATCATCAATGAGCCGGATGAAGATGAAAGTGAAGAGAGAATGTATTTCATGTGGAAGTAAACCCTATGGTTGAAGAAATGCATAATGAGGATAAAAGAACTAATTATTAATTTTATGATATTATGGATAGCTTTCCTTTTAATCTGGGTGATTCTTTATGTGCAATTTCTCATGATGCATGGACTGGTTGTAAGGGAGAAAACACCCTTAGACTTGAGGGTTGATCAATGGAAGAATGGTTCACCTTTTTTATTGATATGGATGGCACCCATAGCTTCATTAATACTAAATCTTTGCATGGGCTGAGATTGCTTCCTTAACAAATGCAAGTGCTGTTGAAGATCCAAGTAGCTAATGGAGATTATGAGCTAAGTAATGAAGTATGTCTACACACTTCTATCACTTTGTCTCCTTCACGTACTTTGAAAGTGAACTTGATCACATTGGAAATGAGACCTATAGATATTGTCATTGGCTACGATTAGTGACAAATCATTGAAAATTTTTCTTTGGACTTGAAAAACATCCTGATGGAGTTCAAATGGAATGGACAACATATAATATTAAAGTGCATTGGTAAAAAAAAAAAATAAAACTCATCTCTATAAAAAAAATACGTAAAGAAATCAATGCAGGATCATGCATATTCACTCTTTTGCTTGCAAAAGTGGATAAAGAGCAGCCACGAAATTAGCCATCATCTTCTTCAAAGAAAAAGGATCCAAGAATGAAAAAGCTATTAGAGGAATACAAATTTTTATTTCAAAAACCATCATCTTTGCCTCCAAAGAGAGAGGTAGATCACTCTATTGACTTACTGCCCAACACAAAACCCATCAACAAATCTCTCGATCGCTTGTCAAAGTTTGAAAGGGAAAAGGTGGAAAGACAAGTTAAAGAGTTACTGCAAATGGGTTTAATTTAACCAAGTCAATCTATATTTGCCTCTCATGTGTTCTTGGTAAAGAAGAAAGATGGATCTTTTCATATGTGCATCGATTATAGGGACCTTAACAAGTCCACGATGAAGAATAAAGATACCCAATTCCTTGCATTGATGACCTCTTGGATGAGCTCAAAGATGCCTTTGTCTTTGTTCAGGCTATCATCAAATTCAAATGAAATAAGGGGATGAGTATAAAATAGCCTTTAGGATTGAAAGAGGGTTATACCATTTCTTGGTCATGCCATTTGGGCTTTCAAATGCGCCTGCTACTTTTCAAGCACTCATGAATAAGATATTGCAGTCTTTCTTGTTCAAAATATTTATTGTACTCTTTGATGATATTATCATTTATAGCAAATCCAAGGATGAGAATTTGATGCATGTGCGAGAGGTCTTTGACACATTAAGAAGACACACACTCTTTCCCAAAATGTCAAAGTGTTCTTTCATGAAAGATGGAGTGAAATACTTGGATCACATTTTGGGAGAGCCAAGAATTTGTGTGGATCCTAACAAGGCGAAATGTGTCAAAGAGTGGCATACTTCTACAAATTCTACTTCCTTGAGGGGTTTCCTTGGATTTTCTTCATTCTATAGGAGGTTTATAAAAAATTATACTCATATGGCAGCTTCTTTGACCGATAGGATGGAGAAAGAAGCTTTATGTTGGGACTCCATAGCCGACAAGAGCTTCAATGAGTTGAAATATCTCTTAGTTTTAGTACCTATTCTTTTATGCCCAAATTTCTCTAAGGAACTCATTATATGTTTGAATGCTAGTGGAATAGGAGTTGGGGTTGTTTTGTATCGAGACCATGGAGTTATAGCTTATGAAATTCAGAAGCTTGATGACAAGAAGCATCGATTACATGTCTATGAACAAGAGATGTTGACAATTCATAAAGTGGCATCACTATATATATAGTAGCCATTTCAAGGTGAAGAGAGATCAATGTGTGCTGAAATACTTCCTTTTCCAACCAAATTTGTCCCTCTAAACAAAGAAAGTGGTTAGTTACTTTTCAAAGCTATGATTTTAAAATATCCTACATGGATGAAAAAGATAATGTTGTGATGGATGCTTTATCACAGATGTGGGCATGTTCTATCTCTTCAATTTCAATTTTACATAAGGATTGGATCCATAACATCCAAGAATAATATTTAATTGATGAGCAAGCATCAAAGATGATGAAGGAATTTCAGCAAGGTAAAGGAAAATAGTATCCCAATTTCAATTGGCACAACGGTCTTTTATGGTATCATGGTAGAGTCTACTTGACACTACAATCTTCTTTCAAAGACCATATTTTACATGAGATGCATTCTTCACCTTTAACGAGCCATCATGGGCTATTCAAAACATTTGACAGCATCCATAAGAGCTTCTATTAGAAGGGCGTTTGGCGGGATTTCAAGAATGTGATGCAATATCTTGTGTGTCAACAAAATAAAGACTCATCTCTTCTACCTAGCGGTTTACTTTAGCCACTCCCTATTCCTCAAGGCAAGTGGATTGGTATCTCTATAGATTTTATTGTGGGATTGCCTACAACTAAGCATGGGTGGAATAGCATTTATGTGGTAGTTGATCGGTTAACCAAATCAGTCTATTTCATCCTTACTAAGGCCGAATTTACAGCAAAGCAAGTGGCTCAACAATTCATGGAACGTATTTTTAAGCTTCATGGTATGCCAATGAAGATTGTGTCGGATTATGACACTAAGTTTATGGGCAACTTTTGGAGGAGTTTGTTCTCTTTAGTGGGAACTCTTTTGACTCCTAGTACCGCATATTACCCACAAAGGGATAGGCAAACTAAAAGAGTTAACAAATGGCTAGAAGTTTATTTGAGGCACTTTTGCCATAAGACACAAAATGCATGGGACCAATAGCTCCATCTTGTAGAGTTTTGTTACAATAATACTTACCATATGAGCATTGGAATATCTCTTTTTGAAGCTTTATATGGCTACAAAGTACAAGTATCTTCTACATTATTTCATAAATATGTAAATCCACAAGCTCGTGAGTTAGAAAAGATGGAGGCTCTTGTGAATCAATGCAAGGACAACATTCATAAAGCTCAAGAGACAATGAAGGTCTATGTGGATGAAAAAGAAGACACGTGGTGTTTGAGGAAGATGAATGGGTATTTTTGAAGGTTCCCAAGTCACGTTATTTTTCTCTTAAAGGAGGGCACAACAAACTTGCTCATAGGTTTTATGGTCCTTACCGTATTGTCAAGTGAGTTGGGGATCTTGCTTATCAACTAGACTTACCTTCAAACACAAGAATCCATAATGTCTTTCATGTGTCTCAACTTAAAAAGTATGTGGATCCTCAAATTCAAGTTATTGAAGAACTATCTTCCTTGGATGATGATAGTTTGATCATCTATGAGCCTAAGAAGATTATTGACACGCGGGAGAGGTTTTAAGAAACTGTATTTTTGTGGAATACCTTGTCAAATGGAAGGGTTTGCCTATCAAAGAGTCTTCATGGTAGCAAGCACAATATTTAGAATAATTTCCATGACTTAAGCAAGAGGACAGTTCATAAACAAGGAGGTAAACAACTTGTTATATTAAATTTTTGTGAGAAAGCAAATTATCTTATCATCATTAAAATTTGATTTTGAAGGCATGGATGGATACTACATGTTGTCCTCTACATTTTTATATATTGCACATGGAAATTAACCACTTCTAGCACAAGATATGGCCAATTTTGTACTACAACCTGTTTTGGACAGTTTACAACTGTCTGTTTCATTTATATGGTTCTTCTTTATCTTCTTTAATCCTTATTAACATGGAGCTTTATTTCAGTATGATTCCAAATACTTCAAGCTATCTTTGTAATCATCCTTGTAATTTGTTCCCAATTCAGCTTTGAGGAAAAAACTATTTTAGGTCGGGAAGGCTTGTAATAAAGCATAAGTTACCTTAGTCTAGGGTAGGCTAGGGTTAAGTATAAAAGGTGGAGACGTAACATGTGAAGGATATTTTTACCATTTTCAACCCATACATGCTTGAGGTTCCTTCCTCCCACCAACTAAGAGAGTGCATGCTCATAGCCACCAAGATATGGGGTGCATATCATGTCCCACCTTGACATGAGGTGAGTATTCATGTTGCAGTATTCATCTATGATTCTAGCCTTCCATGGCAATATAATTTTATGTCTAGCTACCTTGGCTATGGCTTCCTTGCAAACATGGTGTATCTCTTGTATTTCTTTGCAAGTATGGTGTATTTCATGAATTTCTAGTTATTTTGTTTGTTGTGAGAACTAGTTATTTTACACTCGCACAGAAAGAAGGAGGTGGTTTTTGGCACAAGGTAAGGATAGACTTGATTGCTTCATAAAAGAATGTCTTCATGATATAGTGTGTTGTAGAGGCCTTTTTAGTTGACTTGATGACTGATGCTTAACGTTGTGCAATACATGCAAAGCGTATCATTGTAACTCCCAAGGACTTTCAACTTGCAATAAATCTTCAAGTAGTGAAGGTGCATTCATTCCAATGGAATGATCACAGTTTGTAATGTTATCTTTTTTTGCATAGTGTACTTCTTGTGCATTGGACATATGACTATGTCCCAGTGCAAACCTATTTTACGCGCCCTTAAAATATGAATTAAATTTTAACTCTTATTCTTCACTCTCAACTTTGATTGTGCATCTTCCTTACTTCTAACTCTTACTTACAGTTTTTGCTAGTACTATCAATTTCAATAGGAAAAACATGTAAAAATTTACCATTTTTTGTTGAAGACTTTAATCTTTGATGTCTCTATATATATAGTCTATGTGGTGCGAAATTTTTAAGGACTAGAAGTCGCGATGTTGATTTTTTTTAAATCAATCCATCCATAATTTTGGTGTGATAATTTTTAAAATAGTAAATTGTATCAAAATGCAATGAAACTTCATAGGCACACTTGTTAGGTAGCCAAGAGGCCAAAAAATAAAGTGGCTCAAGATGCCAGACTTTAGACCAGGGATTTTTAAGACTTTTTTTCCAAATAAAATAATTTGGACTCTTGGCCACCTAATGAGTGTGCCTATGAAGTTTCGTCGCAATTTGATAAAAGGTTATGGATTTACGATCACATGATGGACAATGCGTATGAAGTTGTATTAACCTAGTTTTGGGATTTAAATGGATTAAAAGTTTATTTTTCTTCTCATTTTTACATATTTCTTTCTTTGTTTCCTCCATTCTCACACCCCCAACCTTTGTCTCTTCTCTATCTTGCCCTCCTCAAGGTTGCATGGCACGCACCAAGTAAGCATACAGCTGTTTTAGCCATGGGAAGGCCTCACACCAAGGCTCACCTCCTAGAGTACAAGGTGGAGCCTCCTCTAGTGTCGCAATAGGTGTTTACCATAGAGCACAATGACCACCATAGAATAAGAGGAGATGGAAATCACGCACTTTTACCCTTTAAGAGATAAGGAGAATCCAAGGCAGATACAATCCTCTCATCTCAAAAAGATCTTTTCATAAGGTTATTCGAAAAGTCATGAAAGGGATATGAAGATTTTGGGTGTGAGTGCAGAATGGTCCATTAGCAGGAAGGTGGACAGATGCAACTATGAAGCCCCTGCAAATGGATGTAGAGGGATTTCTCATCGACTTGTTTGATGATACATAACTAGCGGCCATCCATGCAAAGCACGTCACAATCACATATAAAGACATGAACTTTATCGTTTGGTTTCAACACAATAAGGGGACTCCTCCATAGGTGATGAGATTAATGATGCAAGGTTTTGTAATGAGTGTTATAGCACCATAGTATCTTGGAAGGCCAAAATATTTCGTATACTCTATCACATTGGAATATATATATATATATATATATATATATATATATATATATATATATATATATATATATATATATATCTCTCATGAGATGTGTACTGAATTCAAATAATTGAGTAAAGTTATTTTTATTTTATTTCTTGAAATGCACTACTCTTAATTTGTGTTTAACATACACGTGCATCAAAAGTAGCAATATGTATGGATACTAGTTATGTTATTGCTTATGCACAATCGCAAGTGCAGTACTGCACGTTAACATAATTAAATTGGATTATGTTAACGTATGCAAATGCATCATTCATGTATCACACATTATCATCACACTTATACGAATCACACTTTTATTTAATAAATACTTATTTATAAAGACAAAGTAAAATATCTTATATTTATCAAGAAAAATGCATGTGATATTGATGGCCAACAAGAACTCTCATTCATTCCTTGGCTTTTTCATTGGTGGAGAGGAGGGGGTAGCTTTCGATGAAAATAGAAGTTCTTTCTTTGTCTCAAAAATAACATGCTCCACCACACGTTTGGTCAAACAAGTAAAGATGCTTTGACTGCTTGACTAGCACCACCTTCTCTGAGCTAGATGTCACAGGTATCACTTGAAAAGGTCCAAACAAAGCTCAAATTTTTATGATTGTTTTTTGCCCTGGTGGTGAACACTTCTTATGAAAGACCACCAAGTTTGCAACAAGGTTTCAATGTACTCCTTCAAAGCTAAATCCTTCTGTCAATCTGCACGCCAAGCTCCTCCTTACCTTGATGCAAACTCATCTATATACAATATGTTTTGAATGACAAAGTCAAATCAAACAATATATTTAGGAACTAACCTACAGCTATCAGAAAGTGACGAAACTTGATGGTATGGTGCATTGGGTCCCCTCGGAGTCCATTGGTGAGATCTTGGCAAAAAATGATGCATCCAACTGTCTTCTCCGAAGTTTGGGATCTAGGGCCACTGTTTGGCCCCACCGGTGGACTCAAGGACCAAATGCACCCTACCGTCAAGTTTCGTCACATAAAAATATATGGTAGTTAGAAATATCACCTTCTCCAGATCATCTTTTATCTTCATTTTCTCATGTGTCATCAAGACACCTCTTTGGGTAAAGGGATCTACAAACTCCTTGGTAGGAAACTGGGGCCTTGGTCCAAACAAATCATGTTATAGTGCTTCAAATTTAACATTCAACACAAGGTAATCCTCTTAAGCAAAGTAATATGCTTCTATGCTACTATGATGACACTTACTGTATCTAAGCTTGTGCCATCATATCTTCCATTCTCTGCCATCATCGGATGCACATCCATGTAATTATAATTAATCAGGTCTTCCATCGAATCCCTGACTAGGATGAAAAACAACTTTTCTTTCTTCATTTTCAAGTATTACAGTACTTCTAATAGACTCATTAAAGTGTGCAATCTATTATAGTAGGTAGAAGGGATGTGGTGGATATAAACAGATGAAGAGAGAAAGTATGAAATGAAACAATGAAACAAAAACTAAACTAGTTCTACCTTAAAAACCTTAAGTTTTAAACCATGAACGAATGTTTGCATACGATATTTAGTTATGGCTTTACTTATGTCTTTGTAAAGTTTACATGCATATGTAAATGTGTTGATATGAAAAGTTTATAACAAGTGTATGATTTTTACATAAATATCACAATTTTTAAATATTGCAACTTTGCAAGTGATAATATTCTATTGGAAAAAAAAAACTGAAATTTTACAAGTGTTGGATATTATAACTTGTGGTGTTAGGATTTTTAGGAAGACTCTACAATTTCTAAAATATGTGAAGCCACACACATTCCATTGGTAACAGTAACCTCTAGGCATTATAACCTAGGCATTAGATGTAAATAAGCATATATTAACCCCTAAATAATAAGCATGTTAAGTGTGCCTAGTAATTACCAATATGCCATACAACTCAACATGACATTAATAGATGTTTACACTTTTGTAAATAGACACAAACATCGATATCAAAACGCATGTGGATATGTACATCAATACAAAGTATAGATTTCAAGGCATCACTTTATTCATATCATTTATATGAAATATAATGAAAAGAATAGCACGAAAATACTAAAAGAATTTTTTCAAAATAAATTTCATTAAAATAAATAAGAGTTTGATTTGACTCAATACATTGTATAAAACGTGGGTATTATAGAGTAGTTGTTACAAGGATGGCAACCACATGGCATGTAAATCTTAATAGGCACATTGTATTGACACCTAAGATATTCTATGACTCAACACATTGTGCGTTATATGGATGATACGATGCAAGAGTTTCATGGATCATTGCCAATTGGCATGGAGATCTGAATGGACACACAGGACTAATAAAGCAAAGAATTTTTAAACCATCGATTTCTAGCAGATCCATATTATCCAGCACAAAGGAATCACTCACCACATCAAAATAGTCGATTGAGAATTATGTGTTTTACCTAAACCTTCTACAATACCTACATGTACAAAAAAAATACATGCATGAATCTCTTTTAACAAAAATACCTACATGAATAGAAGCAACACAAAATAGAACCAAATTATCTATAAGCTGATTTGTTGAAAATAAGATTGAATCCTTGCTAATCAAAACCCATTGCAAATGATGGATAAAAGAAAACATCAATCCCATTAAACATAAAAGTCACTAATTAAATGAATAAATTTTAGTACCACAAAATAAGTTAGAACTAGCATCAAAGGCTATTGTAAAGATAGTAGAAAAGTGAAAATACAGAGAGGAAGAAAGAGAGTGTGTGAGTACGTGGCAGAGAGAAAGAAATGAGCACCTATCCAATCTTGCCCAAATTGATCTCTACAAAAGACAATAGCAAGAGTTAGTATTTACATGAAGGTATACTGAAAAAATAGTAAAAAAGAGAAAACATAGAGAGAGAAAGAGAGAGATGAGCACTTATACAATGTCACCTAAAATGATCTCTACAATAAAATAATAATGAGGATTAGAACTAACATCATACCGTATTAAAAAGATAGCAACCAAAAAAAAAACAAAGAGAGATTAACACCTTTGTCTCTTGCTCCAAATTAACTTTGCAAGAAAATAACAATTAGAACCAACATCAAATTCTATTGAAAATACAACATAAAAGAGAAACAATAGAGAGAGAGAGAGAGAGAGAGAGAGAGAGAGAGAGAGAGAGAGAGATGAGCACATGTGCCTCTTGCCCAAAACAACCTTTCCAATAAAACAATAAAAATAATAAGAAATGACATCAAAATCCATTTAAAAAATAGCAAACAAAAGAAAATGCAAAGAGAGATGGGCACCTGTGTTCTCCCTAAAATTTGGATCTGCATGGAGAAGAAAATGCAAAGGTAAGCAGAACGATCAAAACCCTAATTACTCTCACCATGGAGCTTCAATGGAGATGAAAACTCTCGAGTATACAGAAGAGAGGGAAAGTGATTTGTTGCTCAACTTTTGGGTCAAACTAATTTCATGAGAGGGAAAAAAAAACCAAAAGTAAAAATTCTCAAAAAAAAGGAAAAAAACATGAGGTGAGAGAAACTCAAATTTTGTCTCCATTCATTCTCCCTTTTTTTAAATCCCCTACTATCCCTTTTTTTAATAAAAAAACCCAAGATTTGGAGAGAGAAGATTTACCCTCCATGGATGTCAACATCTAGCCTTCCTATTGGACAATCCAAAAGGCCCACATCTTAAACTATATTATTTTTAAGGGCCTATTTATGAGTCTATTTTTTTATAATGTCTGATATTGAATGTCATCTTAGGAATATCCTCATCCTTGACGCGGATCTAGTAGTATTCTGGCCTCAAATTAATTTTGGAAAATATTTTTGCTCCTTGCAATCAATCAAGTAACTTGTCTATCCTTGGAATATGATATTTATTCTTGATGGTTACTTGGTTCATGCCTCTATAATCGATGCAAAGGCGTAGTGTACCATCCTTCTTTTTCTAGAACGAGAATGGAGCCCCCAAGGAGAACTACTGGGGCGTATATACCCTTGGTCCAATAGCTATTTGAGTTGTTATTTTCACTCAATAGCTTCAAGAATAGACATCTTGTAGGTCCTTTTTGTAACTAGTGAAGCACCTATCTCATGATCCACTTCCCTAGGCGATGGTGATTTTGTCAGTTATTCCAGGAATACATCAGCGTACTCTTTTAACCATGACGCTTATTCATTGGAGTCCTCTACATGTTTCGCCTTGTTTAGCTTGATCAAATAGATGGGTAATCCTTTTCTTATTTCTTAAGCTATTCACGTTGCCTTGGCTAGCTAGATCTTTGGTTTACCCACTTCTCTTTTAGTTGTGACTAACCTTTAGGATTCCGAAAGGAAACTTGGCCCTTTCCACAATGGATGTGAGCATCACTAGGGACTAGCCAATCCATCTCGAGTAGTTACTGGTGGACTCCTAGATTCATTACCCTAAACTTAACAGATATGGGCTCTTTTTTGAGTAAAAATTCCACCTTAGCAGTTTGTCTAGTGCAAGTAATTTCTCACCCATTTGCTAGTTCAACGAGCAAAGTAGGTACAACTACAGTGGATATCCCTAACCTTCTTACACAAGCTGGTGAAATGAAAGAATGAGTGACTACCATAGTTAATCAAGGTTTTGAATTTCTTACCTTGGCAATTTGATGGAGTTTGGATCACTGAAAATTGGTGATTCGGTCACTTTTTATGAAGAGCGGCATGAACTAATGCCCTCTCAATTTCAACTTCCATGGATGGGTCTTCTTCTTCATTTATTTTCTTAACTGTGATATTGGAAGTTTTTTCCATTCCCATTGTTGCAAGACCATGGCTATAGGTAACCCTAGCTTGTCCACTGAATTTTCCTTAATGCCAATCTTTGCCAAGTTTGGGACACTTTCTTTTGAAGTGCCCAGGTTCCTTGTAGTAAAAACATCGTAGACTTTGATCATTTCTTTAAGTGGAGACAAAGTCACTAACTGCATTTGCCTTCAGCTTCTTCCGTTGGCCTTGACTCTATCCTTGTGCCCTTTTAATTTGAGCCTTCAACATCCCTAGATGCTGGTCTTTGTGAGACCAGGATCTATTATTCCTGGATTTTGGTTGGAGTTCTTGGGCAATGGATCCCGCTCTTATCAATGCATCTTGTAAATTCAAAGGATGCATTGATTCCAATCAAGTGTTGATTGGTGGATTTAGCCCATCACAGAACTTAGAGACTTGTTGGAAAATACTCATTGTCGATGCGTATTTCAACAAGAAGACAAATTTTGAGTAGTATGACTTTGGAGATACGCCCAACTGTTTCAACTTAAAGAACTCATTCATCTTCTAAGTTCTGTATGCAGATGGCATGTACCTTTCATGTACTGCTTCTTTTAGCTTAACCAAGTTACTGTGCTTTCCGTGACTACTTGATCTTTACACCACTGCTTCCATTGGAGCTTAGCTTCGTCGGTGAGTTTGAGCTTGGCAATCATAGCCTAGTTTGCAGGTGTTGTTTTTGTTGCACTGAAGTAATCCTTCATGGATTCAATCAATACTTCGACATTGACTTCAACAGTCTTCCCTTTTCCATCAAATTCCGGTGGTTTGATTTGTTTGAGAATAAATTTCTTCTCTTGTGTCTCTGTCAAGCTTAGTGTAAAAACAAGATTCTAATTCTGTGTTTGGGGTTGTATTTAGTTTCAATTTAAAATTTCATGTTAAGATTGCATTTACACATCTCTTCACAAGTTATCTCAATGTGTAGATTATTTTTCATCAATACTATGCAACAAGTCAAATAATACAAAATTCTTACTTATCCATAAAGAAGCATAAGCGCCAAGTTATTCGGGGATAGATAGAATGATTTTTCTTTCAAGAGATACATCAGCGCCAAGTTAATAATTTCGTATTGGATTCACCTATAGGAACAAAATAGTAATATGGGTTGGGGAAATGGATAAGTCATGGAAAGTTCAAAAAATCCCCATTTTTTATAGCCATGACGTTCGTTTTGCCCCATTACTTTACTTCTATCTACTGGCAAGACTTTGACCACCTTCTCATAGATGTAGCAAGTTTGTCGATGCCCGATGTGTAGGATCGAGTTCACACGTGTCTCATGGAAGATGAATAACTTGATAATGTTCAATTTGAGTCTTCCAACCATTTTAGTCTCTTCAGATTTTTTTGAAGATAGGCAAGCCGGTTGGCATCTATGTAGAAGTAACCTTCACTCCAAGTCCAATGCCTTTCCCCATACAGTGATGAAGGGTTATAGATGCGATTTAGGATCCCAATCATGTCAGTTTTCTGCAATAACTTGAAGAATTCATAGCCTTCCTAAACATGATATAAAATATAAGAAATTTGCTCCATGCCTCTCATAGGTCTGAAAATAGCAATAATCTAGAAGTGAGTAAAAGAAAAAAAAGTTTTCTAGTGAAAATATCACTTTACTCTTCCTAATTTATTTTTATCTTAATTGTTTTGTTCGTTGGTTTGCTCTGATACCAATAGGAATTTATTTGGTCCTTGACACATGTTAGTAGTCCATCGGGAGTTTGATCTAAAAGATGCTACCTAACACTCCCATCAAATATCACAAGGTTTTTCAGATAGCAAATCCTGAGTTTACTCCACAACAAAGCATATTGGTCAATCCTATTAGGATTGACCTGAATCTTTCTAGGTTTCTAATGGTCAAGCCATACTACAACCTTCTAGCATTGATCTACTTTGTGCATAGTATCTAAAACAAGGTAGATTCATATTGCACTTGGTTCAAAGAGAATAGAAAATGAGAGGGACGCATCGCTCGATCTCTTTACCCGTAGGGTAAAATCCCATTCCAGTCCCCTAAAATGATATGAGCCAGGGTTCTACCCTACATTATCTAAGGTCAATATGTCATCATGGTTTGAATGATGAGAAGCCTCCAATTCTTTGGGACCACCGTGCCATAGGATGAACCTGTCGTTCACCCGCTTCCCTCAATAACTTTAGTTTTCTACTTACTTAAGGGCCCATTAGTGCTAACACATTCAAGTAACTTCCTTAGTTAACCCGTTCGTCACATGTTCCTTTACGTAATTTATGCACTGATATAAAAATAGTTATGGCAAATTTCTTAAAAAGTAAATTCTATATTAAAATTTCAATTGAGATACAAAATCTATCCATAGGATGATTCCCGCAATCCATAAGGATGTGTATTATTATCCTCCAAGATTTCGCCCTTGCACTAGTAACAGGGCCTCTAGAATCCATCTTGAGGCACCTAGACCATTTGAGTAGGACCTGGAGGCAGAGGATTTACAACCAAAGCCTTCCTTGGCATCCAAGCATCCTCCTACGTTCAAACTAATCCACAGAGAGATCTCTTGTGGTGGATTCACCCCATATTCCCATCATGATTATTCAGAACCCCCTTGGATAGGGTTGGGGGCGGTTTGGCTCGCCCCTCCAAGAATTTAACCTGATTCTTTATACTAGTTTCTTATGAGAGCTTGGGTCAAACAATCCTTTCATAGTCAATGCTCCTAAAATTACAAGCACAAATAATAATGGGGGTGAGTGCTCAGAACATCTACTAAGGTGGAGTTCCTTTTTTAACACTTAGTATCCAACCTTTGAATCCTTCTTGCCTTGGTGTCACCTATGATGGTCCTCTGTGGGGGTAGGGAATACACTTGTTCCGTCCCTCATTCTTATGCAATAAGAACGAGAATTTACGCAATTGGTCTTACATCCAATTAGCAACACCCATTAGTTTTCAATTTGTAAATTTTTCCCAGGTTCTATAGCTGTAATGTTTTTCAATCTACCTTGTAGCTGGATTCTTGGTTTACTATTATCAAAAGAATGTCCTGGTGAATTTTCCTTCTACAAGCTAGTTTTAGTATAAATTACGATGAAGACCACATCCTAGGTGCACTATAATCAAAATTATATCTACGATATCAAGAAAAATCAAGATGTAAGTTTTAACACCCTTGAGAGCAAATGCTTTCCATGTAATGCACATTTTTTCATGCTTAATGTGGAGATGCAACCTATCTCTTCTAAGCATGCCTTGAGATGCCATTCCTTATAATAATTAAATTTTAGAATTCTTCTAAATATGCATCTTACAATGAAAAGGTATTGCCACATACACCTAAGAGTACAGCTTTATGAGTCAAAGACGAAGATTTTTAGCTCTTTCTATGAGTTACTTAGCACATATATCTACTCTACGTGTGCAGCTTTATGCAAGCGTTGCTAGTTGTGTGATTTTATGAGTGAGATTGACCCATGAATTATAGGTAGCTCTTCTATCGAAATAACTCTAATTTCATGCACCTATTTTTTCAATTTTTTGCAATAAAACATGATCATTTCAATAGACAATTTCAATACAAGGAAGTATGATATTTCGTAAGTCAAATCTATTTCCTTTATCTACTATTTGCTATGTAGGAAAAATTATTGATAGCACCTGATTATTCAAGGATGTATTATCTATACCCGAATCTGAGTTGTTGTTTGTCGTACTGCCTTGTCCAATAACTTCATTGTGGTTTGTGGGTTTTTCATCGGTGTGAGGCAATTTTTGCTTGGGGACCATTCGAAGACTCGAACAATCTCCGACCAAGGTAGCTTGAATCCGCTCCTTACACGTGTGTCCTTGGTAGATGGCTTGCTCCTTATGAGAGATAGTGTATGGAAATCCCCTCTCAAAAGGGGGGATTGGAAACTTGTAGAAGTTCTCTCTCTCTCTCTCTCTCTCTCTCTCTCTCTCTCTCTCTCTCTCTCTCTCTCTCTCTCTCTCTCTCTCTCTCTCTCTCTCTCTCTCTCTCCTCTCTCTCTGCATAGCTTGTTATGGGGCCGTGACGGAGCCCCTCTCCTTACCCTCCACTTGGGTGGGTCAAATTGGCCACTGCCATGCCATGATGTCGTTATTTGGGGAAGGGATAGTGGGGGGGAGGGGGAAGGTGGCACATGTGTGCCCCTCCTCCTCGTCATCATCATTGACTCCATCATCCTCATCATCATCTCCTACTTTCCATCCCTCCCGCCAATTGGCAATGTCAATAGGGGAAGAAGTAAAATAATTATAATAATAATAACAATAATTTTAATTATTTTTAAGGGGAGATCCTATGGGACATGAAAGAATCATGAGGATATGTCAAAAGTATCCAAGGACAAGTCAAATAAAGAAGTCTAGAACAAGTAGAGTTGGAAACTTTGTACCTATAGTTGGCAACAAGGAGGTACCAAGATGTTTCCATTGTATCATACCCAACCACTTCAAAAGACAATGCCCAAATTTAGGTCAATCAATTTTCCAAGGATGAGAGCACACTTTTGTGGATTAAGAGCAATGCATAACTATCTACAATGCTTAAAACATTTTCTTAAAATAATCAACTATCTATCCCTTACGGTGTTTTCCTAGAACATCGATAAAAACTTTCAACTCCTCTGGGGAGATGTCACCAAAAGTCTTATCAATTATTCATTGCTAAGAACCAAGTTTATTGTATAACCCAAAGGCCATAACATGATATGCAAAGGTACTGAAGACCATGATAAATGTCATTTTCAGCTTATCTTGCTCTACAATAGCCATTTGGTTGTATCAAGCAAAGCAATCCATAAATAAATAGACTTCCCTACAATATAACATGATTAGGGATTCTTAATAGTAATGCCATCTCCATATCATGTTGCCTTGGTCCCAAACCAATATAAGAGTTGAAACTATGCCTAGAGCCAACACAATGCAAATAGGGGTTTTGAGCAATGATAAGGCCCTCATTTCTCCAAAATTTTGGAAGAGTCTAATGCATATTATTGCAAAGATTGTGATTATATCTAATCCATTGAAGGACATCAACAATAAATTGATGAGTATAGTTCTAATTAGTGATGCCATTGTTTCGATCTCGACTCATTACAATTATATGGTCTGCCTAAAGGTACTTACACATATTATTGGATAATATAGTTATGTTGACTTTTAAAGTCACAATGTAAGAGGAAAGTATTTGAGTGTGTGGTTTTAGAATAGAATTATGGGCACTACTATGGATAGAGGGTTTGATGATATAATGCAATGCTTTTTCTTAACTCAAACCTCTTGATTACCATCCAAGGTTGTTCCTTCAATGAGATGTATCCTCATTTAATTGTTATTGGCACTTGTTGAATTTTTTGTTTTGCTATAGGGTCCTTCATTACAAAAGTACTCTCTTTAAATCTTACTAGAGCAAGCTTATCAATAAGTCCTTGAAGAATTTGTTTTGGCGATGGGTGTGATGAAAGAGCAATTAATAAGCTAACATGAAATGTTTACTTAGGGAATTAGGGTGGGAATTTGGATTTAAAAATAATAAATTTATATGAAGAAAGAAATTATGCCAATGAATGCTATGAATCATTAAGGGGAGATCAATTATGAGTATGCCATCTCTAAAAGTTTCCCATCCTATTCAAGAAAAGCATGCAAACAATGGAGCAAGAAAAGCAAAAGTGAGAGAGTAGTAGATTTGTACTAAGTCTAAAAGAATAAAATGGCTCTCTATAGTATAAAATTTTTTAGGAAGGACAACAAGTCACTGAAGAATTTAAGAAGCTCAAGAAAATGGTAGGAAGATTGCAAGGAAGTAGTACAATATGGTCTAATCAAGTAGATCGCCACAACCAAATATAATGCAATCTAGATACTTTAGACAAGTGGTTTTGTAGCATCAAGTAATGGAGCAATGTAATGCTCATTAGGACTATAGGCCTGTAGAGGATACCCTCACCATATCCTCCTTAAAGGATCTAACATTATTCTTCAAGGTCCAAGTTGATCTATGGGTAGCCACTTGACAATGCGCTAGATTTTTAAGTAGTTGGAAGATGAGAGATAGAGTAACACTCACAAATAATAAATGATACACAAAGAATATATAATGTATGTCCTTGAGGTATTCCATCCTATAATACCTCAAATTTACCCACACTATCCTAGTAGAGTAAGAAATAAAGTACTTGAGGTGCAATTAGCAAACCTATGTATAGTACAAGCCAACATAATATTCTAGGTAGCACCATAGAATTTTCCACTTTGTCTACATACTCAAATGACCTTAAATTCTTAGATGATTCCCCAAGTTTTCTCACATATACAAAAAACTAATATTTATTCATTTGGAAAGGTTCCTTGAGTATTTTCCAAGGTCTAAGTGTCCAACTATCTACACAATGTAGAAGAACTATGAGATCAATAGCAAGTACTCAAGAAGTGTCGAAGCTATCAATAGATTCTATGCACTTTGAACAATTTTCCTCAAGGTATTTGGCCCAAAATATCTCAACAAACGCAAGAACTAAGGAATGGCTTAAGGATAATTCCTATTTGTTATTGTAAAATTGCTAATTCTCACAGTAAGAAAAATAACTAGAAATACACCATATGTGCCAAGAAACCATAGGCAAGGTGGCTAGACATGAAATTATATTGCCATAGAAGGTTGAGAATCCTAGATGAATGTTGCAATATGAATACTCACCTCATGCCAAGGTGGAACATGGTATGCACCCCATGATCTTAGTGGCTAAGAGTATGCACCCTCTTAGATGGTGGGAGGAAAGAACCTCAAATCATGTATTCTTTAAAGTGGCAAAAGATCCTTCACATGTTACATCTTCACCCTTGACACTTAACCCTAGGCTAAGGCATTTGTGTTTTAATACAAGCCATCCCGGTCTAAAAGAGCTTTGTCCTTAAAGCTAGAATCATAACAATTTACAAGGAAAGATTACAAGGATAGCTTTGTAAGTATGGATCCATGCTGAAATGAAACTCCGAGTTGAAGATCTCATATGTCAATGAAGTACAAGTATAAAATCTGCGTATACTACTCGAAACTGTCCAAAAGAGGCTATTGCACAAGAATGGCCACAAATTGAAGAAGAAATGTTCAATCACCATGTATGAGCTACTGAAATGTAGAGGACAGTTCCTAGTATCCAGCCATGCCATAAAAATCCAATTTTGATGATAGTAGAGTAATTATTTTTATGATAGAATTTTTATATAGCAAGTTGTCATGTTCATGTTTTACGTTGTTTCCTACAAAAGTCATGGAAAAGAATCAAGGTATGATCATGGTTTCCAATTAGAGTCCTTCATAGAAAAACCCCACCATTTAATAAGGTATTCCAATATTGAACATCTCCTTAAAACCTTTTCTCTTTTGCCAATAAGACCTTCATCTATGGGAGGTAACTCCTCTAAAACCTTTATCATTGGACCCACATATTTCTTAAGTTGGAAAACATAAAAGGTAGAATGAATCCTTATTGAAGAAGACAAATCAACCTTGTATGCAAGCTCGCCAACTCGTTTGAGGATTTGATAAGGCCCATCCATAGTAACAATGAGCCAACTTATTATGACCACCTTAAGAGAAGCATATCTAGATTTAGGCACTTTGAGAAATACCCAATCTCCTTATTCAAACTCCAAAGGCCTCCTCTTTTCATCAGCATAAACCTTCATAACATCTTGTGCCTTTTTAATGTTTTCTTTGCATTGATATAAAAGAGCTTCCATTTTTTCAACTTCAGCCTTGGCTTGTGGATTCACATCTTCATGAAAGAGAGTTGAAGGTATTTGCACTTTATATCTGTAAAGCGCTTCAAATGGCGGCATGTCAATGCTCATATGATGAGTGTTATTATAACAAAAATCAACAAGATATAGCCAATGATTTCACAAAGCTTGGATGTCATGGTGGCAAAAATGTTGAAGATAGACTTCTAACCATTTATTGACACGCTCCGTTCAGCCATCTATTTGGGGATGATATGCTGTACTAGGAGTCAAAATTATTCCCAAAGAAGAGGACAAGCTCCTCCAAAAAATTTCCATGAACTTAGTATCATGATCGGATACGATCTTCAATGGCATACTATGGAGTTTTAAAACATTTTTCATAAACAGATCAGTCACTTGCCTTGCTGTAAATTGAGCCTTTTATGGAATGAAATGTGCTGATTTAGTCAACCAATCCACCATGACATAGATATTGCTTTGTTGTTGGTAATCATGTGATGAAATCCATACTTATATCCATCCATTTTCCTTGAGAAATGGGTAACGACTGAAGCAAACCTCCGGGTAGAAGTGTGGAATCCTTATTTTGTAAACATAGTAAACACTTCATGACATAGTCTTTGACATCCCTCCAAATGCCCTTCTAATAGAAGCTCTTATGGATATTATTAAATATTTTGAACAACCCATGGTGTCCCGCTAAAGGCAAAGAGTGCATCTGATGCAAGATACGATCTTTGAAAGAAGATTGTGGTGTTAAAGTAGACTTTACCATGATACCATAAAAGACCATTGTGCCATTTGAAATTGGGATACTCTTCTCCTTTGCCTTGGTGAAATTCCTTCATCATCTTTGATGCTTGCTCATAAGGAAAATACTCTTCTTGGATATCATATATCCAATCCTCATGCACAATTGAAATTGTAGAGATGGAACATGCCCACATTCTTGATAAAGCATCTACCACAATATTATCTTTTCTAGCTATATAGGATATTTTAAAATCCTAGCTTTGAAGAGTAGCTAGTTGTAGCTCTTTTGTTTAGGAGACAAATTTGATTGGGAAATGAAATATTTCAGCACACGGTAATCGCTTAACCTTGAAATGGTTGCCATATGTATAGTGATGCCACATTTTAATAGCATGAAAAATTTCCAACATCTCTTATTCATAGATATGTAGTTGATGCTCCTTATCATCAAGCTTACGACTTTCATAGGCTATAACTCCATGGTATTGATATAAAACTGTCCCAACTCCTCTTCCACTAACATCCACACATATAATGAATTCCTTAGAGAAATCTGGGTACATAAGAATAGATATTGAAATTAAGAGAGATTTTAGCTCATTGAAACTCTTGTTGGCTATGGAGTCCTAAAGAAAAGCCTATTTCTTCAGCCTATCAATCAAAGGAGCCACCACATGAGCATAATTTTTTATAAATATCCTATAAAAGAAAGTCAATCCAAGGAGCAGAATTCGTAGGAGTAGACTACTCTTTGACACATTTCACTTTGTTGGGATCCACTTAAATACCTTATTTTCCTACAATGTGACCCAAGTATTTCACTTTATCTTTTATGAAATAATACCTTGACATTTTTGCAAAGATTTTTTGTCTTCTTAATATATCAAAGACCTCTCGTATATGCATCAAATGCTCCTCCTTAGATTTGCTATAAATGAGGATATCATCAAAGAATACAATGACTGTTTTGAACAAAAAGAGATGTAATATTTTATTTATGGGAGCTTGAAAAGTAGTGGACATATTTGAAAGCCCAAATGACATGATTAAGAAGTGGTATAACTCTTTTTTAGTCCTAAAGGTTGTTTCATACT
The DNA here is from genome assembly GCF_053477565.2 of Lygodium microphyllum. Lineage (NCBI taxonomy): Eukaryota > Viridiplantae > Streptophyta > Polypodiopsida > Schizaeales > Lygodiaceae > Lygodium > Lygodium microphyllum. The sequence continues at coordinate 161,138,112 of NC_141136.1, read as the reverse complement.
CATCTCCTTTCTTCATTATAATTTTGTGATAACCCGAACGAAGATTAATCTTGGTAAATACCTTTGTATCTTTGAGCTCATCTAAAAGGTTATCAATGCATGTAAATTTATTTAACTCCCTATAATCAATGCACATACAAAAATATCCATCCTTCTTCTTAACCAAGAGCACAAGAGAAGCAAACAAAGATTAAATTGATTGAATCGAATCCTTTTGCAGCAACTCTTTGACTTGTTGCTCCACCTCTTCCCTTTCAAACTTTGACAAGCAATATAGAGGTTTGTTGATGGGTTTTATATTAGATAGCAAATCAATAGGGTGGTGAATCTCTCTCTTTGGAGGCAAAGATGATGGTGGTTGAAATAAATCTTTGTATTCCTCCAATAGCTTTTCTAACCTTGGATCCATTTTCTTTGAAGAACAAGATGGCTCATTTGGTGACTGTTCTTCATCTACTTTTAGAAGCAAAAGAGTAAAGAGACAACATGATCTTGCATTGATTTCTTTTCATAACTTCTTTATAGATATAAGTTTGAGCTATTTTTTACTAATGCCCTTCAATTCTATGTGTTATTCATTCCATTTGCATGTTCTTTTCATAAAATTTCCAACGAACTTTAACCAATCGCAATCAATGACAACATAGGTCCCATTTCTAAAGTAATCAAGTCCACTTGTATGATAGATAAAGGAGATAAGGTGATAGGAGTACATAGGCACACTTCATTGTTTGATTCATAAGCTCCATTTGTAACTTACATTTGTTGAGGTAACAATTTTAACCCATCGCACAAAGATTTGGTATTTATAAAGCTATGGGTGCTACTTGTGTCTATCAAAGATGAACCATGTTTCCATTGATTAACCCCTCAAGTCTAAGGGTATTTTCTCCCTTACAACCAGTCCATGTATCATGAGAAATTTCACATAAAGAACCACCCAGATCAAAGGTAAAATTGTCAATAATATCATAGAATTCATCATTAGTTCCATCATCCTCATCATGCATGTCTTTAACCAAAGGATTTGCATCCACATGAAACACATTTTTCTCTTCACCTTCATCTTCATCTAGCTCATTGATGATTAAAAAAATTGAGCTTGCTATTTTTGGATTTACATTTCAGTCTCTGGTCTTATGTCCACTTTTCTCCGCATGCTTAAAATATAAACCTTTGGCCTGCATGTCTCTAATTCGATCATTAGAAAGGATTTTGCTGTAAGTGCTGTTTTGAGATCCCTTTTGTGTATTTTCAATCCTCGTAAAGTTTTATTTTGCTTCAGCCATTGGTCTAAAACCGCCACCAATACTTGGTTTTGACCCATAAACCATTGGATAAGTAGACACCTTGCTATAATTACTGTTGTAGGTATTAATTGTCTTGCTATCTTATCTATATGCATCTCTTGGCTGGTTGAAATGAGCTCCAAACTTAGAAGACTAATTTGGTGAGGAATACACTACACTTTTAGGCTGAATATCCATTGAATTTCTTTTATGTTTTTACCCATACCTTTTAGCATATTGAATAGTATCATGAATGCTCTTGGACTACATTACACCTACTTCCAAAGAAAGGGTTGGATCTAGACCAAAGATATATTTGTTTAATTTTGCCAAATCATTAATTTTTTCAATGGATATAGAGAGATTGAGAAACATATTGGAGTAGTCATGGATGGAAATGCCCCTTTGTTGAAGTCCATATCATATTCTTTGTAATTTTTATTTTTCCATTGGAGAGACAAACACCTCTAACATTACCTTCTTAAAATCCTCCCAAGAAGCAAAAGTGTGACCAACTCTTTGCATGTATCTCCACCATATATGTGCGTAGCGCTCAAGATGGAGTGCCGCAAAATAGATCTTAGCTTCATATTGGCTAAGAAAAAGTGTAAAATACATCTCTAATTTATTTACCCATTCTTTCCACTCCGTTGAAGATGCATTATCCCCCTTGAAGTTGGGAATGGTGATGTTCTCTTTGTACTTCCTCTCATTATAGATTGACTGAAAATTGTTAAAGTGCTACCCAAAAGATGATTGTCTCCAAGACTCTCTATACATTGAACCTCTCACAAAAGAATTGGTCTAGAAGCATTGCCACCTTGATTTGGCTGACCCAATCCAAAAGAATGAGGTTGTCCACTAGTGGGCTGATCATAAAATGAGTTCTCTTTGTTAATGATATCATGGAATGACATTCTTTTCTCAATCTTCCATTCTTATCGTGCATCTCCCATTCTTTTTGCGTGATGGTAGATTGGAAAGAAAAGGATTTGTAGAAAGGGTCACATCTATAAAACTCTTCATTCTCATCTTCTCTTAAGTTCTACCCCTTTTCATAAGTGGCCTTATGTCTTGAATTGAATTGTGGACAGACATGATGCTTTGATGGTATTGGTGGCTGATAATAGACACTCTTCAATATTGATGGCTCTCCTTTCTCAAAGGTTGACATTATTGACTGATCAATTCCTTTTCCTTTCATATGCTGAAGTATTTCCAATATGAAAAGTGGTATATTTGGCGTAGAAGGTGTGATTTGAGTTTTCAAGTCGTTGATAGTTGCTAATACATCTTCAAATTCACTTTCAAATCCATTCTACATAAACTTGACCAACTACTATTGAAGACTCTCATTCACCTCATTAGATGTTTTCTCCATCTTTCCCAATGAATTAGAGAGTTGTTCATGAGTGTCATGCATCCCAATATTCAACAGACACAACTCTTTTGAAAGTATGGCGTCTTCAAAAGGTTCATGAAATAATTGATTCTCATCATCATCAAGTCGTACACTATGAGCATTACCAACACTAACACCTTCATCTTGTTGGTCTTGATTATGGGCTTCATTGGTGTTATTTTGATCATTGACATACTCTCTTGAATGGTTTCCATCACTTGGTCTTTCCTTTTGTTTTTGGCCATTAGAGATAGTTATTGTCAAAAATGATAGTTCTAGAGAAATTGATAATATCTTGCTTAATATTGTACCAATCCCAATTATTTCTTGACCCAAAGGAAACTCATATACTGAGGATATTCCAAATTTGCTAAGATCTCAGCTTACCAGAGGGGTAATAGGCGTAATGACCTCAAACAATGCACCCTTGTCAACCTATCTAGATATAGTCCCACTATACCAGCTGTCAGAAAAATTATTATAACTTTTTCTCTTGATGTTTGATTACTAAAATTTTTGGTTCAAATCAAAGCTTGACATTCCCTCTTCGAATGAAGATATCAAGCTCTCTAATTAGATCATGACATAAAATTTTGTAGCAGAAATTGTGTACCTCTCCTATGAATTCTTACAGCCTGTAAATACCTTGTGAATGTCCTATCTCACCCTAAATTGTCCCTTGGAGTACTTGTAGACACTTAAAACACTTAGTACACCTATGATGGACTGTAGGGCACCTATAGATATCCAAGAAATACATGTACAATTGATTGATAACTCCTGGAAATGATCAGTAATTACCCTATCACTTGTAGTAATCAAGAGGGTTAAATGACCATCCATGTTCTCTTTCTATTGAATGTATGTAACATCTATAAATTGCTGATCTTACTGAAATACCACTGTCAATTCTTAGCTCAAGAGATGTACCTGCACCTATATTGATAAAAAATACGTGGGACCCATGACTTGAGAGATGTGCAAATTTCCCTCGCAAGCCGGTTTGTACTCCTCTTCAAGGTCCTCCTCAGTAGGGAAGGGTTACCTCACTTTTTTCCTACTAACTTGCCTGGGATCCACTTTTCCTCGTGGGTATAAACATGGAAATGTACTTGCTATGGCTAAGAAAAAAATGATGATATGCAATATACTGAAAAGAATTCTTTCATTCCTTTAATGATATGCAAGTAGAAGTAGGAAACTGATCAAATTAAAAAGGATAGGGAATGTATTGTCCTTTCTTGCAGCGACTCACTGCATACAATGAATTCCACTTACCACTTAATTTTTACTTTTATCCATATTGCAATCGATCACATTCAAGCAACCAAAGTCAAGGTTAGGTATAAAATTCCACAAAATAAGAGAGATTAGCATCAATTGGTTATTGATTTTAAGTGGGTAGGATGAAGAAAATTTAGCATAGCCACATTCAACCCTAAGTTGGGTCTATATGCACTTGTCAATTTCAGAATAGGATTACCCTTAATTTTTTCTCTTTTTCAATAAATGGATGGCTTTATCAAGTGGATTTAAAGGGAATTAAGAGCAAAATGTAGAAGTATGTCTCTCAATTTCTTGAAGACGACCATGGAAGCTCCAACAACCATATGATACTTGAAAGGGTTGATCTCCAGCTTGAGGTGGCCGAGAATACATTCAGATTGTAATTTGGAGGATGAATATTTAGCTCATAAACACCAATTCTTCTCCAAGAAAACTCCTATGACCATAAGCTTGATGGAGATGATCCTTATGAGCTCCAAATGTGACTAAAAATTGAAGAAAAATCAATTATGAATCTTCCAAGAGAGTAGAAAACTTCAAATCTTGAAGAAGAGCTCTCCCATTGAAGTACTTGAACTTGCATAAGTTATCAATATACTTGTAACATCAAAATCAAGCTCCACTCTTGCAATGTTGAAGCAAGACCTTCAAATTTTAGCAAAATCCAATGCCTAGAAGTCTTAGGAGGCATCAAGAGCCAAAAGCCCCCTAATTCTAATCTTCAAAGACCAAAAATTTTGAAAGAATCAAGTGGATGCCCTATTTTTCCCAAATCAAGAGAAGAGGATGCTCCAATCTTGCTTGAAATCCTCAATGTAGACCCAATGTGTATTGTAGATGCTCCCTCTTGACCTTTGGAAGCTAAAAGGTACAAATAAGAAGGCAAATCTTCAAGAAATTGAAGGAATTTTCATGCTGTCCATTTTCAGCCATGGCTAGGGTTTGGAAGTTCCAAGAATTCAAGAGAGAGTGATGAAGTTCACTTACAAACTTCATCACTCTCTCTTGAATTCTAAGCTTGGCCTCCATTTTGCTCACATTGATGAGGGAGAGTGTCTTCAAGAAAATTGGCACAAATATTCCATGAACATACTCATTAACCTCATGATCAAAATGAGGCTTAAGCAAAGCATATAGGGACTCTATATGCGCTTACAACATGAAGAATTGATCTATTTGGACCATCATGGCACTGGGAAAAAGATAGAAGCAAGATCTTGGCTATGGAGTTGTAGGAAAATCCTGTAGGAAGAAGAAAGAACATAGAGAAATTACATGTGCCAAATGGTAGAGCAGGGGTTGTAGGTCTGATTCAATGCAAAAAGTTATTTTGTAGAAGATTTTAATGATAAGTGTAAGTTGGTCGCAAAAGGAAGTAGAGTTGGTCAAATGTTTACTTTAGATGTTGAAATTTCTACAATGGATGCTGCTATGTATGCTAAAGGAAAAGGAGTAGTTGCAAATATTGAAATATTGCATAAATGTATTGGACATGCAAATGTGCAAAGGTTGAAATTAATGCAGTCCAGAGGATTGGTTACAGGGTTGCCTTATTTTAGAGTTGCAGAATTGTATAAAGTCTGTGAAGCATGCTAGTTTGGTAAGCAGGCAACACAACCCTTCTCGCATGATAGAGAAGTGAGTAGAAAAATACTTAATGTAGTGCATACAGATGTTTGGGGGCCTACACAAAATGTATCTCTTGGTGGCAGAAAATACTTTGTCACATTTATTGATGATTGTTCAAGGAAGTTATGGGTATACTTTATGAAGAAAAAAAGTGATGTGTTTGAGCACTTCAAATCTTTTAAGGCAGTTGTTGAAACAGAAACACGCTTAAAAGTAAAGTGCTTGAGATCAGATGGAGGGGGAGAGTACCTCTCTAATGAGTTCAGTGGTTTCTTGAGGACTCATGGGATAAAGATGCAATTTACTTGTAGATATATCCCATAGCAAAATGGTGTTGCAGAAAGAAAAAACAGGCATATTGTAGAAGTTGTATGGGCATTAATGGTTGAAAGAATATGCCCAAACAATTTTGGTCTGAGGCTATCCATATTGCTGTTTACATTATGAAGAGAACTCCCATAACTGCAGTTCATGGGATGACTCCTGAGAATGCTTTATTGGCAAGAAGCCTAATGTATCGCACTTGAAGGTATTTGGCTATGTTGCATACGTTCATGATTCCGACGAGCTACGGAAAAAGCTTGATCCAAAGGTAGAAAAATGTATTTTTATTGGATACTCTTTAGAGTAGAAAGGGTATCGTTGTTATAACCCTGTAATAGGTGAGTTCAGAGTGGGCAGGGATATTATCTTTGATGAGATGGGAAGTTGGTATATACTAATTGCATTGGTAAGACCCTCTTCCTATCCAATTTTTCAAAATTTCTATCCTATTGTATTTCATAAAAATGGGCTAAATGGATATTTTAGAAATGTATCTCGTGCTAATTGATTAGAGTAGTATGCTAGTGCCATGTTGATATACCCATCGAGAAAAAAATGATATTGGGGGAGATAATGGGACAAAAGAGATGTGACCCTCCCTCACTATCAAACATCCTGAAGGGGTGCAACCAATTCACCTAGGGGAAAATTTGCCCACCTCTCGATGATTTGGAGCCCCTGTAGGGAGCCTATCTTGCAGTTTTATCCCTCACATAGGTATAATAAGTGAAGAATTGAATATTGAAGTGCTTTCAAAAACTCAAGTACCTTCAAGAGAAAAACATGGTAAAACAGGGACTTTACAAGACACTCCAAGGTATTGACATGTCCTTATAAGTAACAACTTCAATACTGAAGTACAAGTGCCCATAGGTCCTATTTAGCCTCCTAAAAGGTATGGTAGTCATTTGAAGAGGAAGCTTCCTGGAGGTCTGATTCCATATTAGACGAGTTTTCTTGTCTAAGGGATACATTGGTGGATGATGATTACTGACTATGGAGCTAGTATGGTACAAATAGGGACTTGACATAATAGACTATTTTAGAACACTTTTTATTCTATCTAATTTTTAGAATTATCCCACTTACATAGAGTCAAAGTACTCTTCAAGAGCTACATTTTGATATGTGGGATGCCTCATTTGGATACTTCTATCAGAAGTTATGGCATATTTGGTTCAAGAGGGTCTGTTTATACGACAAGCTATCTACTTCATTTTGAGCTCATCAATTTGAAGACTCTAAGGCTCCAAGTGTCTTTGAAGCATTCCTAATCATGCATATAGCTGAAGCCTACTCTTATTCTTCCATTTCAATCAATATGTCTTTTATATTTAATTCATTTTTCCATTTGTAAAGCTGAAAATAGAGTAGTACTCTATTCTATCTATCCTTTTCCAATCTTTGTAAGTTTATTTTTTAGGGCAAAAACCTTTGGGATGAGCTGGATTATAAGAACCTAGAAAGAATAAGGGTTTAATGTGTGAATAATATTGATGCCATGCCATACTAACATTGGTATAAAGGGAGGGGATATGTAAATTTTCTATATTTTTGACACATTAATACATTACTATCCTTCTTCTCTTCACCTTACTCTCAGCTTTCAATGGCTTCTTTCTCTTTCTTATCTTTCTCTCACCTATTCTAGTATTTCTCTCTCCTCATCACTCTCCTTCTCTCTCTTTTACACTCCTCTCTCTTCTGTCATCTTCTCTCTCCTCTTTCTCTCTCTCCAATTCATTTCTTGACACTAGTTAACAAAGTCCATGCGGATTTTCCCTTCTTTGCAAGAGGCCTCTAGCTTGTCATACTCTGATTGTCAAGTGAAAGAAATAAATAGGATTAAACTTACAAAAACAAAATATCACAAGAACCAAGCATCAAGTACCAAAACTTCAAGCCACAATACCATTACCAATTATTGTAGCAATGATAGAGCTAATGTATCAAATGTACCAAAGAGCACCAAATGTCCACCAAAAGACACCAATAATAGCTAGAAGCAGTACCAAAAGAAGGATTTATACCAAAAATAGCATGAGAAAGTACCAATAAACACCAAAGATACCAAAGAGTATAAGAAAAGACTTAGTACCAAAGGAGTCAAAAGGTACCAAATGTACCAAATTCAATATCCTACTTCATGTACCATACAACTTTAAGTACACTGAGTAGAAGAACCACCAAAATATACCTAAAAGAGATAGATGCACCAATCAACTTTTTAGTAATGAAAACAACCAGAGACTATACCTAGAATCTCTAGATGGTACTAAAATAGTTTCAAATGTAACAAATGTATCCAAAAATACAAAATGCTACAAAAGTATTAAGAGGAAGTATCAGAAAGCACTAATTACAGCAAAGCTTCAAATACCACCAAAAAGCACCAATTGCACCAAAGGCTTAAAAAGAATATATTGAGTTCTACCAAAATTTTCAAGTACTAGAGAGCTTAAAATATGCCAAAAGTGTACAAGAGAACCACCAAAATATCCTTAAAAAAGGATGAGGTAGTACAAATAAATTTTTAGTAATAGAGAGCTTAAAATATACCAAAAGTGTACAAGAACCACCAAAATATCCTTAAAAAAGCATGAGGTAGTACAAATAAATTTTTAGTAATTAGAATATCTAAAGAGAGTACCAAGAAGAATTGAATGGTACTAAAAGAATTTCAAGAGTACCAAATGTATCCAAAACAACCAAGTGCTCCAAAAGAATGAAGAGATAATAAAGAACTAATTCGACCAAAGGTTCAAAAAACACCTCATAATCCCAAAATACCAAAAACCACCAAATGCACCCTACATTTTCAAGTGTACCAAATGTAACCCCTAAACCTAATGCACCAAAGAGAACCAAATGTATCAAATAAGACTAAATCAACTCAATACTTTGATAATGTACAAAGTTCTACCAAATGGTTCAAGTACCACATAGCTCAAAATGTGCCAAAGAGTACAAGAAACACCAAAATATGCCATAAATAGCCAGAATCTATACCAATAAGCCCTTTACTAAGGAAAATAATTAAAGATAGTTCCAAGAAGCACCAGATGGTACTAAAAGGGTTTCAAGAGTACCAAGTGTATCCAAAACCACCTCCCAAAAGATCAAGAGGTAGTACTAGTAGGGACAGACCAAGGCAAAGTTTTTTGAGTATACATGCTCAAGCTCAAGCTCTTATTTGAGCCGTTTTATGTTCTCATTGACTCCAAGACGTTGCAACATTCATTGGCTTGTATGCTCCAAGATTAGATTCCACCTCCTTTACCTTTGCAACATTACATTGAATTCACTATGGACCTCTTGGAGGTTGTTTTATATACTTTAATGTCATCTTTTATGTACTTAGCCATTGCATTTGATCCCTCAGGGTGCATGAGCAAGGCCTTGAGTCAAAGCCTTTAGCTTTGATCCTATTCAATATACTCTTGATTCTGTTAGGCATCCTAATCAACAATGACTCCAAGTCAACAATGTAATCATAGACTAGCCCTGCGCATACCCAAGCCGAGCTCTATACAAATGCTGCTTGTAGACTCAACAAAGTGAGGCTTCTTTATAGGAGGGACACCAACCTAGGAGGCACCATTTTCCCTTCTCCATGTCTTAATCTTCTTTTCCAACCCCCTTGACTTGCTCACGCACATTTGAATTACACTCTTCCCAAACCTAGCCCATGCCACTTTGTGGCATGTGGGGTCTTCCCTCCCATCATGGCATTGCTCAAATGCATAGCATTGTGCAAACCTAGCTATGATCTCACCATAAGATGGAGGTGCTTGATACACCTTGCGGAAAAGCAACTTGCAATCTTCTGCCAAGTGAGGGTACACATGGCTCAAGTAGGTCTTCATGGAGGGCATATTCACTTAAGCCCTTTGAAAACACCCCTTCTAGACTCAGGTTGTACTCCTCATGCAACTCCTATATCATATAGCAAAATTTGCTCAACTTGTGAGTATTCTTCCATTTTATTTTTTCTTGAGAGATGTCAAACAATAATCCAAAGTTAGGCATACCATGGCCCTCTTTTGAAAAATAGAAAATGCTTAATGTATATAACTTTTGGTCTTTTTTGGGGGTGGGGGAGGGATGGGTTCAATTACCCAAAATTATGTGGATACAAAGCAATCATGTCTACTAATGTAGTCTTGGTAGAGGTTTTGCCCCCTAAATTTGGTACTGTAAAGGTTTAGTCTCTCTATTATCTTGGAAAGGTCTAAAACTAGACAACCATTTGCAATAAGCTCTTAGGAATTGAAATTGTGAGATCATGCAATAATATTGATTTGATATCACCATTGACTAGAAGTGCTCGATGCACAAGCATGCATTACAAGATTTGACCCCTTCAATGTTTTTTTATAAAAAAATACTAGCACATAATTGTATTGATGTATGTGTAAATGTAAAATTTATAGCCTAAAAAAGATGCCAAAGCCTACTAAAGGCTTTAAAGCTTAGTAGCCACTTTATATACATTTCTTACATCCTAAGTAGCGTGCACCCCTACTTTTCATATGACATTTTCTTTTGGACCTTGCAATGCCAATTGCATGTTGAATTTGAACATTGTCAATCCATTGACAATCGTAGTGAATCTAGATACGAAAAGATAGATTTGAATCAATAAATATCAAGCATTACATATAACTATGGCCACTTGACATGGGCATTACATATAATAATGGCAATCATAGTAAATTTGTGCATATTACCACTTGAAGTTCAAAGTTACAATAGAGAACTTGCTTTAATTCTTAAGAGTAAAAAGATTAGATATTTATTACACATATTATATGCTTTAATTTGTTTTTTATTTTGGATGGGAATTTCTTGTTATTGCCCATTTATAAACATTTTTCCAAAAACTTTGTAGTTTCTTATAAATTAATAATTTTTTAGATTGACAATATGATGGAAAGTTCCATATTATTTTTCCCTAGCTGGAGACCTATCCACTACCTTTGCATCTTGATTTTAATCTTGCTATACAGCCAATCGAATCTGTGCTTTGACCCTAACCAACGGATAGCCAAGGTAACTTTAATGGTGCCCCAAGCTATATTGACTTAAATTTGATCTCTATATGGGCTACCTTGGGTGAGGGTCCCATGAGAGCATGATTATCTCTATTTTTTCCATACTAATTTTAGAGAAAAATGAGACAAAAAATTCTTCATAAGTCTAAAGGAGTTCTTTCATGGAAGGTTACCCAAACCCCATCACTTGGAGGGTTCCTAGCAGAAAGGATCATGAGAGTCTATCATAAGGTTTTTCAAAATCCATGATCAAAATGAGGTCTCCAATTTGTAAGCCTTTCTCACCTTCTAAACAAAATTCTCACTCTCACCACATATGAGGGTCACAACCATGCGATATGAGGGCCCTCTGCCATTGACATGGAGATCTCTCTTGACCCATGCAGGGTTCACCTCACAAGAGGGTCACCACCAACCAATATGGTACCCTCCACCCTTGGAAGGGGCCTCTCTCACTTTGTGATGGTGGCCCATTGTGGGTTTAAACCATGTGAGGGCTACCAAGCAACAAGCTCTTAGGAATTGAAATAGTGAGGTCAAGCAATAATGTTGCTTTGATGTCACCATTCACCATATGTACCCATATGGCAGACTACATGAAGTCCTTTGTTAAATGTGGAAAAACATAGAACAAACAAAGTGAATTCCAGACAAAGTAATACCATGGAAGCTCACCTCTAGGTTTTATTGAGGACTTGTCTTCATCACCAAACATGACTGATGTTTTCTCGAATTGCTCCATGGAGCAACAATCCTTGCTTGCACCAGTGTTTGGGATCCATGTCTTCTGTAGTACTATGGACTACGATGTCTTGTTGATGCTACGAGGGGATTTTTTACCCTCCTTACACTTCATCATTGGGGGCTTCACTGTGGTGGATTTAACAACCCCCTTCCTTGATGGAGTCCTCATGGCAACAAAGAAACACACAAATAGGGTGCAAAGCATCAAGAAGAGAATTTGAGCAACACAGTAAAGAGCCATGGGGGCTGCATTGAGAGCTTAATGGCTAGAGGCGGCTTATGCTATATCTAGGGTACTGAGCTTTAGCATGTCTCCTATGTTGTGTCTATTGAATGATAGTGGAATTCATTTGTGGGATAGGATGTTTCTCAATAGTTCAAACTCGAGTCTAATCAACCATCCATATGCAATCATAATGACACCATACATGTACGTGAAAACTTTACATCATTTGGCCTAGTGACATGCTCAACATTCTTTACAATTTTAACTTTTCTTATATATGGATTTCCCTCCAAAATCCAAATTAAGAATTAATGGAAGCACTAACCAAACACATCACAAAAAAATTTAATCCTTATACCAACAAATCATGCTTTCACCCACCAAGGGCTAATTTTCCATAAGATTGTGTTTTTTCCCAATGGTGTATTTTATAAATTGCACACCACTTTCTCCCTCATCAATTTCTTATAAGGCCAATAATTGACCTCAAATCTCTCCTCAAATATCCTAATGTGTTTTTTGGATATAATGATACAAGTAAAGCTTGGAAAAAGCATAATTGGTAATGTCTTCTTCCTTGGAAGTGGAGTAATATCTTGGTGCTCTAAAAAACACAATACAATCTCAATGTTGAGTTGAATATTCAACAACGAATCTAATCATGCATCAACATATCAATCACATTGAAGATAGAGAGCACTTTATTACAAAAAAAGTGCATAATGGTGATAAACTATTACGTCATTGTGGTACTAAGGAAAATGTGATTGACATTTGTACTAAGCTCCTGGGAAAGGGCTCTTCTATAAATATATAACAAAACTTGGCATGATGGAGCTTCCCTTAAGGAAAGGAATTTGAGGAGTAAGGGAAGGCTCATCATGGAAGGGTTCAAAGTCTTCCTATCATTACTTGGCTATTTAAATTGCATTCACCATTTTATATCTTTCACATTGTGTTTAGAGATACTACTAAACTTGAGGAAATGCTTTAAAGTATACAAGCTCACACCATCCAAGTGTGAACAATAATTTTGATCAAGGACAATATTACAATGGTAATATGATGTAAAATTTAGTACCTAGATCATACATTTGACCACAAGTGCACTTTTGATAGTACACAACATGTGGGTATGGTTGGGGGAAAGTCCCCTTCAACCAAGGAGAAAATCTCGGTTACCACCTTTGCTAGAAGAAGAAGAAGAAGCCTTATAGACCTCATATCTATTGATACAATTGTTAACTTTTGGACAAATAAAAAGATAATTTTCTACTACAACTTGATTATTGGGATTTTCCAAATGTGATCTCTAAATCATTTTATATAGTTGCAAAGTTAGTTGGTTACCTATTAACACATATTTGGACTCCACATACCTATCTACCTAAGGAGTTGAATATTTGGAGCTACTACCATTATATGATTATAGAATGTGAAGAGGAATAATTTTCATAGAATGCAGCATCCACCTACAAAAGGGTTTCTTGAGATTCACTTAGGTTAGAAAGTTATATTAACTATTCTAAGCAACTCGATCATAGTCTTGCATAGTCCTAGACTATTAGAATGATAGTAGAGAATAGATACCATAGAGGTGTATTGTCGAGAGAAAGAGTGATTCACGCTCTCAAATTTATACTTATTATTATATTAGAGGTGATTGAGCTCATTGCTTCTAGTTTTGGATTTGGGGCTTAGCCCATCACTTGTATTTGGTGGTGTAGCTACCCTGTTGCTTTGAATAAACAGTTACTACTATTGTCAAGATTCTGTTCTCTACCCATTTTAGATTTTATTGAAATTTGTATTAGTGTGTTACTCTCATCCTAACACATTCTACTACCACTCTTTACTAAATAGTCAATTGTGCAAAGAATACTTTTAGGTACTATTACTATCATTGTAGATTTGAATGAAATTTGTATTAGTACATTATTCTCATCTCAACACATTCTACTACCACTCTTTACTAAGCAATCAACAATGCCAAGAGCACCTTTTAGTACTATAAGAATGTTTCTAAGCATTGTACAAGCGCTATTAAAAGCACTATACAAGCATTGTTAAAAGCATTACAAGTATTATTAAAGCAATGTATAGACACTAATTAAAGTATTGTACAAGTAGTAAAAAAAAACTAAAAAAGTATTGTAATAATACTGCATTGTTTTGTCAAACTGAACCTCTTAGCCATCTGTATTTTTGAATAATATAGATCAAATCATCGATCGCAAATTATTAAACCTCTAAGCCATCCATATTTTTGAATAATATAGATCAAATCATCGATCACAAATTATTGAATAGAGGGTCTTATGCTCATGGGTTCCTCTCTATCTGAATACTAAAGCTGACAACATTTACATATTCCTATGGGAAATTTGGCAATCATAAAATTTCTCCCTATAGCTAGAGGCTTCATGGACATAAAGAGATTAGTTCGAGAGTGTTATTTACACTAGTTTAGCAGTAAAATCATAACCAAGGATCATAAGTTTTGTTAAACAACTATAGGAAGGGAACTTTAATAAAAATTTTTCACCTTAATGTAAAGTATTCTAAGTCATACAAGAATGAAGAAATCATTTAAGACTAAGTGGGTGTAATACCAAATATAACTCTCTCTTTTTTTATTAAGTCTAGTGGCCCAAACTTAGTGGAGTCAAGCCATTAAGCGAACACAAACTTGTTTGTAAGAGTGAATATAGAAAAGTAACTCCATTGGGTTATATCTCTACCAAACTACATCTAATACTTAATTTTCTCTCAAGAAATAAATATTCCTTCTTAGAAGGGTGTATAAAAAAGCTATAGATGGTCAGTTGTAGCCCTATGGACCATGGAACCATAAACCCCAAAATATAGTGGATAATTGACGTTGAAAAAGCCATACAACTTTGGGAAGGAAGGAAACAAACCATCAAAAACCAAAGTTAGAACTTAAAAACTAAACCTTGATCCAAAGAATCCTCAAGGTGAACTAAAGATATGTCATAACATTTGATTGAAAGAAATATGACTAGTTAACCTAGTTAGTAATATTGTGGGCATCAAGTGCCTTAAGTAATATTAATTTTTGTAATGAGTGAAGTAATTTAAGTAAAAAATTGATTGTGAAATGGTTATTTTTCCTAAAAGGGGATTTTTTTCCTTAATGAAAGGATGTGCAAGTCAGTTGTATTGTTTGATTTGGACTTGTTGTTCAATAAGAGGTATTGATTAGTTAGGTCCATAAAGATAGAATGGAGGAGGGGAGGAGAAATGGCTACCCTCAAGTCTCCTACCAAGTTTCCCCCACCAAGAACCAATTATTATCACAAGTGCTAGGATTGGCCTTGTGATGAGAGGTCTCTCCATAGTCATGACTTTATTCCCAAAAATCCATAGTGACCAGCAAGGATCTCAAGATAAAAACCATGATATCCAAGAAGGGATAGGTATCTTGTGATTTTGGTGGACTCTGAAAGTCCCTCAAGCAAGCTAGGGGTCGTGGTAGATTACCTAGTATAGGATAGGTTCAGCTTAATCAAGGGTGGTCATGATCTCAAGGTCAAATAAATTGTATGCTCGTTTCTTGAAATAAAAGATTATTTGCAAAGAACTGATTCGACTACTTTTATATACATGCCAAAATTCTATGATTGAACACCATACTAAAAAACATCATTAATGAAGCATTTTTAATATATCCTAAGTATGTGTTGCACAACTAACTAGAAAAGTAAAGAATGCCTTGCGTATGTACACAAGAACAGGGTGTATCACATTCCTAATAAAGGTTCAACTTTATAAGTCAAGTGCTTCTCAACTAGGAACCAAACCAATAGGGCCTATGCATTGAGTGGCATAGGATTCATGTCGTAGAACCAATTAAATACCATCTTTAAGAAGCTGGGTATACCTTATGGGTAAAGGGTTTGATGTTTTAATCCCCTTGACTATCACTCTCATTGAACCAAGTGTAGTGCAAGCTCAATTTGAGCTTTTGTAGTGGGAGATCACGCTCGATCGCTAAGACCCACGGACCACTTATTGTTTCAAGTCGAATACAATGGCTATCTCTCACCTAGTCATATGCACTCTCAACCTATGGGTGTAGTGAGTAACTCCATGCCTGATCAAGTTGCCTCCTCTCCCAAGTACTCTGGTAGCTCCATAATCTAAGTGCAAACTTCAAGTGAGCTCGATCTTCAAGCTCCATGCTCCAAGCCCCATTGCCACGAGCAAGATAAGAGAAGGTAAGAAGAGAGGAGAAGATGGAGAGCTTCTCCACCATGGTCCCTCACCCTCACACACTCACTACCTCACACTCTCACACTCCATCTCTCATGCACAAGCTCAAGCAAGCAAGATAAAGAAGAGGAGGAGGAGGAGAGCTACTTTTAGCCACACATAAGAATGAACTTCTTCATTTTCTTTTTGCATTTTATACAAAATCCCAACCCTAATTCCCTTTGGGTAGTCATCCCCTTATCCCCTTTTTTACATGGCCACAGGATCTCTTTCCCATTATCTTCCTATCTTCCTAGCTTCCTTTCTACCATCCCGTCTATCTTTAAGATTTGCATAGGAGGGAACTTGGTACTCTTTTACAAAAATTTTAGGGGTGCATTTCATTTTAAAAATGCCTTTGACAGCTATGATTGTGCTTTCAGCCATTTTCCTTCTTGCTTCTTCCATTGTGTCCAATTGCCTTCTAGGCTACCTCTTTTAGCTCCCAACTTACACCTCCACTTTTTTCACCTTTTTCTTGTTCTGAGATTAACATTAATCCCTTCTAGATGAGTGTCCGTCCCATGGCACTCATGATCATAGAGGTAGCATACTTTGGTGCACCGTGTCAAGAATGGCGTGTTGGGGGGACTTGCTTGAGCTACAGTGCCAAACACACACTGTATACACAAGAAGAAGCTTACTCAAGAACACAAGAAGAGAGATGGATGCCAAAACGTTTTCTTGTTGGTTTCTTCTTCTTCTTCCACATACTATACAATGTACACAAAGTATAGATAAGATACAACATAAATGAAAGTGGCCTACTATGTCAAACAGTGCATAACCGACTATACTAATCGACTGGCACTATGTCTTTGCTAGCTATAGGTAGGAGTAACAAACTAAATATAATAAGTGATAAGTCAATGGCCATGTGAGTATCATAATGACTACCAACGTGCTAAGTGTAGATGTGCGAACCCATCTAGCCAGGTGGTCCATCCTCATAACCTGCTGGTTGCTCCATATACATTTCTTCTTGCAATTCACTATGCAAGAAGGCATTCTTAACATCCATTTGCTGCAAAATCCAAGCTTTGGCTCCTGCCAAGGTAATCACACATCTAATAGTTACCATCCTAGCAACTGGAATGAATGTCTCTTCATAATCTATACCATATGTTTGAGCATAGCCTTTTGCAACCAACCTAGCTTTATACCTGCTAACTGAACCATCTGCATTATGCTTGACTTTGTAAACCCACTTACAGCCAATAGTTTTCTTACCCTTAGGTAAGGGTACCAAATCCCAAGTCTTATTGGCTTCTAATGCAGCCATCTCTTCATCCATTGTTGCATCCTAATGAGCATGACCAACAGCATCCTCAAAATAAGTGGACTCAACATCCTCAACTAGTTTCACCATATAAGCATAATGGTGAGTTGCATAACCTTCAAAACCAAATCTTTTAACAAGGTATCTGACTCTACTAGATCTACATACCACCCGATCACTAAATTGAGTCTTTACATTACCATGAGCTATCTGTACACCTGGTGTCCTGACTGAAGAAATACCAAGCTCATCGTCCAAGCTCTCCGAACCACTAGAATCTCCACCCAATCCCAAATGACTGGTAGATGCATCATTACCATCCAACACTTTCTTCTTTCCTTTGTCCTTCCCTGCAACACTTATAGATCCACCTGAAGATGTGGGGCTACTACTTAGTCTCCCAGACCAAGGGCTCCCTATAGGTGTAGTACCAGATGATGTTTCTGGTCCACTAAGACTCCGTGATTTTTATTTATCTTTCTGCACATAGCTGTCCTGATCATTGTCATAATCCAAAACATTGATTGCTAGTACTTATCCTTTTACAATATTTCAAGCTTGTATAAAATAAATCAGTCAATCAATAGATTAGAGTGAGCAAACTTATCAATCAATAGGATTAAATATAATGCTAGAAATTTCAGTTTGAAGCCTCTAATTCACTGATTAGAATCAATATACATCAAGCAAACATTGCATCACATAAATGGATTGATTCAAGTAATGATTGGCTAATATTTGATAAAAATTATTCAATTATTTAATATCTCTATCAAGTAGATTAAGCTGAACAAATGGATTAATGAGAGAGACTAAGAATTGAATACGAGTACCTTTGATATGGTTAATGATGACTTGATCAATCCCCAAATGCTTAGTGAAGCCTATAGTGGTCCAATGTTGCCAAAATAATCGTCAATGCTTGGGAGCAATCTTGAAGCTTCAGATGCTTAATATTGAAGAAGAAAAAATTCCATTTCTTCCAAATTTTGGCTCCATGTAAGCTCTTGAGCTCCAATCTTTGACCATTCATGCTTAATCCTTACAATTTCTTTAAGAATATTTATTTAAATGATCCCACATGCTAATATGATGAATAATCTTTAAGAAATTGATGAGAATTGAAAGCTTGGGTTGAAGCTTTCATGGTTGTCATGGACTGCACAGTTAGGGTTTATAGGAGTACTAGAAGCTAAAGAATGAACATGAACTACAGGAAGTAGGTTAGAATCAGCCTTAAAAATGCATCGATTTTTTTGAGACTATTTCTAGCTCCATAGCTAAGCTCTCTTGTGGCAAATAGGTTGTTGTCATCATGCAGATCTTAAAGCAAGGAAGTCAAGGCAGGTGTTGTTTGGTCAAGAGAAGCAAGGATTTGAGTGTTATGAAGAGATCTTGATGGTAGACTCCATGAAACCTATAGGAAGCTCCAAGAAAGGGGAAAGATAATCCTCTCTTTTCAAAGTAACTATAGTTTGTTTTTCAACTAAGCCCAGTTAACTCCCATTTGATCTAGTTACCTCAAAATTGCATGGAAATTTGATGAAGACTTGCTATTTTAGCCTTTCACTACCATATCTACCCTTGAAGATTTGTAGATATAGTCTCATGCTAACTATAGGTGTCCTACAAACCTATGCTAGTCATTGTCCATGTCAAGTATTTGTAGTAGTACTTGTCTAAAATTGGTTTTTATGGTGAAAATTTGGACTGAAATAGAAGAAAAAATGGATCAAAGACCAATGCTCTGATACCACTTGTTGAGAAGTGAATTGGAGAAAGAGAAAGAGGAGAGAGAATACTATAGAAGAGAGAGAAGAAGAAGTGCAAGATAGAGAATGAAAGTGATGAGGAGAGAGAAATACTAGAATAGGTGAGAGAAAGACAAGAAAGAGAAAGAAGCAATTGAAGCTAAGAAAAAGGTGAAGAGGAGAGGGATAGTAATGTATCAATGTGTCAAAAAGATAAGAAAAATTACATGACCCTTCCTTCTATACCAATGTCAGTATGACATGGCATCAATATTATTTACACACTAAATCCTTATTCTTCTCAGTTTCTTACAACTAGATGATCATTGATGTGAAGAATGGGAGAGCTTCATCCTCTTCCCTAGGCCACATATTGTAGACAAACATAAGAGCATCCATGTGTTTGGAATTTTTGTTGAATGCAAGGAGTTGCTAGAAGCGGCACATGTCATGGGCAACTTCATGCTCAAGTGTTGATATCAATATCGCCCCTTTGCTTTAATGCAATTCTGTATAGTAGTAGATTTTGTGTGAAAGAATGATGTAATGTTGAAGTACTTGTAGTGGCCAAGGCATGGATCACTCGGCACTACAATGTGAAGAGTAAGTTGGCACAGTTATCCATCATGATTAGTATATATGTAGATTACAATGTTGATTTGGTGTGCTCAAACTATGGTCACTGCACAGACAAGGAACATGTGACTGATGTTGTCAAAGATGGAAAGGCTTTAGATAATGTGACATACAATGGGTCAAGGCTAGCAAAATCTATTGCTAGTCCCATGTTTGAGTCATACAGTATAGAGAAGGTGAGAGATATCCCATGGGACTTAAACTCGGGAGTTGGTGTTGCTGAATCTAAGAACATCAAAGATGATGTGCCAAATGTGAAAGACTCTTTGATTGACGAGGATTTACCACATGCCATTGGGGTTGAGGTGAATCTGAATACTATTGATACCAAAAGTGGGGAGGGAACTGTTGATCGGTCAAAGGGGGGCAGCAAGGGAGTTGTCAAGAAGGTAAAAGACGGAGCATGGTTCTTGATAGTTGTAGGTAAATGGGGCTGTGGGATAAGAGGTCTATAAAGAGACTACTAAGGGAGCAATTATGGATATAGGGACAACCAAGGGTGCAATTGATAGCCTACGTGGTGATACTGAAGGAGTTGCCTAGGAAAATGCTAAACCATAGATGGCTAATGTGGCAGAAAAATCTCTAGGAGATTGCATTTTGTTGGAGCTCTTTTTTGAGGTAGGAAGAAGTGCCCTCATAGTTGTTGTAACAAGCCCTATGTTTATAAACTATGGCTAATGCAATAATGCTATCATTGATGTGATGCTTTTGGATCTTTTTGTATCTTTCCATCACCTTCTATTCTAAAACCTGAACATTGTTACCTATTTTCCTTGTGTACTCTTCTTGAACTTGGAAAAGACATTCAATTTTAAAATATAGTACCAAAGTTATGTTAGGATCTATAAATAGAGGGCTATTGTCTAATACTAGGATGGAACATTATTATAATCACACGTAGCACTTTGTGGTTCTCACCCTCACCATGCAGAAAGGTTAACACCAACAAGCGATAGGAGGGAACTCTATCATTGGGATGGGGATCTCTTGCTTGGTTGTGACCCATGCAAGGTTCACACCACATGTAGGACACCACAAAGTGATAAGGGACCACAACACCCTTGGGAGGCACCTCCCTAGCTTGGTGGTAACCCATTTGAAGCCCTCCATATACAATGGTCACCTCCTCAATATAATTTCCTAAGATACCATCATCAACATTGATAGTTTTAAAAGCCTAAAGATCATCATGTATTGCCACCCACAACATCGTGTCACACTTGGAGCTTATGATTCTCACCCTTGTCACCCATGAGGATCACCGCTAAGCAATAGGAGGGAACTCCACTACTATGATGGGGTTCTCTCACTTGAAGGTGCTCCATATGGGATTTATAGCACATGAAGGTCACCACCAAGCAATAACATGACATATATCAACACAATGGTTACCTTCTCAACATAATTCCTCAAGATACTTGTGGGACCTTTCGCTCAACCACCAAGACCCATGGATCGCTTATTGTTTCAAGCATTCCAAGCCGAGCACTAATGGCTACCTCTCACATAGCCGATGCGCCATCCATACCTAGGGGTGTAGTTAGCTTACCCACCTCCATGCCAATTGAGTTACCTCCTCTCTCGCGCACTCCGGTAGCTCCACGATCCAAGTGCAAGCTTTAAGCAAGCTCCATCCTCAAGCTCCATTGCCGCGAGCAAGACAAGAGAAGAGAAGAGAAGAGAAGAAGAGAGGAGAAGATGGAGAGCTTATCCTCCTCGGTCCCTCACCCTCACATACTCACTCCCTCACACACTCACACTTCCTCTCTCAAGCATAAGCTCAAGCAAGCAAGAACAAGGAGAAGAAGAAAAAGAGGAGAGCTACTTTTGGCCACACACAAGAATGAGCTTCTTATTCACTTTTCAACTTTATATACAAAACCCTAAATCCCTTTTGGGCGGTCATCCCCTTTTTCCCTTTTTTACATGGTCGATCGTAGCCTAGGCCCTTTTTTTCATTGTCCTTATATCTTCCTAGCTTCCTTTCCACCGCCCGTCTACATTTACAAATTACACGGGTGGGAGCTCGACGCTCCTTGAATTAAACCATGATGCGCTTGTGATCTTTTATAAAAGTTTTGACTTGCACTTTTCCTTGTGCGTCTTTCTCCCTTATTTAGGACTCTTCTCCTTGTGCATCTTTGTTTTCCGTTTCTCTTTGCCTTGGCCTTTGTCTTTGTCTTCTGCGTTAGCTTTTCCGGATTTTTCAACTTCGTTTGTTTAAGGGTTAACACTACCCCCCTCCTAGATGAGTGTCAGTCCCATGGCACTCATCATCGTAGGTAGCATGCGGAGCTTGCACCAAAGACGTAGGTGGAACGGACTATTGTGGCTTGCCTTGGAGGAGTTCTGATGTTAGTGCGGATGAAGGTCATTGGTGACACTTTGCTGTTCTGATTGACTGGTGATATGATTGTTGTAGGTGGCGATAGGGCTACTCTTTGTTGGGAATGGTCACTCATAGCTGGCACAGGTGTTGGTGTTCTTAGGATGCTCATGGTGGATTCTGCTCATGAGGATTTTCTGGTGGTCTTATATGATGAAGTAAAGAATAAGAGTTTCAGAGTTGAGTGTTGATGTAGAGGTGACGGTGCTTTCGTTGGAGTCTTTAATATCTGCAATTGGAAAACCTCTCATGTGGTCTCTCCCTAAGGGGTAGTGCTAGTATTCTTATCATGCACAAGACATATTTTGATTAGTTTGGGAGACAGGTAGAACTCTAAGCAAGCCTCGAGTATTGTCCTGCACTTGAGGACCCAAACCGTGTATATTCTTTGGTGCAGATATTATGTGAGTGCTCATGCATATTTAGGTATTACTTAGTTAGAAGACTGTCGACCTGGTTCCTTGTAACAATGTGTGGATGAAGCAAAGTTGTCCATGGTGCGCAGATCGGACGCAGGTAGCTCACGTAGTGAATTCCCAAAGGTCCCCAAGAACAAAGTACTCTACTTTTTAGCACAAAAACCAATGTAAAAGCAAGCACGACATGAGACAAGAGACAAATTGGGTTCAATCTCCCCCATGCCTTGTGTGAGCGCTTCACAAAGCATGTATTTAATGTATATTTCCAATCTTTATGCTAAAAACTAGCCCAATTACAAAAATATGACAAGCTTTTAGCTTTTGAGTTTGCTTTCTACCAAAAATAAGAAAATAAAGCTAATGGACGGTGCCCATAGAGTCTGGCACGCCCAATCTCAATGTCCAAATAGAAATAACATATCCAAGCGCATAAGCGCATACAAAATAATAATAAATAATCGATGTCTCTATAGACATAACAAAATATAGGCGTGGCGCCTATCAAAATATAGTCCAAAAATCGAAAACCCGCTAGACTCCAATGCTTTCCTCCGCACTGCTGCTATCTCTACACATCAACTGAAGCATTCACAATCGTTAGTAAAATAACACAATTAAACCGACAAAAGTGAATACCTAGCAGTCTTCAGCTACATAAATAAATCAAATGGTTAGAAATAAATCCTAACCTTAATTTATTACGAGTGCGCACTCTAAACTCATAAACGTTTATTAATTTAATATGCATTTTGCGGAATCACCCGCTATGGAATCACCCATGTACACACTAAATTAATGAAACGCCCGAAAAGGACAGGCGTCCCCATCAACTTCTCGCACAAAGAATCCTCTTTGCGTATGAGCCCCGGTCATCTAAGTTTACGGAATCCACCGTAAAACCTCACGGAATCCACCGTGGAATATGCCTCCTGGCATCATACCCCCGGGGTGGGATAGCAATTGACCTCAATTGCTATTAGCTCAATGTGGAGCTAACAGAGTGGGGAAAGCATTTAAGTCTCTAGCGTGCATCCATTGTGCTTCCTCTACAGGATGGTTCTTAAATTTCACTAGATATCTAGAATACCTTCGGCCAGTTCTAGTGGTCATGTAGTCAGTGTCTATAATGGCTTCTGGTTCAAGTATTTCAGTCTCTTCTTCTAGTAAAGGTGGGTTTTCATAGACAGGGTGGATAGGTAATTGGCCTTTAAATGGTCTCAATAAACTAATATGAAATGTATTATGAATTTTCCAATGTGATGGCAGTTCTAACTTGAATGCATTGTCATTAATCTTATGAATGATTCTAAATGGTCCGTAGAATCTAGGGGCTAATTTAACAACTGGATGTTTATCTACACTTTGCAGTCTACGCTTTTCTATTCTAAGCCAAACATAATCATCAACTTTGAAATTCATGGCTTGTCTTTTCTTGTTGGCTTGTTTGGTATATGATTGTTGGGCTTTAGCAATCATATCCTTGACCTCATCAAAAATAGTGTTATGCATAACAGCAATATCATCGGCACTTTGTATTCTATTAGACAAAGATGCAACAGGTGTAGATAATCTATGTCCATAAATAACTTCAAAAGGTGCTTTCTTTGTAGATGTGTGCGATGTATTATTGTAAGCAAACTGTAATAAATGTAAATGAGTATCCCATGTCTGAGGTTTAGAGATAGTGTATGCACGTAAAAGATCTAGAATAGTGCTATTTGTGGCTTCTGTTTGTCCATTTGTTTCTGGATGAAATGCAGATGATAAATCAATCTTTGTGCCTAGATTTGCAAACAGTGTAATCCAGAAATTATTACAAAATCTAGAATCTCTATCTGAAATAATCACTTTCGGCAATCCATGGTTAGTAAAAACAGTTTTAAAAAATAACTGTGCTGCTTGTGATGCTGTTAAAGTTTTCTTACATGCAATGAAATATGCTTGTTTACTAAATCTATCTACAATTGTCCAAATCATGTCATGGTTAGATTTAGTATTTGGTAAACCAGTAATGAAATCCATAGATATATATATGTTCCCAAGGTTTAGATGGAATAGATAAAGGCATTAATAACCCATACTGTTTACCATGATGTCTCTTTATTCTTTGACAAATCAGACATTCAGAAACAAAATTAGATACATCTGCATCCATATGCGGCCAATAAAAATCTTCAGTCAACATGCGTAATGTAGAAATGATACCTCTATGACCTTGATATGGGGGACAGTGAATTTCATTCAAAACAAAAGATCGTAATGGAATAGTAACACACAGTCTCTTTTCAAAGAACATGAATCCATCATTATATGACAATGAATCAACAGGAATGAAATTATTTTGAACTAATTTTTGCCAATCAGAATGAAAAGTAATATCCTAGTGATATGTGTCTTTCATAGCAATTAAAGAATCAAAAGATATGATAGAAATGTTATGAATTGCAGGTCTTCTACTTAATGCATCAGCAACTACATTTTCTTTTCCAGGTTGGTATTGAATGATAGGATGGAAACTTTGAATGAATGAAGCCCATTTGATATGACGGTCAGAAATTTGGGGTTGGCTAAGTAGATGTCTAATGCTTTGCTGATCGGTCTTTATCATGAATTCTGAACCCATTAAATAATGCTTCCATTGTTTTAATGCTTGGACAACTGCTAAGAGTTCCTTGTCATAAGTGGAATATTTGAGCTCAGAGGGTTTCAGCTTAGAACTAGAATATGCTATTGGATGGTTGTCTTGCATTAGCACGGCTCCTATTCCTGATCCGCTAGCATCGGTCACAACTAGAAAGAATGGTCTATTAAAGTCAGGCAATTGTAGGACAGGGGCATTGGTCAATGCACGTTTAAGTAAATCAAAGGATTTCTGCTGGTTTTCAGTCCATTGATAAACAATGCCTTTCTTAAGAAGTTTGGTCAGTGGTAAAGCAAGTAATGAGAAATTATGTACAAACTTCCTATAGAAACTAGCAAGACCAAGGAATGAGCGTAATTCATGTACATTTTTAGGAATAGGCCAATGCAATATTGCGTCAATTTTGTTAGGATCAACTTTAATTCCTTCTTTTGATACAATATGACCTAGATATTCTATTTCTGTCTTAAAGAATTCACTCTTGTCAGGATTTGCAAACAGTTGATTTTCTTTCAGTAATTGAAAAACTAATGATAAATGCTCATAATGCTCTTTTTTACTTTGACTGAACACTAAAATATCATCAAAGAAAACAATCACACAATATTGATATTTTAGAAAAATACGGTTCATCATTCTACTGAAAGTGGCAGGTGCATTAGTTAATCCGAATGGCATAACTAAGAATTCGTAATGGCCAAACTGTGTCCTGAATGCAGTCTTAAATATGTCGGATCTATCTAGTCTCACCTGATGATATCCAGATTTAAGATCAATTTTACTAAATATAGAAGATCCTTGCAGTTTGTCCATAAGGTCATCAACTCTAGGTATAGGATACCTATTCTTTACAGTGATTTTGTTTAATGCTCGGTAGTCAATACACATCCGATAAGTATTATTCTTTTTCTTGACTAGGAGCATAGGTGCACCGAATGGGGAACTGCTAGGTCGAATTAAACCTCTATTTAGTAATTCTTCAACTTGACTCTGGATTTCTTTTTGCTCTATTTGATTGTGCCTATATGGGGCTTTACAAGGTGGTTGTGTGCCAGGTATTAGGTCAATCTTATGGTCTTCTGGACGTGATGGTGGTAAACCTGGTGGTAGGTCTTCTGCAAAACAATCCTTAAAATATGCAAGAAATTCCTTATGCCTAGGGTGTAGATGATGTTCCTTTGCATGCAATTCATTCACCCAAATGAGATATGATTTAATATTCTTGCGCAGTGCACGTTTTGCTTGGGTATGCGAAAGCAGTGGAAACATATGAGATGCATGCATACCAAATAATGTAATAGATTTTCCTTGAAAATTAATATTCATTGTGTGTGTGGAATAATCTATATTGGGATTATGTTGGTGTCTCCATGGCATTCCTAGAATAATGTCGCTAGACTGTAATGGGACAACTAAGAAATTTCTTCTTTCAATATATGGACCAATTTGAATTTCTAAATCTTGAACTTCTTGTGTGCCGTTGTACCTAGTGCCTAAAAATGCAGCTTTTATGCGATAGTGCTAGGTACTGTATGCAGTTTCAGTTCCTTTACCAATTTTGCTGAAATAAAGTCATGGGTACTACCGTCATCATGTAATATAATTCTTTCTTTTCCATGCACCATACATTTCATAGTCAACAATGAATGTGATGTAGGCATACCTGGTAAAGTGTTGGAAGTAGTAGTAGGATCATCTTCTTCTTCAGTGAAATCCGGCATATCCTCATGCTCGTCTTCGTCCATAGCTCCAAGGTAGTTGATATATGCTGATGGCTTCTTTGAATGACAATTTGCTGCGAGATGCCCTGGCTGGTGGCACTTGTAACATACGATGGGCTTGGCTTTGGTCACATTATTTGCAATGGCTGGGAGTCTGGGTATATTTGGATTTGCTTGTTGGATAGGCTTAGGATTTGGATTGATAGTGGATGGTAATGCAGGTGGTTTAGGCCAATTCTTGCGGAAAGATGGTGATGAAAAACGACCTGGATTAAACCTTCTGAAATTGGAATTGAATTATTTAGATCCATAATTACCGTTTGCTTGAAATGGCTGTGGTCGTTGATCTCTTCCGCGTAACTTATCTTCAGTGTCGTGAGCTAAGGAGATGGCGTCTTCAAGGGTAGCAGGCTTGAACATATTCACCTCAGCGTAGTAATGTCCAAGAAGTCCAGACATGTACTTCCGCTTATGTGTCGTCTCTGGTACGTCTTCAAGCATGCGTAACTGTAGGAGTGCATTCCAAAAACGCTCTGTATACTGTGGAATAGGCTCACGATCGCGCTGTTGAAGTAAATTTATCCCATTGCTTGATAGCCTTCTCATGAAATTGCGGTGGTAGGAAATTTTGCATGAACTTCTTCTTGAAATCTTCCCATGTAGCAGGACATTCTATGCTCTTGCGGACTACAGTCTACCAAAGTGATGCTCTATCTATCAGATGATTAGTAATACACTTGATTTTATCTTTCTCAGGATAAGTTTCCTCATGGAAATAGTCATCAAACTGGCTAATGAATGATAAAACAGTCTTTCCTTCTCTTATGCCATTGAAAGTGGGAAACTTGAAACTTCGTTTACTTATCTTGGATTCCTTGCGAATGGTTTGTGCTTCAAGAGTGGCGTCGATGGTACGGCGAATCAAATCTTCAGCTTGTGGTTCTTCTTTATCAGTGGACGCTCCTTGTAGCTTTGTCAATTGCGCTTGCAAGGCTTGCCTAGCTCTTCGCTCTTCTTCCAATTGTAGCATGATAAGATCCAGCTTTTGTTCTATGGTAGGCTCGGGTAGGTCGTTTTCAGCCATAGGATCATCTATATGTGGGGTAGTCATCCTGTAAAACTCAACAAACCTTTCTCACTCAAAATCAGTTAGCGGGATGAGCGTAGCTCAAATTTGGGGTTACAAGGCTATGTATTTTTTGGGTATTTTCTTCTTCAATTTTCAGAAATTCTGAAATATTTCTGTCTCCGTTTGCTGAAAGTACTTCAACGAACTTGTAGATAGGTAAAACAGCTTGCTGCGAACAACTTTCCAGTTTAGAGTTTTTGCAAACGAACAAGTCTTCTATGAGTTTCGAGCGTTAGTCAGTTCTGATTTAGTCTGACTTGCAGAGTTGCAAACTTAACAGACTTGCAGGGTTGTTGACTTGCTGGACTTAGCCAATTTGCAGGACTTGATTCCAAGTGACTTACTGAACTTGACTTCTGTAGTGCGAGACCCGGAGTATTTTGACTTCTCTGTCCTGTAGAACTTGCAGAGTATGGTGTGTCTTAAGCTTAATTAGTTAAGCTTAAGCTTAATAAGCTTAAGTAAAGAAGAAACATGCCGCCGTTTTCTGATCGTGGGGGGGGGGCCATTTTTGACAGCGCGGAATTTTCGGAGGCTCCTCTTCTTCACCACGATGAGGATTTTGAAGCAAATAAGCTTCTTTAATACCCTTAAGCTTTATAATTAAGCTTTTGATTAATAAGATTAAGAGTTTTTCTCACAGTTTCTTCACGACTTGTATGTGAGGATGTAGGAGTGGTCATCCGCTGACAGAGCCTGGTCCTTCGCGATCTGACAGTGGAAATAGGGGTTCTTGATCGCCAGAAGTCTGCCTGTATCAACGGTTCGCGACGAGATTGACTGTAGAGGCCGTTTGTTCCTGGAGCTCCCCCTTCGCCCGAGATTGGTAGCGATTGGAAGCCCTTGATCTCTGCTCCGCTCTGATACCACTGGTGCGCAGATCGGACGCAGGTAGCTCACGTAGTGAATTCCCAAAGGTCCCCAAGAACAAAGTACTCTACTTTTTAGCACAAAAACCAATGTAAAAGCAAGCACGACATGAGACAAGAGACAAATTGGGTTCAATCTCCCCCATGCCTTGTGTGAGCGCTTCACAAAGCATGTATTTAATGTATATTTCCAATCTTTATGCTAAAAAATAGCCCAATTACAAAAATATGACAAGCTTTTAGCTTTTGAGTTTGCTTTCTACCAAAAATAAGAAAATAAAGCTAATGGACGGTGCCCATAGAGTCTGGCACGCCCAATCTCAATGTCCAAATAGAAATAACATATCCAGGCGCATAAGCGCATACAAAATAATAATAAATAATCGATGTCTCTATAGACATAACAAAATATAGGCGTGGCGCCTATCAAAATATAGTCCGAAAATCGAAAACCCGCTAGACTCCAATGCTTTCCTCCGCACTGCTGCTATCTTTACACATCAACTGAAGCATTCACAATCGTTAGTAAAATAACACAATTAAACCGACAAAAGTGAATACCTAGCAGTCTTCAGCTACATAAATAAATCAACTGGTTAGAAATAAATCCTAACCTTGATTTATTACGAGTGCGCACTCTAAACTCATAAACGTTTATTAATTTAATATGCATTTTGCGAAATCACCCGCTATGGAATCACCCATGTACACACTAAATTAATGAAACGCCCGAAAAGGACAGGCGTCCCCATCAACTTCTCGCACAAAGAATCCTCTTTGCGTATGAGCCCCGGTCATCTAAGTTTACGAAATCCACCGTAAAACCTCACGGAATCCACCGTGGAATATGCCTCCTGGCATCAGTCCATGTTAAGAAGAAGTACATGTGAAGGTATATGAGACATCCTTTGCATTGTGATTGCACGACGTAGCATAATTGAATACAGGGACACCAGACTTTCGGTAGCTGGAAGTTATTGGACTTACTTGATGAGGACGGTGTACTTTTCATGGCCAATCGTGCCGTGCTTACCACCACTGATTGCAATGGTACTAAGGCAGAGTGTAAGAGAGAATTGTGCAAGTGGATCAGGGTAACAGGTCTAACCATAGGCGAGACAAGCTCCCTAGGTATGTCTTGCCCTTGATGTGCCCTGAACAATTGTGGGTGATGCTAAAGGGCTAGGGGACTAGGGATAGAGCCAGTCGACTAAGGTCACTGGACATACCTAATTTGAGGACCCCTAGGTATTGTGCTGTGATCATGGGTGCTTCTTATCTTTTCATTCGTTTTTTTTCCTTTATTTCTTTCTTTTATTATTTTTCTCTTCTTTATTTTTGTTTCTTTTTCTTGTGTTTCTTTCTTTCTTTCTTTCTTTTATTCTCTTCTCTTTTCTCCTTTTTTTTTTTTTGGACTTGCCTGAGTACAACCATTACAATATGTTGAGGCTATCAACCTTTCAATGGGTTGGAAAATGTCAAGCTTCGAAAGCTCAAGAAATGGATATTACAGTGATGATTGTGCCCTAGCCTCGTTGTTAGAGAAGTAGTTGTTGAGATGGGGAGATACACTTGAGATATTGCAACCCTCCTTGTGACACATGCGATGTTGGTACAATTGAGGTAACAACTGCCATGAGCCAACTATAGAGCTTGACCCAGAAAGAGAGCGTAGCCCATGAATATGCTTTGGGCCATGCGATGTGGGTGGTCGGCAAGGGTGATTTTTGCTTTCGGCAGCGAGGCTTTGCCGCGGCTCTTTGTGGGGTCGATGGTCATGGGGTGATCGGGCATTGAACACTTTCGCACAAAGACACAGTCCTGCATCCACTCGTCACTTCATGAGAGTACATGCATGGTATATGCCACAACTATAATAAACCAGTGCAACGCAGGGGGTTTAATGTGCTAATTATGATTCAAAATCTGATTTTTTTGTTATACTTTTCATATAGTTTTTGATCCTGTTGTAAGTATTAAGAAGTACAGTGGCACAGAGTAGTCCAACATTGCCTTATCATTGTAACAAAGTCATTAGTGAAGGAAAATCATGGAAAGAATATTTGAGCACATTCATAATGTTGATTTTATTTAAGTAAAATATTTGTGTACTCAAAGTCATCCACTTTGCATTGCATTTCATTGACATAGTATAAAGAGAACTATTTCCTAGATGTATAGTACTTGGTTTCCAACTATTGACCCACAATAAGTGAGAGGCTCCCTATATTGTAAGCTTAGTATAATCGTTTCCCTGGGGACTGATCTAGTGTGGAATATATTATCTCCTAGAATGGATATTGCAAAGAGTGGACTTTGTGCATATGTGTTATATTTTGAGACGACACATTCTAGGGCCAATCCCTAAGGTGTAGGAGAGCCATAGTGGGACCAAAGCGATAAGTTGGGGAATACTCCCTTTGTTTATATTACAAGGTGCTAGCCACCTATATGTTTGAATACTCCCTCTACTTGGAGTCAAGAAGGATATTATGTTGGACTAGAATTCAGAGATTGTATCTATAAACACATTCTTTTGATAAATTAGTTCATAGTGTATATCCGCTCTTGACCACGAGGCCGTAGGGTCATTTAGGTGAGTTTAGGAGGCCCGGCTAGATCTCTAGAGTCAATGTTAGGCCCATTTTTGGTCCCTATAGATGGTGGGTGCATTTGTTGGGAGCCGCTAATAAGTGGTGGTTCCTAAACCTTGGTCAATTAGGGACTACTAGATCAATTAAGGTCAAAGAGAATGGAGATAGACCCATTATTTCTTGATAAACAACATCAAGATCGAGATCCAAAAAACAAAAAAGAACTGAAAAGGGCTAGACAAGGGTTGAAATCCTTAGGAGATATTTTTCTCAACTTAGCAGCTATTTGGATACCTCTACAAGGGAGAGATCTTAGTGACCCTAGTACCACAAATAGTCCATCATGGTCCTGGAGGAAGCTCTAGTACTCCCCTTCTCCTAGTAAGTCGATCCACTTCAAGTGGGATTGTACTCAAACCATTACAAGCTCCTATAGTCAATTTGGTTGTCGTTATAGTGCAACCTATTGCAATTCCTATAGGAATGCCGAATTTGATAGCTCTAGGTTTCCCTCTATCCATGTTTAATGGGTTAGCAAAGGATGCAACTTCACATCAGTGAATTCCAAAAACTCATGTTTAATTGCCGAATTCAGGATGAGGACATCTAATGATGTTCTTTAACATGACCCTAAAAAGGAAGGGCTTCAATGTAGTATCACGGCTGAGAAGCTAGTATCATAACCACAATCGATTTATTCTTTGCAGCCTTTTGAAGAGAATTTACCCCTGAGAGAGGTGAAAAATATTGGCTATGTGTGCTAAATGTGACATGTCAAGAGCCCCATGAAAATATCTGCGCATATGCTAAGAAAATGAAAGATTTCTTTCACATATTATAAGCCTCTATTTCTATTCCACCTTAATGCCCAACTACAATATTTCTTGCATGGATTGAAGTTCAATATCCAAGTGCAGTTGAGTAGTATCCCTCTAGTGGATATAGATACTACTATAGCCCGAGCAAAGGAAGTAGAGTCCTACTTACAAGCAGCCTATGCATTGAGGGAAAATCTAAATTTGAGTCTTAGTCTTAGAAATAATTTGGGAATGGTTAGTGGAGATCAAGGTGCAATCAATACCCCCGTGATCAACCCAAATGGTAGAGGAAGCATGATGTAGAATGTGCCTTTGTTGCCAACTCCTCCAAATGTTGTTAAGCCAACAACTAGCTAAAGAGCTTGACAAAGGATATCTAATGATATTCTTTAACACGACCCTAAAAGGGAGGATTGCAATGTGGTGTCATGGCTTAGAAGCCAATATCATAACCAAATCGATTTATTCTTTGTAACAAATATTATGAAGAAAATTTTCCATTGAGAGAGATGGATAATATTGGCTACATGTGCTAAATGTGACACATCAAGAGGCCCATAAAAATACATGAGCATATGCCAAGAAGATGAAAGATGTCTTTCACAAATTGCAAGCCTCTATTCTATCCCACCTTTTTTGTAATTGCAATATTCTTACATGGATTGTAGTTCAATATCCAAGTACAATTGAGTAGTGTATCTCTGGCGGATATAGATACTACTATAGTCTGAGTAGCATATGCATTGAGGACAAATCTAAATTCAAGCCTTGGTTCTAGAAATAATTTGGGATTGGTTAGTGGATATCAAGGTGCAATCAATACCCATGTGAAAGCCTAAATGGTAGAGGAAGCATGATACAGAATGTGTCTTTATTGCCAATTCCTCCAAATGTTATTAAGCCAACAACTAACTAAAGAGCTCCTTTTGTAAACCAAGGGTCAATACAGATAGTACCCCCTTTGCAAGTTGTGCAACTTGGTGCAAGGGTAGCTTTTAAGGCCATTGGTTATGAGTCCTCTGTATCAAACATTGTAACATTATATAAATATATGATCGCTAAGAAATACCTTCAAATCACTATAGATGTTAATTTTTTAAAGTGCCAGTAAAATCTAATGGGTACTAGAAAGTCCAATGATGTGGGCACATCGTGATTCAATTGTAAGTGATGTGGTAAGCAACATTTTCATTGTAATTGTCCTAATGTCAAATGTGACATATGCAGGAAGTCTGGTCACTTAGACACTACCTATTGGAGTAGAATCAATTCTCTCTAACAAGATATTCTAGAACCATCATACAAATAATGAGAATACTAAAGGAGAGGACCCTAAGAAAATATTACAAAGGGGTAAAGCCACACTTGAGAAAATTCCCAGTGGGGTAAGTCTAGTTGAAACTTTGCAAATTAGCGAGAGTTTATCTCCTAACAATGTTAGGGTAGTAACTAAGGATTAGAAAATAAAAGGCAATAAAAAAGATGGTCCTATTATAAGCAAAGTTAACTCTAAACCTAGCAAGGATGATAAAAAAGTGTTGGATGCCCAGGAGCATCCTCTAAAAAATGATGGTATTTTAGAGGAGCCTATGGTCAAAAGAAAATGAAAATCAAAAGAAAAAGAGGGTACTAAGATTATCAAGAAGC
Organism: Lygodium microphyllum; assembly: GCF_053477565.2. Classification (NCBI taxonomy): domain Eukaryota; kingdom Viridiplantae; phylum Streptophyta; class Polypodiopsida; order Schizaeales; family Lygodiaceae; genus Lygodium; species Lygodium microphyllum. The sequence goes on along the minus strand of NC_141136.1, from coordinate 161,103,989 downwards.
CAAAAGAGCAGCTAGTGTGGAAAAAGAAGAGAGTAGTGGCAAACTTTCGTGAGTTTGACCTAGCCTATGTGAAGTCAAACTGGATGTGAATATGTAAACAACTAATCCACCTGTCACCAAATGTTTGTAAGGAGTTCAAGATAATCATGTGAATGGATTATATTGTAGAACATTTTGGTGTCCATCAAGTGGGCAGTGAATGGTGGATCATGTAGAGAAGCATAGCCCTAGGATACAAGCATATGTCGATGGAATCCTAATAGAAAATACAATGGTGGACCCCGGCTCATCTGTAAACGTTATGAGTATGGATTTATTGGAGAGACTCATCCATCAAAAAAGATGTCACCATGGTTTTAAAAATAGCCAATGGTAGGTTAGGACAATCAAAAGGAATGGTAACGCAAGTATATGTGATGGTTGCTAATATTGAGTGCATCCTTGACTTCCGTATTATCCAATTTTTTGGGAGGCCAAGCTATTAGTTGTTGCTTGGATATTTATGGATATTACATTTTGACTGTTTGGTGAATATCCCAACTGGTCAACTAATTTTTGGACATGGGTTAAAGAGAATAATTCTAGATGCATACCATGAGTGCCCATTGGATGGAAGGGCATTACCTTCCACTATAGAATGGGAGGTACTTAAGGGAGCCTCAAGGTCCCAATGATTCTAAAGAGGGTTCTACTACTGAGAAGGTTTACCAAGTATGTTTAAATGAGCCAATAGGGATAAAGGGTAGGATTCACGATACGGATGTGATAGAGTTGGATCTTGGGACTCCCAATGATCCCTGCCCCATTAAACTCGACACTATGTTATCTACTACTGAGAGTGCAAATTATGAGGCACTCTTACAAGAGTTCAAGGATATATTTGCATGGAGTTATGATGAGCTCAAGGGGATTCCCCCCTTTTTTGTTGCTGTGCATATGATCCCATTGAAAGAAGGTAGTAAGCCAGTGAAAAAAAAGGTTAGACATATGTCTTTTAAGCTAAGAGAGCTTTACTACTGAGGATTTTTACCAAGTATATTTAAATAAGCCAATAGAGGCAAAGGATAAGATTTGTTGAACTCCCAATGATCCCTGCCACCCCATTGAACTTGACACTATGTTATCTGCTAATGAGCATGCAAATTATGTGGCACTCCTACAAGAGTTTAGGGATATATTTACACTGAGTTATGATGAAATGGAGGGGGTTCCCCCCTCTATTGCTATGCATACGATCAATCCCATTGAAAGAAGGTAGTAAGGGAGGGAGACAAAAGGTTAGATGTGCCTTTTGAGCTGAGAGAGCCTTTTTTTGAGGAATTGATGCATTTAAGAAAGGTTGGTCTGATCTTTTTCATTGAACATACAAAATGGTACTCATTGGTGGTAATAAGAAAGAAAAAGAGCAATCAAATCCACCTCAATGTTGATTTTATGGAATTAAACAAGCAAACTATAAAGGATTATTATCCTCTATCCTTTATCAATCAGATTTTAGATTAGCCAGCAGGGCAAGACATTGTTTCACAGGTTATAATGAGATGGCCATAACTAAAGAGGATAAGTTAAAGATGACATTCATTACAGTTTTTAATACTTTTGCATATGGTGTGATGGGTTTTGGCCTATATAATGCTCTGGAATTTTGGCAAAGAATAGCTAACAAGATGTTTGCCAATATATCCCCTAAAGAGCTAAAGGTTTTCATAGATGATTTGGGGTAGCTACCATGACCCATCATAGATAGTTGATTATTCTACTGCATGCTTTGAGAAATATCATTGAGTATTGCATAGGATTAAATCCTCAAACATGTGTATTCGGGGGTGCCTTATGGTTTGCTATTGGGTCATGTTGTGAGTATAACTAGTATTGCTACCAACCTTAAAAAGGTGGTCGTTATTGTGGCCCTAAGCCACTCACTTTCCCTAGGGAAGTTCACAATTTCATTTTATCCATGGGATACTATCGTCAATTTACTAATGCATTGGTTGAAGGTTCATTACCCTTGATCATGTTTTATCTCACATCTACGTTTTTGAATGGATAGAAGCATGTGGAAGGTATTTGAAGATGTTAAAATGGAATTATCAAAAGTACAAGTTTTAAAAGCTCCAAAAAGGGGTAAGGTTTCTATATGTTCATAGTTGCAACAAGATGTGGTATTAGTTGTTGCCTATCCCAAATTTGGGAGGCACAACTTTATCATCCTATTGCATTCGTAAGTCAGAAGTTAAAAATTTTAAAGCTTCGTTACAACTATTTGGAGAAGATTTGCTTGGATATGTTGTTCATTACCAAGAAGTTTAGACACTATATTCTTTATGAGAAAGTGGTGTTATTCATGAAGAAGCAGAGGGCTTTCACTTATTATTGAACAAGCTTTAGTCCCTCGATCGCCTAGCCAAGTGGTTGATCTCTTTCCAGGAGTTTCAATATGAGATTAGGAGTAAGCCACTAAAGAAGCTACATGGTATCATTGAGGGTCTAGTAGATTTTGACAAGCCTAAGGAAGAGTGGTTGATATTAGTGACTATGAGAACTTATGAAAAATTAATACAACCTCTATTTTGTCAGGTTATACATCTATCATGCATTATCTATCAATAGGCAACCTCACGAAAACTCTTTCTAAATCTGAGAAGAGGAAGATTAAGTAGCAAGCACTTCACTTTTTAATAATAGCAAGTGTCTCATATAGGAAAGGCATGGATAAGATTATTATCATTGTGTGCTTCTTAATGAGTTATCCTTTATTCTAAATTAATGTCATGATTCAGCATGTGAAGGCCATTTTCATAGATAGCTCATCACCCAAAAAGCTTTATGTGCTGGCTATTGGTGGCCAACGGTTTTCTAAGATGCTCTTGCATATGTTAAGCATTGTGATGTCTATCTCGAAGACACAATACTAGGAAAAATCATAAGTGGCCACTTAATCCTCTTCTTGCCACTTTTCCCTTTGAGAAGTGAGGTATCGATTTTCTTAGACTTGTGCATCCTGTCTACTATGCGGAAGCATTATATCATTGTGAGGATAGACTACTTTACAAAATGGTTTGAAGATTGAGCTATGATGAATGAAAATACCAAGGAAACAATTAGTTTTACTATGGAACAAAATGGCTGCTATTTTGGTCCACCTAAAGAACTAGTCTGTTGACCGTGGGACACACTTTTTGAATAAGGTCATAGAAACCTTGATTAAAGCTCTAAAAATTAAACATAATAAAACCACCCCATATAATCCTCAAGAAAATGGACAAGTAGAGAGTACTAACAAGCAACTCTCGTAAGGATTTTATCCAAGATTGTATTTGAGGATAAGTGCGACTGGGACAAGAAACTTCATGTGGTTGTCTAGACTTATAATACTACATTCAAGAGAGTAAACATACCACACCATATGGGGAAGAGTGTGTCTTGTCCTTGGAAATTGAGTTACCAACTATGAAGTTTGCGTTGAACCATTGTTTGGGTGAAGAGGAAGCATTACCAGAAAGGTTAACTGCTAAAAGATATTATGGGATAGACCTTATAAGGTTGTTTGCATAATTGCTTTTAGCAAATTTACAAGGGGGATAAAGTTTAAAATAAAGTAAACTTTAATATAATAAAGATTTATTATATAGGACTGATGTCAGACTTGGTACCTTTTCAGGTCTTCCAAGATCCAACTTAAACTTATAGTAAAATATACCAAGGCAACCAGATGTGCAGAATCATTCTTTATCTTGAACACTATATTTAAAGTAGTGTTACCACCAAAGTCAAGTGATCTAGTGGAGTAAGGGTTATCATATTACAAAGTGTCAAGACAAATCTTTCATGTGGAATACTAAGGTCTACTGCCACCATTGTCATTGGGGTCTTATTAGTGTCCCTATTGAGTTTAGTGAGGAAGGAGAGATTGTATCTATTATACATCCTCTCTTTCACCTTGACTTTGACTACCAGAAATGAGTAGGCTAATCTATATGACATGGCATGGTAATGAAGAATGGGTCTATACTTTGTATTTTGATGGAGCTTTACGAGAGCCCACTAAGCATGCGAGTATCAGTATGGTTATTAAAGACCCCTAACATAGAGTCACTATAAAAACGGGAGTCTATTTAGGTACTGCTTTTACTAATAATATGGCAAAATATTAGGCCTTAATCATTGGGCTGAATATAGCCCAACTTGGTGGTATCCATTATTTATTGGTAAAAGAAAACTTGCCATTAGTGCTCAACCAATTGAATGGGACTTATAGTATGAGGGATTCCATTTTTTGGATGTATCATCATGCAGTCTTGGATATACTTCATATTTTTGAGACAATGACTTATTAATTGGTTCCTCATTAGTGGAATTGCTTTGTAGATCCATTGGCAAATTTTGCCTTTGTTGAGGACATATTTCTCAACTGTGGTCTTGAGGGATTATTAGAATTATCCAATCTTATTAGCTTAGGATACTATTGGGATTGTTTGCTAACATGTCTTGTTATGGCTATTAATGGCTAGTATGGGCAATGAGCCATGTAGTGATTGACCATCTTTCTATTCTTTCATGGACACATAAGATCGTTCAATGACATATTCGACATCATCCCTTGCCATTTATATAGGGGGTTTGTTAGAAAAAGTGAACCTATCTATACCAAGGGATTTGGCAAAGATATCTGCCACTTGGTCTTGAATCTTCATATGTATGAGATCTATCCTACCTCCAATCACCATTTCTCTGATGAAATGGTAATGTACCTCTATGTGCTTTGAACTAGCATGATAAACTAAATTGCTTATTAGAAGCACATTGCTCATGTTATCACAATATAGCTTAACTAGTTTATCCACATGAATCCCCAAGTCATCCATCAACTTAATTAGCCAAATAGCCTCACATGCAACTAATGCTGCACCCTTGTATTCCATTTTTGTACTTAAGAGAGCCACAATAGGTTGTTTTTTACTACTCCAATTGACCATGTTGCGTCCATGATAAACTAGATTGCTTGCTAGAAGCACATTGCTCATGTTATCACAATATAGATTGAATGGTTTATCCACATGAATCCCCAAGTCATCCATCAACTTAATCAGCCAAATAGCCTCACATGCAGCCAATGCTACACCCTTGTATTCTGCTTTTGTACTTGAGAGAGCCACAATAGGTTGTTTTTTTACTACTTCAACTAACCATGTTGCTTCCAGGATCAAATACATATCCAGTGGTCGATCTCCAATCATACATACAACTAGTCCAATCCACATCACAATAACCTATAAGCTCAACAAGCTTACCATGCTCATAGAATAGTCCATAAGACAATGTACCCTTCACATATCTCGAAATCCTCCTCATAACATCTAGGTGAGGTTTCCTTGGCTACTGCATATAGTGGCTTATCAAAGCAACTACATAACTCAAGTCTAGTCTAGTGACAGAGTGAGATAGATCAAGCTACCAACCATCTGTCTCTACATAGTCATATTCTCTATCACGTTTCCTATATCAGTAGATAGCTTTACATTTTGCTCCAGTGGTGTGTCCATGGGTTTGCATTCCGGCATGCCATACTTCTCTAATATATTATGTGCATACTATTTTTGTATTATCCATATCCCATGAGGTGTACACGTAACTTCAATGCCTAAGAAAAATTTCAGCTCTCCCAAGTTTGTAATCTTTTTTTTTATAACAATATAACTTTTATGTCTTTAATGCCCTATATGTCATCACTTGTGATCACCAAATGATCTAGTAGAGCACCAAAATTACTTATCATATCTCTATTTTCCTAGTGAATAGGCTGTGATTAGCTTTGCCTAGCTAAAATCTATGTGTCTGCAAAGTAGGAAGTAATCCTAGCATTCCAAGCTCATGGAGCTTCCTTTAAGCCATACAATACTTTTTTCAATCTGCATACATACAATGGATAATTGGGATGCACATAGCTCTTTGACTGATCTTCTTCCAAATTACCAATTAAGAAAGCATTTTCAACATCCATCTGATAAAGATTCTAACCTTTGGATGGAGCCAATGCTATAATAATCCATACAATTTCCATGTTATCAATTAGACCAAAGGTTTCCTCATAATCCAATCCATATTGTTAGGCATAACCTTTCACTACCAATCTAGCTTTGTACCTCTCTAGTGAGCCATCAGACTTACATTTTACTTTATAGACGCACTTGCATCCAATAAGTATTGTGCCCTCACGCAACTTAACTAAATCCCATATTCTATTTTTCAGCAATGGCTCATATTCATCATCCATAGCCTTGCACCAGTTCTCATCCTTAACTGCTTCTATAAAAGATGTAGGCTCTTTGTATTTCAACACTTCTATCATGTATGGATAATGTCTCACTAAGTATCCACTATAGGCAAGCCTATCTGCAGGCTTGCTTTCTCTCTGCGATCTTCACAATGGAGGTAAACTAGATTCTGATCTCTCATGAGGTGGTACATATCTCTACTTAATTCTAGGTATAACCACTATAGGTATACCAAACTTGCTATCAAGACTCTCACTAGAGTCAAATCCTAAAGTCAAGATACATGTAACAACATTAGAAACCTTCTCTTTTCCTATATCTCTCCCCCTCACTAATGTATCCACATTAGTGGATGGAGATCCAGTGTAGCTTGCCTATCCCAAGGCCTTAAACTACTAGATGCATCTTGAATAGGTCCACTAATAGGATTCCTCGAAGATTTTGTCAGCATTTGGTAATCAAATCAAGAAACCCACGAACATTTTGAGTCATAGTTGCTCATTAGGTGTCATGTCATGTATTCCTATAGTAGTATAAGTGTTCTATTCATAACATAGATAGCCAGAAGTGCTACTTTAGTCCAATAAGACAAAGGCATATCCTTCCCATTTAACATGGCCATAGTGGCTGCTTCCATAATCACCCTGCTCTTTCAACAAATCCATTTTGCTATGGAGTATAGCTACAAGTCAATTGCCTCTTGATCCCATGCTTTGCTAAGTATTTGTCAAACTCCTTTGAGATGTACTCTCCACCAATGTCAGATCATAAGCATGAGACATAATAGTTAAGCTCCATTTTAGCATGAGCTTCAAAATCCATAAAGATGTCCAATACCTTGTCTTTATGCTTTAAGATGTATATCCATGTGTACCTGCTATAGTCATCCACAAACGTTGCATAGTATCAAGACCCACCATGTGATGCATTATGAACAAGTCCCCAGACATCTAAGTGTACGAGCTACAAAGGCATGCTACTATTCCATATATTCCTAATAGATGGAAACCTAGTTTTTTACCCAAACGTACATGTTGAACATTCATGTCTCAAATCAACATACTTAAAACCTTGGCAGCCTTGTAACAAACTCTTTATGTTGCATATTTTTCTATTTTTAAACCCTTATATATCCAACCCATTTATGCCATATATCAATGTCTTGAATACTTGCCTCATCATGAGCAAACATATCAGCATTCAACTCATGTATGTTTGCATCCAATGTAGACATCCTTCCATGTCTTTGGCCTTTAGCAACCAATCTACATCCTCTGCCATACTGCTCTATGAAGCAGCCATCTCTATTAAATTGTACCTGTAGGTTTTGCTCAACCATTTGACCTACAAATAACAATTCTTGGTAATTGTGATACATTTAATACATCATGCAAGTACTTTTTGCTGCCATCAGGCAAGCATAACCAAATAAACAATCACTATGTGTGCTATGTCATGTTGAGAATCATCTCCAATACATACATAGCCAACCATTAGCACTTGATTTTAGCTCAGCAAACCACTTGCCATGTGATGTCATGTGGTTTGAGGCACCAAAATCTATATACTAGACATCATCAGACTCCCCTTGCTATTTGCCCTTGTGGCCTATATGAGTCAAAGCAAAGAGTCTTTCACCAATCTCAGGCTCTAGATGACCAGAAGATATACATTGACCGGGATTCCTAGCTAGTTTTGAACCAGCTAGATGGAACTTACACGGTACGAAATTCCATTCTTTCAATGTATTATCACATTGCTATGACCCTACTCGATGGGTTTGAGAGAGTGTCCTCTTCGGCTGGTTTCACGTTATTGGAATCAGTTTATGGACTCATTAGAAAACTTTGCTTATGAAGAAGACATTTTCTTCAACTGTGGTCATGATTCGAATATCTCTATTAATGATGAGATAGGATCCAGTCAATTATGGGACCTTTTATTAGAACATGCCCTATATGGCAGGTGATGTTTAGTATGGGTGACGCAAAGAGTGGCCAAGACTCGTTTTCCTTTGTTATCTTGGATCCATAGGTTGGTCAAATTACATGTTATGCGTACACCTCTTGTTGTTTATGCAAGAGGCATGGGTCACAATCTGATGCGTTTAGTTTAGAGCAAGAGTCCTATTTCTTCTTTGGAAAGGAGCATCTTGTTGTCTATTAACAAGGATCCACAATGGGAGATATATACAAGCTATTGTGTTTTATTCATTAGTCCAAGAGGGCCAGCTTTTGTCGAGTTTAAATGATTTATTATTTAGGTTGTGAGGACCCGTTTTGTTGGGTGTTAAATGCTTTATTTCTTTAGGCCAAGAGGGCAATATATCTGTTTGGTGTATGTACGTTTAATGGTTTTTGTTTTAGTAATTGCATCACACAAATTGACGGAGTCACTAGAGGGAGCCTTTGTTGCAGAGGAGCTTCTCATGGCCATTCCAGATGGTTTCGTCCCCTTTCGAGTCTTTTTTCCTTAAGCAGATATCATTATTTATATATGTGGGGGTCCATTTCTTTTCATTTGTTGGGGACTGGCAATCAAGGCATAAAGTCCTAGGGTTTTGTTAGGTATATCTCTGGGGGACATTTGAGCAGTTGTCTACCTCTTATTAGGACATTATCTAGCATTAAAAACCTATGTTATAGGGTAGTCCTTGTTACCCTATCCTGCTTGCTTACTAGGCAATTGTCATAGGAGTCCCTGTTAGTGTGAGGTAGTTAGAGAAGCCTAGTAACATATCAATAGAAGAGAAAATATTGTAGCTATCTAAAAATAAGAATTACATAGGTGTATAATAGGGATTCTAACCCCTCAATAAGAAAAAAAATGAGAAAAAAAAGAAAATTCCTAGAAGCGGTTGATTATTGCCTTGCGAAGGCCTGGTAGGTTCTTCGGAATGAGTCAATGCCTTTTCTTCCTAGGGGTAGCAACTAGTTGAAAAGAAAAGGAAATTTGGAGTGAAAATAAAAGTGAGTGTTAAAAAATGATTAAGTGTCACCTCGTGAGAGCTTAGTAGGTACATAGATACCAAGTCAAGACCTAAGACCGATGCCATGTTTTCCTTGGGTCACTCTATGCTCAGCTCCCTTATTTTTACACTCCTGAGTATGAAACCTTGAATGGAAAATATGATGCCCAGGCTATAGGAGTCCTCATCTAGTAGGAGGTCCTGGTCTAGTTGTCCTAAATTAGGTAGGTAGTTTAGACTCCCACTAGGATGACCTTTTTAACAAGCTTTTTAGCTAGTATGTGTTAGAGCAGTTAGTTAGAGACTCGCTTTGGATTTCTGTAATTATTCTGTGTCTATCCCTTGTGGATTTTCATGCCTTGATTTTGTTAGAGGGTAGGGTGAGAGCTATTCTTGTGCTTTATTGATCATATGTTTTGTATCAGCTCGATGCTCTTTATGATTATGCATGTGCATATCTGTTTGTGGAATTTGATGGGCTGATTCACCCTATCCCGTGGTTGCCAATGAGAGCTAGATTTTAGAAGCTGATTGTGATCTATGCTAGAAGCATTTGAGTCTCAGTTCGTCAATCGGAGGTCATTTGGTCCCCCATTTAATCCCCACAAGGTTTTGCATTATAAAGCAACTACTAGATCTGAAGCCAGAAAGTGTACAATGAATTTTAAGTTTATAGATTTCAATGCTATATCTGTCCAAACAGATCTTGAATCCGAGTCCATTTGTCCCCTCAAAACTTAAATATCCACTTGTGAGACAATATCTCAACAATGTGAATACTAAAGCATGAACCAATTATTTTAATATTTTAAACCTTAGGCTTAATAAAAAGCCTCATTTTAATGAAAATTTTGATGAACAGGAGGGGAGGGATGCAAATCTTGATCATTACATATATATATATATATATATAATTTTCTAGTCTTTCTCTCTCCTCTCTTCTCTCTCCTCTTAGCAACTGTTCATACTTATCAATTCAAGAGAGTAGGGGGAGAATTGTGATGACGAATCCGAAGCAAATGATGACATTGGAGCAATGAAGGACATAGATCAGGCTGAGAGAGTGTATCAGCGGCGGCAAAGAAGAAGCGTTAGCTGCCTCGCGACTATGAGATATTAGCCTCGGAATCACAGTTTCTATGCGTAAGTAAGCGATTCTTTTATTTTACGAAAAATGGTTGGAGAATGTGTTTGATTTTGTTTATTATTGATCTTTCATGCTACATTCTCTCTAAAATATGAAATAAAACCGAGAAATATGATGATATAATAGTTTTTCATAAAACACGCAAAACTCGTAACTTATAATTTTGATTAAAAATAATAAAATTTGATATTTTTGTTGAGTATTTTAGGATCATATGGGATAAAGTTAATATGAAAATGATGCCGAGTGTTCTTGATTAGTAAAAACTTTTAATTCTGAAACATCACATTTTTATGAAGAAATAAATGAAGATAAATAGAGAAAAAAATGGAAAATTTTAGTTTTTTAAAGTAAGAAAATTAGAAAAAAATAGGTTTACGTCCATGAATGTCCAATGGCATGGCTGTAGCATGAGGAATAAGCCTTAGTTCATCTATATCTTCATGTTAAAGTCTATTTTACACTGATTAGTTGCTAAAAATATATGAAAATTTGGTCTATTTATTTGTGCATTCCATATAGAACGTTTATAAATTAAGTTAAAAGGGGGTTAGCCGCATGAGAAGGCTAGATACATTGCAATTGGTTTTTGATATACATGACTCGCGCTAAGTTGTGAGACACTTGAGCTATAGTGTAGATGAATAGTTTCTTAGGGCAAGCTTGGTAAGAAAATATCAAATCTCCTGGATTGTTCGAAATATATAGGAGTGGACACTGTTTGTATGTGCTGATAGAGCAATGCATCGAGGAGCCAATTCTCTTGATGTAGGAGAGCTGTAGTGGGGCCATGGCATTTAACTGAGGGGTTGCCTCCTATATTTGTATTACATGGTATATTATACCAAGATGTATAGGAGCTTCCTTTAAGGAGTAAGGAAGGATAATCGTTGGACTACATTCTATTACAAACATAATATCTGCATTAGCAATTAGGGCAATGTGTCCCTTAGACGCTCCTAGTCACGAGGCTGTGTGGGGTTGGCTATCTTGTAAGAATTATAGAGGCCCTCCAACTAGTGCCTATAGCCATTGTCGGGCCCATTTTAGGTCCCGAAAATTGCCATGTTGATATTTTCACCAAGGAAAAAGGTGGATGCTATGGGAGATAGTAAGACAAAAGAGAGATGACCCTCCCTCACTATTAAAGATCTCAAAGGGGTGCAACCAACTGACCCAAGGGAAACTTTGCCCACCTTTCAGTGATCCGGAGCTTGTATAGGGAGCCTTTCTTGTCATTTTATCCCTCATACAAGTATAGCATGTAGAGAATTGAAGATTGAAGTGCTTTCAAAGACTCAAGTATCTTCAAGAGCAAAAAAGAGTAAAACATGAAATTTACAAGACACTACAGGGTATTTACAAGTCTTTACAGGTACCAACTTCATTATTGAAGTGTAAGTCCAAGTACTAAAAGGTGCCCATAGGTCGTATTTAGCCTCCTATAGGATTTGGTAGCCATTTGGGGCCACTATTTTACTATTACAAGTGAAAACAAGGTATTTACGGGTTGAAATAAGGTGCATGTCAAGACAATTTAGACTCATAGAATTGAAATTTTTTAATCCCAAATATATTATGACATGCTATAGCTTGTCTTAAATAGGGCATCATTGGCTTTGATTTCATTTAAAAATTTTATGAATCGGAGTTTCCTAGCTCAAGTTATAGCCAATTTTCTAACAAGGGATACTAAAGAAATACGCTACTATGGCAAGGCATAAAGACAAGAGTAAGGCCCATGATGAGTCTGCACCGCAAATAAGAGATTCCATGCTAGATAATATACCTCAAGAGGGTCTAAAGAGCCTCAATTGCATGGAGAAATTAGTACATTCAAAAATACCATGTGTAAACATGAGAATAGACATGCCCAACGTCATATTGATAAGGAAGTCTTTCATTGAGAAGTTGGTGGATTCCACTACCCAAATAAAGGCTTCCATTGACAAGTTAGTATGATCTAATGCTTAAATAATGGCTTAATTCTCCCAATGGATGAAAATGTAAATGGGAACTAAAGACGCTAAGGAGAAACCTCATTCAAATAATGAACCCTCGGTCCCACTTCAACCATTTAACCAAAATGGTCAAGGTCATGGTATCATTAGACTTTGAGGTATTCGGAATAGCCAATATGAAGTACTTGAGACTTCAGAAAGTCACGATGACTGTTTGGACAGTTTGAATGGTGCCGATTCCCAAGCTTCAGGGCTTAATACCCAACTTCCTAGAGGTTCTCTACCAACAACGTGAAGGTTTCATATTAGTTTTCAGCTAGCTATTGGAAGAGTTCCATATTATTTTGGGGGTTCCATGCCTAATACTCATGATCAATCTATTTTGGGGATAGTAATCCTTTCATGAAAGAGAGCTAAAAGATAATATCATTTTGGCAAAGTACAATGTCCAATCATCTTCACCATCTGATCTACACAAATGGATTTCCAAATTGGAATCTTACTTTGATATATTCCCTAGGACTAATGATATGAAGATTCATTTTGCTTTCTTTCATTTGGAGGGATTTGTGTATACTTGGTGGAGATATATTAAGAAGGAGAACATACTTGTAGAGAATTGAGATGTATTCAAGGCACTTATGGCTGAGCTCTTTGTCTCTCCTCTTGAAAAAGAGAAATTGACATAGAGATGGTATGGTATAGACTAGAGCAAAGAGGCCTAAGTGTACAAGAGTATACCAACCAATTTCTCAATCTTACCATGTATGGCAGAGGTCTTTGTCTCTCCTCTTGAAAAGGAAACATATTTGTAGAGAATCAAGATGCATTCAACGCACTTATGACTGAGGTCTTTGTCTCTCCTCTTGAAAAAGAGAAATTGGTATAGAGATGGTATGGACTAGAGCAAAGAGGCCTAAGTGTATGAGAGTATACCAACCAATTCCTCAATCTTACCACGTATGCAGAGAGCATTAGTGAGGATGAAGCTAAACTCCACAAGTACATGTATGGTTTAGAGACATCCTTATCAGCTGATATTATGGTGCAAAATCCTATCACTCTTTTCAAACTTGTTCAGTTTGTGGAGTGCTATGGAAGGAATATAAAAGGAAGTTCCCATTTCAACCTAGTTATGGATAGCTAATGACTATTTTAAAACAAGGTTAAGTTGGCAATGTTTATAGCAGCAATCATGTGTCAAGTGGGAGCTTAACAGTGCTAACTTATCCATCATTCAATGCTTCAAGTCCTCAAAGAAGTTGTAGGACAATAAACAATCCAATAGTAGATTTCAAATAAGGGGATATCAAGCCTAAATCTATTTTAGCCAATACGAATCCAAAGTTTATTCCTATGGACCTCTACAAAGAAAGAAAAAAAAAGGCTTATACTTCAAATGTGGGGATAAATTATATAACTAATCATGCCACCAAGTATATATACAAAAATACAAAAGCCAAGGTTCATAGTATGTTAGTCTTTGAGGATTTTGAAGATGACATTAATAAGGCCAATGCAATTGTACCTACTACTGAAAATGATGATCTTGAGAAAAAAGTTGGGCAAGAGTATTTTTATGATCTAGCTGACTCTTTTCCTTTTGATCCAGATGGGAGTGTTCTTTTTATCACCCCTATCGGATCCTAAAGCGCATTGGAGACTTGGCATATAGATTGGAGCTATTCTCTTTCACTAAGATTTAGGATAGCTCCGATCATGTTGATATAGTTGATAAGTTGTCACCTATTGATAAAGAAGGTCTTATTTAATACATCCCAGAGGTTGTCATAGGTCAGTGTGAGAATAAGCTTCGTTCTCACTCCTTCATCGAATACTTAATTAAATGGAGAGTTTTACCACTTGAGAAAGCCTCTTGGAGGATTGATTCCATATTAGATGAGTTTCATTATCTAAGGGACACACTGGTGATGGTTAAAGCTTACTAACTATGCAGCCAACTATGATGCAGACTAACAATATACTGTTTTAGAACATTTTTAATTATGCCTACTTTTTAAAATTATTCTACATATATAGGGTTTAAGAACTCTTCAAGAGCTATATTTTGACATGTGGTATGCTTCTTTTGGATACTTCTACTGAGAGTTATGGCAGATTTAGTTCAGCAAGGTTTGTTTATATAGCAAGCTATCTACTTCATTTTGAGTTTATCAATTGAAAACTTTATGGCTCCAAGTACTTTTGAAGAACTCTTGATCATGTATATAGCTAAGGCTTACTTCCATTCCTTCATTTCAGTCCATATATCTCTGATCTTTCATTCATTTTTCCATTTGTAAAGTTGAAAATAGAGTAGTACTCTGTTCTATCTATCATTTTTCAATCTTTGTAAAAAAAATTTGAGGGCAAAAACCCTTGGGATGGGATGGATTCTAAGAAGCTGAAAAGAATAGTGGTTTAGCTATGAAAATAATAGTGATACTATGTCACATTGACATAGGTATAAAAGGAGGGGACTTGTAATTGTTTTCATCTTTTGACACATCAATACATTAATAACCTTCTTCTCATTACCTTGCTCTTAGCTTCAATGGCTTCTTACTTCTTTATGTCCTCTCTCCTATTCTAGTATTTCTCTCTCCTCATCACTCTCACTTTTAGAACAAGAAAAAAAGGGGATAAGGGTTAGGGTTATAACCACCCAAAGGGAATTAGGGTTAGGGTTCTGTATAAAAGGCAAAAAGGGAATGAAGAAGCTCATTCTCGTGTGTGGCCAAAAGAAGCTCTCCTCCTTTTCTTCTTCTTCTTCTTATTCTTGCTTACTTGAGCTTGTGCACGAGAGATGGAGTGTGAGAGTGTGAAGGAGTGAGTGTGTGAGGGTGAGGGATTGTGGTGGAGAAGCTCTTCATCTTCTCCTCTCTTCTCTTGCTCGCAGCAATGGAGATTGAGGATCGAGCTCGCTTGAAGCTTGCACTTGGATCATGGAGCTACCGGAGTACTGGGGAGAGGAGATAACTCATCGGACATGGAGGTAAGCTCATTACACCCATAGGTTGAGAGCGTGTACAGCTAGGTGAGAGATACCCATTGCATTTGGCTTGAAACTCTTGAAACAATAAGCGGTCCATGGGTCTTGGTGATCAAACGTGAGCTCCCACTACATTTTGGTTTTGTTGTCGGGACAAACGGATTCAAGCCTGCACGCTCCAGGATTGAGCATTGAAGTAGAATTTTCCTCGAATCAGAGCAAGATAGATAGGTGGGAAGCGAGGGAGTTTGAAGAGGTATTCAATCTCCTTAGCAAGTAGGTTGGAGTAATGGATGTGTTTGGTTTGTGATTTGGATGCATTACGATAGGAAAAAACAAACAAAAGAAAGGAAAACAAGCATTAGGCTTTCTGTTGTCACAAAAGGCAAGAGGGTCTGATTTGTTTGCTGATTTGTATTTTAAAGTTTATTTACTATTCTAACTATATACAATCCTTTATTAGGGTCTATTTTTATGTTCTGGAAGTTTGTGACCCCTCATAACCAAAATCATTAGAATCGAGTTGATTTTTGTCATCCCCGAAAACTCGTTCGTAGGAATCAGACATTTGTTACCAAAGTCAAATTCCCAGAATCAAACTCGAACCGTCCAATTTTTTAACTCAGATCCTAAAAACCTATTAGATCGAACACATAAGACTCATTCGATTTGGAAGCTTGAACAATCGGATAACAGGACAAATGCTCAATATCAAACTACTTGTGAATCAAATGTACGAAAATCGAACACAAAAATCATATCAACCCATAATTGGACCACTAGAATCAAACCAACCAAAGTGCCACTTGAGCTCACATTGTCCAATCGGACGAGCCCAAAATTGGATGTTTGATTCTAATAATCTAACTCTTGAGAATCGGATAGACAACTACCAAAATTAGACAGGTGAGTAGAATATAAATTTGACAAATCTAAGTCATGAAACTGACCTAAAGACTATATAGAGCCAAAAGCACTATAGATCTATCATTGGACTGAAATTTAGAGCAAGTAGTTCAAAATCCGATCCTTTAAATCATGCATGGTATTTAGTGTAATGACCCTACGGGCCGAGGGGGATTGCCCCCCACAGAGGGGGTATCTCCTCAAAGTAGATTGGAGAGAAAACATGCGTCATGATATGTCCTCCAAATTAGATGGCTCTACACAAGCATAGATTCTCACTTGCAAAACAATAACCAAAAGCCCATACTAAAAAGAGACCTTAAAATCTCATGGGCCAAACTTGCCAACAAGGGCAAAAAGACCACACCATTAAAACATGTGTATGCTGCACTCAAATTGCATCTAGTCAAAGCGGAATGCAATAACATCAAGCTACAACTGCAAGGATGACTAGACATGATAGTCCTGACTGTAGATGCACCTTAAATGGCACTACATAGATGACCCAAGATATCAATAGAGAATCCACATTTGGTTGTGTAGTTGGAGACTCAAAGGCATGTAGACCCGAAAAATGAAGACATAGTACTACTTGCTTATCTTAGGGTCAAACTCGCCACAAAAAGAGAGCACAATGTTGATGTTCTCATCGATGAAGGAGCAAATTTTAATAAGACCTATGAAGCATGGACTCAACTAGGGCAACCAGAGCTCACACCGACTAATGTAACTCTTAATCCTTACAGGAAACACTCACGAGCATTTATAGGGAAGTGCAAAATCCTTATAACTATTGAAACAGAAAGCTTGCCTATCCTATTCCATGTTTCTCCAAATAATGCAAATTGTGGAAAGGAAACCCTCCTAGGAAGACCCTTCAAAAGGCAACAAAGTGTAAGGCCAATTATATAGCACAGAGAATATACTTGACACTACCGAGTGTAAGGATAATCACAACCTTTAGTAAGGGTGACCTCATCAAACCTCAAGGGAAAGACAAGGAATATTCTGACATACCATGCAAGCCTAGTACAAGAGCAAGGACTTGTTGAAAGAGTTGATACAAGCGCATATTGAATAGAGAAAACCAGTGGAGCGAGGCCATGCTTGAAACAAGAAGGTTAGGAGGTAATGCCAAGGATAAGCTTTGAACTTATAAATATCATAGAAGATCACAAAAGAAGCCCAAGCCTTAGAAAAAGATATCGATAGAGAGCCAGCACAATGCTACGATGGATATTCAAAATGTTGCTATGTGCTCAAGGGTATTACGCAAGTAACCGATGGATTTGGGTACCAAAACCCCCTCTAAACCACCTCTATCAAATGAAGGCCGATTTATATTAAAATTGAAGAAGTGTAGGAAAAATTCTAAATAAAAATCCAAGTCTCGAGTCAACAAAATTGGAGTGACTGAGCCCCTCACGATTGAAATCAAGAAACCAAACATAACTATTCGAAAGGTAGATCCTCAGTTTGGTGTGCTTAACAAGCACATATCAAATGTAACCGTCAAGTGTGCACAAAGATCACTAGTGCCCAATGAGCCTTTGAATTCCCAAGAGGATAATGAGCACCGCAAGCACAATGTTGCTCATTAACAAGGTTGATTGCTCAACAAAGCAAATGGTAGAATTTTCTAACAGCCATGAGCAAATCTTTCAGGCAATGCCAAGTCCACCGAAGAGTCCCAAATCCCCTACACTCTCTTTTTCTAAATGGACATAAGAAGCACAACAACAATCATCAAGTGCAACTGCTCAATCTCAATATCTTCATCTGAGCTTCCAAATGTCCAAGATGTGGGACATGTCATCACCCCTAATTCTTAGCCTAACGATATGCTTGTGCAATCCACTGTGACTAGCTTATAGATCTGCACAAGTGAATGCGTAAAGAAAAAAAAAAAGACACAACCATCTCTGATCTACCTAAGGACTTGACACCACAGTCTACCAACAATAGCCAATCCACTGAACTAGCTGCTACTACTTCCAATCAAGAATCACATTAGTCACAGCCTTTGGCCGTGACGACGCTCCTTGCAGAACATGTCCTTAGCAATTCACATGCGGAGGAGATGTTGCAATCAACATTCTTGATACCTTCAGTACTTTTGAAGCACCTAAAGCCTAGGCTTGATGAGAAATCTCTCAAAGATTTGGCCAAAGAGATAGTGCATCCAATCAATAAATTAGAGATTAAGTGTATGATGAAGCTTGATCACAAGTTGACAGCCATCACACATGTATATGTCCATGTGGACATTGAAAGTTCTGACACCAGAGCACACAAAGCTCATAGCTGAACCCCTAACTTGGAATGAGAAACAACATGTTTTCTCCTTCTATGTAGTAGCTATCACGCCACTAAAGAAGTCATAAAGGATATCCCAAAAGCCACAGCTAGAGAATTGCGCTTGATAGCCTCACTCTATATTGCTCAATATGAGACAAATAAGAAAAAGCTCAAAGCAATCAAACAAAAAGGGAAAGGACAAGGTAACTTTGTGTAGAAATGGTACTCCAACCAAAGTTTGGCAGCCAAAATTGGCCACCAACTAATGACACTCGTTGAGAAAAGGAAAGCCCTTTGGACATTAACACATGATCCATGTATGTTTCCTTGACCTCATCAAGAGTGTTTGCAACAGTCCATAATGTCCAGCTTTTTTCCATTGTCCAAAAATATTCATTGTATAATAAATTACTTTTAGAAGAAGATCTGTGGGAGCCTTCACTCAACCACCAAGACCCACGAACCGCTTATTGTTTCAAGCGTTCCAAGCCGAGCACTAATGGCTACCTCTCACATAGCCGACACGCCATTCATATCTATGGGTGTAGTGAGCTTACCTCCATGCCGATTGAGTTACCTCCTCTCCCGTGCACTCCGATAGCTTCACGATCCAAGTGCAAGCCTCAAGCAAGCTCCATCCTCAAACTCCACGCTCCAAGCTCCATTGTCGTGAGCAAGACAAGAGAAGAGAAGAAGAGAGGAGAAGATGGAGAGTTTCTCCACCCCATGGTCCCTCCCCCTCACACACTCACTCCCTCACACTCTCACACTTCCTCTCTCAAGCATAAGCTCAAGCAAGCAAGAACAAGGAGAAGAAGAAAAAGAGGTGAGCTAGTTTTGGCCACACACAAGAATGAGCTTCTCATTTACTTTTCAACTTTATATACAAAACCCTAAATCCCTTTTGGGCGGTCATCCCCTTTTTCCCTTTTTTACATGGCCGGCCGTAGCCTAGGCCCTTTTTTCCATTGTCCTTCTAGCTTCCTTTCCACCGCTCGTCTACATTTACAAATTGCACGGATGAGAGCCCGACGTTTCTTGAATTAAACCATGATGCGCTTGCGTTTTTTTACAAAAGTTTTGACTTGCGCTTTTCCTTGTGCGCCTTTGTCTTTCATTTCTCTTGCCTTGGCCTTTGTCTTTATCTTCTGTTTTAGCTTTCGAGATTTTCCACTACCTGGCACTCTTTTACAAGATTTCAGGGTGCGCCTTTGTATTTTAAAATGCACCTTTCTTTTTTTGTATTTACCTTGGAGTTTTTAAGGTTGCCCTTACGATTTTGGCATTTTCTCCTCTTCTTTATTCAGTCGGACTACATTTTTTTCGCCTTTGCCTTGCGTCTTTTTTATTTTCTTTTGCTTTCTTCGTGTTGGGGTTAACATTTACCCCCCTCCGAGACGAGTGCCAATCCCATGGCACTCACCGTTGTAGATAGTAGGCATTAGCATGCACCAAAGACGTGGGTGGCAAGGGCGTCTGGGGTTGCCATCGCGAAGTGTTGGTAGTGGCGGGGAGGAAGGTCATTGAGGGCACATTGGTGGGTTAAGTGGTAGGGTTGTTGGAGTTGGTGGTAGGGCTGTTCTTTGGGGGGGTTACACTGATGGAGTACAAGTGGCGGTTTGTTGGGGAGAAATACATGATGATTCTTGGCAGGCTTATAGGGAGATAAGAATAAGAATTTAGAGTTGAGTGTTGATGAAGGGCGAACACCTTGGTTGGAGTCTTCAACACCTGCAATTGAAAACCTCTCATAGGTGGAACCCTAGGGGTAGTGCTAGTCATCTTTATCGTGCATAAGACATAGTTTAATTAGTTTGGGAGACATGTCGAACTCTAAGTAAGCTGAGAGTATTGTCCTGCACTTGAGGACCCAAACTATGTATATGCTTCAGTGGCGATATTATGTGAGTGCTCGTGCATACTTAGATATTACATAGGTAAAAGACCGCGGGCTGGTTTCTTATAACGACGTGTGGATGAAGCAAAGTCGTCCATGGTGGTAAGAAGTACATGTGAAGGTGTAGGCGACATCCTATGCATTGTGATTGCACGACGTAACATAATAGAACACAGGGATACTGCACTATTGGTAGTTGGGAGACATTTGGCCGGTGCGATAGGGTGTCACAGTGTACTTTTCATGACCATTCGTGCAGTGCTTACCACAATTGATTGCAATGGTATTAAGGTAGAGTGCAAGAGGGAATTATGTGAATGGGTCAGGATGACAAGTCGAGACAAGCTCCATAGGTCTGTCCCGCCCCTTGATGTACCCCGAACTATTGTGGGTGATGCTAGGTGGCTAGGGGACTAGGGACGGAGCCAGCCGACCAAGGTCACTGGACATACCTAATTTGAGGACCCCTAGGTGCGGTGCTGTGATCGTGGGTGCTTCTTATTTTTTCGTTCTTTTGTTTTCTTTTCTTTTCTTTCTTCCTTTTTTTTTTACTTACCTGAGTACAACCATTACAATACATTGAGGTTATTAGCTTTCCAATGGGCTGGAAAATGTCAAGCTTCGAAGGCTCAGGAACTAGATATGACAGTGATGATTCTGTCCTAGCCTCGTTGTTAGAGAAGCGTTGTTGCGATGTTGGTATGATTAAGGTAACCACCGTCATGAGCTTATTGTAGAGCTTGACTTGGAGGAGAGGAGAGCCTAGCCCATGACTATGCTTTGGTTCGTGCGATGTGGACACTCGTAAGGGTGATTTTTCATGCTCGGTAGTGTGGCTTTGTTGTTCTTTGTGGGGTTGGTAGTCTTACAGTGACCTGGGCATTGAATACGTTTGCACGAAGAGCTGTGCCATCTTGCATCCACTTGTCACTTCATGAGAGTATATACTGTTTGCATCAAGTACAACGAACTAATGCAATCAAGTTAAGATATAACTCTTCAAAAATGCTATGATGCTGATTGCAATGCCTATTTCCATTGCTTGTTAAAGATGTGGCATACATTAACGATAGGTACAGGAAGTGTGTACAAGTGGGGAGCTTGCCCCTTTAATCATCAAAGACCAAAAGTTATGGCAGGATGGCTTGTTAAGTTGCTTGTATATCATAGGGGCTATTCAATTTGCACAAAGCGGGGTGAGTCCAGGTGGTTAGGCGCCTAAGGCTCTGCTGGTGAGGGGCTCCTATGTGGTTGGGCAGGGAAGATGTTGGTTGGGATGTGAATGGTGTAGTCTCTAGCCGTGGCCGTTTCCAAGATGCTTTTGAACAAGGCATCGAATTCTTCCTTGTCTCGAACAACCCTTTCAGCCTTTGAGCACCTGGTGCCCGAGCACCTATTGGGGGTTTGCGCGACTAGTGTTGCCATATCTTGCGTGCTTCTTTGAGCTTCTACTCCCTTGGCTCGGGGATTCTTCGGCCTACATCCGAGGCGGTGTCGCTTGGGACTTCATTTTTTTGCATACCTTTTGAGGGTGGGCACATAGCGCACCGGCGGAAGGACGTGTGGTGCATGTTCCCGTCGACAGCGGAGAGCATCTTTGCAAGCCAGCTACTTTAGGTTCTCCATGTTTTCCTTACAGAGGGACCTGCAAGATGCGAGCCAAGGGTTAGGCCTTGATACAGGATAAAATCGTTCGTATGGAAAAGGATTATAGTGTGGATTATCAAGCGTATATGACAAGAAGGGGAGGGGTGAGACATGCAGTGCTTGTTGTAGAGGGATGGCCCCCAAGATGAGGTTCGTTTAGCCTCCCGCCATTAGCAGATCTTGGCTTATGCTGAGTTACATGGACTGGTGGTCATGGATTGGGGCAGGGCTCATCCTTGGAAGGATAGATCGGAAAGGGAAAGGTGTACAGAAAGGGACTGCACCCTGCCTACACCATTAGAGATGTTGGTCAAGGCTTCCCATGGTGGTAATGAGGGATGCATACCCTCTGTCCAAAGGTGAAAATGGTCATGCAACTTCTAAACATCCGGTGAGAGGAGGACTGGATGACCTTAGCCTGTTGACCCCAACTCTTCTCCCTATGCTTGACTATTATTGCTTGTGTGTGTTTATAGTGTCTATATAGGGTCACAAAAGTCATTGTTTATTTACATACATATACATGAACATGTCACTTCATGAGGATAAAAGCCAATTATAGAACTTTGGATTGTACTGGAGCGTGGCACACGCATCCAGTTTTTGTGGCAGCTTACTCAATACTGATAGATATTTTGCAACATCGAGTAGCATGGAACCTTGGAGTCTACTGGTAACATGTAACTCCTCCTTAGTGAGAACATTATCAAACAGAGAGTTCTCTTGGCTAGGTTCAACTAAGTCCGTACCCCAAATGGTAGTCAACACTTGAAAGGAAGTTGGTGCCACATAGGTTGGATCTCTTTGAGACCGCCATTTGACCAATCACTCTTCTGATACTGTCATGATTTGGGCTCCTAGTTCGGCCATTGCAACACGGTTTTCAAACCAACGTTTCTCAAATTGACTTTGACCCTTCGATTGTCGCTTTAGTTGCTCTATCTCTAAGAGATTTGGTTGGTAGAGCACATCATTGAATGTTACAGTTAAGCGTAGTTCTTTGACTTCCTCGTCAGAGATGAGTCGCATGTGTTTATGCAGGAGTCTATCATAGTGCTCGTTAAGATGTTCTTGCTCTTTCCAAGATAGGAAAAATGGCAAGTATTCTCCAAGCTGCTCCTTAGGGAATGCGCCCATGTCTGCAAGGACATAGACACGTGCGAACACCTTGAGCTTAGCATCCAACTCAGTTAAGCATTTTGCGACACTTTTATGTTTAAGGAGGGCTTGCTCGATTGCTATCTCATGCAAGGTTCTAGGAATTTGCCTAGGCTTTAGCATAACTGGGGGCTTAGGCCTAAATGAGCAAGATTGGTCAACACTAGAAATGCTTATGCTCTCGGAGATTGTGCATTTTTCTTGAGGTTTTGCTGCTATTTTATAATGGTTCTCCTCGGATGTGACTTGCATAGATTTGTCACCCTATTGTGATAGCATTGTATCCACTCTTGATTGGTCGATGCGAGTTCTATTGTCGGTGGATTAAGTATTGAAAGCAACTATTGATGGTAACGGTTGCTTTGATTTTTCAGAGCACACGGATGTGTCTGAGGTTTCACCGCTATTAAGAGAGACATCAATGGGTTCATTGGTGGATGGAGTTGATGTTTTATTCCCCAGCTCTCCAACGCTCTTGGTCTCAATGCTCTTGGGGTTTACAACCACCTGTAGCTGCTATTGTTTTCGTTGTTTTCTTCTCCTTTTCTTGGTCAGTGAAGGTACATAATTTAATGACTCAAGACCCTAAACTAGGTCAGCCGTTGATGTGCTTGGTTGGGCCTCAACTTTCCCCTGCTCTGGTGTATCCTCATGGGACATAGCCATGGCCTGCTAAATAGCCTTGCTAGGTTGTGAGGATACAACTACCTCCCTTTTTGGAGAGGCTACCTCTTCCCTTCTGTTTAACTCCTCCAGTCTAGGCTTTAGGCGCTTTGAAAGTACTAGAGTTGTTAATGAAGTTGGTTGCGACACCTCCTCCGCAGGTAAACTACTAAGGATACATTTCGCAAGGGGCTGTGACTGTTGTGATCCCTGATTGGATGTAGTAGTGGCTAGTCCAGTGGGCTAGCTACTCTTGGTGGATTGCGGTATTAGGTCCCTCTCGGGTGATCGAAAGTGGTTATGTCTTTTGTTGCCCTTTGAGCATTCATCTGTGTAGATCAAGCATGAGTTGATTTGGTCACATTGGGTTGCACATGCATATCCTTGGGCCGAGGGCTACAGCTAGTGTTGCATCCCCCCTCTTGGATATTTGGAAGCTTTGATGGAGATAGAGATTGGAAGTGAGCATCTGCCATTGACGACCGCTGTTGTGCTTCTTGTGTCCGTTCGGAAAAAGAGAATGTAAGAGATCTAGGACTCTTAGGTGGACTTGGCACTGGCTGAATGATTTGCTCGAGGCTATTAGACGATTTTGCCATTTGCTTTGTTGAGCAATCAGCCTTGCCACGAGCAATGTTGTGCCTATGATGCCTGCTATCCTCTTAGAAAATCAAAGGCTTTTGTGCACTAATGGCTTTTGTGCACGCTCAATGGCTACATATGACATCTGCTTAATAAGCATGCTAGGCTGAGGTTCTTTCTTTCGAACACTCACGTCTGGTTTCTTGCCTTGACACCTAGAGTTTCTCTTAGATTTTCTACTGTGCTTTGTTGCTTTTGATGCAATCTTGCCTTCAGCTGATAGAGATGGTTTAGCAAGGGATTTTGGTACCCAAATCCATATGTTGCCTCCATAATACCCTTGAGCACGCAGCAACTCTTTGGATATCCATCGCGACGTTGTGCTGACCCTCCATCGATACCTTCATCTATAAGGCTTGGGCTTCTTTTGGGGTCTTCTACAATATTTGTAAGTCCAAAGCCCATCCTTGGCATTGTCTCTTGATCTTCTTGTTTCAAGCATGGCCTCACTCACTAGTTCTCGTTGTTCAACCTGTGCTTGTATCAACTCTTCCAACAAGTCCTTACTCTCGTTAATAGGCTTGATTGTTACGTCAGCATCTTCCTTGCCTTTTCCTCGAGGTTTGATGAGGTCACCCTTGCTAAAGGTTGTGACTATCCTCACACCCGGTAGTGTCAAGTGTATCCTCTGTGCTACATAGTCGGTCTCACACTTAGTCGCCCTTTTGAAGGGTCTTCCCAGTAGGGTTTCCTTACCATATTTAGCACTATTTGGAGGAACATGAAATAGGATAGACAAGCTTTCAGTTTCAATTGTTGCAAGGATATTGCACTTCCCTATGAGTGCTTGTGGAGGTCCCCCATAAGGGCTAAGAGTTGCATTAGTTGGTATCAGCTTTGGTTGGCCTCATAGGTCAAGACATTAAAATGTACTCCTTCATCAATCAGAGCATCGATAGTATGCTCTCTTCACGGTGAGTTTGACCCTAAGATAAGTAGGTGGTACTATGTCTTCATCTTCCGGGTCTTGGCTTGTAAATTTAAGCCTTCTAACAAATGCCCTTGAGTCCCCAACTGCACGACAAGATGTGGATTCTCCACTGATGTCTTGGCTCGTTAGTGTAGTGCTATTCAAGGGGCATCTATTGTCAGGACTGTCATATCTAGTCATTCTTGCTATTGTAGCTTGATGTCGTTGCTTTTCGCTTTGACTAGATGCAGTCCGAATGCAACATGTATGTGTTTTTGCACTGTGGCCTTTTTGCCCTTGTTGACTAGATGGGCCCATTGAGGTTCTAGAGTCTCTGTTTGTCTCTATTAGGGTACGGGCTTTTGGTTGCTCTTTTGTAAGTGAAAATTCATGCTCGTGTAGAGTAATTGCTACACTAGGGTCTATTTTGAAGGACGTGTCATGGCGTGTGTTTTCTCCCCAACCTCCTCAAGGGAGGTGCGGAGGGGGCAGATCCCCCTCTGCAGGGGTCCCGGGGGGCGTAGTCCTCCCCGGCCCGAAGGGCCGTTATGGTGAACACCATGCGCAATTTGGAGAACCGTTTAGCCAAATTTTGAACCACTTGCTCCAAGTTTCAGCCCAATGATGGATCTATAATGTGCCTTTAGCTTTACATAGCCTTTGGGGTCAATTTCGGGGTTCACGATTTTTCTAATATGTTACCTTGTTTGTTTTTGCCCAATCAAGTTTTAACTGCTTAGCGCTTTGCGTCTAGATATCTGGGTCTCGCCGTTGCCTACTTCAAGCTGCTAAGCGGCTACTCCCTACGATTTCATCTATTTGTGTACCAGAATCAAGTTCTGAGTGTCAAAAGGACTTTCGACAGTTTGCGCTGCTGAGCTCTAGCCGGGTCAAGTCAAATTTCTGAGAATTTGATAAAAATTTACACTCGGCCCAACTGTTTCGAATTGTAGAGTCCGAGTGGGTCACTCGGACGAGCCGAGGTACATGCGCCGAGGGCCGAATTTGGGACTCGGACAAGGTAGACTCGAACGAGCCGAGGCGTAGACTCGGATGAAGTCGCTCGGACAGGTTGGCTCAGACCGGTCGAATGGTCAATTCAGACGAGATCACTTGGATGGGTCGAGGGCCGAATATGATACGAGACCGAGAGTCGAATCCTATGGCTTGGACGGTTTGGCTCGGCCGACGGAGGGTTGAATTAGTCAATGGTTGAAATGGTCGACTTGGACGGGTCGAGTAGATCTAAGCCGAGGGCTAATTAGGGTTTCGGGCCGAGTGGGCCGAACGAAAGAGGACCAAGGGCCGATTCTCGGACTCGGCCTAGAAGCGACCGCTCGAACGAGCCGAACGCGGCACGACGACGACAGCAAGAGGTCGATTTTGCTCGATTCTTGCGGTTTAATCAATCATAGCAATCATAAACCTCTAGATCCTATCTAGGGGGATAGGCGAAGGGATTCATATACCTGAATAGAGCAGTAGGCTCGTCGATGGCGAGATCAGAGCGAATCGTGCAATGGCTCTCTCTCTCTCTCTCTCTCTCTCTCTCTCTGTGAAATGGTCACAAATGAGCTCTCCCTTGGCCTCTTGACTTTTATGCCCCTTCCCAAGTATGGTGTTGATGCCCCTAATCACTCACTTACTGATCTTAGGTATCACAAGCGAGCTTTTTACCATTTTTTATACGATTTTTATCATGTTTTACCCTATTTTGCAACAGTAAATCCTAATGCTTATTTTCTTTATTTTCTCCTACTCTAATGCATCCAAATCACAAAGTAAATATCTACACTACTCCATCTCACAATATAAATCTCAAAAAAGCAAAAAACCTACTTGCCAAGGAGATCGAATACCATCTTTAACCCCCTTACTTTCTACCTATCTCAAGCACCGGTTCGGGAAAAGCCCTTACTTCGATGCTTGATTCAAAGCACGCAAGCGCTCAAGGCTTGAATCCATTGGTCCCGACAACGAAACCAAAATGTGGGAGCCTTCACTCAACCGGTAAGACCCCTGGACTGCTTATTGTTTCAAGCATTCCGAGCCGAGCACTAAAGGCCACTTCTCACATAGCCGACGCGCCATTCATATCTACAGGTGTAGTGAGCTTACCTCCATGCTGATTGAGTTACCTTCTCTCCCGCACGCTCCGGTAGCTCCATGATCCAAGTGCAAGCCTCAAGCAAGCTCCATCCTCAGGCTCCACGCTCCAAGCTCCATTACTGTGAGCAAGAGAAGATAAGAGAAGAGAAGAGAAGATGGATAGCTTCTCCACCCCACGGTCCCTCCCCCTCACACACTCTCACACTCCCACTCTCAAGCACAAGCTTAAGCAAGCAAGAACAAGAAGAAGAAGAAGAAGAGGAGAGTTACTTTTGGCCACACACAAGAATAAGCTTCTCATTCACTTTTCAACTTTATATATAAAACTCTAAATCTCTTTTGGGTGGTCATCCCCTTTTTCCCTTTTTTACATGGCCGGCCGTAGCCTAGGCCCTTTTTCCCATTGTCCTTCTATCTTCCTAGCTTTCTTTCCACGGCCCGTCTACATTTACAAATTGCTCCTTGAATTAAACCATGATGCGCTTGCGCTCTTTTACAAAAGTTTTGACTTGCGCTTTTTCTTATGTGCCTTTGTCTTCCATTTCTCTTGTCTTTGCCTTTGTCTTTGTCTTCTGTTTTAGCTTTCCGGATTTTCCACCGCCTGGCACTCTTTTACAAGATTTTAGGGTATGTCTTTGTTTTTTAAATTGCAAATTTTCCTTTTTGTATTTGCCTTGGACTTTTTAAGGTTTCCCTTGCGCTTTTGGCCTTTTCTTCTTTTCTTTCTTCAGTCAGGCTACCTTTTTTTCGCCTTTGCCCTGCGTCTTTTTTATTTCCTTTTGCTTTCTTCATGTTGGGGTTAACAAGATCTTATCCTACTATCATAAGGCACATGTTAAGCTTCCTAATAACAACTATTGTAAAAACCTTATGTTTTGTCTTTATCTTTAACATAACATGCACTTTCTTCATACATGTACATACATGCACATACACATGTACATGTACATAAATGTACTTTCTTTACATATGTACATATATATACATCTACACACATGTGTACATCGATACATACATGCATGCCTGTGCACGCACACACATACACACACACACACACACAAAGAGAAGTTAATTGACATAATGTAATTAAAAAAAGTTTGAAAATAGCTCTTGGATGAGAGTGAGGCGAGATGGTAGGAAACCTCATGGGATGAAAGATTGTGAGTAAACTTGACTTGAGGGAGCACATGATTGATATGTATCTTTCCATCTAGACTCCGCAAGTAGGCGAAGTGGTCCTACAAAGATTAAGGATTTGAACTTATTTTGTAATTTTTCATGCTTATTTTTCCCATCTTGAAAAAGATAGTATTCTCATTACCCAGCTCTACATCTAAGTCAAACAAGTGTTTTGGCTTGAGGAGCCATTGAGGCTCAATATGAGGGATTTTGTAGCTTGACTTGGTTGCTTTTGGGTAGCCATTAGTAGCTAAAATAAAGTCAAGACTACTTGCTTTTGAAATGCTTAGGAGGAGGTTTTGCTTAATGTATTCGATGTATGCAAGCGTAGGCATTGCTCAAGCTTAGGGGTAGCTTGTTCTTCCTAAATGGAAGGTCAAATCCTACTCATAAACTAGGGGGCACACTTGTTATCTTGAAGCAAGGGGTCTACTGTGTGTGTTAATAGAGAAGAAGAAAGAGATACAAAGTTGATATTTTGGTGAAATCATGATATCTATGGGTTGTATTTGTAGTATGTAAGACCTATTGCAACTATTATGCCTTCTTCATCCACTTCCAAAAATGCATTATTTGAGATTAAAAAACTAGATGTCTTAGTGGAAAGAGTAAATTCCATTGCTACATGCACTCACTAAACATTTGCTAGTTACCTCACTCTTCATGTGGTGATTCAAGATCAAGAAGATCAAATTGAACTATATTACCACATTGACAGTTCATATTTTCTTATGGAGTGACTAGTTGTCCGAGTGAAGTCAAGTATGTATAATGGTGTGTGGCACCTCTCGTGACTTTGAGATTTGTTGGTCAAAGTCGTATTGTGTGGTAGAACTCTATGTGCAAGGTTTGTAATTTCAAGTTGAAAGTTAAAATGCCTTACAATATTGGGCATTCAAGAGCACCATTAATTATGTTATGCTAAACATGACCATAATCATTCCATGGTGAAGATTGTCCATTCAAGAGGACCATATGCCATATGGCATATTTATAATCATGTTACGTTAAACACGACCATAATCATCTCATCATCCATGATGAAGGTTTATGATCATGAGGGAGCGAGACTAGTGCACACACTATTTGCATGCTCCGAGCAAGCGAGACTGATAGTCTCTCTCTCTCTCTCTCTCTCTCTCTCTCTCTCTCTCTCTCTCTCTCTCTCTCTCTCTAGACTCAATGACTTGATGAATAGCCTTACAGATGCAGCAATAATGGCTACTTACATGTCCCCCACATTTGACATTTTGAAGGCTTGCAACAGCATATGTGCTGCGATCGCGACATTGGATAGTGGGTCACTTTTATTGATCACCATAAAGTGTGCATTGAATAGCTTGAATTTCCTCTTTCCCTATTTATTCTATATACTCACATTCATCAGAATAGGTTTTTGGATTTTTGAGTATATGCATGAACAAGGAAGGAGGTTCCACTCTGCTCGTGTTTCCAACATTAGAAAAGCCCATCAGTTAAACATTCACGAAGCCATAGCTTTAGCTTGACCATCCACGAATTCGTAGCCCCTGGCCTCCTTGTTCTAGAATCAACAAACCTATTAGCGTGAACATTCATGGAGCCACAACCATCCATGGAGCATAGCTTCAGCTTGATCATCCATGGAGCCATAAATCCTTGAACCTCGACTACACATGCCCCTTGCCTGATTGTGCCTCCCCAACACCAAGATTCAATCACATGAACCCAAGTGTTTCATGAAGTGCTGTTACCTTGTGAATGACTCAAGGCCCTTCGTCTTTTTCCATGGCTTATTCTTCTTTTGCCATTTGTGTGGTCATTGTGGTAGTAGACTTTCATATTAGTCACCATCGGGGTTGTGAGTACTTATGAGAGGGCATGCTACAGATAATTTTTATGAGGCGAGTAGTTGAGATAAGGGTTAAATACCATATTAGAGAAATTAGGAATCTCCCAAGTTCCATTTTCAAATAAGGATTAAAGATTTGACCAAGTGGCTAAATCTCAACCCCATATTTGAGGGTGGGACTTGGGGGGATTACTTATACAGTATCGAGGAAAATTTTCACCTTCAAGTAAGGAGATAAGATTTGACCATGTGTCCAAATATTAATCACATTAGGAATTTCTAAACTTTATGAAAATTTCCAAATTCTTGAATATGTGGTTGTTAAGTTTAGGGTTAGAGTTAGGGTCAAGGTCAAGCATAGGGCTCACTATAAAGGTACCCTAGGGTTAAGAACTTGCTAAGTTGGGAAATTTTTGTTTGTAAGAATTAATACATATCTCATTCCTGTCATTTGCAAGCAAGAGATTAGCAAGATAGAGAAAAAGAGAATTCTAGAATAAGCAAGAACCAACTATCACAAATCTAGCATAATAACCTTGTAACAATAACCAAGAAAGATGATGTAAGTCATTTTTGGATAGTCTTTAAAGATTTCAAAAACATTCATTTTATTGAAGTGATAAATTATCAAAAACTTTAAGCAAGAAATTAAGTTGTAAGAGGCATAGATAGTTGGATTTTATAGGTCTTATATTTAGGTAATGACTTGATTAAAAATAATGATTGATAGAAGTAGGTCAAGTTGATGCAATGCATCAAGTTACAATGAATATAATAAACATATTTGATCGCTCAAGAATGAAAGCTTCCTGAGACTAAAGAGAACTTCATGTACTACATCGATGTTCTAAGAAACTTCTAACTTCTTAAAGGTAACTTGATGGATTATATTAAATTTTTGTCAATATCTCCTTCAATTTGATGCAATGTATCAAGTCCGAGTAGAGATAAATTATAATATATGGTTTCACTTATTTCAGTGCAATAATATTCTTAGAAATTAAGCTAATAGGTTAGTGCACTTGATATAATATATCAATCTCACATAAATATTATACAAGGTTTTGTTCTTACTTAATGTATTACATCAAGTTTTCTTGGAATTTTGTTAAATGTTGTAGGTAAGTTGATGCAATGCATCAAGTTTCCTAGATCTTTTCCTAAATTTTTATGTGATTTGATGCAATGCATCTATTTTATTGACTCTTTGTATTAGTTTTGGGTTTTTAATTGGTATAGTGCATTGAGTTTCAAAAAATATTTATTAAATTGTTTCTAAGGTCATATAGTGCATCAAGTTGCTTAGAAAGTTAGTTAAAATATTAACAAAGTTAATGTTTTGCATCAAGTTTTATAGATTGTAGCTGATATTTTGGGTGAGTTGATGTAATGCATCAATTTCACTCGATATTCATATCACTTTTTATCCTACTTAATACATTGCATCTGGTTTCTTAGAGAATTTTCTAATTTCTTCTTAGAGAATTTTCTAATTTCTAACCAAGTTGATGTAGTGCATCAACTTTCTTAGAAATTTTACTAATGTTTTAGCCAAGTTGATAAAGACATCAAGTTTCTTATAAAATTTACCAATTTTTTGGTCAAATTAATGAAATGTATCAAGTCTCTCATAAACTTTGCTAATTTTCTAACCAAATTGATACATTGCATCAAGTTCTCATAATCTTTGCTGTTTTTTAAATCAATTTGATGCAGTGCATCGTCTCCTTAAATCTTAGCTAGTATTTTGATTAGTTGATGCCATGCATTAAGTTGAATTAAATTTAAATATAATTATTTTTTTCTTACTTGATACAATGCATAAAGTCTCCTTGAAATCTTATTACCTTTTTAGCTAGATTTATGTAATCCAACAAGTTTTGATATAGTAAATAAACTTTAATATTGGATCATTTTAATTTGCCACACTTGATGAGATATATCAAGTTTATAGTAAGCTTGATGTAACATATTTATTTTTTATAATTGTAGCCAAGAGGGTCCAAGGGGGGTGGTGATGATATTTTGATATTTTATAACTATTGCAAAGGGGGGTCTAAGAGGGGGTAGCAAGATAATTATTTTATAACTAACGCTAACTTTTGTTAAAATTTAATGATGATATTTTGATATAATTTTTTGATAATGGACCAAATTTCTTTTTTTAAATTCTAATGTCTTGCTTTTTCATTGTGCTTTCTTGCTCTTTTGTCACCAAGTTTGAAAAGTGGCAAATCCCACTGACCAACTTAATGTAGTGCATCAAGCTTGCATCGATGAGGTAACGTTTTTGGAAAAATCTAAAAAATCACAAGTTTTTTCAAATGAGTTGGTGTAGTGCATCAATCTTGCATCAATGAGGTAACATTTTTGGAAAAGTCTCCAAAATCACAAGTTTTTTCAAATGAGTTGGTGTAGTGAAGCAAGTTCTCTTCCTTGTGTGTTTTGTTATTTGCTACTTGAGTAGTAAGGTTTTATGCTTCTTTTTTATCATTATTAAGATCGTCATGCTCAAATTCATTAGGATGATCATGTCAAGCCATAGTCACAATCAAGACCATTTTGTAGCTATTGACACCATCATTTCAACAACCATGGTAGCTTTGAAACGCATCACAGTTATTGTCAATAACCATGGCAATTCTCAAATATATTACATCGATCCATACGTCATCCTTTCATACTAAGCTAGAAAAGCTATCACCCTGCTTGTGGGCTACCCATGGAGTTTCTTACTTCGTTTGTGATAGATGTTGCTTGGATATGTCATTATCACTTTCAAGGTGTTGGATGTTGTGGAGATGAATATACTTACAATATTGTAGATAAACTTTAATTTCCACCTTGGTAGTATTGTGCATCACTTCTATCATACCTTTACTATCTATAATCCACTTGTAATCCAAGCATTTTAAGATTTATTAAGCATCCAAATTGGAATAATTATAGTCATTTCTACCTTCATCAATATGATTACATTCATCATCAAATCTAACCTTCTTCTCTTTTATGGTTTGGATTTTGATGACCATTTCATTATGGAATTGCTGACAAGTTTAAGATTGATTATATTATTACAACTATTTTGATTGTGACTCTAATGGTTATGATTATGTTGATGATATTGGTGATCATGATCATGATAAGTATGCAAATGATTATGATCATGGACATGATGATCTCAAAGTTGGTACATTATAGATCTCATATTAATATATTTTTTGAAGTTTTTGATTTGTTTCTTGTTGTAGCCTTGATCATTCAGGATCATCTCTCTTTTTTCTATCATTGGATTGGTTTAAGGGAGTATTCCAAATAAGCTATTTGCTTATTTGTAAGTATTTTACTATAAGGTACCCTATTGTTGTATGGAGCAAATGATAGAGACAACTTAGGAAACAACACCAAATGCAGGAGCTTGAGGTAAGGCACACGCTTTTTTGGCTTTACCTAATTGTACTTTTTATGTAAATATACAAGTTGAATGTCAATAATTTTCAATAAAATTTAAAGATTATAGTTATAGTTACATATATTTTTAACAATTAGACCTTTTACTTCTATATTTTTGTGAAAAACTTTATCTAATGGATTAGTCATTGCATATTCAAATATTGCCAAAATATTAAGGAATTCTTATTTAATTTATTATATCACATACAAAATATTGGGATATTTTAATTAGATTTTCTATTCTAGCTTCGTAGTTTTTATATATTTTCCATTTGAATTCGTAAATCACATTTGATACATAAGTAATCTATACATCTAGTATATGTATATTGTATAAAATACATATTCTATCCCCGATTTCATATTGTGCATCAAGTGATGTTATGATTCATGTGATTTTCATTCTCCGCTTGATGTAGTGTATCAACAAGGGTTGGAAATTGTGAAAAAAAATTCACCCAAGGGTTGAAACTTGTGATAGTTCATTCTATTTTTGATGTAATACAATAAGTTACTATGAATTTGTAGTAACTTTTATGCAAAGTTAATGTATTGCATCAAGTTACTACGTTTTTTGTTTTAATTTTATACTAACTTGATGCACTACATCATGTTAGTGTGATTTTCTATTTTAAATCTATATGAGCTTCATACAAAGTATGAAGTGGGATTGACAATGGTGATACTTCATTCTCTTCTTAAGACACTCATTAACTTAGTGTGAACTGGTAGTAAATTTTATACTAACTTGAGACACTGTATCAAGTTAGTATGATTTTTTGCTTTAATTTTATAGTAATTGTATACATTGCATCAAGTTGGTATGATTTTTTATTTTAAATCTATACGAACTTGATGCAATGAATCAATATCTTTTATATTTTGTTATATTTTTTTTCTCCATTGACGGAGTGTATCAACTTGATATAATAGCTATATAGATTTGATACCAACTTGATGTAGTGCATTGAATGGCTAGTTTTTTAATACTTGCTTACTTCTACTTGAAGCACTAAATTAAGCTTATATTGTTTGGGACAATTTTAGCTTTTACTTTTCTTTAAATTTCTTATTAAATTGGTGTAATGCATCAATTTGTTAGCCTTTTTATTATGTGTTTGATACTTCACACAATGTATTAATTCTTTTATATTTAATGATAGTTTGATTCTTTAATTGATGAATTTTATCAGTTTGGTTTGAAATTTGAGTAAATATCATATTAACTTGATACATTTCATCAAGTTTTATTCTCTCTTTCTATAAATTTTTATAATTTTATTCTTCATTCGATATATTGCATCAACTTGTTACAAATGTCGTGTTGATTGCAAGCTCTCTAAAAAATTTGACACTTTGATCATCGCTTTCTGGTATGTATTTTGAGTAAACTTTCTCACCAACATAATGTAAGACTTGAACTTTCTAGTTAGCTTGCTTTTCTTAAGATATAGCTTGTGACTTTGCAAATTCTAATGTTGCATTTTTTAATAATTTCTTTTTTAACTTTATATAGTACATCAATTCACTAGCTTAAATGAAAGTACTTAGCTTGAACTTTATAGCATGAATGAATTGACATTACATACTATGGAGTTTTTAACTAATAGCACTTACGTTGAATCAAATAACTGACTTCTTATGCTCCTATTTCCATCTACAATTTATCCTCTTTCTTATGAGTTTATATTTTACTTTGTGTTAGTTAGGCATTCCATGCAATGCATCAAATTTTTTAGATGTTTCTTCAAGTATCTTGTGTAATAATTCTTAGATCTTGTTGTTGATTTTGAGAAAATAGCTCAAAATATAAGTAAATTTGTAAGAAGCTGGGAAAAAGGATTTAGTGTAAATAATATTGATATTATGCCATGTCACACTGACATTGGTATAAAAGGAGAGGACATGTAATTTTTCACATCTTTTTGACACATTAATACAATTACATTCTTTCTCTCCCACCTTGCTCACAGCTTCTATGACTTCTCCCTCTTTTCTGTCTTTCTCTCTCTAAATCTAGTATTTCTCTCTCCTCTTCACTCTTCTTTCTCTCTCTCCCTAGTGTTCTCTCTGACGAGTGGTATCAGAGCATTGGTCTTTGATCCATTCTTTTCTTCTATTTTCAGTCCTATTTTCCTCTATCAAAATCAATTTCAGACAAAAATTGTACAAGACAGTGACTAGTGGAGTGCTGATCATCTACAGTTAGTAAGAGACTACATTTGGAGATATCCAAGGTCAGACATAGAGGAGGATGGCTTAAATGGCAGGTCGTCATCAAACTTCATGCAAAAATGGAGGTAACTAGGGTAAAGGATAGTTAACCGGGCTTAGTTAGAGGTTAAACTACAGTTACTTTTCAAAAGAGAGCTTCTCTTCTCTCTCTTTCAAGCTTTTGGCTGAAGCTTCCATGGTGGCTGCCAAGAAATCCTCAAATATCTTTCTCTACTGATCATCTCTCATTGCTAAAGCATGGGGCAAAGGTTCCTTGTTGTCTGAGCTTCAGGAGGAGTACCATGGTCAAGTGATGATGCAGGTTATGGAGCAGATAACAGCCCAAAAAATGCACCGAAAAATGCGTTGAATTCCCTGCTCTTCTTCCCTGCTTGATTTGCTCTAGATCTTCCATCCATTGATCAAATGCTTTGAAGGACTTCATCAACACTTACCTACAGCAACTCTCAGCTGGAGGAGAACTCTGATCATCCATTCCTTTGCTCAAAACCCTAAAACACAGCAGGGCAACCATAGCCACAGATCTGGAAGCTTAAATTTCTTCAAATTTTGGACTTCCCCGACCTCCAAGGCTTCTCTAATGCTATGTACAAGTTGGATAGACTCCAAGATTGAAGACATTGAGGAAATTTTAGCCGGTGCATGACATTGGAGCTCAAATGGAAGGATTATTTTGGGGCTTTTCTTCAAGAGGCTTGAATATTTGATATTCAAGTGTTCAAGCAAGGCCGAGGCATTGGTTCTTCACAGATTTAATCATATTGGAGCTTGTATGGACTGATTCTATGGAGATTTCAAGCTTTATGATAGATTTATGATGGATTATGAAGAACTTTTACATCAATGGGATTGAAGCTAACATCCACCATATTCTTCAAGCTTAATTGAGGTATTTCTTTTACTAATCTCTAAAATCTCTCAATAATCCATTTACTATTGCTTTTTCACTTGCTGATGGGAGATTATTGATCAATTAATTAACTGAATTGATCAATAGATCAGAGATTAGTGTTAACTCTCATTGATTTCAACCTATTCCATTGAATTTCATCTTGATTCAATCATTACTTCATCATAGATATCATTTGATCAGCTTGAGGCATAACCTTGATTTGTTTTGGTTGAATTTTTTCTACCCAAGCTGAAATATTGTAAAAGGGTAAGTACTAGCAATCAGTGAGTCACTGAATTACATTGGTAAGACTCTTTCCTTATCCAAGCTTTCAAGATTCCATTCAATTGCATCTCATTAAAGGCTGAATGAATATTTCAGAAATGCATCTCATACTGATTGATTAGAATACTAGCCTTTGTCATGTTGATATACCCACCGAGGAAAAAGGTGGATGTCGGGGGAGATAGTAGGACAAAAGAGAGGTGACCCTCCCTCACTATCAAAGATCCCGAAGGGGTGCAACCAACCGACCCGAGGGGGAACTTTGCCCACCTCTCAGTGATTCGGAGCCCGTGTAGGGAGCCTGTCATGCCGTTTTATCCCTCACATAGGTACAACGAGTGGAGAATTGAAGATTGAAGACTTTCAAAAGACTCAAGTACCTACAGGTCCAAACAGGGTAAAACATGGAATTTACAGGGCACTTATAGGGTATTTACAGGTAGTTACAAGTATACCCTTCATTACTAAAGTACAAGTGCATATACTACAGGGTACCCACAGGTCCTATACACCCTTCTATAGGGTTTGGTAACCATTTGGGGTTACTATCTTGCACTACAGGGTCAAAATAGGACACTTACATGTCTAAACAGGGTGCAGGACTGAACAATTCAGACTCAAAAATCCAGCTACATAATTTTCTGTCCTAAATTTGTTGTAGCATACTATAGCTCATCTCGAAGAGAGCATTATTAGCTTTGATTTGAACTAAAAAGTTCTAAAATCAGAGTTTCCTAGCAAAAGTTATAGCCGTTTTTCTGATAGGGGGTACTGCATGACTGCACTATTATGGTAGGACATAAAGGTAAAAATAAGGTCTAGGAAGTTTATGCTCAGCAAATCAGGGATTCCATGTTGGAAAATACATCTCAAGAGAGCCCTGAAGAGCTTCAACAAGAGGGAGAAGTCAGTATACTTAATAATACTTTGTACATCCATGAACAAAGACATACGGAACGACATGAGGCATCTTGTTAAGAATGGAAAAAATGGTTTTATCTACTGATCAAACGAAGTCTTCCATTGATAAGTTGGTGGATTCAACGACTCAAACAAAGGCTTCTATTGATAAGTTAGTGGAATCTAATGCTCAACTTATGGCACAATTCTCTCAATTGATGCAAATGCAAATGGGACTAAGAGAAGCTAATGAGAAAGCTTGTTCAAACAATGGCCCTTCAGTCCCACTTCGGCCATCTAACCAAAATGGTCATGGATATGGGATTATTGGAAGAAGAGGCATTCTAAATAGCCAGTATGAAGTAAGAGAGGCTTCACAAAGGCATGATGACTATTTGGGCAGTTTGAATGGAGCCAATTCTCAAGCTTTTGGACTGAATACTCAAATTTCTAAGGGTGCTTTACCAACAGGAAGATTACATAGTAATTCTCAGCCACCTGTTGGAAGATTTCCGTCTCAATTTGGAGGTTCCATACATGGTAATCATGATCAGCCTATTTTGGGACAGCAACCCTTTCATGAAAGAGAGCTAAAGGACAAAATTGTTCTAGCCAAATTTAATGGTCAATCATCTTCACCATCTGATTTAGAGGAGTGGATCTCTAGGATGGAGTCCTACTTTGACATATTCCCTAAAACTGATAACATGAAGATTTATTTTGCTTCCTTGCGTTTGGAGGGATTTGCCCATACCTGGTGGAGGTATATTAAAAAAGAAAACATATTTATAGAGAATTGGGAAGCTTTTAAGGCACTTATGGCTGAAGTATTTGTTTCTCCTCTTGAGAAAGAGAAATTAGCACGGAGATGGTATGGTTTGGAACAAAGGGGCCTAAGTGTAAGAGAGTACACTAACCAATTCCTCAACCTGACCATGTATGTGGAAAGCATCAGTGATGAGGCTAAGCTTCATAAGTTTATGTATGGTTTGGAGCCATCTTTATCAGCTGATCTTATGGCACAAAATCCTACTTCCCTCTTTAAGGCTATTGAGCTTGCGGAGCACTACGAAAGAAAATATAGAAGAGAATCTTCATTTCAGTCTGGTTTTGGACAGCCAAGGACTGTTTTAAAGTAGAGGCAAGTTGGTAACACTTATGGCAGTAATCATGTGCCAAATGGGAGCTTACGGGTACCAACTTATCCTCCATTTAATGCTTCTAGACCTCATAGTAATTTCAGGACAGCAAATAGTCCAAGAGTTGATTTCAAACAGAGGGACAGCAAGCCTAAATCCATTTTAGCCCAATACAAATCCTAAATCTATTCCTATGGATCTTTATAAAGAAAGAAAGGAGAAAGGCTTATGTTTCAAGTGTGGGGAAAAGTATACACCTGATCATGCCTCAAAGTGTGTATACAAAAATGTCAAATCCATTCTTGAGTATGTTAGTTTTTGAGGATTTTGAAGATGATATAGATGAAGCTAATACAATGGCACTTAATGCTGAAAATAAAGATCCTGAGGAGGAAGTTGGGCAGGAGTATTTTTATGATCCAGCCGACTCTTTTCCTTTTGATCCAGGTGGAAGTGTTCCGTTTGATCCAGGTGGTACTTGTGATGAGCCGCTTGCTGCCACTGATTGTTCTATTTCTATGGATACTTGGACAGGATCTAAGAGCCCTAATACACTCCGTATGAAGGAAAGCATATGTGGAAAGCCAGTGTTTATTCTGATAAACAGTGGCAGTACTCATAGTTTTGTGAATAAGTCTATCATGGACAAACTAAATTGTGTTCCCACAGATTTACAGCAGTCCATTAGAGTTCAAGTAGCTAATGGTGAAGAGGAAATTAGTACACAGATATGCCCACAGGTTTCTTTACAGTTGACTGAAAATTGTAAAGCCAAGGTAAACCTGATCACTCTGGAAATGGGACCTATAGATATTGTACTTGGTTGTGATTGGTTAAGGACACTAGGTAGGATCACTATGGATTTCTCACAGTTGTATATGGAGTTTATCTTCAATGGACAGCTTATCCATTTACAGGGAATTCCTAGTAGATCAAATTTTCAGCTTATTACCATTCAACAACTTAAAAGAGAGTACAAGAAGTGTTCACAAATATTTGTTATGCATTTGAATAAAGAAACACAGGATCAGCCCAATAATTCAGCAAACCATCCAGCCTTGATAGCTCTTCTTGAGGAGTATAGAGATCTGTTTGAGGTACCTACTTCATTGCCTCCTAAGAGAGCAGTAGATCACCCCATTGACTTGGAGCCCAACTCAAAGATAATCAATAAGCCACCTTATAGATTATCAAAGTATGAACGAGAGGAAGTAGCCAAGTAAATCAAGGAACTTCTCGAAATGGGATTCATTGAACCAAGTTTTTCACCTTATGCATCCCCAGTCCTGTTAGTCAAAAAGAAAGATGGATCTTTCAAAATGTGCATTGACTATAGGGATCTTAATAAGATCACAGTGAAGAACAGATATCCTATACCTAGGATTGATTATTTGCTTGATGAGCTTAAGGGGGCTTGATTTTTTATGAAGATTGACTTGAGGTCAGGATACCATTAGATTCGCATGCGAGAAGGTGATGAAATCAAGACTATTTTCAGGACTGACCGTGGGCTCTATCATTTCTTAGTGATGCCATTTGGGCTTACAAATGCTCCAGCTACCTTCCAAAGTAACAAATGCTCCAACTACCTTCCAAAGCCTAATGAATAAGATTTTACAACCTTTCCTCTTTCAGTTTGCCTTGGTGTTCTTTGACGACATTTTGATCTATAGTAAGACTTTATAGGATCACTTAGCACATATGAGGAGGGTTTTTGATGTATTGAGACATCATAGGCTTTTTGCTAAGGAGAAGAAGTATTCTTTCATGCAGATTGAAGTGGAGTACTTGGGACATATTGTTAGTGAAGAAGGAATACAGGTTGATCCCAAGAAGGTGCAATGTATAAAAGATTGGCCAATGCCTACTACTACTACTCTCTTAGAGGATTCCTTGGTTTATCTTCATTCTATCGCTGATTTATTAAGCATTATGCGGCAATTGCAGCTCCTTTGACTGATAGGTTGAAGAATGAGGCTTTCTTTTGGGATGCTCTTGTAGATAGCAGCTTCAACCAGTTAAAGGAACTCCTTACCTCTGCTCCTATTTTAGTATGCCCGGACTTCTCCAAAGAATTTACTATACAGTGTGATGCTAGTGGCCGTGGCATTGGGGCTGTTTTGCTTCAGGGGCATGGAGTAATTGCATTTGAGAGCCATAAGCTTATAGATAAAGAAATGGCCATGAATGTTTATGACCAGGAGATGTTGGCTATCTTGCATGCAAACAAGAAGTGGCACCATTACTTATATGGCAGTTGATTCAGAGTACATAGTGATCACAGGGTACTTAAGTATTTCTTTACTCAGTCTTATCTTGCTCCAAAGCAAGTGCTGATTCTCTTTCTCGTATGTGGGCCTGCAAAGTTTCAGCTATGACAGAATTGCACAATGACTAGATTGAAGAATTACAGGAGGCTTATCTTCTAGATGAGGAATTCAACCAAAATTTTTAGAAATTACAGCAAGGTCTTATGGAAGAAAACTCGCATTACCAGCTTAAAATTGGTCTTATTTGGTTGAAAGGCAAGATTGTTATTCCATCTACTTCTTCTTTTAAGTGAAAAATTATGGAGGAGCTACATTCTTCGCCTCTAGCTGGACATTTAGGAGTTTTCAAGACCTATGACTGGATTAGTAAAAGCTTTAAGCAACCTTACGTCTTGAATTGAATTGAGGATGGGTATGATGCTTTGATGACATTGGTGGCTGATAATGAGTACTCTTCAATGTTGATGGCTCTCCTTTCTCAAAGGTTGACATTATAGGATGATCAATCCCCTTTCCTTTCATATTGGAGGGCTGTACTGGAGCATTTTCAATATGAGAAGTGGATACATTTGGTGGGAAAGATGTGGTTTGAGTCTTCAAGTCTTTGATAGCTGCTATTACATTTTCAAATCCACTCTTCATAAACTTGACCAGTTTTGCTGAAGTCCTTCATCCACTTTGTTGGATGTATTCTCAACCTTTTCCAAGGATTTGGATAGTTTCTCATAATGATCATGCATCCCAATGTTCAGCATACACATTTCTCTTGAAAGCATAGAGTCTTCAAAAGGTTCATGAGACAAGGGATTTCTATCATTACCCACTCGTGTACTATATGCATTACCAATGCTTACAACATCATCTTGTTGGTCATGATTGAGGGCTTCATTTGTGTTTTTTTTATCATTGATATACTCTGATGTCTTTTTGAATGGTCTCCATGACTTGACCTTTTCTTTTGTTTTTGGCCATTATGGATAGGTGCTGTCAAATATAACTATGGAGAAGAAAACTATCAATAACTTGCTTAGTATTGTACCAATTCCAATGGTTTCTTGATCCAAAGGAATCTTATATAGTAGGGATACTTTAGCTTTAGCAAGGTATCAGCTTACAATAGGGTATATG
Organism: Lygodium microphyllum; assembly: GCF_053477565.2. Classification (NCBI taxonomy): domain Eukaryota; kingdom Viridiplantae; phylum Streptophyta; class Polypodiopsida; order Schizaeales; family Lygodiaceae; genus Lygodium; species Lygodium microphyllum. The sequence continues at coordinate 161,061,104 of NC_141136.1, read as the reverse complement.
GGTGAAATAAACTCAAATAGTACACCCCTGTCAGCTTGTCTAGGTGCAGTCCCATTAGACCCCCTATCAGAAAAATTGCTATAACTTTTACTCCTGGAGTCTGACTATTGAAATTTTTGATTCAAATAAAAGTTTGGTATTCTCTCTTGAAATCAAGCTATTAAGATCCCAAATCAGATCATATAGAAATTCCTGTAATAGAAACCGTGAACCTATCCTGTGAATTCCTGCAACCTATAAACACCCTGTGGAAACCTTGTTTCACCCTGAAATGGGTCTTGTAGTACTTATAGACCCCCAAAACAAATAATAGATCAATGATGGGCTGTAGGGCACCTGTAGGTATCCAGGGAACATCTGCAATTGATAGAGTTCTGTTGGAAAGACATGTATATATGTTCAAGGATGTCACAAACTACCCTGTTTGGTACCACTAGTCTTCAAATCTTCATCCACTCTTTCCCAAGTGGTCTTCTGTGGTCCACTACTTGTGGTGAGGGATTAAACAGTAGGACGGGCACCTAAATGGGCTCTTAAATTCTTGAAGGTGTGCAAAGTTCATTCCTGGCCAAGTTATGCACCCCTACAAAGTCTTAAATAGTAAGGGAGGGTCATCTCGCTATTGTCTTGCTATCTCATCCAGCTTCGACCTTTTTCCTCGATTGATATACATGGAAAAGCTAGTTTTCTAACAATCAATGCGTGATATCAATAGCTTAATCAAAATTTTGCCATTTCATGATATGCAAGAATGGAAATGGAATAGGGCTGGAATTGAAATGGGGATAGGTAAGGAATACTTACTGTAGTGACTTACTACTTTACAATTTTATTCCACTTACCACTTGATTCTACTCTTAGTTAAATTGCATTCAATCCATCAAGCAATTGAGGTTAGGATTAGGTATAAATTTTCCAACAAATGGAGGAGATTATTAACAATTGGCTTCTGAATTTTTATTGAGAATGAAGAAAAGAATTCATCATAATATAATTCAGCCCTAAGTTGGGTCTAAATGTAATCAAATGGTAATTCTTAAATGGGATTACTCTTAATTCTCCCTTTTCAACAATTGGATGGCTTAAGCGATTGGATATTAAAGGGATTAAGAGTGAAATTTAGAGATACCTCTTTCATTGTTGAAGTAGATGATTATGAAAGCTCCAATTACTGTTTGATACTTGAAATTCTTGATGTCTTGCTTGATGTACCCAAAAATATCCTCAAATTGCAATCCCCATGATGAATATGTAGCTCATAGACTCCAATTTTCCTTTAAGAAAGCTATAATATTCAAAAGCTTTGTAGAAGTAATCATTGTAGCCTAAATGTGGCTGGAAATTTGAAAGGGAATCAATGATAAGCATTCTTATTTGCGTGACTTGCATGGGAAGAGGAAAGATTATGTTTTTATAGCATAGCATAACTTGCATGCATAAGCAACTTGCATGCATAAGTAGATGTATGAAAGAAAAAAGGGTTATATTTCATTTGATGAAAAGCATATAATATGCATGAAATGATAGTTACATCCAATATGAAAGATAGGTTAAGTTAAGTTAAAAAGGTTGCTTAGTATTGCGCTTGCAGAGTTAATCCAGTATTCTCATATTTAGATCGTTCTATGTTGCGAGTAAGAGAGGGTACTAGGCCTTATGACATGAATACTAGTAATATTGACAAACAAAGGGATGTAATTCCTCAAGATAGGCACTGCCACCTATCTCGTGCAACTAGTCTGCAAGGTCAGATGCTATTGCAACTAAATCATACGATGCTACTACTACATCTTAGCCCAAGGGAGACAAGATCTAATTACAAGCTAGATTCGTTAAGAAGTCGAGTAGTCGCCCTACTACAACTCTCTCTCTTAGGGACTGATTTGTCAAACTTAGAGAAATTGTGAATTGCCAAGAAGCAAATTGACCAACCAAGGACGACGAGGTTGTCCAAGATCTATTTGATTATAGTACAAGGAGACCTAAGATAATGAAAATTGGGGTCTGTAGGGTATAATCCCTAATCTAAAGGAAAAGGGAAAAGAAGCAACCTGGCTTGCCAAGCCCTTGGAATCTCGCCAAGTCATGAACGATCCAGGAGCGAATGCTGGGAGTATTCTGGAAGAAGAAATCACACCTTAGCAGTTGGTCGTACGAACAACCACAAAAATGAACGTGATTGTACACTTAGGTACATTGTTTGAACTTCTTTGCTCAAGGAACTAATTCAAGGCCACACACTTAATACTTCAGGTTAGTAGCCTAGAGGGAGAGGCGCGTTTAGTTACCTCTGACTGCCTAGCCCTATCCAAGGGGGTTGTTAGCCGCGTTGGGTACATGGACCGAACCTGCCATGAGAGGTCTCTCCATGGGTGCTGCTTGGAGCGGGAGGACACTTGGGTGGTAGGGGAGGCTTTGGCTGTAAATTCCTTGCCTCCGGATCCCGCACAAGAGGCCGACGTGACTTGAGATGGGATCTCAAGGCCCGTGTACTAGTCTACGGGCGAAACTTGGAGCAGCAATCCTGTTGATTGCTAGGACAGCCTTTGGGCATGATACTTGATGTATTTCAAGACTATGATAAATAAAGGTCAAATATTTGGAAAAGAAACTTACTTGACATTGTTTTTTTTTAATGTCAGTGCCTAAGTTACGTGAAGGAACATGTGTTCAAATTGATTAATTAAGAAAGCTACCTTTGCATGTCAACATAATGTGGTAGGTAATTAGATAACTAAGCAATCCGAGGAAAGTGCAGTGGACGCGACTTGGGTCGGTCCTATGGAAGGGTGGTCCCGGTTAGCTGGGAACTTTTCTCAAAAGACATGATAATGAAACTGTGAAGACCTAGAGTCAGTAGAGTTAGAATCCCGATTTATACTGTTTTAGGGGAGCGGAATGAGACTATGCCTTATGGGCAAAGAACTCAAGCTTTCGCATCCCTCTTGTTTCCCATTCTCCATGAACCAAGTGCAGCATAAATCTTCTTCGACTCTGTTGTTCCTATGCAAAGTGGTTCATATGGAGCTCGACGCTAGCAACCTCCTAGAGACTTGGCTGATAAGAAAAAAACCTTGACTTCAGGTCAGTCCTAAGTGGGAACAGCTGGATACTTCAGCTTTGGGGAAGACTTGGGAAGACCTAGATTGCAAAACCTGTGACATTCCTTGCGAGTGCCAGGTGGCGCTTCCTAGACTCTCTTCTCGATGGGCTGCTAAGATGTGTCCCACAGGTGAACAAGTGGACATGTTACATTGTGGTCTTAATCAGCGATGGGGTAGTATTTTCCATATGGCTACTCACAATTAGAGGTTTGTCAATACAATGCCAAGAGTCGGATGGGGTAAACTAGGGCATGGCAAGGCATGGGAGGAGCACAACCTATCAACTAGCAAGGCGCATGAGGAGCACATCCTACAATCTATAGAAGTGGCATCAACACTTGCTTACACTCAATAAGATTATACATCTCCCAATATGGGGTATGGAGAAAGAGGAAGAAATTGAGGAGGCATAGGAGGAAATTACTACCCCTCATATAAACAATGTCTATTTTGCATATAGTAAGGACAATAGAGATCAGAGTGGTTGGAAGCGTAACAATATGATGCTTAGTAGTGGCAAAGTCAAGATTTGAATCCCTTGCGATTTGTTAATATGGTGAAAATCAAAGAGCTATTTGAGCCAAAAGTAAAATGTGGTTATCCAATCAAGAAAAGCCTCAAAAGAACTGTAGAGAAGTTTACAAGAATTTCTGGGAAACTGAGAGGAAGAGAGTAGTAAGGAAGAGGACTTTGAGTATGAAGGATGCCACAAACCCATAAAGTACAAGAGGAAGAACAAGGGTTGCAACCCTCAGAGGGCTCTCACAAACTTGCAGCCAAAATCCTCCAGTGTACCAAGTGCAACAATTTGGGTCATCTAGCAACCAATTGTGGTCTTAATCAGCGATGGTATAGTATTTGCCATATGGCTACTCACAGTATGGAGATTTGTCAATACAATGCCAAGAGTCAGATGGGGTAGACCAGGGCATGGCAAGGCGTGGGAGGAGCACAACCTATCAATTAGCAAGGCACATGAGGAGCACAACCTACAATCTACAAAAGTGGCACCAACACTTGCTTACACTTAATAGGATAATATGGATATGGAGTATGGAGAAAGAGGAAGAAATCGAGGAGGTAGAGGAGGAAGTTACTACCCCTCATACAAACAATGTCTATTTCGCATATAGTAAGGACACTAGAGATCAGAGTGTTTGGAAGCGTAGAAATATGATGCTTAGTAGTGGCAAAGTCAAGATTTGAATCCCTTGCCATTTGTCAATATGGTGAAAATCAAAGAGCTATTTGAGCCAAAAGTAAATGTGGTTACCCAATCAAGCAAAGGCTCAAAAGAATTATAGAGAAGCCTACAATAATTTCGTGGGTAACTAAGAGAAAGTTTGTAGACAATAAAGGAATTTGTAGAGCAACAATGAGGAATCTGCAACCAATTCTTGTACCAAATTCAACAATTGCAAGAGTAGAAGGGACCGCAGCAACATCAACAATGATGTAAAATCTATAGCCAACTTATGGTCCAAAGTCAACACTCATGAGTGAAAGAGACTACATGAACATCAAGGGCAATGTAGAATTTGCAATCAACTCTAGTCAACTATGGTCTAGAGGCAATAATCATGAGTGAAAAAGCAAACTAGATAGCACCAAAAGAAAATCCAATCTTCTTCACAAGCAAGTTCAACTAAGAAACACAGATTGCATGGGGACTAGTCTTTATTACTAACTGTTTGGGGGATTTGCTAAATTTGGTCCTAGCATTTAAGGACCACTTGTTGTAAATGATTCAATTGGATCGGCCTGTACTACTATAACCAAAAGGGGAAGCCTTGACTCCAACTGTGCTAGAGGAGGAAGTCGGCAAGTCGCAACAAGAGCTGATTCCACAAGGACCATTTTCAAAACCCTCGTATTTCAATGATATCTCTTTGGTCCAAAGGCTGGAGTAATTAACAATGTTTTACTCAATAGTGGCTCTAAAGTCAATATCATCATAGTGGTGACTTGCTAGCATTATGGATTGATGAATTGGGAACCAACTCTCTTTTTGGTCCACATGGCAAACCAACAAAAAGTGCATCCTCTTGGGATTATTCACTTAGTCTTAATGGAAGTACCTACTGTTCCATTCATGATTTCTTTGGTAGTGCTAAACATGGTGCATACATGTGAGGATTACCACCCCTTTCTTGCATGGCCCTAGTTGCAACAAGTCTAGGTTAGTCATAACTAGGATTGTGACCAACTTATAATCCATCGAGGTCACAAAAAAATCCAAATATTTTTAAATAGAAATTTGCATCCATTAATAGCTTGTAGACTAGTGGTAGAGCTGAGATAGTCAACATTATGGATGGCTTGGATGCTGATGAGGAAGGTGCTTTCCTAGTAACCAATGTGCATTCGGAATCCTTTTGTCTTGTGGATGTAATGCAAATTAGTCAACAATACTTGGATCCACACTCTCCACTTATCTTGCATATGAGTCAACACTAGCATAAAATCAGATTTCCCAAGGTATGAAAATCCTAATTCTCAAGCTAAGGCTATAGCTGAATCAAATGTAGTAGGCGTATCCATATAAGAAAGAGAGTTTAAAGCACAAATGCAAATGTGACTAGGGTCAGAAAGGATGCACTTTTTATTGTATATCTTGGTCTAGAAGAAATTAAGCCAGTAAAGATCAGTGCTCACTTGTAGCATGAGTTTTGAGAGTAGCTCATTGCTCTCTGGGTAGAATTTAAGGATGTCTTGCATGGGATTATGCAAAAATGAAAGGATTGGATCCTAGGTTTTATCAGCACAAAATTCCACTCAAATTAGATGTTGTTCTAGTTTGCATGCAAAGGTATCACATGAATTTGCACATGGTCAAATTGGTGAAGGAAGAGTTGGATCAATTCATCCAAGTTGGATTCATTGCTCCAATGGATCAGGTAGAATGGATCTCACTAATTGTCATTGTCTCAAAATGAAAACAAGAAATTAAGGATCTATGTGGATTACAGAAAGTTGAATGCTACAACTATACTAGACCCATTTCCCATTCCATAACAACATTCTAGATGAGGTCATTGCCCACAAAGTGTATTTCTTTTTGAACCACTTTAGTGGATACAATCAAGTGCATCTTTCTTCAAAAGATCAACAACATGGGGCATCTTTGTCTATATTGGGATGTGGTTTGCCTTGAAGAATGCTCCGGCCCCTTTCCAATGTGATATGTAAGAAATCTTTGGGCCCTACTTAGCTATATATTTCTGGACGAATTTAGTGTATTCGACACAATACTCGTCCACTTTCATCACCTTTGGCTCTATTTGATCAAAGGTCAAGAAGTAATTCTCAGTCTTAACCCCATGAAGTGTGTTTTTGTTGTAAAACAAGGTGTTTTGTTAGGTCATGTCATTTCAATAGATGTCATTGCGGTGGATGTCCACAATGTGGCTGCCATTATGCAAGCCATGATTTTGGATTCCCAATCTATTGTGTTGCAATTTTTTCTGAGGCAAGTTTGTTGGCATGGACATTATCTATGCCTCCTAGCCCATGTAGCTATTCCTTTGAGGCAAGTTTGTTGTCATGGATATCATCAATGCCTCCTAGCCCATGTAGCTATTCCTTTGAATCAATTAGTCCACATTCCTAAATCAGCTTTCACCTGGAATGGGTGTTAGATTCAGCCTTCCAATGTCTCTGACTATTACTTTCAAAGGCCCAATTGTAGTCCCTCTGGATTGGACTAAACCATTCCATGTATTTGTGGATGCATCAAATAGTGTAATTGGAAGTGTAATCATGCAATAGGATACTAATGGATGGTTTTGACTCATTTTTAATTCCAACAAATGGTTCTCCTCTATTGAGAAAAATCATTCTCTTTGAATGAGAATGCCTTGGAATGATCTATTTAACTAATAGTTTTTGACATTATTTGCTTGGTTATTTATTTGTTTTTCATATGGACCATTTTTCTCTAGTCTACTTGGTCAAATAGTAGAATGTCACAAAATGCTTGGCTAGATGAATATTATTACTCTTGGAGTTTGATTTTAAAGTAGTGCATAGATTGGGAGCTTGACATGTCGTTGCGAATTTTCTCTCTTGACTAGATTTTGGGGATGTGAACTTGATCCACCTAATACTTCTTAGACTTGTTTGACAAAATGATGGTATTCTTGGACTCATGACAAGTCTTGGACCACATTTTGATGGACCAAAACAAACCATTGGCTCTTTGAAGCCAACATTTTGAGTCTATTCTAGGCCAACTTTACCATTAGACCCTATTCAGAGTCCTCTAGTGTACAGTTTTTCCCATGGAGCAAGATAATGTGATCAAAGAAGCTCATCAAGGAATTGTAGGAGGGTACTTCGCATCTGATATTACTATTGGGAAAAATCAGCAAGCAAGATTATGGTGGCCTACCATTCATGGAGATGTCCACAAGTTTGTTAGGAAGTGTGATTCTTGCCAATGGCTCAGTCAACCCCTTTCCTAAGATTGGTTACCACTTCATCCGATCTTGCCATTGAAACCCTTTCAAAAGTGGGGACTAGATTTTTTTGATTCTATTACTGCACAAAGTGAGTAGAAGCTTGGGTACTCCCAAACAATTTAGCTCATGCAGTGGCTAAGTGCTTATTCAAGGATATATTCACCCATTGAGTAATCGAGATAGTCACTTTATCAATAAGGTCACTGACCATATCACTACCTTCTTCATGGTTGTTCATAAGAAAACCTCTCCATTCTACCTATAAGTGAACGGCCTTGTCGAATCAACCAATAAGACCCTATGCAAAAATCTTACCAAGCTAGTGGAGCAACATATGAATTATTGGGATACTAAGCTCCTAGTAGCATTATGGGCTTACCACACATCATTCAAGGTGGCAACATGTCTTACCCCTTACGAGCTTATGTTTGGTATCAATGCAATCGTGCCTCTAGAATTCATTGTTCATATTCTTCAAATTACTATGAAAGATTGCCTTTTTCCATAGGAATCTCTCCCATTCTTGATTGAGAGACTAATAGAGCTAGATGAAGATTTGGAGTTCTTATCTATTGTTTGAAGTCTAGTTCCAGTAGAAGCACCAAGAGGATCAGCTCTCCTAGAAATAGCTCTTCAAGCGAGGACAAGCTGTGTTGGTCTTCAAGACTTGGATGGTTGGTAAGCTTCCAAGCCAATTGAAGATGTGATGGAGCAACCCATTTTGGATTTTTCACAAAAGAACCCTAACTAATTCTTTTTATCTTACTAATTTATAGGGAGAACTCCTTCCGTACCTAGTTAACATATTTAAAATATGGTGCTACTATGTAAACGGATTGGTGTGCCCTTTTTTTATCACTTCAGAGTGCCCTCAAGACTCACAGTGGCTCCATTGACACACAATTCAAAATATTCACAATCAAATCCCGAAACTTTGATGATTGTTGGAGTCCGCATTAAAATTGATCCCAAATTGACCAGTTATGGTGACGTGGCCCCTCTTAAATACCTTTAATCATATTTAGCCTGGTTGCTATTAGTAGTGGTGGTATGATATATTGAGAAGTGTGTGACACTCATTATTCCCTATGTGGTCACAAGGATTGGTGTGACACATATGCATTGGCGACATTCAAACACCTCAACCTCCATGCATTAAGCCCCCTCAAAGCCAATAAGCTCATCATCCTTCTTTTCATTATGTTTTTCTATTCTTATCATCGGTACTTTGTGCTCTCAATGCTCTATGTCTATCTTACCTTCTTTGTCATTGCTAGTTTCTTGCCATTGATAGCCACACTCATCTCCATCCTTCACCTCAATAGGATTACCCCAATGCTCCTAGATTGCAAGGAGGCTATCAAGTCTTGCACCACCTATACCTTAGCACATTCCTTGTGTTGCCATGGGAGAGCATCTCAATCTACCCCAAGACTAAAACTATCCTTCAATAGCTGCACAATGGCCCACATGCCAAAGTGGGAGGACATACCTACAATCTCACCCCCCAATTCATGTAGGAGTAGCTACACCTCCCCATGGATGATGCAATAGAGGCCCCTCTCTACTCTCCACTTGTGACATGGAAGCCATCTTTGGCCTCACCACAAAGAATGAGTATCACCTTAATAACATATCAAGCAACCACAAGTTGAAATAGGAGGTACTCAAGTTCTTTTTAGAAGCTCTCTATTTGTAGATGAAGGCCTTTAGCATCTCTTGCAAGGCCCACCCTTTAGATATAAAGCCCTTGAGGGTCATGTGTGGCCAGCATTTCACCTTCCTCTTTTCCCTTGCACTACCACTGTGGATATTGCCTACTCTCTCCCCACCATTGATCCCGACAACCCTATCCCTTTTTCCCCACAAGCTACTACTTGGGCTCAACCAAATAAACTACCCAACATGGTTTAGGAGGCAACAAATACAACTTTTGTGGTGGATGTCCCAAAAAGGGCGTTAACAAGGACAAGTTTGTGGCCCTAAGAACCACCCAACCCACCCATTAGCCCACAACAAAACCCTCCATCTCTAACCAAAGTAAGCTTGACTTCAAGTCATGCTGTGCTCTACTCCTACAAGCCTCCCATGGCCAGAAGTATAGACAAAAGGAAACTTCACAAATAGTTAGTCAATCTATAGTGATTATTACTAGGACAACCATCCAAAATATCCCAAACCCCACTTGGAGCCCTAAGAGAAACACCAAGAAAACAAGGAAACTACTACAATAAAATCTTATCTTGTCATACCAACAAGCATGTTCTTCATACTTTAATCGACCACAAGAAAAAAAAGAACACCAAGAACCACAAATATTCATGCAACATCATATAGCAAATCTCCCATGGATTTATCACAACAAATCTTCAACATATCCTTCATATTCTTCATGAAAACCATCAAAGAACTACAATGATACAAAGAATGATCAACTTTGAATGGAATTCATCACATACTATTCATTTCTCATCATCTTCATAGTCTTGAAAGTCTTTCTCTCAATCTCTCATATGTAAATACAATGTTTCTCATAGAAAATTGGCTATCTCTCATATACTATCTCTCTCACATATGCTCTCCCTTAATAGTACATTGGAATAATCAAGAATAAGTCTTCATAATCCTCTTTTGGTCGTGGATACCCCTTCCAAGAGATATGCCTAATATGAAGAGTTACCATAGCCACTACAGTATCCCTTGGGAGCTCATTAGTATCACTGTCACTTTAGTCTTTAGTTCAAGTCTTCTTTAGCTATTTCTTCCACTTCTTTGAGCTATTTAGAGCTTGTATTATTCATCTTCCAAGATTTCAAAAAATTCTCTAAGTAGAATGCTTACAAAAGCAAATAGAGGCTTATAGGCCAGATATATAGAAGCTCTACAGAACACTACAAAAGGTCCACAGAAGGCATAAAAACCATATAGCTCAAACCAAAACCTTCAACACACTCTCAAACATTCCTTAAGAGACTCATTTACAATCTTAACTGCACAAATAGAAAGAAAACATATTTAAAAAAAGGCAAAACAAACCCTATCAGAACCAAATAAACACATTATAGAACCTATTAAAACATCATATCTAACCATCATGAGCTTCTAAAATCTATTCAACCTGTCCTAGCACATTCTAAAATACTTTCAAACTCAACAAAAACCAATCAATCCATTAGAACATCAATCATTCTGCTCACAAAAACAATAAAAATCAATCCAAAAAATGAGTCAATTCAACCCTCAACATATCCCCACACTTAATCAAGGAGCATCCTCGCAACCTTAAAATAAGGAAGAATACTAAGCCCAAAAACTAGCTTAACACTTCTATCTTGAATATCGGTTAATCAATATCCGTGAACTAACCTCAACCACACCAATCTCTAAGATAACCTAGATTTATGAAAAAGATTGATGAAAGAAAAATACCTTGAAGCATGAACCAATTCTTAGCTTACAACCAAACAATTTAGTAAAGGGTATAAGAGGTTTTTCCATTCCTTTGCAAGCCTTCAAAACTTTAGCCAAATCCATAAACCAATATCTTCAAATCTTTCAACTTTCTCGAACATGTCTCTAGAAAAACACAAATCAAATACACCCGCACACTAACACATAACAAAGAGATATTTGAATGACATCCCAATAAGGAAGAATAAAAAGAGATTCCATTAAAGCTCAAGTACCAATTATATCTAGAAAGAAACCATCAATGAAGATATTCTCTTTTAAAGGCTTGATGATTTCAGAACCTATCCACGGAAATGGATTCATCCATAAATATCTTGGGAGGATTTTGAAATAATTGCAAACAACACATCCTCTCCACAAGGACAAGATATCTGCTCGAAAGACAAAGAGCATGGAAATACAAGATATCCAATTGATAGGGATCAATATCCACATTGGTATTCATGCACAACTTTGTATTGGCTTATGATCATTATGAGCATGACGATGCATGTATGCTAGGTACTAAGGAAACAAATATGCTAGAAAAGTGAAAAGGAGTGTGGTAGATGATGGAGGACAAGGAGTAGGATAGAAAATATGATCCACAATGAATGAAAATGAGTAAAGATAGGAATTTGAGAGGTATCTTGCAGTTGAAAAGGAAGAGGAGAAATAACATGGGGAGTTGATTGAAGTATGGATAAATAAGAATCAAATCTATAAGCCATCTGTTGATACTAAGTAAGGGAAGGCATTGATGGACCTAAAATATATCGACGATTGTAAGCTTCAAAGAAGGAGGTATCAAAAGGGGATTGTTTAGAAACATGGGCTAAAAGTTTCTTCCTCAGTCATTAGTATTTTGTAAATGTGTAGGGGCTTTCAATTGTCGCTGATTCAATACAACAAACTCTATTATGGAATGCCAAGAAACTTCAGGGCATGCATTCACTTTGGAAGAATAAGCTTGAAAAATCTAATCCATCTACAACTCCAAATATTAGACATCAAGAACAACTTACAAAATAACATCCCCCACATACCAAGACATATCCTCATTATCTAGAATTAGAAGATTATCTCTAAGATACATATAGGACATCAACATGGTATTTGGTATACTTAAATCCACAAAAACTACTCAAGCAACCTCTATTATAGGAGATCTGAGGACCAAGCACCACGTTCTATCAATCTTTATGGATGAAGTTTGTTGACTCAAGCAACATCTTCTTCTTCAATCATTGAAAGAAATACTTCTATTACTCTTCTTTAATCTCTCCAATTCTTCATTCAATTGTTGTTGCATTTTCTATTGCTGAAGGAGAGGTTAAGTAGAGTACTCTTGCATTGAGCTTCAATCTCAACATTGATTGAATGAACTATAATACTCAAGTATTGAGGCATTAAATCTTGAATCCTAAGCATGTATTGATTGATGAATCAACAATTGAAATTGAGGGTATTATTACTATTTGCATTGTTTGATAGATCAATCCATAGCATTAGCCATATAATTTCCCTTCAATTTTGCTAATGGATTGCTTAGCCTTTAACTTTTGGGTATTTGCTGATTCAATCTATTGAGATTACCCAATAAATTTTGTAAAAGGTGAGTATAGTAAATCAATGAGTCACTAATTACTATATTACACCTTTCTCATTCTCATTTACATACATTTTATATTCCAATTCATGCATATCATGGAAATATCAAAATCTTAATTCAGCCATGCATATCATGCCTTGATTTTTTGAACACTAGCTCTGCCATGTATATTCCGATCGAGGAAAAAGGTTAAAGCTAGATGAGATAGCAAGATAATAGTGAGGTGACCCTCCCTTGATATTTATGACTCCATAGGGTGCACAACCTGGCCTGGACGAGATAACAAGATAATAGTGAGGTGACCCTCCCTTGCTATTTATGACTTTGTAGGGGTGCACAACCTGACTTGGAAGAAACTTTGCACACCTTCTAGAGTTTTAAAGCCCGTGTAGATGACCATCCACCATTTTATCCCTCACCATAGGTGGTGGACCATGGAATACTACTTGAGAAAGAGTGGATAAAGACTTGAAGACTTTTGGTAATAAACATGGCAAAACACAGTAGTTGATGATAGTTTTGAACAAAGATACAAATCTAGAAGTACTTTGAAGGTGATTATAGGTTGCTGATAGAGCCTACGAGGTGTACTTTAGTGCCCATAAGGGATTCTTAATGATCTATGACCAAATGGGTTGAAACAGAGTTGAAACAATGAGTTTATAGATTGTTACAGATTCCTGTCTCATCCTGGACAATCATAAATAATTAATTAAAGAAGTGGGATATTTTATTCTAAAAATTTGGTTCTTATGCTCATTGCATAGAGAACAAAGCTAGCTTTGACTCTAGCTATAGAGCACCTCATTTGGACCCATGCTTCAAAAGTTTTAGTCATTTTAGTGATAGGTGGTCACTATAGACAGCACCTGGATAGGTTGACAGGGTGCACTATTTTGATCTGAAGCAACCATAAATATCTTTCAAACCTATAACCTTAGTAAATCTGGTATATCTATGTGTTATTAGCTCCATCTAGAGCTATCAAGAACTTAGATTGGAGGACTATAGCTCTAGTTATTAACTATTCTTTGACAAGCAGTCTTGAGTTACTACAATTTTCATTACGGCAAGGAATAAGAAGGAGCAGGTATTGGAGCACATTAATGAGGGATTAGAAGATTACAATGCTGAAGCAAATCCTACCATAAAGGCCACAAATTAGGGACATGAATTTATGGGCAATAGTACAACTAATGAAGAGATCCAATGGCCAAGGGTTCCTCATGACAATGATCCTAGAATTGAAGTAAATGTTACTTATGACTTTAATGATTTCTAGTAGCTATCAAATCAAATTGGTTTATGAATGAAGGTCTAATCCAATTTACCCATTCAATGGATGACAAGTTTGGCAAGATGATTACACATATGGAGCAACAAAACCATAGGTTGGATGCCAAATTTGAACAATTGGTTACAATATTGAACAACTTGGGTAACAAATTGCAAAGAAATCCACCTTTCCATACTGAAGATGTACCTATTACTCATGGCAATGTGAGGTTCACGGTAGCCCACCAACATATACCATCCACTTTTGAACATGGAGGACCTTCTAAGGTGAATGAAACAATTTAGCCTCATACCAACTCTTGGAATAGAAACAGACCAAACTTCACTAATTCAAGAGATAAGGGACAATGTGATTATTCCCTACATAATAATAGAAATGATTTTTTACATGGATGTTATCCCTTCTATAAAGAGTTCAGCTCTCAATATACTCAAGTTCATAATGTAAGAGATGATTAAGGGCAGTATGCACATGATAAAGCAAGGAATGGAGATAGTTTTTGGCATACTAAAGATCATGATGATAGGTGGCACATGGGATATCCACTCATAACCAACAATCACATGGGAACTCATTGTTTGGTCTCTAATCGAAAAGATTGATAGGTGGCACAATTGTGGTAAATGATCAGCTGAAATTGTGGTAGCCAAGCCTACAAATGTACGTGCAACCATTTAATATGCTAAAAGATATAGCGAGAAAGATAGAAAAGATTCATTTCAGCCCAAAACAAGAATGAATTATCAATCAAATCAGCCTATGAGATTTGGATAGTAGTTCAACCAACAAAGAGAGGGATTTAGATTTGAAAATAAGTTTGAAAATAAATTCAGAAAGGTTTCAACTTACCCTACAGCATATGCTTCAAAATAGGGCAATAATTTCATATATATTACTCATCCAAAGGAGAATTCAAGAAGACTAAAGGTACAATTAAGCAATATCCCAATAACAACAATAACAAGGCATTGTCCAATGGCAAATCCAAGGGTCTATGCTATAAATGTGGGGAGAAATGGTCTCCTAAGCACAAGCAAAAGTGCAAAGGATATATGGAAAAGTCTAATATGCTAAATATTGAAGACTATGATGAGGAAGAGACACAAGAAGGAAATCTTTTGCAAGTAGAGGTAGTTCCTACCTGTGATGAGATGCATGAGCATGATGATCAGGACACACAGGAGGAATTAGAGTCGGTTAATAGTTTCCCTTATGATCCAAGTGGTCCATTTGATCCCGGTGGATCAAAGATTGATGATCTTTCTATGGTTTCTTGTCAGCCCATGTTATGTTCCATATCTCAGGATGCATGGATGGGTTGTAAAGGTGAAAATACACTTCGGCTCAAGGGTACTATAAATTCAAAGGTTGCTCATATTCTCATTGATATGAGCATCACACATAGTTTTGTCAATGCCAAATCATTGTACGAGCTGAAGTTACTACCTTAAGAAATAGTTGCCTCACTGAAGGTACAAGTGGCTAATGGTGCTCAAGAGTTGAGCAAATAGATATGCCGGCAGACTCCTATTGAATTATCATAGTTTTGCATTATTATGACAAACTTGATTGTCCTAGATATGGGTCCTATTGACACCATCATTGGCTGTGATTGGCTTAAACATCTTGGAAAATTTTCTTTGGATCTAAATCAGATGTTCATGGAGTTTACTTGGAATGCACAACAAGTAAAACTTAATGGCATAGAGAGAAAGCAAGTGGAAATAATTAGCAAGAAGAAGATGAAGAAGGAAATTAATGTTGTCTTACATTTTCACACTTCCTCTATCAAAGGTAGATGAAAATCAACAATCTACTTCACCTAAGGAGTAGTAAGATATGGGTCTATGTAAACTTGTGGAAGAGTTTACGGACATATTTCAGCCACCTACATCATTGCATCCTTAGTGAGAAGTGGATTATCCTATTGACTTAATGTCCAACACTAAACCCATTAACAAACCTCCTTACAGGTTATCTAAGTATGAGAGAGAAGAAGTAGAGAAATAGGTTAAAGACTTGCTAGAAATGGGCTTTATTTAGCCTAGTCGGTCACCTTTTGCTTCTCCTATACTACTTGTCAAGAAGAAAGATGTTTCATTTAGGATGTGCATTGACTATAGAGACTTAAACAAGAGCACCATAAAAAACATGTATCCAATCCCCCGTATTGATGTTTTATTGGATGAACTCAAGGATACAAGAGTTTTCACTAAGATTGACTTAAGCTTAGGGTATCACCAAATCAGGATGAAAGCAGGGGATGAGTACAAGACAACTTTTAGGACACAAAGAGGCCTCTACCACTTCCTAGTTATGCCATTTGGACTTTCAAATGCACCTGCAACTTTCTAGGCTCTTAGGAACAAAATTTTACAGCCATTCTTGTACAGATCAGTCTTGGTATTCTTTAATGATATTCTCATCTATAGCAAGAATAGAGAGGAACATTTGAAGCATGTCAAAGAAGTCCTTCTTACCTTGAGAAGACACAAGTTTTTTGCAAAGGAAAGCAAGTATACTTTTATGGCTGATGAGGTAGAATACTTGGGTCATACAGTTGGTGAGAAGGGGATTATGGTTGATCCAAAGCAATCTATCAAGGATTGGCCCATACCACATAATTCTACCTTATTGCGAGGATTTCTCGGACTATCTTTTTTCTATAGGAGATTCATATGCCCATGTAGCAACTCCTCTCACTGGCATATTGAAAAAAAGAGCTTTGTTTTGGGATGCTACAACCATTAAGAGTTTCATTGAGCTAAAAAGTCTTCTCATCTCAGCATCTACTTAGTGTGCCCAAACTTTTCCAAGAAGTTTACTATATTTGTTTTTGCTAGTGGTAGAGATATTGGGGCTGTTTTATACCAAGACCATGGTGTTACTGCTTATGAAAGCAGGAAGGTGGACTGATAAAGAAAGAGAAATCCACATCATCTATGAGCAAGAAATGTTAGCTATTCTTCATGCAATCAAGAAGTGGCACCACTACATTTATAGCAGCCATTTTAAGGTGAAGAGCGACCATCGTGTGCTAAAGGATTTTCTCTCTTAGCCAAATCTTTCTCCCAAACAAAGATGATGGTTAGCTACATTTTAGGGATATAATTTTGAGATTTTTTATATGGTAGCCAAGGATAATGTAGTAGCAGATGCCTTATCCAGGATGTGGGCATGTTTAGTTTTTAGCATATCTACCATATATACGGATTGGATCCATAACATTCAAGAAGAATATCTTTTAGATGAGCACACTGCCAATATTATGAAGAAATTACAGCAAGATAATGGATCTAAATTTCCCAATTTCAAATGGCAAAATGGGTTTCTTTGGTTTAAAGGGAGAGTATACTTGACCCCTCAGTCATCATTTAGGTCTAAAATTTTACAGGAGATGCATTCTTCTGTTGGGGTAAAGACTCCTCCGCCGTGTCGCCCCGTGTATTACTACACTGACAATATCCGCCACTACACACTGCAGGTGGTGGCCGCCCCTCACGTCACTTTATTGTTTACATTCATTTTAGTGACTAGTAAATAAAAGAAAAGCCCGGTCATACATTGTGACTGTTAGAGTTCCCATTTCTTGTCTCTCTCTTTCTTGCTCTTGCTCTCTCGCCATAGCTCGCATGCAAGCGTCAATCCTTCTCACCTTTCAACTGATATCAGAGCTTGGCTTCCTCTTGCTCGAGCTGGACTCGGTGCTTCTCTACCTTCGCATCGACTCCCTTCACGCATTGGGTCTCCATCCGAGCAGCCACAGCCGATCTCCCGAGCTTCTGACAACCCCGGCTTCCCGAGCTCCCTCCCAGCATTGTTGGGCTTCTTCAGGGCCTTGTCCTTGAGGTATTGCATCAGAGTTTGAAGGGTTTTACTTCAGTTCTCAGTTTTAAATAGGTGGAAAAAGAGGGGCAGCCATCATTTGAAGCTTCAAAGCTCCATATCTCCCTTGCCCTTTGCTTTGGGCATTCATGGCTTTGTTGTATGCCCTCTTTGGGGCCTCTTGAGCCTCTCATCCACACCAACATTGCCACATGGAGCAACCACTTCCCAGGATAGCCTGCGCTGAATTTGCGCCAGATTTCTGCCTGCCTACTCATCAAGTTTTTAGCCTATATGCATTGGCTCCTAAATGAGCACTTAAACAATGGTTTCTAGAAGGCAGGCCTTGTGCTTGGCATTGAAGCTTTGGGGCTGACATTCTCTGATTTGGGACTATCATTTACTATTATACAGTGTTGGAAACAGGGCAGCCACACTTGGCATTGGCATTTGATGCTTATACTCTACTCCGGTTACCTTGTTTGATGCCCGTATGCGGCCTACATGATGCCTAGTGCCTTGGGAATGTATGCACATGATTGTGCCATGATTTTGGCCTGAAATATTGGCTGATTTGGGACTGTCATTTACTATTATACAGTCCTGGAAACAGGGTAGCCACACTTGGCATTGGCATTTAATGCTTATACTCTACTCCCGTTCCTTTGTTTGATGCCCGTATGCGGCCTACATGATGCCTAGTGCCTTGGGAATGTATGCACATGATTATGCCATGATTTTGGCCTGAAATATTGGCTGAAATTTCTAAGTTTTGACAGTCAAACTTGGTTGTAATAATAGTGGGCTGAAGGTACTTTGGATGCTTTGTCACTTACCTATTGGTACCGGATGTATGCTTTAGGATTTGCCATCATGTATCTGACATTTGGGGAAGACTTTGAGCTCATGTTTGAATCTATGGGATGTATTTGAGCTACGCATAAGCTCCGTCTTGGTTGGTATTCATTGGCATTTGGACCGACTTGGCATGCTCTTGGAACGCTTATGTCTCATGTCTATGCTTGACGGTTAGGCTTCATACATTACATGCTTTGGTTCGTGATATATGCCGCTTGGTTCGTCTATGCTTTACTGACATTGGGAGCTTTGCCTTGGATGTATTTAAGCATTTCTGACTTAGTTTGATCATTTACTTGGTTGCTATCGGATGTCATTGAGTTGACAGAGATCTTATTTTGGGATTATGTATAGCACCATTGGTTGCTTCCATCAATTGCTTCATGTATGTCATGCTCTTGAGATGCGTATGACGCATTGACTTGGTCACTTGTCACTAGTACTTTGTCTTGGGTTGCTTGAGCCCTTGAGCTCGTTTGTACGCCTTTTGTGCTAGTGGGAGCATCTTGCATGCTTACTTGACCTTGAGCAGGGATTACATGCTATTGGAGCAGTTACATGTATTGGAGCAGTCTATGTCATTGAGCAGTCAGATGTATTGAGACTTTGGGATTATACTCCGACAATTGGATGTTGTATTGAGTATATGTCTTGGTTCACAGGATGCTTATGAGCTGAGTCTCAGTTTTGGATCTGCTTTCTTTTGAGCAGACACCTATTTGTGTCAGGTTTTGGCATTTGGTTCTACATTTTGCCTAGATTGTCTGGGGGTGTGCCTCTTACTGGCAGATGCTATTTGACATCTCTCAGTGTTACGCTCATGCATTTTCACTATCATTTGGCTTTGCTTTGTCCTCTTTATGCTCGCTTTGGACCTAGCATTGTTTAGTTGACGTTAGATCCAGTTTTGGGACAGTTTGCTCTCATTATTGTAGTTCTGAAATTTATTATAGTAAGTATTTATTGGTGGACTGAGCAGTATTTTTTTTTCTGAAATATCCTGATTTGGTGTACCGCACCTAGTACTAAGTGGGCAGCATCTTTTGGCACACTTTTCTTGCCATTTGGAGCTCATTTCAACAGATTTTGCGCATTTTTTGCAGTAAAACAGCCAACAATTTTACATTGTCTGTGCATTTCTAGCCTACATTATGGCATCCTCTTCAACTGATAATGCCATATTTAACATCACAAAGTTGGATGGTACCAACTACTCTTATTGGAAGAGTCAAATTTGGCAAGTCTTGGTGCATAAATCTCAGATTAAGTCACTTTGGATGAGCGGGGAGCAACCTGAAACTATGGACAATGACGACTGGCTTGAACTTGATGAGCTATGCAAGTCCACGATTGTATTGTCTCTCACTGAACAGGTACATTATAATGTATTTGAGGAAGCACAGAGTGCATGGGATCTATGGAATAAGATCAAGAATCTTTATGATAAGAAAAGTCCGGCGAGTCAGATGTACTGGTTGAAGCAGCTTATGGATCTGCGCATGAAGGATAATGCGACTATGTCTGCTCACTTGAGCCAGTTCCATGCTATACTGAAGAACCTGACTTCGCAGGATATCACCTTGGGAGAGGAAGTAACTCCTCTTTTCTTGCTTGGGACTATGAATGAGTCATGGGATGTATTCTGTACTGCCCTATGTGCCTCTAGTGCTACTCTGAAACTGAATGATGTTGAGAGTGCTCTTCTGCAGGAAGAGGTTAATCGCAAAAACTTAGATACCTCTCATGTTTCACATGCTTTGACAGTTAGAGGCAGGAATAACAGGAATGATCGTAGTCATGGTTGTGGCCGTGACTCGCAGAAGGGTCGGTCTAAACCTCGTGGAAAGTCGCGTGGGCGTAACGCTAATGTCACTTGTCATCATTGTGGGAAAAATGACCATATCATACCATAGTGTCATGAGTTGCACAATGAGAAGCACAAGGATAAGGGGAAAGAGAAAGTGCAGGAGAAGTCCTCTGATCGTAGCATAGTACCTGCGAAGTCCATTGTCAAGATTGAGAAAATTAATGTCACGCAGACTGAGGATTCCGTTGGTGGTGATGAGTTTATACTTGCAGCTAGTTCTTCTGATGCCTCACACTTGATTGAGATACCTAATATGTATGCACAGTGCTGGTTATTGGATTCAGGTGCATCCTTCCATGTGACGCCTTACCGTGAGTGGTTTCACTCTTACCGTACTATATCTGGATCAGTCAAACTTGCAGATGACAGGTCTCTTGATATTGTGGGCTGTGGAGATATTCAGTTGCAGTTTTCCACTGGCAATTCCTTTTTGCTCAGGGATGTACGTCATGTACCTACGCTTATGCACAGTCTTATGTCTGTAGGACAGTTGGATGATGTAGGGTTTCATGTTTGTTTTGGGGATTCTGCCTGGAAGATTACCAGAGGCAGACTTGTGCTTACTAGAGGCGCCAAGGCTGGCAGTCTCTATCCTCTTGTTGTATCCGGGTCTTTTATAGACCATGTTTTGGCAGTGGGCTCTATCCCACATGTATCACTTTGGCATGCCCGTTTGGGGCATATGTCTTTGAAGGGAATGCAAATGTTATCTGGTTTGCAGTATCTTCCGCCTTTGGACTATGCACGTTTTGACTTGTGTGATCATTGTCTTTATGGTAAGCAGAATAGATTCACGCATAAGAAATCGGGTAGGCCATGCATGAGTGAGCCCTTGGCTTTGATGCATTCAGATGTTTGTGGGCCCATGTCGTGTATGTCTATGGGTGGCGTGAAGTACTTTGTTACCTTCATTGATGATTTTTCTAGGAAAGTGTGGGCTTATCCCATAAAGCAAAAGTCCGATGTCTTGGCAGTCTTTCAGCGTTGGCTTGCTCTTGTTGAGAACCAGACTGGGTATAGGCTGAAATGCCTTAGGACTAACATGGGGGAGAATATGTCTCACGTGCTTTTGAGCAATTTTGTGATGACACGGGTATTAAGCGTCAGTTGACCACCCCTTACACCCTACCCCAGAATGGTTTGATTGAGCGCATGAACAGGACTATTCAGGAGCGTGTTCGCTCTATGATTAGCCATGCAAGTCTACCACAGAGCTTTTGGGCTGAGGCAGTTAGTACAACAGTGCATGTCATAAATCGATCGCCTTCAAGTGGATTAAATTTCCAAGTTGTAGAGGAAGTTTGGGCTGGTAAGCCACCCTCTTATGCGCATCTTCGTGTCTTTGGATGTGAGGCATTCTGCCATGTGCCCAAGGACAAGAGGAGTAAGTTGGATCCAAAGAGCATTAAATGCATCTTTCTTGGTTATGGTGATTCAAGAGAGATGGGCTATCGCCTATGGGATCCGCAGGCGCGAAAAATAGTACGCAGCCATGATGTAGTCTTCCATGAAGACAAGATGCACAAGCAGCCTAAGAAGGTGGTTGAGATCCACAGAGTGATCTTTCAGGAGGAGCCTAGAGCTCTTGCATAGCCAGTTGGACAGCCTATAGCTGTAGCAGATACTCATGGTTAGGGTGTTGGCCAGGCAACTGGACAGGCAACAGAGCCTGTAGTGCGACGATCTGCTAGAGACAGACATCCACCTAATAGATTTCAGCCCTCTATGCATTATGTTTTGGTTACAGATGCAAAAGAGCCTTTCACTTATGATGAGGCTATGTGCAGGGGTGACAGTCACTCCTGGGAGAGGGCTATGCAATCTGAGATCGACTCCTTGCATAAGAATGAGACTTGGGATTTGGTTGCCTTGCTTAAGGGCAAGAAGGCTTTGCCATGCAAGTGGGTGTACAAGCTCAAAAGTACCCCTGGACATCCCAAGCCGGCATACAAGGCTAGACTAGTAGCAAAGGGTTTTAAGCAGGAGCATGGTGTAGACTTTGATGAAGTCTTTTCTCCTATGGTTAAGATGACCACCCTACACTTGGTCTTGGCTTTGGTTGCTCAACTTGACTTAGATCTATATCAGATGGATGTCAAGACGACTTTCTTACATGGGGACTTGCATGATGAGATCTATATGGAGCAGCCTAAGGGCTTTGCAGAACCTGGCAGGGAGCACCTAGTATGCAAGTTGAAGAAAAGTCTTTATGGCTTGAAATAGGGACCTAGGGAATGGTATCATAAGTTTGATGCCTTTATGGAGTCACAGGGCTACAACATGAGTGCTATGGATCTGTGTCTTTACACAAAGAAAGCCTGTGATGGTTCATTGCTTATTTTGGTACTCTATGTGGATGATATGCTGATAGCAGGGAAAGCTCATGATGAGCTAGATGCTCTTAAATTTCAGCTGAAGAATAGCTTTGAGATGAAGGATTTGGGACATGCCTCACATCCTTGGTATGCGCATTAGACGTGACAGGCATCAAGGACTTCTCTACTTGTCACAAAGAGAGTATATTCATAAAGTCCTTGAGCGCTTCCGCATGCAGGACGTAAAGCTTATTAGCTGTCCATTGCCTTCTTATGTGAAGATATCATAGGCCGATTGTCTGCAAACAGATGAGCAGAGGACCGAGATGGCCCAGATCCTTTATGCTTCAGCCGTGGGCAGTTTGATGTATGCCATGATAGCCACTTGTCCAGATATTGCCTTTGCAGTTGGTGTTGTGGCACGCTATATGGCTACACCTGGCAGGAAACATTGGGATGCCATGAAGGGTATCATGAGGTATCTGAAGGGCACAACAGATATGTGTATTTGCTATGGCAGCCAAGATACAGGGGTTGTGGGCTACACTGACTCCGATTATACAGGACATGTAGATAGTAGGAAGTCCACTTCTGTCTATGTATTCACCTATGCTGGAGGTACTGTCTCTTGGATGTCCCAGGTTCAGAAGTGTACAGCTTTGTCTACCACTGAGGCCGAGTATGTTGCAGCCCCACTGAGGCTTGCAAGGAGGCCATATGGCTAGGCCGTCTAGTTGCTGACCTTGGGATTGATGCTATACCTACACTGCATTCGGATTCTATGAGTGCCATTTAGTTGGCTAAGAATTCGGTCTTCCATGCGAAGACGAAACACATTGAGGTGAGGTATCACTTCATACGTGGTGTCGTGGAGAACAAGTCTGTTGACCTTGTCAAGATCTCCACTGACGAGAATCCTGCAGATCTGCTCACACAAAGCCTCATTACTGAGCACTTTGCCTTTCTCAGGCGATTGATGGGCATTGGATGAGATGTTGCCTTTCCTCATTCCTTGTACCTATGTACAGTTGTACTGTCTTTTTTCTTTCCTTTTCTCTCTCATTGGGGTAGATTGTTGAGGTAAAGGCGCCTCCGCCGTGTCGCCCCGTGTATTACTACACTGACAGTACCCGCCACTATACACTGCAGGTGGCGGGCATCCGTCATGTCACTTTATTCTTTACATTCATTTTAGTGACTAGTAAATAAAGGAAGGCCCGGTCACACATTGTGACTGTTGGAGTTTCCATTTCTTGTCTCTCTCTTTCTTGCTCTTGCTCTCCCGCCATAGCTCGTGTGCAAGCTTCGATCCTTCTCACCTTTCATCTTCTCCTTTGGCAAACATATTGGATTGCTTAATACCTTTGACAAGATCCATAAATGTTTATATTGGAAGGGACTTTGGAAAGATGTCAAGGAGTATGTGATGTAGTGCTTACCATGACATCAAAATAAATACTCAAATTTATTGCCTAATGGTCTACTTCAGCCTTTGCCTATCCCACATGGTAAACGGACTAATATTAGGATGGATTTTATTATAGATATTTCTATCACTAAGTAGGGTTGGAATGACACTTTTGTTGTGGTTGATCGTCTCACAAAATCAACCCACTTCTTATCTACCAAAGTTCAATATTTAGCCAAATAGGTGGTAGATCAGTTCATGGAAGAAAATTTTAGACTTCATGGATTACCTAATGAAGATTGTTTCTAACACAGATTCCAAGTTCATGGGAATTTTTTTGAAAATCCTATTTACTTCCATGGATACCAAACTAACTCCAAGTACTACCTACCATCCACAAACAGATGGCCAAACTGAAAGAGTCAATAAATGGTTAGAAATCTACCTTAGACACTTTTGCCATGAGACACAAAATGCATGGGATCATTGGATTCATCTTGTGGAGTTTTGTTACAATAATACTTATCACATGAGTATTGGTATGTCACCATTTGAGACATTATATGGATATAAAGTCCCAGTACTTTTAGCATTGTTTCATAATGAAGTGAATCCTCTTGCTCAAGAAGAGTTGAAAATGATAGAAGCCTTAATGAAAAAATGCAAAGAAAACATCAAGAGGGCATAAGAGACAATGAAATTATATGTGAATGATAAAAGAAGGCATGTGGATTTTGAAGAAGGAGAATGGGTATTTTTGAAAGTACCTAAGTCTCGTTATGCTTCTCTCAAGGGTGGACATAATAATTTTGCTCATCATGCTATTATGATCCATATCAAATCGTAAGGAAAGTTGGAGATCTTTCCTACCAATTTGATTTGCTTTTAACCACACACATTCACAATGTTTTTCATGTGTCTCAACTCAAGAAATACATTGGCACCGACATACAAAATCTTGAAGAACTACCTCCTCTTGATGAAGATGGCTTAATCATCTATGAGCCCGAAAGGATTATTGGCAAGAGGGAGAAGGTTCAAGGAACTGTATTGTTATGGAATATCTTGTCAAGTGGAAGGGATTTCCTACGGAAGAATCATCTTGGCAACATGCTTTATATTTAGATCAGTTTCCATGGCTTCTTCAAGAAGATAATTAGTTCATTACACAATGGACAACTTGCTGTTATAATTTTCTATCATGAAAATGATTGACCTATTGATATAAAAATTTGATTTTGATGATATGAATGAATACCTTATGAACTTCATTTCTATATCTCATATGTGTCATTCCGACATTTCTATCCAAAGTTATGGATCATTCACTATCACTACATTGTTCAGGACAACATCCTAAATTTCCACTGTTTTGAGCTTATTTTGGAGATTCTTTTCAATGGAAGATTATCTTCTTCAATGGAAAAATTCAACAAGGATATTTAGAATTGGCCTCTTACTTCTTAACATTTACCATTCACTTGTTCTTGTAGTCTTCAAAGTTTTGAGGACAAATTTTTTGGGCAGGGATGGATTGTAATAAAGCATTTTTCATGCTCCTTTAGTTAGAAAATTAGCCTAGTTTAAACTGGAGTATAAAAGAAAAGAGGGTGCAATGTCAATCATCTTTGTCAATCAGTTTTCACATCTCCACTTCTTGGAGCTTGAAGGTAATTCCTTCCCCACCATTGTAAGGGGTGAGTTCCTTGTAGCAGCTATCATAAATTGATTCTCAAGCTTCCATGGCTTCAACATGTCTCATGATTCTTGGTTGTAAGACATCTTGAATTAAGAAATAGCAAGCTATGGTTTCCAGCATTTATTATTTTTAAGCATTTTTTGTTAATCTTTGTGTAAAATTTCTATTGAAGAGGCAACCTTCATTCTAGTATAAGAATCAAATTTTCAAAATAAAAATTTCCACTCATGTAACCAATTCTTTATGATTGTCCAGGATGAGACAGCGACCTATAACCACTTGTAAACTCACAGTTTGGACCTTGTTTTAACCCATTTGATGGGCACTGAAGTACAACCTGTAGGCTCTATCACCAACCTATGATCACTTTTAAAGTACCTGTAGACATATATCTCTATTCAAAACTGCACCTACTACCCTATTTGGTACCAAAAGTCTTCAAGTCTTTGTCCACTCTTTCCTAAATGGTCTTCCATGGTCCACCACCTACGGTGAGGGATAAAATGACAGACAGGCACCTAAATGGGCTTTGAAATTAGGTGTGCAAAGTTCCTTTCGGGGCTAGGTTGTGCACCCCTATAGAGTCATGAATAGCAAGGGAGGGTCACCTCACTATCATCTTGCTATCTTGTTTAGCTTCAACCTTTTTCCTTAGTTAGAATATACATGGCAAAGCTAGTGTTCTAAAAACCAAGGCATAATATGCATGATTGAATCAAGATTTTGATATTTCCACGATATGCAGGAATTGAAAGGTAAAATATATGTAAATGAGAATGAGAAAGGTTTACCTATAGTAATCAGTGACTCACTAATTTACTATACTCACATTTTTACAAATTTCTTGGGTATTCTCAATAGATTGAATTAGCAAAATATCCCAAAGTTAGAGGTCAAGCAATTCATTAGCAAAATTAAAAGGAATTTGTTTGGTTAATGCTATGGAGGATTGATCAATCAAACAATGCAAAAAGTAATGATAGACCTCAATTTCAATGGACTGATTCATCAATCAATTCATGCTTGGGATTCAAGATTCAATGCCTCAATACTTGAGTATTATGGTTCATTCAATCAAAATTTAGGCTCAATGCAAAAGTTCTCTACTTAGCCTCTCCTTCAGCAATAGGAAATGAAACAATAATTGATGAGAAATTGGAGAGACTAAAGAAGAGTAATAGAAGTATCTCTTTCAATGATTGAAGAATAAGATGTTACTTGAGTCAAAATTTAGCCATAAAGGTTGATAGACCATGTTCTTGAATCCAACAAATAATCAAGAGAAGAATAGATTGCATAACCCCACACATTAGCTCCAAATATGATCCAAGAATGATGTCTAGATCAAGTCTTCAGCTCCAATGAGTAGTATAGATGGAAATCCCTTGAATTTGAGTCTCTTTGATGGAAATTTCAAAGAAATTCTTCAATCCCTATCATACTTGTAGTTCAAGAGAAGATTGACCTTCAATCTTGAATGCATTGCTTGGATTCTTCAAGATCTAGAATACTTGATGTAGAAGAGAGATCCATGGAGTGATTTAGAGCAAAAGCCCCATGAAATGGAAGAGAATAATCCAAGAATTTGATGCCTAAAGCTTGCTGCCCTATTGTGACTCCATAGCCAACTATCCTTGAAGCTTCAAAGTCCAAGAATGGTTCAATGTCGGTTGTAGATGCTTGCTTTCCACTTCTTGAAGCTAAAGGAGACCAACATTGACTCAAAACTTCAAAAAAATGCTAAGATCTTCTTCATGCTGTCCACTTTTAGCCATAGCTAGGGTTGTGAAGGAAGCTTCAAGGCTGAATAAGAGGAGTGAAAGATCAAGTATCAGAAGGTAAGCACTTCATGTCAGAGCTACCATTAATCATTCAAATGAGGGAGAAGCTTCAATGATGAAGGAGATTGTTGATTTTTCCTAGGAGAAGCAAGGTTGAAAAATGGTGCAAAATGTGCTAGCCGATCATTATTTTAATGAATACTCGGCACAATAGAGTAAGTAGTCTATAGGTTGCTTGAGACATCAAGAATGTTCTCCAGTTGGTAGCTTGAAGAGAAATGATCATGGCAGAGAGAAATAAGAAGAAATCTCCATGGCAATTTTTAGTAAGAGCTTGGAAAGAGGAAAGAGAAGCTTGCTCCAAAAAGTAACCAAGGTTTAACTCTTGTAATCCCTGTTTAGACTCCAATTAGGGCCAAGAACCTTCAAAATAGGACCCCATTTGATCATGACCTGATATTTTGACCAAGAATCTCCATCTTCCTCAAGATCTCCTTCAAGAAACCTTCAAAATTAATCTCGACTTGTTTCATAGAACACTAACTAGTCACGGTTTGAATTGTACCGAACCTTGTGACCAAATCTTGGTACACCAATTACCGGCTACCTATTCCTGTGACTAAATTCTCCATGAAAGTGACTCTTCCCATGGATCAAAGTCCATGCTTTGATACTAATGTAATGAAAGTTGCTTCTTTAATGAAAATTACAGGAAATTACACAAAGACTAACAAGAAATGCCGAGAACCATAGCTTGCCATTTCTTTATTCAAGATGTCTTACAACCAAGAACTACAAGAGACGTTGAAGCCATGGTAGGTTGAGAATCAATCGATGATAGTTACTGCAAGGAACTCACCCCTTACAATGGTGGGGATTATACTCCAATTTAAAATAGACTAATTACCCAACTAAGGTAGCATGAAAATTTCTTTATTACAATCTCTCACACTAGGACCCTTGCACATAGTCCCATGCACTGCACATAGACACGTGCACATAGGCAAATGTACATGTGCACATAGTCATTGCGCATAGGCAAGTGCACACATGCACTTGGACACATATTCTCACACATGCATACATGCACCAACACACAACCCTGCACATAGTCATTACACATTGGCAAGTGCACATATACACTTGCACACTTGCGCATACATCCTCATATGTACACATGTGCACATGCACACACAAACCCCTTGCACACAACCCCTACCTGTGCACATAGTCATTGCACATAAGGAAGCGCATGCACACACTTGCACACACATCCTCACACGCCCACACATGTACATGTGTATAGGTGCATGCGTACACACATCCTCGCACACTTGCATATGTGCACACACACTAGTGGCACATAGGCATTAGCATACGTGCTCGTGTACACAACCCCATGCACTAGGACTCTTACTCATAGTCCCTTGCACATGCGCACACACAATTACACGAACACATAAGTCATTGTACTTAGGAACTTGTACTTAGGACATTGCACAACACCTTCACACATGTGCACATGTACATGCATACATGCATATACACCCCTACATGCACACATGAAGGAACGTCTGGAGGCGGGGAGAGGCAAAAATAGGCAAAAATTAGCCTTATATGCATACTTGCACATGTGGCAATTAGGAAGGACTACATGGTGCATTGTGCATACACATATCCACACAACACTCCTATGCACACCTGCATGCCTTAGTTACACGTGCCATTATATTTACATGGTCTTATTGCCTGTAAAACCTAGTGCTCTCTCGCATGCATACATGCGCTAAAGATACTTGTGTGCACTCAAGTGCACACAAGTACACAAGTGGACACAAGCACACAAGTGCATGTACATTGTACTTGTGCACACTATGCACTTATAGACCTACTTAGACTTAGAACCCATTCACATGCACTCACATTTTGCACAACACCCATTGGGATGCTTGCACATTGCATGTCAAGGTTTTGAAATGAAGTTGTGTTAAAATCCCCTCCTAAATAAACAAAACTAGAGAAAACATAAAAATCGCAAAAACCAACAAACAAAGTAACAAAACATACTGACACCATCATAACCCACAAACTAGGATCCACACAAGGGTGCATGTGCTTGAGAAGCAATCATGAGCTTTATACTCCACCTATCAATAGGGATCCAAGTCCAAATCATAGACTTGATCTAGAAAGCATATGCATGTGCTTGACCTCATTAATCACATCATCAATCTCATTAGTTTGGAGACTGTGGGGACCACCACAAGTGCTATGGATAACCCAAGAGTAAGTTCTGATGACTTTCAAGTTGTAGTCATCAATATCTTCTAGCAAGTTGTGAGCTTTGATGTTTCAAGCATGACTCTTGAAGTGTTCCAACAATGACATCTCATAGAACTAAGGGAACAAGGTACTCTTGCCCTCAACCATTTGGTTTATCTCAACAATGATACCAAGCTATAGCTTGGCATTGTGCAAGTAAACATGGATAGCATTCGTAGGATGTTATTCAATGTAGAAGAAATTGACTCATCACAAGACTCTCTCTCTTCTCTCTCTCTCTCTCTCTCTCTCTCTCTCTCTCTCTCTCTCTCTCTCTCTCTCTCTCTCTCTTCTCTCATTTAGTGCAATGAAGAAGTTTGACCATTTAGAAATGCTCCAAGTTGGAAGGAATATTGCACAAACCATCTTGGCTAGAATAGGAAGCACATTGACCCATAGAGACCAAGTTAAAAACCCATTTAGTAGCAAAACAATCAAACAATTATCGAGCCTGTGATGACCCTTACAATTTCATAGATCAAATCAAGAAAGTCTGCAAAGCAAATAACTTTGCCTAGGTGAAAATGGGTGCACATGGTTTGCATGTCTTGATGCCACAAAGAAATTCTCCTTCGTATTGCTAAAAGCCTTGTTTACCAAGCGATTTGCTAAAGTTGGGTATGGGGAAAATCTCATTGTTTGACTAATGAATGTAGAACAACAGGAGGGGGAGAGCATGAGAGATTACATCTCTAAGGTCAAAGGCCTACTCAAATGTGTAGCCCTAATAGAGAGATCCACACCCAAGGTAGTCACAAAAGCCTCTTTCAAAGGCATCCACCACGATCAAAAGATTTATGAGACTTTAGTAAAAAACTTTGAATTAAATCAGTCCATCCAACTCTTACTATCCTGAAGAAAATGGCCAAGCCAAGTCTACTAATAAGGTTCTCGTTATGTCCTGACAAAGACTACATTAGCATCACACTTGGATTGGGATCATAAACTCATGGCAGTAATTTGGACCTATCATATAGCCTACCAAACTGCCATGGGCCAACCTCCTTTTAAACTTACATATGACACCGATGATGTGTAGTATAATTCCTAATTTTGAGTTTTCGTATTGCTATCTAAGAACAATGGGAAGGCACTAAGGAATGTCAACTTCACCTAATCAAGCTGAAACACCTAACAAAAACTCGATCAATAGCCACCCATGACCTACTTATTACTGAGAGGGCTCAATGAAAATCCTAGTTTGAAAAGCATGTCAAACAAAGATCCTTCAATAAGGGGATCTTGTTTTGCTTTATTCCATAAAAGCCCATGAATAGAAATTGAAACTATGAAGCCTCGGATCCTTTTGTGTCTATGTAATGAGCAAAAAGACTTAACTACATCCACAATAGCTAACTCTACCATGACTACCGGCCATCTTCTGCTTCACAATGATGAGCCTATGTGCCAAACCCATAACCACGCCAGGGCTCTTCCACCAACTCTTCTCTCCCTACCTCTCCTATCCCACCTTCTCACCCCATCCAAGATAAATCAACCTACCAATCCTTGACCTTGACCATACGCTTATACAATGACTATCTATCATCAAAGATGAGATCTTTATAAATGTCTACAAACTTCTTCCCTATTGGAAAAGCAAGTATATACCTCTTTCCACTCAGAGAGTGCTATGACAATGTTGTTCTATTTACAAAATGGTTGAGGACTTTGTCTACACTTTCTAAAAAGCCCACCACTAATTTCTTTTTACAAATGGACTCTACATTTAACACCTTTGCCAAACTATTTGTTGAGTGTTGAAATGACCTATTTTTTGGCTGATTTTTGTTGTTTTTGAGAGCTGAATGGTTGATTTTATGAGATGATTGATTGGTTTGGAAGTGGTTTGAGAGTGTTTTGATAGGTTGGAATGGTTTTATTAAGATCATGATGTTTATTAGTAGAGATGTGAAGTTCTGTTGATGTTCTGATATGTTCTGTTTGGTCCTGACAGCTTCTGTTGAGCTTCTGTTTTGTTCTGTTTTCTCTCTATAAGAAAGGATGGAGTATTGATTGATAGGGTTTGAGATTGTTTGAAATCTTATTGAGTGATTTTTGATGGTTTGGAATGGTTTTGGTATGAGTTATGTGGTTCTGATGCTTTCTGTTGACCTTTTGTAACTCTCTATTGAGCTTCTGTGAGCCTCTATATACCTTATGTATGCCTCTGTATGTGTTTTGTTGGATGAGAGTGTAGTTTGGAAAAGTTTTTTAGCCTTGAAAAGAGGTGAATACAAGTGCAAAAGAGCTAAAAGAAGTCAAAGAAGTAGCTGCTGAAGACTCAAGTAAAGACTGGAGTGACACTGACAGTGGTGAGCTATGAAGAGTCACTGTAGTGGCTCTGGTGCCTTTTCATATCAGACATACCTCTTGGGAGGTGTATCCACGACCTAAGATGGATTATTGAGGGTTATTATGAGAGCATTATAGTGAGGATATGATGTACTATTGATGGAGAGAGAGAGAGAGAGCTAGAGATAGTCAATTCTATCAAAATAGTGTAATTGTATGTGAGAGATTGAGAAAGAGAACTATGAAGACATTGAAGATGAATAATATGTGATGTATTTTCATTCAAAGATGGTATATTCTCATGTGTTCTTTGTTTTATTGATGAATTTTGTGAAGATATTGAAGATTACGGTTGATTCTATCAAATCCGTGGGAGATATCTACTATGATGCTGCGTAAAGAATTGCTATTTTCTTTGTTTTGATGATCAAAAGAATGAAATAAAAGCTTGTTGATGTTACAAGATAGATTTTCTTGCAAGAGAATTCCCTTTTCCTTGGTGTTCCTCTTGGGGCTCCATGTTTTTGGTGCACAGCCGAGAAATGCTTGCCATCAACAAGCACTAGAAGAGACTGAAAATGAAGGAAATGGCATTACCAAGAAGAGAAGAATTCAATGGATGTCTGGAGGCGGGGAGAGGCAAAAATAGGCAAAAATAGTCAAAAATTCAAAATTTTTCAGAAAAATTTCGAAAAAATCATAAAAAATTCAAAAAAATTCAAAAATTCATAAAAAATTCAAAAAATGGGAAAACGCAAGAAAAGTGGAAAACGAGTAAAAAGTGACCAAAACGAGCTAGAAAAAGCACGAGTCGAAGCTGAAAAGCATAGAATTGAGGGTTTGTATGATTCAAAACACAAGGTTTTGGCAAGGTGGTATGATTGTGAGGATGAACGCAGGATTTTGTGGGCAACAAAGGTGAAATGGCTGAAGAGTGGATATAAATTTTCGAAGGGGGAGGAGCAGGATTTGGAAAGGAGATTGAATGGAGTAAAGGCTAAACAAGTCGGGTTAAAAGAAGAATTACAGGTGCTAAATGATAAACTAGAAGAATGGTATGAAGAGCACAGAAAATGTTTGAACTTGGATCTGTTATATATAGAAAAACAACTGAGATTGGAAATCAGGGAAGAGTATGGAGAGGTTGTGGCACAAGGGGGTATGCCTGATGAAAAGGGAAAAAGTATGAAACCCCAGGTAAACCAAAAGAACCCAAGCACAGAAATGCAAGAAATGGAAACGGAAAGTGGGTCGGATAGTGAGAGCAGTAACGGCGAAGTAGAGAAAGGAGAGAACATGAATGCTGCAGTGGAGGCCCAGTTAGCAGTGGGGATGGTGAGTGCAAACAGTGAGAGTGAGGGGGAAGGGTAGTCTTTTTTATGGGGCGAGAGGTGAGTGGGGTGTTGTGCTACCACAAAGGGTTTCGGGGGTGCGTCCTTGCGTAAGCACCAAGAAATATCAAGTGCCATGAGGAATTCCCTGCCCGATGGGGGGAGATAACAAGGTGGACAGTTGAGTCGCGTCGGCGCTGGGCCGTGTCGCGGTGCCGCGTCGTGTTACCTTCCGTGGCGTGTTACCTTCCGTGTCGCCCTCCGTGGCGTGTTTGGCTATGCCGTGCCGTGGTGCCATGTTGAGTGGGAAAACCGTGTTATGATGCGATATGTCATGTTATGGTGCCGAGTTGAGTCCCAAGGGACGTGATATGCCAAGTTGAGGTGTGTTTTGGAGCCAAGGCATGTTTTGGGGAATATATGCATACTTGCACATGTGGCAATTAGGAAGGACTACATGGTGCATTGTGCATACACATATCCACACAACACTCCTATGCACACCTGCATGCCTTAGTTACACGTGCCATTATATTTACATGGTCTTATTGCCTGTAAAACCTAGTGCTCTCTCGCATGCATACATGCGCTAAAGATACTTGTGTGCACTCAAGTGCACACAAGTACACAAGTGGACACAAGCACACAAGTGCATGTACATTGTACTTGTGCACACTATGCACTTATAGACCTACTTAGACTTAGAACCCATTCACATGCACTCACATTTTGCACAACACCCATTGGGATGCTTGCACATTGCATGTCAAGGTTTTGAAATGAAGTTGTGTTAAAATCCCCTCCTAAATAAACAAAACTAGAGAAAACATAAAAATCGCAAAAACCAACAAACAAAGTAACAAAACATACTGACACCATCATAACCCACAAACTAGGATCCACACAAGGGTGCATGTGCTTGAGAAGCAATCATGAGCTTTATACTCCACCTATCAATAGGGATCCAAGTCCAAATCATAGACTTGATCTAGAAAGCATATGCATGTGCTTGACCTCATTAATCACATCATCAATCTCATTAGTTTGGAGACTGTGGGGACCACCACAAGTGCTATGGATAACCCAAGAGTAAGTTCTGATGACTTTCAAGTTGTAGTCATCAATATCTTCTAGCAAGTTGTGAGCTTTGATGTTTCAAGCATGACTCTTGAAGTGTTCCAACAATGACATCTCATAGAACTAAGGGAACAAGGTACTCTTGCCCTCAACCATTTGGTTTATCTCAACAATGATACCAAGCTATAGCTTGGCATTGTGCAAGTAAACATGGATAGCATTCGTAGGATGTTATTCAATGTAGAAGAAATTGACTCATCACAAGACTCTCTCTCTCTCTCTCTCTCTCTCTCTCTCTCTCTCTCTCTCTCTCTCTCTCTCTCTCTCTCTCTCTCTCTCTCTCTCTCTCTCTCTCTCTTCTCTCATTTAGTGCAATGAAGAAGTTTGACCATTTAGAAATGCTCCAAGTTGGAAGGAATATTGCACAAACCATCTTGGCTAGAATAGGAAGCACATTGACCCATAGAGACCAAGTTAAAAACCCATTTAGTAGCAAAACAATCAAACAATTATCGAGCCTGTGATGACCCTTACAATTTCATAGATCAAATCAAGAAAGTCTGCAAAGCAAATAACTTTGCCTAGGTGAAAATGGGTGCACATGGTTTGCATGTCTTGATGCCACAAAGAAATTCTCCTTCGTATTGCTAAAAGCCTTGTTTACCAAGCGATTTGCTAAAGTTGGGTATGGGGAAAATCTCATTGTTTGACTAATGAATGTAGAACAACAGGAGGGGGAGAGCATGAGAGATTACATCTCTAAGGTCAAAGGCCTACTCAAATGTGTAGCCCTAATAGAGAGATCCACACCCAAGGTAGTCACAAAAGCCTCTTTCAAAGGCATCCACCACGATCAAAAGATTTATGAGACTTTAGTAAAAAACTTTGAATTAAATCAGTCCATCCAACTCTTACTATCCTGAAGAAAATGGCCAAGCCAAGTCTACTAATAAGGTTCTCGTTATGTCCTGACAAAGACTACATTAGCATCACACTTGGATTGGGATCATAAACTCATGGCAGTAATTTGGACCTATCATATAGCCTACCAAACTGCCATGGGCTCCTTTTAAACTTACATATGACACCGATGTGTAGTATAATTCCTAATTTTGAGTTTTCGTATTGCTATCTAAGAACAATGGGAAGGCACTAAGGAATGTCAACTTCACCTAATCAAGCTGAAACACCTAACAAAAACTCGATCAATAGCCACCCATGACCTACTTATTACTGAGAGGGCTCAATGAAAATCCTAGTTTGAAAAGCATGTCAAACAAAGATCCTTCAATAAGGGGATCTTGTTTTGCTTTATTCCATAAAAGCCCATGAATAGAAATTGAAACTATGAAGCCTCGGATCCTTTTGTGTCTATGTAATGAGCAAAAAGACTTAACTACATCCACAATAGCTAACTCTACCATGACTACCGGCCATCTTCTGCTTCACAATGATGAGCCTATGTGCCAAACCCATAACCACGCCAGGGCTCTTCCACCAACTCTTCTCTCCCTACCTCTCCTATCCCACCTTCTCACCCCATCCAAGATAAATCAACCTACCAATCCTTGACCTTGACCATACGCTTATACAATGACTATCTATCATCAAAGATGAGATCTTTATAAATGTCTACAAACTTCTTCCCTATTGGAAAAGCAAGTATATACCTCTTTCCACTCAGAGAGTGCTATGACAATGTTGTTCTATTTACAAAATGGTTGAGGACTTTGTCTACACTTTCTAAAAAGCCCACCACTAATTTCTTTTTACAAATGGACTCTACATTTAACACCTTTGCCAAACTATTTGTTGAGTGTTGAAATGACCTATTTTTTGGCTGATTTTTGTTGTTTTTGAGAGCTGAATGGTTGATTTTATGAGATGATTGATTGGTTTGGAAGTGGTTTGAGAGTGTTTTGATAGGTTGGAATGGTTTTATTAAGATCATGATGTTTATTAGTAGAGATGTGAAGTTCTGTTGATGTTCTGATATGTTCTGTTTGGTCCTGACAGCTTCTGTTGAGCTTCTGTTTTGTTCTGTTTTCTCTCTATAAGAAAGGATGGAGTATTGATTGATAGGGTTTGAGATTGTTTGAAATCTTATTGAGTGATTTTTGATGGTTTGGAATGGTTTTGGTATGAGTTATGTGGTTCTGATGCTTTCTGTTGACCTTTTGTAACTCTCTATTGAGCTTCTGTGAGCCTCTATATACCTTATGTATGCCTCTGTATGTGTTTTGTTGGATGAGAGTGTAGTTTGGAAAAGTTTTTTAGCCTTGAAAAGAGGTGAATACAAGTGCAAAAGAGCTAAAAGAAGTCAAAGAAGTAGCTGCTGAAGACTCAAGTAAAGACTGGAGTGACACTGACAGTGGTGAGCTATGAAGAGTCACTGTAGTGGCTCTGGTGCCTTTTCATATCAGACATACCTCTTGGGAGGTGTATCCACGACCTAAGATGGATTATTGAGGGTTATTATGAGAGCATTATAGTGAGGATATGATGTACTATTGATGGAGAGAGAGAGAGAGAGCTAGAGATAGTCAATTCTATCAAAATAGTGTAATTGTATGTGAGAGATTGAGAAAGAGAACTATGAAGACATTGAAGATGAATAATATGTGATGTATTTTCATTCAAAGATGGTATATTCTCATGTGTTCTTTGTTTTATTGATGAATTTTGTGAAGATATTGAAGATTACGGTTGATTCTATCAAATCCGTGGGAGATATCTACTATGATGCTGCGTAAAGAATTGCTATTTTCTTTGTTTTGATGATCAAAAGAATGAAATAAAAGCTTGTTGATGTTACAAGATAGATTTTCTTGCAAGAGAATTCCCTTTTCCTTGGTGTTCCTCTTGGGGCTCCATGTTTTTGGTGCACAGCCGAGAAATGCTTGCCATCAACAAGCACTAGAAGAGACTGAAAATGAAGGAAATGGCATTACCAAGAAGAGAAGAATTCAATGGATGTCTGGAGGCGGGGAGAGGCAAAAATAGGCAAAAATAGTCAAAAATTCAAAATTTTTCAGAAAAATTTCGAAAAAATCATAAAAAATTCAAAAAAATTCAAAAATTCATAAAAAATTCAAAAAATGGGAAAACGCAAGAAAAGTGGAAAACGAGTAAAAAGTGACCAAAACGAGCTAGAAAAAGCACGAGTCGAAGCTGAAAAGCATAGAATTGAGGGTTTGTATGATTCAAAACACAAGGTTTTGGCAAGGTGGTATGATTGTGAGGATGAACGCAGGATTTTGTGGGCAACAAAGGTGAAATGGCTGAAGAGTGGATATAAATTTTCGAAGGGGGAGGAGCAGGATTTGGAAAGGAGATTGAATGGAGTAAAGGCTAAACAAGTCGGGTTAAAAGAAGAATTACAGGTGCTAAATGATAAACTAGAAGAATGGTATGAAGAGCACAGAAAATGTTTGAACTTGGATCTGTTATATATAGAAAAACAACTGAGATTGGAAATCAGGGAAGAGTATGGAGAGGTTGTGGCACAAGGGGGTATGCCTGATGAAAAGGGAAAAAGTATGAAACCCCAGGTAAACCAAAAGAACCCAAGCACAGAAATGCAAGAAATGGAAACGGAAAGTGGGTCGGATAGTGAGAGCAGTAACGGCGAAGTAGAGAAAGGAGAGAACATGAATGCTGCAGTGGAGGCCCAGTTAGCAGTGGGGATGGTGAGTGCAAACAGTGAGAGTGAGGGGGAAGGGTAGTCTTTTTTATGGGGCGAGAGGTGAGTGGGGTGTTGTGCTACCACAAAGGGTTTCGGGGGTGCGTCCTTGCGTAAGCACCAAGAAATATCAAGTGCCATGAGGAATTCCCTGCCCGATGGGGGGAGATAACAAGGTGGACAGTTGAGTCGCGTCGGCGCTGGGCCGTGTCGCGGTGCCGCGTCGTGTTACCTTCCGTGGCGTGTTACCTTCCGTGTCGCCCTCCGTGGCGTGTTTGGCTATGCCGTGCCGTGGTGCCATGTTGAGTGGGAAAACCGTGTTATGATGCGATATGTCATGTTATGGTGCCGAGTTGAGTCCCAAGGGACGTGATATGCCAAGTTGAGGTGTGTTTTGGAGCCAAGGCATGTTTTGGGGAATATATGCATACTTGCACATGTGGCAATTAGGAAGGACTACATGGTGCATTGTGCATACACATATCCACACAACACTCCTATGCACACCTGCATGCCTTAGTTACACGTGCCATTATATTTACATGGTCTTATTGCCTGTAAAACCTAGTGCTCTCTCGCATGCATACATGCGCTAAAGATACTTGTGTGCACTCAAGTGCACACAAGTACACAAGTGGACACAAGCACACAAGTGCATGTACATTGTACTTGTGCACACTATGCACTTATAGACCTACTTAGACTTAGAACCCATTCACATGCACTCACATTTTGCACAACACCCATTGGGATGCTTGCACATTGCATGTCAAGGTTTTGAAATGAAGTTGTGTTAAAATCCCCTCCTAAATAAACAAAACTAGAGAAAACATAAAAATCGCAAAAACCAACAAACAAAGTAACAAAACATACTGACACCATCATAACCCACAAACTAGGATCCACACAAGGGTGCATGTGCTTGAGAAGCAATCATGAGCTTTATACTCCACCTATCAATAGGGATCCAAGTCCAAATCATAGACTTGATCTAGAAAGCATATGCATGTGCTTGACCTCATTAATCACATCATCAATCTCATTAGTTTGGAGACTGTGGGGACCACCACAAGTGCTATGGATAACC
The DNA here is from genome assembly GCF_053477565.2 of Lygodium microphyllum. NCBI lineage: Eukaryota > Viridiplantae > Streptophyta > Polypodiopsida > Schizaeales > Lygodiaceae > Lygodium > Lygodium microphyllum. The sequence goes on along the minus strand of NC_141136.1, from coordinate 161,021,634 downwards.
CAAGAGTAAGTTCTGATGACTTTCAAGTTGTAGTCATCAATATCTTCTAGCAAGTTGTGAGCTTTGATGTTTCAAGCATGACTCTTGAAGTGTTCCAACAATGACATCTCATAGAACTAAGGGAACAAGGTACTCTTGCCCTCAACCATTTGGTTTATCTCAACAATGATACCAAGCTATAGCTTGGCATTGTGCAAGTAAACATGGATAGCATTCGTAGGATGTTATTCAATGTAGAAGAAATTGACTCATCACAAGACTCTCTCTCTTCTCTCTCTCTCTCTCTCTCTCTCTCTCTCTCTCTCTCTCTCTCTCTCTCTCTCTCTCTCTCTCTCTCTCTCTCTCTCTCTCTTCTCTCATTTAGTGCAATGAAGAAGTTTGACCATTTAGAAATGCTCCAAGTTGGAAGGAATATTGCACAAACCATCTTGGCTAGAATAGGAAGCACATTGACCCATAGAGACCAAGTTAAAAACCCATTTAGTAGCAAAACAATCAAACAATTATCGAGCCTGTGATGACCCTTACAATTTCATAGATCAAATCAAGAAAGTCTGCAAAGCAAATAACTTTGCCTAGGTGAAAATGGGTGCACATGGTTTGCATGTCTTGATGCCACAAAGAAATTCTCCTTCGTATTGCTAAAAGCCTTGTTTACCAAGCGATTTGCTAAAGTTGGGTATGGGGAAAATCTCATTGTTTGACTAATGAATGTAGAACAACAGGAGGGGGAGAGCATGAGAGATTACATCTCTAAGGTCAAAGGCCTACTCAAATGTGTAGCCCTAATAGAGAGATCCACACCCAAGGTAGTCACAAAAGCCTCTTTCAAAGGCATCCACCACGATCAAAAGATTTATGAGACTTTAGTAAAAAACTTTGAATTAAATCAGTCCATCCAACTCTTACTATCCTGAAGAAAATGGCCAAGCCAAGTCTACTAATAAGGTTCTCGTTATGTCCTGACAAAGACTACATTAGCATCACACTTGGATTGGGATCATAAACTCATGGCAGTAATTTGGACCTATCATATAGCCTACCAAACTGCCATGGGCCAACCTCCTTTTAAACTTACATATGACACCGATGTGTAGTATAATTCCTAATTTTGAGTTTTCGTATTGCTATCTAAGAACAATGGGAAGGCACTAAGGAATGTCAACTTCACCTAATCAAGCTGAAACACCTAACAAAAACTCGATCAATAGCCACCCATGACCTACTTATTACTGAGAGGGCTCAATGAAAATCCTAGTTTGAAAAGCATGTCAAACAAAGATCCTTCAATAAGGGGATCTTGTTTTGCTTTATTCCATAAAAGCCCATGAATAGAAATTGAAACTATGAAGCCTCGGATCCTTTTGTGTCTATGTAATGAGCAAAAAGACTTAACTACATCCACAATAGCTAACTCTACCATGACTACCGGCCATCTTCTGCTTCACAATGATGAGCCTATGTGCCAAACCCATAACCACGCCAGGGCTCTTCCACCAACTCTTCTCTCCCTACCTCTCCTATCCCACCTTCTCACCCCATCCAAGATAAATCAACCTACCAATCCTTGACCTTGACCATACGCTTATACAATGACTATCTATCATCAAAGATGAGATCTTTATAAATGTCTACAAACTTCTTCCCTATTGGAAAAGCAAGTATATACCTCTTTCCACTCAGAGAGTGCTATGACAATGTTGTTCTATTTACAAAATGGTTGAGGACTTTGTCTACACTTTCTAAAAAGCCCACCACTAATTTCTTTTTACAAATGGACTCTACATTTAACACCTTTGCCAAACTATTTGTTGAGTGTTGAAATGACCTATTTTTTGGCTGATTTTTGTTGTTTTTGAGAGCTGAATGGTTGATTTTATGAGATGATTGATTGGTTTGGAAGTGGTTTGAGAGTGTTTTGATAGGTTGGAATGGTTTTATTAAGATCATGATGTTTATTAGTAGAGATGTGAAGTTCTGTTGATGTTCTGATATGTTCTGTTTGGTCCTGACAGCTTCTGTTGAGCTTCTGTTTTGTTCTGTTTTCTCTCTATAAGAAAGGATGGAGTATTGATTGATAGGGTTTGAGATTGTTTGAAATCTTATTGAGTGATTTTTGATGGTTTGGAATGGTTTTGGTATGAGTTATGTGGTTCTGATGCTTTCTGTTGACCTTTTGTAACTCTCTATTGAGCTTCTGTGAGCCTCTATATACCTTATGTATGCCTCTGTATGTGTTTTGTTGGATGAGAGTGTAGTTTGGAAAAGTTTTTTAGCCTTGAAAAGAGGTGAATACAAGTGCAAAAGAGCTAAAAGAAGTCAAAGAAGTAGCTGCTGAAGACTCAAGTAAAGACTGGAGTGACACTGACAGTGGTGAGCTATGAAGAGTCACTGTAGTGGCTCTGGTGCCTTTTCATATCAGACATACCTCTTGGGAGGTGTATCCACGACCTAAGATGGATTATTGAGGGTTATTATGAGAGCATTATAGTGAGGATATGATGTACTATTGATGGAGAGAGAGAGAGAGAGCTAGAGATAGTCAATTCTATCAAAATAGTGTAATTGTATGTGAGAGATTGAGAAAGAGAACTATGAAGACATTGAAGATGAATAATATGTGATGTATTTTCATTCAAAGATGGTATATTCTCATGTGTTCTTTGTTTTATTGATGAATTTTGTGAAGATATTGAAGATTACGGTTGATTCTATCAAATCCGTGGGAGATATCTACTATGATGCTGCGTAAAGAATTGCTATTTTCTTTGTTTTGATGATCAAAAGAATGAAATAAAAGCTTGTTGATGTTACAAGATAGATTTTCTTGCAAGAGAATTCCCTTTTCCTTGGTGTTCCTCTTGGGGCTCCATGTTTTTGGTGCACAGCCGAGAAATGCTTGCCATCAACAAGCACTAGAAGAGACTGAAAATGAAGGAAATGGCATTACCAAGAAGAGAAGAATTCAATGGATGTCTGGAGGCGGGGAGAGGCAAAAATAGGCAAAAATAGTCAAAAATTCAAAATTTTTCAGAAAAATTTCGAAAAAATCATAAAAAATTCAAAAAAATTCAAAAATTCATAAAAAATTCAAAAAATGGGAAAACGCAAGAAAAGTGGAAAACGAGTAAAAAGTGACCAAAACGAGCTAGAAAAAGCACGAGTCGAAGCTGAAAAGCATAGAATTGAGGGTTTGTATGATTCAAAACACAAGGTTTTGGCAAGGTGGTATGATTGTGAGGATGAACGCAGGATTTTGTGGGCAACAAAGGTGAAATGGCTGAAGAGTGGATATAAATTTTCGAAGGGGGAGGAGCAGGATTTGGAAAGGAGATTGAATGGAGTAAAGGCTAAACAAGTCGGGTTAAAAGAAGAATTACAGGTGCTAAATGATAAACTAGAAGAATGGTATGAAGAGCACAGAAAATGTTTGAACTTGGATCTGTTATATATAGAAAAACAACTGAGATTGGAAATCAGGGAAGAGTATGGAGAGGTTGTGGCACAAGGGGGTATGCCTGATGAAAAGGGAAAAAGTATGAAACCCCAGGTAAACCAAAAGAACCCAAGCACAGAAATGCAAGAAATGGAAACGGAAAGTGGGTCGGATAGTGAGAGCAGTAACGGCGAAGTAGAGAAAGGAGAGAACATGAATGCTGCAGTGGAGGCCCAGTTAGCAGTGGGGATGGTGAGTGCAAACAGTGAGAGTGAGGGGGAAGGGTAGTCTTTTTTATGGGGCGAGAGGTGAGTGGGGTGTTGTGCTACCACAAAGGGTTTCGGGGGTGCGTCCTTGCGTAAGCACCAAGAAATATCAAGTGCCATGAGGAATTCCCTGCCCGATGGGGGGAGATAACAAGGTGGACAGTTGAGTCGCGTCGGCGCTGGGCCGTGTCGCGGTGCCGCGTCGTGTTACCTTCCGTGGCGTGTTACCTTCCGTGTCGCCCTCCGTGGCGTGTTTGGCTATGCCGTGCCGTGGTGCCATGTTGAGTGGGAAAACCGTGTTATGATGCGATATGTCATGTTATGGTGCCGAGTTGAGTCCCAAGGGACGTGATATGCCAAGTTGAGGTGTGTTTTGGAGCCAAGGCATGTTTTGGGGAATATATGCATACTTGCACATGTGGCAATTAGGAAGGACTACATGGTGCATTGTGCATACACATATCCACACAACACTCCTATGCACACCTGCATGCCTTAGTTACACGTGCCATTATATTTACATGGTCTTATTGCCTGTAAAACCTAGTGCTCTCTCGCATGCATACATGCGCTAAAGATACTTGTGTGCACTCAAGTGCACACAAGTACACAAGTGGACACAAGCACACAAGTGCATGTACATTGTACTTGTGCACACTATGCACTTATAGACCTACTTAGACTTAGAACCCATTCACATGCACTCACATTTTGCACAACACCCATTGGGATGCTTGCACATTGCATGTCAAGGTTTTGAAATGAAGTTGTGTTAAAATCCCCTCCTAAATAAACAAAACTAGAGAAAACATAAAAATCGCAAAAACCAACAAACAAAGTAACAAAACATACTGACACCATCATAACCCACAAACTAGGATCCACACAAGGGTGCATGTGCTTGAGAAGCAATCATGAGCTTTATACTCCACCTATCAATAGGGATCCAAGTCCAAATCATAGACTTGATCTAGAAAGCATATGCATGTGCTTGACCTCATTAATCACATCATCAATCTCATTAGTTTGGAGACTGTGGGGACCACCACAAGTGCTATGGATAACCCAAGAGTAAGTTCTGATGACTTTCAAGTTGTAGTCATCAATATCTTCTAGCAAGTTGTGAGCTTTGATGTTTCAAGCATGACTCTTGAAGTGTTCCAACAATGACATCTCATAGAACTAAGGGAACAAGGTACTCTTGCCCTCAACCATTTGGTTTATCTCAACAATGATACCAAGCTATAGCTTGGCATTGTGCAAGTAAACATGGATAGCATTCGTAGGATGTTATTCAATGTAGAAGAAATTGACTCATCACAAGACTCTCTCTCTTTCTCTCTCTCTCTCTCTCTCTCTCTCTCTCTCTCTCTCTCTCTCTCTCTCTCTCTCTCTCTCTCTCTCTCTCTCTCTCTCTCTCTCATTTAGTGCAATGAAGAAGTTTGACCATTTAGAAATGCTCCAAGTTGGAAGGAATATTGCACAAACCATCTTGGCTAGAATAGGAAGCACATTGACCCATAGAGACCAAGTTAAAAACCCATTTAGTAGCAAAACAATCAAACAATTATCGAGCCTGTGATGACCCTTACAATTTCATAGATCAAATCAAGAAAGTCTGCAAAGCAAATAACTTTGCCTAGGTGAAAATGGGTGCACATGGTTTGCATGTCTTGATGCCACAAAGAAATTCTCCTTCGTATTGCTAAAAGCCTTGTTTACCAAGCGATTTGCTAAAGTTGGGTATGGGGAAAATCTCATTGTTTGACTAATGAATGTAGAACAACAGGAGGGGGAGAGCATGAGAGATTACATCTCTAAGGTCAAAGGCCTACTCAAATGTGTAGCCCTAATAGAGAGATCCACACCCAAGGTAGTCACAAAAGCCTCTTTCAAAGGCATCCACCACGATCAAAAGATTTATGAGACTTTAGTAAAAAACTTTGAATTAAATCAGTCCATCCAACTCTTACTATCCTGAAGAAAATGGCCAAGCCAAGTCTACTAATAAGGTTCTCGTTATGTCCTGACAAAGACTACATTAGCATCACACTTGGATTGGGATCATAAACTCATGGCAGTAATTTGGACCTATCATATAGCCTACCAAACTGCCATGGGCCAACCTCCTTTTAAACTTACATATGACACCGATGTGTAGTATAATTCCTAATTTTGAGTTTTCGTATTGCTATCTAAGAACAATGGGAAGGCACTAAGGAATGTCAACTTCACCTAATCAAGCTGAAACACCTAACAAAAACTCGATCAATAGCCACCCATGACCTACTTATTACTGAGAGGGCTCAATGAAAATCCTAGTTTGAAAAGCATGTCAAACAAAGATCCTTCAATAAGGGGATCTTGTTTTGCTTTATTCCATAAAAGCCCATGAATAGAAATTGAAACTATGAAGCCTCGGATCCTTTTGTGTCTATGTAATGAGCAAAAAGACTTAACTACATCCACAATAGCTAACTCTACCATGACTACCGGCCATCTTCTGCTTCACAATGATGAGCCTATGTGCCAAACCCATAACCACGCCAGGGCTCTTCCACCAACTCTTCTCTCCCTACCTCTCCTATCCCACCTTCTCACCCCATCCAAGATAAATCAACCTACCAATCCTTGACCTTGACCATACGCTTATACAATGACTATCTATCATCAAAGATGAGATCTTTATAAATGTCTACAAACTTCTTCCCTATTGGAAAAGCAAGTATATACCTCTTTCCACTCAGAGAGTGCTATGACAATGTTGTTCTATTTACAAAATGGTTGAGGACTTTGTCTACACTTTCTAAAAAGCCCACCACTAATTTCTTTTTACAAATGGACTCTACATTTAACACCTTTGCCAAACTATTTGTTGAGTGTTGAAATGACCTATTTTTTGGCTGATTTTTGTTGTTTTTGAGAGCTGAATGGTTGATTTTATGAGATGATTGATTGGTTTGGAAGTGGTTTGAGAGTGTTTTGATAGGTTGGAATGGTTTTATTAAGATCATGATGTTTATTAGTAGAGATGTGAAGTTCTGTTGATGTTCTGATATGTTCTGTTTGGTCCTGACAGCTTCTGTTGAGCTTCTGTTTTGTTCTGTTTTCTCTCTATAAGAAAGGATGGAGTATTGATTGATAGGGTTTGAGATTGTTTGAAATCTTATTGAGTGATTTTTGATGGTTTGGAATGGTTTTGGTATGAGTTATGTGGTTCTGATGCTTTCTGTTGACCTTTTGTAACTCTCTATTGAGCTTCTGTGAGCCTCTATATACCTTATGTATGCCTCTGTATGTGTTTTGTTGGATGAGAGTGTAGTTTGGAAAAGTTTTTTAGCCTTGAAAAGAGGTGAATACAAGTGCAAAAGAGCTAAAAGAAGTCAAAGAAGTAGCTGCTGAAGACTCAAGTAAAGACTGGAGTGACACTGACAGTGGTGAGCTATGAAGAGTCACTGTAGTGGCTCTGGTGCCTTTTCATATCAGACATACCTCTTGGGAGGTGTATCCACGACCTAAGATGGATTATTGAGGGTTATTATGAGAGCATTATAGTGAGGATATGATGTACTATTGATGGAGAGAGAGAGAGAGAGCTAGAGATAGTCAATTCTATCAAAATAGTGTAATTGTATGTGAGAGATTGAGAAAGAGAACTATGAAGACATTGAAGATGAATAATATGTGATGTATTTTCATTCAAAGATGGTATATTCTCATGTGTTCTTTGTTTTATTGATGAATTTTGTGAAGATATTGAAGATTACGGTTGATTCTATCAAATCCGTGGGAGATATCTACTATGATGCTGCGTAAAGAATTGCTATTTTCTTTGTTTTGATGATCAAAAGAATGAAATAAAAGCTTGTTGATGTTACAAGATAGATTTTCTTGCAAGAGAATTCCCTTTTCCTTGGTGTTCCTCTTGGGGCTCCATGTTTTTGGTGCACAGCCGAGAAATGCTTGCCATCAACAAGCACTAGAAGAGACTGAAAATGAAGGAAATGGCATTACCAAGAAGAGAAGAATTCAATGGATGTCTGGAGGCGGGGAGAGGCAAAAATAGGCAAAAATAGTCAAAAATTCAAAATTTTTCAGAAAAATTTCGAAAAAATCATAAAAAATTCAAAAAAATTCAAAAATTCATAAAAAATTCAAAAAATGGGAAAACGCAAGAAAAGTGGAAAACGAGTAAAAAGTGACCAAAACGAGCTAGAAAAAGCACGAGTCGAAGCTGAAAAGCATAGAATTGAGGGTTTGTATGATTCAAAACACAAGGTTTTGGCAAGGTGGTATGATTGTGAGGATGAACGCAGGATTTTGTGGGCAACAAAGGTGAAATGGCTGAAGAGTGGATATAAATTTTCGAAGGGGGAGGAGCAGGATTTGGAAAGGAGATTGAATGGAGTAAAGGCTAAACAAGTCGGGTTAAAAGAAGAATTACAGGTGCTAAATGATAAACTAGAAGAATGGTATGAAGAGCACAGAAAATGTTTGAACTTGGATCTGTTATATATAGAAAAACAACTGAGATTGGAAATCAGGGAAGAGTATGGAGAGGTTGTGGCACAAGGGGGTATGCCTGATGAAAAGGGAAAAAGTATGAAACCCCAGGTAAACCAAAAGAACCCAAGCACAGAAATGCAAGAAATGGAAACGGAAAGTGGGTCGGATAGTGAGAGCAGTAACGGCGAAGTAGAGAAAGGAGAGAACATGAATGCTGCAGTGGAGGCCCAGTTAGCAGTGGGGATGGTGAGTGCAAACAGTGAGAGTGAGGGGGAAGGGTAGTCTTTTTTATGGGGCGAGAGGTGAGTGGGGTGTTGTGCTACCACAAAGGGTTTCGGGGGTGCGTCCTTGCGTAAGCACCAAGAAATATCAAGTGCCATGAGGAATTCCCTGCCCGATGGGGGGAGATAACAAGGTGGACAGTTGAGTCGCGTCGGCGCTGGGCCGTGTCGCGGTGCCGCGTCGTGTTACCTTCCGTGGCGTGTTACCTTCCGTGTCGCCCTCCGTGGCGTGTTTGGCTATGCCGTGCCGTGGTGCCATGTTGAGTGGGAAAACCGTGTTATGATGCGATATGTCATGTTATGGTGCCGAGTTGAGTCCCAAGGGACGTGATATGCCAAGTTGAGGTGTGTTTTGGAGCCAAGGCATGTTTTGGGGAATATATGCATACTTGCACATGTGGCAATTAGGAAGGACTACATGGTGCATTGTGCATACACATATCCACACAACACTCCTATGCACACCTGCATGCCTTAGTTACACGTGCCATTATATTTACATGGTCTTATTGCCTGTAAAACCTAGTGCTCTCTCGCATGCATACATGCGCTAAAGATACTTGTGTGCACTCAAGTGCACACAAGTACACAAGTGGACACAAGCACACAAGTGCATGTACATTGTACTTGTGCACACTATGCACTTATAGACCTACTTAGACTTAGAACCCATTCACATGCACTCACATTTTGCACAACACCCATTGGGATGCTTGCACATTGCATGTCAAGGTTTTGAAATGAAGTTGTGTTAAAATCCCCTCCTAAATAAACAAAACTAGAGAAAACATAAAAATCGCAAAAACCAACAAACAAAGTAACAAAACATACTGACACCATCATAACCCACAAACTAGGATCCACACAAGGGTGCATGTGCTTGAGAAGCAATCATGAGCTTTATACTCCACCTATCAATAGGGATCCAAGTCCAAATCATAGACTTGATCTAGAAAGCATATGCATGTGCTTGACCTCATTAATCACATCATCAATCTCATTAGTTTGGAGACTGTGGGGACCACCACAAGTGCTATGGATAACCCAAGAGTAAGTTCTGATGACTTTCAAGTTGTAGTCATCAATATCTTCTAGCAAGTTGTGAGCTTTGATGTTTCAAGCATGACTCTTGAAGTGTTCCAACAATGACATCTCATAGAACTAAGGGAACAAGGTACTCTTGCCCTCAACCATTTGGTTTATCTCAACAATGATACCAAGCTATAGCTTGGCATTGTGCAAGTAAACATGGATAGCATTCGTAGGATGTTATTCAATGTAGAAGAAATTGACTCATCACAAGACTCTCTCTCTCTCTCTCTCTCTCTCTCTCTCTCTCTCTCTCTCTCTCTCTCTCTCTCTCTCTCTCTCTCTCTCTCTCTCTCTCTCTCTCTCTCTCTTCTCTCATTTAGTGCAATGAAGAAGTTTGACCATTTAGAAATGCTCCAAGTTGGAAGGAATATTGCACAAACCATCTTGGCTAGAATAGGAAGCACATTGACCCATAGAGACCAAGTTAAAAACCCATTTAGTAGCAAAACAATCAAACAATTATCGAGCCTGTGATGACCCTTACAATTTCATAGATCAAATCAAGAAAGTCTGCAAAGCAAATAACTTTGCCTAGGTGAAAATGGGTGCACATGGTTTGCATGTCTTGATGCCACAAAGAAATTCTCCTTCGTATTGCTAAAAGCCTTGTTTACCAAGCGATTTGCTAAAGTTGGGTATGGGGAAAATCTCATTGTTTGACTAATGAATGTAGAACAACAGGAGGGGGAGAGCATGAGAGATTACATCTCTAAGGTCAAAGGCCTACTCAAATGTGTAGCCCTAATAGAGAGATCCACACCCAAGGTAGTCACAAAAGCCTCTTTCAAAGGCATCCACCACGATCAAAAGATTTATGAGACTTTAGTAAAAAACTTTGAATTAAATCAGTCCATCCAACTCTTACTATCCTGAAGAAAATGGCCAAGCCAAGTCTACTAATAAGGTTCTCGTTATGTCCTGACAAAGACTACATTAGCATCACACTTGGATTGGGATCATAAACTCATGGCAGTAATTTGGACCTATCATATAGCCTACCAAACTGCCATGGGCCAACCTCCTTTTAAACTTACATATGACACCGATGTGTAGTATAATTCCTAATTTTGAGTTTTCGTATTGCTATCTAAGAACAATGGGAAGGCACTAAGGAATGTCAACTTCACCTAATCAAGCTGAAACACCTAACAAAAACTCGATCAATAGCCACCCATGACCTACTTATTACTGAGAGGGCTCAATGAAAATCCTAGTTTGAAAAGCATGTCAAACAAAGATCCTTCAATAAGGGGATCTTGTTTTGCTTTATTCCATAAAAGCCCATGAATAGAAATTGAAACTATGAAGCCTCGGATCCTTTTGTGTCTATGTAATGAGCAAAAAGACTTAACTACATCCACAATAGCTAACTCTACCATGACTACCGGCCATCTTCTGCTTCACAATGATGAGCCTATGTGCCAAACCCATAACCACGCCAGGGCTCTTCCACCAACTCTTCTCTCCCTACCTCTCCTATCCCACCTTCTCACCCCATCCAAGATAAATCAACCTACCAATCCTTGACCTTGACCATACGCTTATACAATGACTATCTATCATCAAAGATGAGATCTTTATAAATGTCTACAAACTTCTTCCCTATTGGAAAAGCAAGTATATACCTCTTTCCACTCAGAGAGTGCTATGACAATGTTGTTCTATTTACAAAATGGTTGAGGACTTTGTCTACACTTTCTAAAAAGCCCACCACTAATTTCTTTTTACAAATGGACTCTACATTTAACACCTTTGCCAAACTATTTGTTGAGTGTTGAAATGACCTATTTTTTGGCTGATTTTTGTTGTTTTTGAGAGCTGAATGGTTGATTTTATGAGATGATTGATTGGTTTGGAAGTGGTTTGAGAGTGTTTTGATAGGTTGGAATGGTTTTATTAAGATCATGATGTTTATTAGTAGAGATGTGAAGTTCTGTTGATGTTCTGATATGTTCTGTTTGGTCCTGACAGCTTCTGTTGAGCTTCTGTTTTGTTCTGTTTTCTCTCTATAAGAAAGGATGGAGTATTGATTGATAGGGTTTGAGATTGTTTGAAATCTTATTGAGTGATTTTTGATGGTTTGGAATGGTTTTGGTATGAGTTATGTGGTTCTGATGCTTTCTGTTGACCTTTTGTAACTCTCTATTGAGCTTCTGTGAGCCTCTATATACCTTATGTATGCCTCTGTATGTGTTTTGTTGGATGAGAGTGTAGTTTGGAAAAGTTTTTTAGCCTTGAAAAGAGGTGAATACAAGTGCAAAAGAGCTAAAAGAAGTCAAAGAAGTAGCTGCTGAAGACTCAAGTAAAGACTGGAGTGACACTGACAGTGGTGAGCTATGAAGAGTCACTGTAGTGGCTCTGGTGCCTTTTCATATCAGACATACCTCTTGGGAGGTGTATCCACGACCTAAGATGGATTATTGAGGGTTATTATGAGAGCATTATAGTGAGGATATGATGTACTATTGATGGAGAGAGAGAGAGAGAGCTAGAGATAGTCAATTCTATCAAAATAGTGTAATTGTATGTGAGAGATTGAGAAAGAGAACTATGAAGACATTGAAGATGAATAATATGTGATGTATTTTCATTCAAAGATGGTATATTCTCATGTGTTCTTTGTTTTATTGATGAATTTTGTGAAGATATTGAAGATTACGGTTGATTCTATCAAATCCGTGGGAGATATCTACTATGATGCTGCGTAAAGAATTGCTATTTTCTTTGTTTTGATGATCAAAAGAATGAAATAAAAGCTTGTTGATGTTACAAGATAGATTTTCTTGCAAGAGAATTCCCTTTTCCTTGGTGTTCCTCTTGGGGCTCCATGTTTTTGGTGCACAGCCGAGAAATGCTTGCCATCAACAAGCACTAGAAGAGACTGAAAATGAAGGAAATGGCATTACCAAGAAGAGAAGAATTCAATGGATGTCTGGAGGCGGGGAGAGGCAAAAATAGGCAAAAATAGTCAAAAATTCAAAATTTTTCAGAAAAATTTCGAAAAAATCATAAAAAATTCAAAAAAATTCAAAAATTCATAAAAAATTCAAAAAATGGGAAAACGCAAGAAAAGTGGAAAACGAGTAAAAAGTGACCAAAACGAGCTAGAAAAAGCACGAGTCGAAGCTGAAAAGCATAGAATTGAGGGTTTGTATGATTCAAAACACAAGGTTTTGGCAAGGTGGTATGATTGTGAGGATGAACGCAGGATTTTGTGGGCAACAAAGGTGAAATGGCTGAAGAGTGGATATAAATTTTCGAAGGGGGAGGAGCAGGATTTGGAAAGGAGATTGAATGGAGTAAAGGCTAAACAAGTCGGGTTAAAAGAAGAATTACAGGTGCTAAATGATAAACTAGAAGAATGGTATGAAGAGCACAGAAAATGTTTGAACTTGGATCTGTTATATATAGAAAAACAACTGAGATTGGAAATCAGGGAAGAGTATGGAGAGGTTGTGGCACAAGGGGGTATGCCTGATGAAAAGGGAAAAAGTATGAAACCCCAGGTAAACCAAAAGAACCCAAGCACAGAAATGCAAGAAATGGAAACGGAAAGTGGGTCGGATAGTGAGAGCAGTAACGGCGAAGTAGAGAAAGGAGAGAACATGAATGCTGCAGTGGAGGCCCAGTTAGCAGTGGGGATGGTGAGTGCAAACAGTGAGAGTGAGGGGGAAGGGTAGTCTTTTTTATGGGGCGAGAGGTGAGTGGGGTGTTGTGCTACCACAAAGGGTTTCGGGGGTGCGTCCTTGCGTAAGCACCAAGAAATATCAAGTGCCATGAGGAATTCCCTGCCCGATGGGGGGAGATAACAAGGTGGACAGTTGAGTCGCGTCGGCGCTGGGCCGTGTCGCGGTGCCGCGTCGTGTTACCTTCCGTGGCGTGTTACCTTCCGTGTCGCCCTCCGTGGCGTGTTTGGCTATGCCGTGCCGTGGTGCCATGTTGAGTGGGAAAACCGTGTTATGATGCGATATGTCATGTTATGGTGCCGAGTTGAGTCCCAAGGGACGTGATATGCCAAGTTGAGGTGTGTTTTGGAGCCAAGGCATGTTTTGGGGAATATATGCATACTTGCACATGTGGCAATTAGGAAGGACTACATGGTGCATTGTGCATACACATATCCACACAACACTCCTATGCACACCTGCATGCCTTAGTTACACGTGCCATTATATTTACATGGTCTTATTGCCTGTAAAACCTAGTGCTCTCTCGCATGCATACATGCGCTAAAGATACTTGTGTGCACTCAAGTGCACACAAGTACACAAGTGGACACAAGCACACAAGTGCATGTACATTGTACTTGTGCACACTATGCACTTATAGACCTACTTAGACTTAGAACCCATTCACATGCACTCACATTTTGCACAACACCCATTGGGATGCTTGCACATTGCATGTCAAGGTTTTGAAATGAAGTTGTGTTAAAATCCCCTCCTAAATAAACAAAACTAGAGAAAACATAAAAATCGCAAAAACCAACAAACAAAGTAACAAAACATACTGACACCATCATAACCCACAAACTAGGATCCACACAAGGGTGCATGTGCTTGAGAAGCAATCATGAGCTTTATACTCCACCTATCAATAGGGATCCAAGTCCAAATCATAGACTTGATCTAGAAAGCATATGCATGTGCTTGACCTCATTAATCACATCATCAATCTCATTAGTTTGGAGACTGTGGGGACCACCACAAGTGCTATGGATAACCCAAGAGTAAGTTCTGATGACTTTCAAGTTGTAGTCATCAATATCTTCTAGCAAGTTGTGAGCTTTGATGTTTCAAGCATGACTCTTGAAGTGTTCCAACAATGACATCTCATAGAACTAAGGGAACAAGGTACTCTTGCCCTCAACCATTTGGTTTATCTCAACAATGATACCAAGCTATAGCTTGGCATTGTGCAAGTAAACATGGATAGCATTCGTAGGATGTTATTCAATGTAGAAGAAATTGACTCATCACAAGACTCTCTCTCTTCTCTCTCTCTCTCTCTCTCTCTCTCTCTCTCTCTCTCTCTCTCTCTCTCTCTCTCTCTCTCTCTCTCTCTCTCTCTCTCTCTCTTCTCTCATTTAGTGCAATGAAGAAGTTTGACCATTTAGAAATGCTCCAAGTTGGAAGGAATATTGCACAAACCATCTTGGCTAGAATAGGAAGCACATTGACCCATAGAGACCAAGTTAAAAACCCATTTAGTAGCAAAACAATCAAACAATTATCGAGCCTGTGATGACCCTTACAATTTCATAGATCAAATCAAGAAAGTCTGCAAAGCAAATAACTTTGCCTAGGTGAAAATGGGTGCACATGGTTTGCATGTCTTGATGCCACAAAGAAATTCTCCTTCGTATTGCTAAAAGCCTTGTTTACCAAGCGATTTGCTAAAGTTGGGTATGGGGAAAATCTCATTGTTTGACTAATGAATGTAGAACAACAGGAGGGGGAGAGCATGAGAGATTACATCTCTAAGGTCAAAGGCCTACTCAAATGTGTAGCCCTAATAGAGAGATCCACACCCAAGGTAGTCACAAAAGCCTCTTTCAAAGGCATCCACCACGATCAAAAGATTTATGAGACTTTAGTAAAAAACTTTGAATTAAATCAGTCCATCCAACTCTTACTATCCTGAAGAAAATGGCCAAGCCAAGTCTACTAATAAGGTTCTCGTTATGTCCTGACAAAGACTACATTAGCATCACACTTGGATTGGGATCATAAACTCATGGCAGTAATTTGGACCTATCATATAGCCTACCAAACTGCCATGGGCCAACCTCCTTTTAAACTTACATATGACACCGATGTGTAGTATAATTCCTAATTTTGAGTTTTCGTATTGCTATCTAAGAACAATGGGAAGGCACTAAGGAATGTCAACTTCACCTAATCAAGCTGAAACACCTAACAAAAACTCGATCAATAGCCACCCATGACCTACTTATTACTGAGAGGGCTCAATGAAAATCCTAGTTTGAAAAGCATGTCAAACAAAGATCCTTCAATAAGGGGATCTTGTTTTGCTTTATTCCATAAAAGCCCATGAATAGAAATTGAAACTATGAAGCCTCGGATCCTTTTGTGTCTATGTAATGAGCAAAAAGACTTAACTACATCCACAATAGCTAACTCTACCATGACTACCGGCCATCTTCTGCTTCACAATGATGAGCCTATGTGCCAAACCCATAACCACGCCAGGGCTCTTCCACCAACTCTTCTCTCCCTACCTCTCCTATCCCACCTTCTCACCCCATCCAAGATAAATCAACCTACCAATCCTTGACCTTGACCATACGCTTATACAATGACTATCTATCATCAAAGATGAGATCTTTATAAATGTCTACAAACTTCTTCCCTATTGGAAAAGCAAGTATATACCTCTTTCCACTCAGAGAGTGCTATGACAATGTTGTTCTATTTACAAAATGGTTGAGGACTTTGTCTACACTTTCTAAAAAGCCCACCACTAATTTCTTTTTACAAATGGACTCTACATTTAACACCTTTGCCAAACTATTTGTTGAGTGTTGAAATGACCTATTTTTTGGCTGATTTTTGTTGTTTTTGAGAGCTGAATGGTTGATTTTATGAGATGATTGATTGGTTTGGAAGTGGTTTGAGAGTGTTTTGATAGGTTGGAATGGTTTTATTAAGATCATGATGTTTATTAG
Organism: Lygodium microphyllum; assembly: GCF_053477565.2. Classification (NCBI taxonomy): domain Eukaryota; kingdom Viridiplantae; phylum Streptophyta; class Polypodiopsida; order Schizaeales; family Lygodiaceae; genus Lygodium; species Lygodium microphyllum. Next base: position 161,005,365 of record NC_141136.1, on the reverse strand, counting down.
TAGAGATGTGAAGTTCTGTTGATGTTCTGATATGTTCTGTTTGGTCCTGACAGCTTCTGTTGAGCTTCTGTTTTGTTCTGTTTTCTCTCTATAAGAAAGGATGGAGTATTGATTGATAGGGTTTGAGATTGTTTGAAATCTTATTGAGTGATTTTTGATGGTTTGGAATGGTTTTGGTATGAGTTATGTGGTTCTGATGCTTTCTGTTGACCTTTTGTAACTCTCTATTGAGCTTCTGTGAGCCTCTATATACCTTATGTATGCCTCTGTATGTGTTTTGTTGGATGAGAGTGTAGTTTGGAAAAGTTTTTTAGCCTTGAAAAGAGGTGAATACAAGTGCAAAAGAGCTAAAAGAAGTCAAAGAAGTAGCTGCTGAAGACTCAAGTAAAGACTGGAGTGACACTGACAGTGGTGAGCTATGAAGAGTCACTGTAGTGGCTCTGGTGCCTTTTCATATCAGACATACCTCTTGGGAGGTGTATCCACGACCTAAGATGGATTATTGAGGGTTATTATGAGAGCATTATAGTGAGGATATGATGTACTATTGATGGAGAGAGAGAGAGAGAGCTAGAGATAGTCAATTCTATCAAAATAGTGTAATTGTATGTGAGAGATTGAGAAAGAGAACTATGAAGACATTGAAGATGAATAATATGTGATGTATTTTCATTCAAAGATGGTATATTCTCATGTGTTCTTTGTTTTATTGATGAATTTTGTGAAGATATTGAAGATTACGGTTGATTCTATCAAATCCGTGGGAGATATCTACTATGATGCTGCGTAAAGAATTGCTATTTTCTTTGTTTTGATGATCAAAAGAATGAAATAAAAGCTTGTTGATGTTACAAGATAGATTTTCTTGCAAGAGAATTCCCTTTTCCTTGGTGTTCCTCTTGGGGCTCCATGTTTTTGGTGCACAGCCGAGAAATGCTTGCCATCAACAAGCACTAGAAGAGACTGAAAATGAAGGAAATGGCATTACCAAGAAGAGAAGAATTCAATGGATGTCTGGAGGCGGGGAGAGGCAAAAATAGGCAAAAATAGTCAAAAATTCAAAATTTTTCAGAAAAATTTCGAAAAAATCATAAAAAATTCAAAAAAATTCAAAAATTCATAAAAAATTCAAAAAATGGGAAAACGCAAGAAAAGTGGAAAACGAGTAAAAAGTGACCAAAACGAGCTAGAAAAAGCACGAGTCGAAGCTGAAAAGCATAGAATTGAGGGTTTGTATGATTCAAAACACAAGGTTTTGGCAAGGTGGTATGATTGTGAGGATGAACGCAGGATTTTGTGGGCAACAAAGGTGAAATGGCTGAAGAGTGGATATAAATTTTCGAAGGGGGAGGAGCAGGATTTGGAAAGGAGATTGAATGGAGTAAAGGCTAAACAAGTCGGGTTAAAAGAAGAATTACAGGTGCTAAATGATAAACTAGAAGAATGGTATGAAGAGCACAGAAAATGTTTGAACTTGGATCTGTTATATATAGAAAAACAACTGAGATTGGAAATCAGGGAAGAGTATGGAGAGGTTGTGGCACAAGGGGGTATGCCTGATGAAAAGGGAAAAAGTATGAAACCCCAGGTAAACCAAAAGAACCCAAGCACAGAAATGCAAGAAATGGAAACGGAAAGTGGGTCGGATAGTGAGAGCAGTAACGGCGAAGTAGAGAAAGGAGAGAACATGAATGCTGCAGTGGAGGCCCAGTTAGCAGTGGGGATGGTGAGTGCAAACAGTGAGAGTGAGGGGGAAGGGTAGTCTTTTTTATGGGGCGAGAGGTGAGTGGGGTGTTGTGCTACCACAAAGGGTTTCGGGGGTGCGTCCTTGCGTAAGCACCAAGAAATATCAAGTGCCATGAGGAATTCCCTGCCCGATGGGGGGAGATAACAAGGTGGACAGTTGAGTCGCGTCGGCGCTGGGCCGTGTCGCGGTGCCGCGTCGTGTTACCTTCCGTGGCGTGTTACCTTCCGTGTCGCCCTCCGTGGCGTGTTTGGCTATGCCGTGCCGTGGTGCCATGTTGAGTGGGAAAACCGTGTTATGATGCGATATGTCATGTTATGGTGCCGAGTTGAGTCCCAAGGGACGTGATATGCCAAGTTGAGGTGTGTTTTGGAGCCAAGGCATGTTTTGGGGAATATATGCATACTTGCACATGTGGCAATTAGGAAGGACTACATGGTGCATTGTGCATACACATATCCACACAACACTCCTATGCACACCTGCATGCCTTAGTTACACGTGCCATTATATTTACATGGTCTTATTGCCTGTAAAACCTAGTGCTCTCTCGCATGCATACATGCGCTAAAGATACTTGTGTGCACTCAAGTGCACACAAGTACACAAGTGGACACAAGCACACAAGTGCATGTACATTGTACTTGTGCACACTATGCACTTATAGACCTACTTAGACTTAGAACCCATTCACATGCACTCACATTTTGCACAACACCCATTGGGATGCTTGCACATTGCATGTCAAGGTTTTGAAATGAAGTTGTGTTAAAATCCCCTCCTAAATAAACAAAACTAGAGAAAACATAAAAATCGCAAAAACCAACAAACAAAGTAACAAAACATACTGACACCATCATAACCCACAAACTAGGATCCACACAAGGGTGCATGTGCTTGAGAAGCAATCATGAGCTTTATACTCCACCTATCAATAGGGATCCAAGTCCAAATCATAGACTTGATCTAGAAAGCATATGCATGTGCTTGACCTCATTAATCACATCATCAATCTCATTAGTTTGGAGACTGTGGGGACCACCACAAGTGCTATGGATAACCCAAGAGTAAGTTCTGATGACTTTCAAGTTGTAGTCATCAATATCTTCTAGCAAGTTGTGAGCTTTGATGTTTCAAGCATGACTCTTGAAGTGTTCCAACAATGACATCTCATAGAACTAAGGGAACAAGGTACTCTTGCCCTCAACCATTTGGTTTATCTCAACAATGATACCAAGCTATAGCTTGGCATTGTGCAAGTAAACATGGATAGCATTCGTAGGATGTTATTCAATGTAGAAGAAATTGACTCATCACAAGACTCTCTCTCTTTCTCTCTCTCTCTCTCTCTCTCTCTCTCTCTCTCTCTCTCTCTCTCTCTCTCTCTCTCTCTCTCTCTCTCTCTCTCTCTCTCTTCTCTCATTTAGTGCAATGAAGAAGTTTGACCATTTAGAAATGCTCCAAGTTGGAAGGAATATTGCACAAACCATCTTGGCTAGAATAGGAAGCACATTGACCCATAGAGACCAAGTTAAAAACCCATTTAGTAGCAAAACAATCAAACAATTATCGAGCCTGTGATGACCCTTACAATTTCATAGATCAAATCAAGAAAGTCTGCAAAGCAAATAACTTTGCCTAGGTGAAAATGGGTGCACATGGTTTGCATGTCTTGATGCCACAAAGAAATTCTCCTTCGTATTGCTAAAAGCCTTGTTTACCAAGCGATTTGCTAAAGTTGGGTATGGGGAAAATCTCATTGTTTGACTAATGAATGTAGAACAACAGGAGGGGGAGAGCATGAGAGATTACATCTCTAAGGTCAAAGGCCTACTCAAATGTGTAGCCCTAATAGAGAGATCCACACCCAAGGTAGTCACAAAAGCCTCTTTCAAAGGCATCCACCACGATCAAAAGATTTATGAGACTTTAGTAAAAAACTTTGAATTAAATCAGTCCATCCAACTCTTACTATCCTGAAGAAAATGGCCAAGCCAAGTCTACTAATAAGGTTCTCGTTATGTCCTGACAAAGACTACATTAGCATCACACTTGGATTGGGATCATAAACTCATGGCAGTAATTTGGACCTATCATATAGCCTACCAAACTGCCATGGGCCAACCTCCTTTTAAACTTACATATGACACCGATGTGTAGTATAATTCCTAATTTTGAGTTTTCGTATTGCTATCTAAGAACAATGGGAAGGCACTAAGGAATGTCAACTTCACCTAATCAAGCTGAAACACCTAACAAAAACTCGATCAATAGCCACCCATGACCTACTTATTACTGAGAGGGCTCAATGAAAATCCTAGTTTGAAAAGCATGTCAAACAAAGATCCTTCAATAAGGGGATCTTGTTTTGCTTTATTCCATAAAAGCCCATGAATAGAAATTGAAACTATGAAGCCTCGGATCCTTTTGTGTCTATGTAATGAGCAAAAAGACTTAACTACATCCACAATAGCTAACTCTACCATGACTACCGGCCATCTTCTGCTTCACAATGATGAGCCTATGTGCCAAACCCATAACCACGCCAGGGCTCTTCCACCAACTCTTCTCTCCCTACCTCTCCTATCCCACCTTCTCACCCCATCCAAGATAAATCAACCTACCAATCCTTGACCTTGACCATACGCTTATACAATGACTATCTATCATCAAAGATGAGATCTTTATAAATGTCTACAAACTTCTTCCCTATTGGAAAAGCAAGTATATACCTCTTTCCACTCAGAGAGTGCTATGACAATGTTGTTCTATTTACAAAATGGTTGAGGACTTTGTCTACACTTTCTAAAAAGCCCACCACTAATTTCTTTTTACAAATGGACTCTACATTTAACACCTTTGCCAAACTATTTGTTGAGTGTTGAAATGACCTATTTTTTGGCTGATTTTTGTTGTTTTTGAGAGCTGAATGGTTGATTTTATGAGATGATTGATTGGTTTGGAAGTGGTTTGAGAGTGTTTTGATAGGTTGGAATGGTTTTATTAAGATCATGATGTTTATTAGTAGAGATGTGAAGTTCTGTTGATGTTCTGATATGTTCTGTTTGGTCCTGACAGCTTCTGTTGAGCTTCTGTTTTGTTCTGTTTTCTCTCTATAAGAAAGGATGGAGTATTGATTGATAGGGTTTGAGATTGTTTGAAATCTTATTGAGTGATTTTTGATGGTTTGGAATGGTTTTGGTATGAGTTATGTGGTTCTGATGCTTTCTGTTGACCTTTTGTAACTCTCTATTGAGCTTCTGTGAGCCTCTATATACCTTATGTATGCCTCTGTATGTGTTTTGTTGGATGAGAGTGTAGTTTGGAAAAGTTTTTTAGCCTTGAAAAGAGGTGAATACAAGTGCAAAAGAGCTAAAAGAAGTCAAAGAAGTAGCTGCTGAAGACTCAAGTAAAGACTGGAGTGACACTGACAGTGGTGAGCTATGAAGAGTCACTGTAGTGGCTCTGGTGCCTTTTCATATCAGACATACCTCTTGGGAGGTGTATCCACGACCTAAGATGGATTATTGAGGGTTATTATGAGAGCATTATAGTGAGGATATGATGTACTATTGATGGAGAGAGAGAGAGAGAGCTAGAGATAGTCAATTCTATCAAAATAGTGTAATTGTATGTGAGAGATTGAGAAAGAGAACTATGAAGACATTGAAGATGAATAATATGTGATGTATTTTCATTCAAAGATGGTATATTCTCATGTGTTCTTTGTTTTATTGATGAATTTTGTGAAGATATTGAAGATTACGGTTGATTCTATCAAATCCGTGGGAGATATCTACTATGATGCTGCGTAAAGAATTGCTATTTTCTTTGTTTTGATGATCAAAAGAATGAAATAAAAGCTTGTTGATGTTACAAGATAGATTTTCTTGCAAGAGAATTCCCTTTTCCTTGGTGTTCCTCTTGGGGCTCCATGTTTTTGGTGCACAGCCGAGAAATGCTTGCCATCAACAAGCACTAGAAGAGACTGAAAATGAAGGAAATGGCATTACCAAGAAGAGAAGAATTCAATGGATGTCTGGAGGCGGGGAGAGGCAAAAATAGGCAAAAATAGTCAAAAATTCAAAATTTTTCAGAAAAATTTCGAAAAAATCATAAAAAATTCAAAAAAATTCAAAAATTCATAAAAAATTCAAAAAATGGGAAAACGCAAGAAAAGTGGAAAACGAGTAAAAAGTGACCAAAACGAGCTAGAAAAAGCACGAGTCGAAGCTGAAAAGCATAGAATTGAGGGTTTGTATGATTCAAAACACAAGGTTTTGGCAAGGTGGTATGATTGTGAGGATGAACGCAGGATTTTGTGGGCAACAAAGGTGAAATGGCTGAAGAGTGGATATAAATTTTCGAAGGGGGAGGAGCAGGATTTGGAAAGGAGATTGAATGGAGTAAAGGCTAAACAAGTCGGGTTAAAAGAAGAATTACAGGTGCTAAATGATAAACTAGAAGAATGGTATGAAGAGCACAGAAAATGTTTGAACTTGGATCTGTTATATATAGAAAAACAACTGAGATTGGAAATCAGGGAAGAGTATGGAGAGGTTGTGGCACAAGGGGGTATGCCTGATGAAAAGGGAAAAAGTATGAAACCCCAGGTAAACCAAAAGAACCCAAGCACAGAAATGCAAGAAATGGAAACGGAAAGTGGGTCGGATAGTGAGAGCAGTAACGGCGAAGTAGAGAAAGGAGAGAACATGAATGCTGCAGTGGAGGCCCAGTTAGCAGTGGGGATGGTGAGTGCAAACAGTGAGAGTGAGGGGGAAGGGTAGTCTTTTTTATGGGGCGAGAGGTGAGTGGGGTGTTGTGCTACCACAAAGGGTTTCGGGGGTGCGTCCTTGCGTAAGCACCAAGAAATATCAAGTGCCATGAGGAATTCCCTGCCCGATGGGGGGAGATAACAAGGTGGACAGTTGAGTCGCGTCGGCGCTGGGCCGTGTCGCGGTGCCGCGTCGTGTTACCTTCCGTGGCGTGTTACCTTCCGTGTCGCCCTCCGTGGCGTGTTTGGCTATGCCGTGCCGTGGTGCCATGTTGAGTGGGAAAACCGTGTTATGATGCGATATGTCATGTTATGGTGCCGAGTTGAGTCCCAAGGGACGTGATATGCCAAGTTGAGGTGTGTTTTGGAGCCAAGGCATGTTTTGGGGAATATATGCATACTTGCACATGTGGCAATTAGGAAGGACTACATGGTGCATTGTGCATACACATATCCACACAACACTCCTATGCACACCTGCATGCCTTAGTTACACGTGCCATTATATTTACATGGTCTTATTGCCTGTAAAACCTAGTGCTCTCTCGCATGCATACATGCGCTAAAGATACTTGTGTGCACTCAAGTGCACACAAGTACACAAGTGGACACAAGCACACAAGTGCATGTACATTGTACTTGTGCACACTATGCACTTATAGACCTACTTAGACTTAGAACCCATTCACATGCACTCACATTTTGCACAACACCCATTGGGATGCTTGCACATTGCATGTCAAGGTTTTGAAATGAAGTTGTGTTAAAATCCCCTCCTAAATAAACAAAACTAGAGAAAACATAAAAATCGCAAAAACCAACAAACAAAGTAACAAAACATACTGACACCATCATAACCCACAAACTAGGATCCACACAAGGGTGCATGTGCTTGAGAAGCAATCATGAGCTTTATACTCCACCTATCAATAGGGATCCAAGTCCAAATCATAGACTTGATCTAGAAAGCATATGCATGTGCTTGACCTCATTAATCACATCATCAATCTCATTAGTTTGGAGACTGTGGGGACCACCACAAGTGCTATGGATAACCCAAGAGTAAGTTCTGATGACTTTCAAGTTGTAGTCATCAATATCTTCTAGCAAGTTGTGAGCTTTGATGTTTCAAGCATGACTCTTGAAGTGTTCCAACAATGACATCTCATAGAACTAAGGGAACAAGGTACTCTTGCCCTCAACCATTTGGTTTATCTCAACAATGATACCAAGCTATAGCTTGGCATTGTGCAAGTAAACATGGATAGCATTCGTAGGATGTTATTCAATGTAGAAGAAATTGACTCATCACAAGACTCTCTCTCTTCTCTCTCTCTCTCTCTCTCTCTCTCTCTCTCTCTCTCTCTCTCTCTCTCTCTCTCTCTCTCTCTCTCTCTCTCTCTCTCTCTCTCTCATTTAGTGCAATGAAGAAGTTTGACCATTTAGAAATGCTCCAAGTTGGAAGGAATATTGCACAAACCATCTTGGCTAGAATAGGAAGCACATTGACCCATAGAGACCAAGTTAAAAACCCATTTAGTAGCAAAACAATCAAACAATTATCGAGCCTGTGATGACCCTTACAATTTCATAGATCAAATCAAGAAAGTCTGCAAAGCAAATAACTTTGCCTAGGTGAAAATGGGTGCACATGGTTTGCATGTCTTGATGCCACAAAGAAATTCTCCTTCGTATTGCTAAAAGCCTTGTTTACCAAGCGATTTGCTAAAGTTGGGTATGGGGAAAATCTCATTGTTTGACTAATGAATGTAGAACAACAGGAGGGGGAGAGCATGAGAGATTACATCTCTAAGGTCAAAGGCCTACTCAAATGTGTAGCCCTAATAGAGAGATCCACACCCAAGGTAGTCACAAAAGCCTCTTTCAAAGGCATCCACCACGATCAAAAGATTTATGAGACTTTAGTAAAAAACTTTGAATTAAATCAGTCCATCCAACTCTTACTATCCTGAAGAAAATGGCCAAGCCAAGTCTACTAATAAGGTTCTCGTTATGTCCTGACAAAGACTACATTAGCATCACACTTGGATTGGGATCATAAACTCATGGCAGTAATTTGGACCTATCATATAGCCTACCAAACTGCCATGGGCCAACCTCCTTTTAAACTTACATATGACACCGATGTGTAGTATAATTCCTAATTTTGAGTTTTCGTATTGCTATCTAAGAACAATGGGAAGGCACTAAGGAATGTCAACTTCACCTAATCAAGCTGAAACACCTAACAAAAACTCGATCAATAGCCACCCATGACCTACTTATTACTGAGAGGGCTCAATGAAAATCCTAGTTTGAAAAGCATGTCAAACAAAGATCCTTCAATAAGGGGATCTTGTTTTGCTTTATTCCATAAAAGCCCATGAATAGAAATTGAAACTATGAAGCCTCGGATCCTTTTGTGTCTATGTAATGAGCAAAAAGACTTAACTACATCCACAATAGCTAACTCTACCATGACTACCGGCCATCTTCTGCTTCACAATGATGAGCCTATGTGCCAAACCCATAACCACGCCAGGGCTCTTCCACCAACTCTTCTCTCCCTACCTCTCCTATCCCACCTTCTCACCCCATCCAAGATAAATCAACCTACCAATCCTTGACCTTGACCATACGCTTATACAATGACTATCTATCATCAAAGATGAGATCTTTATAAATGTCTACAAACTTCTTCCCTATTGGAAAAGCAAGTATATACCTCTTTCCACTCAGAGAGTGCTATGACAATGTTGTTCTATTTACAAAATGGTTGAGGACTTTGTCTACACTTTCTAAAAAGCCCACCACTAATTTCTTTTTACAAATGGACTCTACATTTAACACCTTTGCCAAACTATTTGTTGAGTGTTGAAATGACCTATTTTTTGGCTGATTTTTGTTGTTTTTGAGAGCTGAATGGTTGATTTTATGAGATGATTGATTGGTTTGGAAGTGGTTTGAGAGTGTTTTGATAGGTTGGAATGGTTTTATTAAGATCATGATGTTTATTAGTAGAGATGTGAAGTTCTGTTGATGTTCTGATATGTTCTGTTTGGTCCTGACAGCTTCTGTTGAGCTTCTGTTTTGTTCTGTTTTCTCTCTATAAGAAAGGATGGAGTATTGATTGATAGGGTTTGAGATTGTTTGAAATCTTATTGAGTGATTTTTGATGGTTTGGAATGGTTTTGGTATGAGTTATGTGGTTCTGATGCTTTCTGTTGACCTTTTGTAACTCTCTATTGAGCTTCTGTGAGCCTCTATATACCTTATGTATGCCTCTGTATGTGTTTTGTTGGATGAGAGTGTAGTTTGGAAAAGTTTTTTAGCCTTGAAAAGAGGTGAATACAAGTGCAAAAGAGCTAAAAGAAGTCAAAGAAGTAGCTGCTGAAGACTCAAGTAAAGACTGGAGTGACACTGACAGTGGTGAGCTATGAAGAGTCACTGTAGTGGCTCTGGTGCCTTTTCATATCAGACATACCTCTTGGGAGGTGTATCCACGACCTAAGATGGATTATTGAGGGTTATTATGAGAGCATTATAGTGAGGATATGATGTACTATTGATGGAGAGAGAGAGAGAGAGCTAGAGATAGTCAATTCTATCAAAATAGTGTAATTGTATGTGAGAGATTGAGAAAGAGAACTATGAAGACATTGAAGATGAATAATATGTGATGTATTTTCATTCAAAGATGGTATATTCTCATGTGTTCTTTGTTTTATTGATGAATTTTGTGAAGATATTGAAGATTACGGTTGATTCTATCAAATCCGTGGGAGATATCTACTATGATGCTGCGTAAAGAATTGCTATTTTCTTTGTTTTGATGATCAAAAGAATGAAATAAAAGCTTGTTGATGTTACAAGATAGATTTTCTTGCAAGAGAATTCCCTTTTCCTTGGTGTTCCTCTTGGGGCTCCATGTTTTTGGTGCACAGCCGAGAAATGCTTGCCATCAACAAGCACTAGAAGAGACTGAAAATGAAGGAAATGGCATTACCAAGAAGAGAAGAATTCAATGGATGTCTGGAGGCGGGGAGAGGCAAAAATAGGCAAAAATAGTCAAAAATTCAAAATTTTTCAGAAAAATTTCGAAAAAATCATAAAAAATTCAAAAAAATTCAAAAATTCATAAAAAATTCAAAAAATGGGAAAACGCAAGAAAAGTGGAAAACGAGTAAAAAGTGACCAAAACGAGCTAGAAAAAGCACGAGTCGAAGCTGAAAAGCATAGAATTGAGGGTTTGTATGATTCAAAACACAAGGTTTTGGCAAGGTGGTATGATTGTGAGGATGAACGCAGGATTTTGTGGGCAACAAAGGTGAAATGGCTGAAGAGTGGATATAAATTTTCGAAGGGGGAGGAGCAGGATTTGGAAAGGAGATTGAATGGAGTAAAGGCTAAACAAGTCGGGTTAAAAGAAGAATTACAGGTGCTAAATGATAAACTAGAAGAATGGTATGAAGAGCACAGAAAATGTTTGAACTTGGATCTGTTATATATAGAAAAACAACTGAGATTGGAAATCAGGGAAGAGTATGGAGAGGTTGTGGCACAAGGGGGTATGCCTGATGAAAAGGGAAAAAGTATGAAACCCCAGGTAAACCAAAAGAACCCAAGCACAGAAATGCAAGAAATGGAAACGGAAAGTGGGTCGGATAGTGAGAGCAGTAACGGCGAAGTAGAGAAAGGAGAGAACATGAATGCTGCAGTGGAGGCCCAGTTAGCAGTGGGGATGGTGAGTGCAAACAGTGAGAGTGAGGGGGAAGGGTAGTCTTTTTTATGGGGCGAGAGGTGAGTGGGGTGTTGTGCTACCACAAAGGGTTTCGGGGGTGCGTCCTTGCGTAAGCACCAAGAAATATCAAGTGCCATGAGGAATTCCCTGCCCGATGGGGGGAGATAACAAGGTGGACAGTTGAGTCGCGTCGGCGCTGGGCCGTGTCGCGGTGCCGCGTCGTGTTACCTTCCGTGGCGTGTTACCTTCCGTGTCGCCCTCCGTGGCGTGTTTGGCTATGCCGTGCCGTGGTGCCATGTTGAGTGGGAAAACCGTGTTATGATGCGATATGTCATGTTATGGTGCCGAGTTGAGTCCCAAGGGACGTGATATGCCAAGTTGAGGTGTGTTTTGGAGCCAAGGCATGTTTTGGGGAATATATGCATACTTGCACATGTGGCAATTAGGAAGGACTACATGGTGCATTGTGCATACACATATCCACACAACACTCCTATGCACACCTGCATGCCTTAGTTACACGTGCCATTATATTTACATGGTCTTATTGCCTGTAAAACCTAGTGCTCTCTCGCATGCATACATGCGCTAAAGATACTTGTGTGCACTCAAGTGCACACAAGTACACAAGTGGACACAAGCACACAAGTGCATGTACATTGTACTTGTGCACACTATGCACTTATAGACCTACTTAGACTTAGAACCCATTCACATGCACTCACATTTTGCACAACACCCATTGGGATGCTTGCACATTGCATGTCAAGGTTTTGAAATGAAGTTGTGTTAAAATCCCCTCCTAAATAAACAAAACTAGAGAAAACATAAAAATCGCAAAAACCAACAAACAAAGTAACAAAACATACTGACACCATCATAACCCACAAACTAGGATCCACACAAGGGTGCATGTGCTTGAGAAGCAATCATGAGCTTTATACTCCACCTATCAATAGGGATCCAAGTCCAAATCATAGACTTGATCTAGAAAGCATATGCATGTGCTTGACCTCATTAATCACATCATCAATCTCATTAGTTTGGAGACTGTGGGGACCACCACAAGTGCTATGGATAACCCAAGAGTAAGTTCTGATGACTTTCAAGTTGTAGTCATCAATATCTTCTAGCAAGTTGTGAGCTTTGATGTTTCAAGCATGACTCTTGAAGTGTTCCAACAATGACATCTCATAGAACTAAGGGAACAAGGTACTCTTGCCCTCAACCATTTGGTTTATCTCAACAATGATACCAAGCTATAGCTTGGCATTGTGCAAGTAAACATGGATAGCATTCGTAGGATGTTATTCAATGTAGAAGAAATTGACTCATCACAAGACTCTCTCTCTTTCTCTCTCTCTCTCTCTCTCTCTCTCTCTCTCTCTCTCTCTCTCTCTCTCTCTCTCTCTCTCTCTCTCTCTCTCTCTCTCTCTCTCATTTAGTGCAATGAAGAAGTTTGACCATTTAGAAATGCTCCAAGTTGGAAGGAATATTGCACAAACCATCTTGGCTAGAATAGGAAGCACATTGACCCATAGAGACCAAGTTAAAAACCCATTTAGTAGCAAAACAATCAAACAATTATCGAGCCTGTGATGACCCTTACAATTTCATAGATCAAATCAAGAAAGTCTGCAAAGCAAATAACTTTGCCTAGGTGAAAATGGGTGCACATGGTTTGCATGTCTTGATGCCACAAAGAAATTCTCCTTCGTATTGCTAAAAGCCTTGTTTACCAAGCGATTTGCTAAAGTTGGGTATGGGGAAAATCTCATTGTTTGACTAATGAATGTAGAACAACAGGAGGGGGAGAGCATGAGAGATTACATCTCTAAGGTCAAAGGCCTACTCAAATGTGTAGCCCTAATAGAGAGATCCACACCCAAGGTAGTCACAAAAGCCTCTTTCAAAGGCATCCACCACGATCAAAAGATTTATGAGACTTTAGTAAAAAACTTTGAATTAAATCAGTCCATCCAACTCTTACTATCCTGAAGAAAATGGCCAAGCCAAGTCTACTAATAAGGTTCTCGTTATGTCCTGACAAAGACTACATTAGCATCACACTTGGATTGGGATCATAAACTCATGGCAGTAATTTGGACCTATCATATAGCCTACCAAACTGCCATGGGCCAACCTCCTTTTAAACTTACATATGACACCGATGTGTAGTATAATTCCTAATTTTGAGTTTTCGTATTGCTATCTAAGAACAATGGGAAGGCACTAAGGAATGTCAACTTCACCTAATCAAGCTGAAACACCTAACAAAAACTCGATCAATAGCCACCCATGACCTACTTATTACTGAGAGGGCTCAATGAAAATCCTAGTTTGAAAAGCATGTCAAACAAAGATCCTTCAATAAGGGGATCTTGTTTTGCTTTATTCCATAAAAGCCCATGAATAGAAATTGAAACTATGAAGCCTCGGATCCTTTTGTGTCTATGTAATGAGCAAAAAGACTTAACTACATCCACAATAGCTAACTCTACCATGACTACCGGCCATCTTCTGCTTCACAATGATGAGCCTATGTGCCAAACCCATAACCACGCCAGGGCTCTTCCACCAACTCTTCTCTCCCTACCTCTCCTATCCCACCTTCTCACCCCATCCAAGATAAATCAACCTACCAATCCTTGACCTTGACCATACGCTTATACAATGACTATCTATCATCAAAGATGAGATCTTTATAAATGTCTACAAACTTCTTCCCTATTGGAAAAGCAAGTATATACCTCTTTCCACTCAGAGAGTGCTATGACAATGTTGTTCTATTTACAAAATGGTTGAGGACTTTGTCTACACTTTCTAAAAAGCCCACCACTAATTTCTTTTTACAAATGGACTCTACATTTAACACCTTTGCCAAACTATTTGTTGAGTGTTGAAATGACCTATTTTTTGGCTGATTTTTGTTGTTTTTGAGAGCTGAATGGTTGATTTTATGAGATGATTGATTGGTTTGGAAGTGGTTTGAGAGTGTTTTGATAGGTTGGAATGGTTTTATTAAGATCATGATGTTTATTAGTAGAGATGTGAAGTTCTGTTGATGTTCTGATATGTTCTGTTTGGTCCTGACAGCTTCTGTTGAGCTTCTGTTTTGTTCTGTTTTCTCTCTATAAGAAAGGATGGAGTATTGATTGATAGGGTTTGAGATTGTTTGAAATCTTATTGAGTGATTTTTGATGGTTTGGAATGGTTTTGGTATGAGTTATGTGGTTCTGATGCTTTCTGTTGACCTTTTGTAACTCTCTATTGAGCTTCTGTGAGCCTCTATATACCTTATGTATGCCTCTGTATGTGTTTTGTTGGATGAGAGTGTAGTTTGGAAAAGTTTTTTAGCCTTGAAAAGAGGTGAATACAAGTGCAAAAGAGCTAAAAGAAGTCAAAGAAGTAGCTGCTGAAGACTCAAGTAAAGACTGGAGTGACACTGACAGTGGTGAGCTATGAAGAGTCACTGTAGTGGCTCTGGTGCCTTTTCATATCAGACATACCTCTTGGGAGGTGTATCCACGACCTAAGATGGATTATTGAGGGTTATTATGAGAGCATTATAGTGAGGATATGATGTACTATTGATGGAGAGAGAGAGAGAGAGCTAGAGATAGTCAATTCTATCAAAATAGTGTAATTGTATGTGAGAGATTGAGAAAGAGAACTATGAAGACATTGAAGATGAATAATATGTGATGTATTTTCATTCAAAGATGGTATATTCTCATGTGTTCTTTGTTTTATTGATGAATTTTGTGAAGATATTGAAGATTACGGTTGATTCTATCAAATCCGTGGGAGATATCTACTATGATGCTGCGTAAAGAATTGCTATTTTCTTTGTTTTGATGATCAAAAGAATGAAATAAAAGCTTGTTGATGTTACAAGATAGATTTTCTTGCAAGAGAATTCCCTTTTCCTTGGTGTTCCTCTTGGGGCTCCATGTTTTTGGTGCACAGCCGAGAAATGCTTGCCATCAACAAGCACTAGAAGAGACTGAAAATGAAGGAAATGGCATTACCAAGAAGAGAAGAATTCAATGGATGTCTGGAGGCGGGGAGAGGCAAAAATAGGCAAAAATAGTCAAAAATTCAAAATTTTTCAGAAAAATTTCGAAAAAATCATAAAAAATTCAAAAAAATTCAAAAATTCATAAAAAATTCAAAAAATGGGAAAACGCAAGAAAAGTGGAAAACGAGTAAAAAGTGACCAAAACGAGCTAGAAAAAGCACGAGTCGAAGCTGAAAAGCATAGAATTGAGGGTTTGTATGATTCAAAACACAAGGTTTTGGCAAGGTGGTATGATTGTGAGGATGAACGCAGGATTTTGTGGGCAACAAAGGTGAAATGGCTGAAGAGTGGATATAAATTTTCGAAGGGGGAGGAGCAGGATTTGGAAAGGAGATTGAATGGAGTAAAGGCTAAACAAGTCGGGTTAAAAGAAGAATTACAGGTGCTAAATGATAAACTAGAAGAATGGTATGAAGAGCACAGAAAATGTTTGAACTTGGATCTGTTATATATAGAAAAACAACTGAGATTGGAAATCAGGGAAGAGTATGGAGAGGTTGTGGCACAAGGGGGTATGCCTGATGAAAAGGGAAAAAGTATGAAACCCCAGGTAAACCAAAAGAACCCAAGCACAGAAATGCAAGAAATGGAAACGGAAAGTGGGTCGGATAGTGAGAGCAGTAACGGCGAAGTAGAGAAAGGAGAGAACATGAATGCTGCAGTGGAGGCCCAGTTAGCAGTGGGGATGGTGAGTGCAAACAGTGAGAGTGAGGGGGAAGGGTAGTCTTTTTTATGGGGCGAGAGGTGAGTGGGGTGTTGTGCTACCACAAAGGGTTTCGGGGGTGCGTCCTTGCGTAAGCACCAAGAAATATCAAGTGCCATGAGGAATTCCCTGCCCGATGGGGGGAGATAACAAGGTGGACAGTTGAGTCGCGTCGGCGCTGGGCCGTGTCGCGGTGCCGCGTCGTGTTACCTTCCGTGGCGTGTTACCTTCCGTGTCGCCCTCCGTGGCGTGTTTGGCTATGCCGTGCCGTGGTGCCATGTTGAGTGGGAAAACCGTGTTATGATGCGATATGTCATGTTATGGTGCCGAGTTGAGTCCCAAGGGACGTGATATGCCAAGTTGAGGTGTGTTTTGGAGCCAAGGCATGTTTTGGGGAATATATGCATACTTGCACATGTGGCAATTAGGAAGGACTACATGGTGCATTGTGCATACACATATCCACACAACACTCCTATGCACACCTGCATGCCTTAGTTACACGTGCCATTATATTTACATGGTCTTATTGCCTGTAAAACCTAGTGCTCTCTCGCATGCATACATGCGCTAAAGATACTTGTGTGCACTCAAGTGCACACAAGTACACAAGTGGACACAAGCACACAAGTGCATGTACATTGTACTTGTGCACACTATGCACTTATAGACCTACTTAGACTTAGAACCCATTCACATGCACTCACATTTTGCACAACACCCATTGGGATGCTTGCACATTGCATGTCAAGGTTTTGAAATGAAGTTGTGTTAAAATCCCCTCCTAAATAAACAAAACTAGAGAAAACATAAAAATCGCAAAAACCAACAAACAAAGTAACAAAACATACTGACACCATCATAACCCACAAACTAGGATCCACACAAGGGTGCATGTGCTTGAGAAGCAATCATGAGCTTTATACTCCACCTATCAATAGGGATCCAAGTCCAAATCATAGACTTGATCTAGAAAGCATATGCATGTGCTTGACCTCATTAATCACATCATCAATCTCATTAGTTTGGAGACTGTGGGGACCACCACAAGTGCTATGGATAACCCAAGAGTAAGTTCTGATGACTTTCAAGTTGTAGTCATCAATATCTTCTAGCAAGTTGTGAGCTTTGATGTTTCAAGCATGACTCTTGAAGTGTTCCAACAATGACATCTCATAGAACTAAGGGAACAAGGTACTCTTGCCCTCAACCATTTGGTTTATCTCAACAATGATACCAAGCTATAGCTTGGCATTGTGCAAGTAAACATGGATAGCATTCGTAGGATGTTATTCAATGTAGAAGAAATTGACTCATCACAAGACTCTCTCTCTTTCTCTCTCTCTCTCTCTCTCTCTCTCTCTCTCTCTCTCTCTCTCTCTCTCTCTCTCTCTCTCTCTCTCTCTCTCTCTCTCTCTCTCTCTCATTTAGTGCAATGAAGAAGTTTGACCATTTAGAAATGCTCCAAGTTGGAAGGAATATTGCACAAACCATCTTGGCTAGAATAGGAAGCACATTGACCCATAGAGACCAAGTTAAAAACCCATTT